>NW_024040817.1:27452475-28069975 GCF_014851395.1 Micropterus salmoides | reverse complement strand
GTCAAATTTTCAATTCGTCCAATACATTAGTTTCTGACCAAATACCTACAAAACTAATGATATTCTCATCAGCCTCAGTTGTATTTTGTGTTTATGATAACATACTAAACTGAACACAGCATGGCAGTAAATTGCTTGCTTAGTCTTATATATATACTTTATGTATTAATTTCACAAGACGTGGCGATATCTGAGAATGACACATTTTAAACAATGAGGAAAACCTTTCAGAAAATAATGGCTAAACATACATACATTTTATTCATCACTTGCAAACCACTCATTTCACTGATTTTAGATGAGTTCCAGTGAGTTCTAATAGTTATTTCCTTCTGCTTAAGTACACGTTTCCAGCTTTCAGGGAATAAAATTCTTTCATTGGTAGATGAATTTAGCCATTTTTGGAACTGCAGTGTTCTTTAAATCAAAACAATACTCATGGAAGTGTCAAATGACAAACTAATATTTGCTCATCCCCCAACTTAGATTGTTGGGATGGGGTTTTGTTTGGTGATTCGATTAGTTACAGTAAAAAAAGACAAATGAATTGATGTACTGTAGCTTCAGTTAGAACTTTGACTAAAGGTATTTAGCATAAGCAGGAAATTAAGCAGAAAAACACATGCTCAGGTATAACAGGTAGAAGATGACTTTCAGCAAAACAGCCAAAACCTACTTTAGCTCCACAAACACTGCTGCGACCAATTTAAGCCGTACATAAAACTGAAGCAGCAACATTATACAAGCTGCACTGAAAATGTGTTTTAAAAAAATTAACCCTTGCCATGTTAATTGGTTACCAATTCAACAGGTATTATAGAGAAGCTGGGAACAAAAATTTAAGTTTACACAGGAGGACAAGGGCACATCATCTACCAGCTCAATGAAAATTATTTTCCCCAACTTGGCGGGTCATGCAAGTGGACAAAAATTTCACTAGTTTCTACTGTCTTAAACAAGTTTTAGATTTTTTTTCGAATATAAATAAAAGGCGGGGTGGTGATGGCAAAATGGATAAGACTATGCCTTTGGTGTGAGAGACCCGGGTTCAATCCCCCATTGTGTCCCTGAGCAAGACACTTAACCCCTAGTTGCTCCAGAGGCGTGTGACCTCTGACATGTACAGCAATTGTAAGTCGCTTTGGATAAAAGCGTCAGCTGAATGAATAAATGTAAATGTAAAAGACCAATTTATAATTAAAGGGGGAGTTCACTGATTCTACTACTTGCAACAACCCCGACCACAGATTTTTAACTCGCATATGGCTTTTTTACACCTGTACAATGAAACATTTGCTGCAGAGGTTATAATACAGACATAATAGGCGTTCCTCAGCTCTGAACAGAGTTTTCAAAAAGAAGGAATAGTTTGGGAAAAGAGTCAGATTGAAGAATTATATGATTGCACAGCAGGAAGCCCCAAGCCGAGACTGCCATCTCGGTATGGTGCCATTAAAGTGTAATGGCACCCAGCCACCACACTAGTGTTCCCTATTGATTTGTCCTATTTTGGGAAGTTGCTATAGAGCAAAGATACTAGACCTACAGTATTATTTTTTTCCTGCCACACTCACAGTTCAGCAAAAACAAAATCCTTGAGGTAATTTCCAGGGGGCTAGGTTCACCGCAGTGTGAACTATGTGCCAGCAACTAGCTGCATTATACCGTCCTCTGTAAATGACACGCACCAAAACTGACATGAAGGACACACCACTCTTCAACTTGTCAAACCTTGATGTCTGTTTTGACAAGCTGATGGCAGGGGTTGGATGTGGACAGTATGAAACCTTGGGTGACTTGTGCACTGTGTATCGACAGCACAGGCTCTGTACACATTAGACCCATTAAGCCCTGGCCATGCTTGACATGAATTGGTTTGTAGCTCGAAAGGTATCAATTGTGCGACATAGTTCTTATGATGTGTTGTCAGCAGAACGATGCAGACCTTTGGCCAATCTCTCCTCAAAGACGTTTATCATGTTGTGCTCATTTGTGTGTGAAGAATAAGAAAATAGGTTTCACACGACAATCCAACAAGCACTTTGGTTTGAAGCAAACTGACACCACCACCCCCATGTCTTTTGTTACGGTCTGCAAATTTTCTTAGTGTGATGTGTTTGTGTTTTCTCATTTTTTGCACCAAACCTGGGTGGAAGACTTTGTCTTGGGGATAATAAACTAAGAAAACTAGGCATCTGTTAGTATGAACATACAGCAGAAGCCTGCAACACATCCCGGAGACACCTCTTTGACAGTAATCATTAAAATCAGGTTTAACACTAAAAATAAGAAAGAATTAGACTGCAAGAGCCAACGTTATTTTCCTATTCTCACACATACAAGAGTCTCTTCAGATCGGTTGTGATTCTCTTTTAGAGCACCACAAAGTGCACTCTCATTCCCACTTGTTGTAGTCTGACATTTAGCAATAAAAGCAATAAAATGTATTGTTGAATGTCTTAATAAGTGCGTGTAATCTTGATCGTAACCCCTGTATCCTCACAGTATTCTACCTGCTTTTAAAAGCCCAGTTGAGTGCGGCTGAAAGTGCAGGATAAGGATGCTAAACTATGATAACCTTGGGCGCTACCATACAAACAGCGAGCTGTCAGAGTACACTCCTGTTCTTGAAGAGGAAAATGGAGAGACGGAATGAAGGGTGGGAAAAAAGGAGAACTATTATTTGAGTAAACATAAGTCACGTAGCCACCGGTGGGGAATGAAAGCGAGGTTGAATGTTTTGGATGAGTAATGCTGTTGCTCCCATGGCCATGAAGCTCACAGAGCAGCGATGAGTATGTACGCACTAGATGCAGCTCAGCTCAGTTAGGTGTCCTGTGTGGAGTTGAGCCAATATTATCCTACAGTGCTTAGAAACTGTTGCTGCAACATAACCCCCAATCTTTCTGCCACACGCTGCTGCAAGCTGCTGATTGAAATTACAGCACCTAGTCTGCTTGTTTGGGATGAAGCTTCTTAAATATGTCCTGCTGCAGTGAAATAATTAAACATAGTCAGGGTCGGACTCCAAAGAGAGGCACACATGGAGAGCAGTTACTCAGAACTTTTAGAAAGATGCTTCAATGAGAGATGTTTAATCTGAAAATGTATGCTTGGTTTATATTGCCTTCACCAGTTTACTATCAAACAGAGCAGTATAAAGTGTAAATATGGTATAAGTTGTATAGGGCTCCTGCTCCAAACTCACCTCAAGTGAGTGGCAGAATATCCAAACATGCTCCTGGCTTCTTTTCGTGTCGTTAACGTTTGTTGAAAGAAAAGACAACAGATACCTAGTAAGTGGTTGTTATGGGGATGATTACAAAAGGGGCAGATGGCTTAGGGGGATATCAGAGGCTAGCAGGTTATTTTTAGACTTACAGCTGAACACCTGAACCTTTTAAAGCACATCCTCAAGCTCTAGTGGAGCATTCATCAATGACCCAGCCCGACTAGCGTTCGCTGACAGAGATGAGCTGTTAGACCCTGATGCCCTGGTCATCTGGGTCAGATCACAACTCTTTGTTAATGTTCATCTTGGAGGAAAAGACACTGCCACTGGAGTATGGTTAACCTACTATAATCATGCCTTTTATTCTATCAGTGAAAACTGTTTTATTTTTTAATGTATAATTCCTTTTTTCGTGTATGTATATAATATAATGTACAAGTCCTGTTTCTGACACTGTCTCCACATGCTGGACTCACTGAGATTTGCAACCAAATTTAAATCACTCACACATTGTGCTTTGCAGTCCAGAGTTGTCTGGTCATCTCTGTCCACTCATTGATTGAGTCATTGGTATATTTTTATTTATAAAGCCATTCTGGGCCAATTACCATCGTATTTCTGCAAATTTATTTCACATAGTTCAAGTAATTATTATCTCACATCCCATAACACATATCTGCTGTCTGTAATGTACGGACAGAGATGAAAAAGAAAGCCTCCAGATTTTCTGCTCCAGCCACAATTGTCTTCAAAAGAAAAGTAAACTGATGAATGTAAAATCTCTGGCAGAATGTTTGGACTACCATAAACCCTTGTCAGTTTGTCAGTGCTGTGCCTACTTTTCTTCTTGTTGTTTTGTTGCCTGGTTTTATATCATTTTGTTGGGGTGCTGCCATGTTAGCTGGGTCTCCCTTACAAAAGAGAATTCCAAACTCAATGGGACTTACCTGTTAACCTAAATAAAGGTTAAATAAAAATCCATACTGCAGATTATCAGTCCTTCTAACTATTTTGTTTTTGAACATAGCAGTTATAGGAATGCGCTGAGCTATTTTTTTCTAAAATTGAAGCCTTACTCTAGGAGCATGATGGTTAAGGTAAAACAACTGTGCTTTTTCACTTTAATCCATTAGTATTGATTAATGGGTCTCTCCTCCTCCTGAGTCTGAATGCCCCTTTCTTGTTCTTTTTTTTGTAGGTGTGTTTCTTCCTTAACTCACTGAGATTTTTTTCTTCTTGCCCTTTTAGTGATTTTGTCTCCTCTCAATACTCAAAGGCATCATCCTTTTTTCTTTTGTACTAAGGTGGGATGTATTTATTTATTTTATTTTATTTTTTAGGATATCTCATTTTGGATGTTTGAAGAGTAATTGTTGTTCATTTCTTTATATATCAAATGTAATTGTATATTAAATAATATTATAATGTCATTTTGTGCACCTTCTAATGTACCAAACTAAGTTATGCATTAGTATTTTTTGCAGGCTTCTATTTGTAGAACAACAAGCCTTTCCTAGAACTTGCAAAAAAACCTTTATCAAACAATTATTTTTTTCTTCACCATACACACACACACACACACACACACACACACACTTCCACATACTTTGAGGATTGCACTAAATACTTCCATATTGCTGATGTAATCAGTTTTGCAGCAGCACAGTAACACCCCCTTTGTTTAATGAGCATTTCCCTACATACAGTTCAGACATGTGCGTGATGAACATGACAGCTATATTTGTTTGGATGTGATTTGTCCGCTTTCCCCTTGCGCTGCAAAACATTTGTGAGTGAATCTTAATGAGCTGAATCGACACCCGGCGTGAGGTACGGCATAATCTTGTAAACACTGGCAAACCTCAGAGTGTCGATCGTCATCTTTATCTTCACCTGCACTCGCATGATGTGACAGCAATACGGCGAGGGGCGGAGAGGCTTCTTTATCTCAGAGCCATAGTTTGATCTGTAGCTTTCATACTCATACAGGAGGGAGGTGTCCTCTCGCTCTCTCTGTTTCACTCCTGGTTGCTGTGGCGACGCCTGCCGCAGCGCTTTGCCTCTGCAGACTCCAGCAGGAGCAGCATCTGGGCAGAGCTGTGCAAAGCCAAACCCTATTACACACGTTACATAACATGCTGGAAGTGTACAGATCAATTCCTCTCATTTCTTAGATTGCATAAATGAACTGCCACAACACAGAAAAAGTGCAGTAAAAAAAAAAGTCCCAGTCAGTTCTCAACAAAGAGCACTCTTACACACACTCGCCCTGTAGTGTACCTGTTGCTCGTGCAGCACTTGTTGGAGCACTGTTTTGTCGCAGTGATATTTCTTCCTCCAAATCCTCATCCTCCCTCCTGCTGACATTTACCTATTTTGTGTTTTGTGGCCTGTTTTATTAGTACATTTCTTCTAAGGGGCCAAACTGCTCCTCTGCAGCTCACTAACCTTGTCATTTTCTGTTCTCATTTCCAGCTCTCCCTCCTTTTCCTTCTCCCTCCAGCCAATATCATCAGGCACGAAGGAAACTCCAGTTTATTATGTCTTTGTTAAAGTATCTTTGTAGTTCTTTTAAATAATGTGTAGCTAGGACTTTAACTATTTCCAGTGCGATTTTTAAATTGCACAATTTTAATTGTAACTTGGATAATTAACAGTGTCTTAACGGGTTTAAACAAATGAAAGGCTGAGCAACTGTTTATTTGACAGGCTGCAATGACGACCAACAATGCAAATTTACTTGGCTGTAGTTAATTAACTTAGAGAAGAAAATACATGCTCTGCATTATTTTTTATGTTTGCAATGTGTGTCTCTGCTGTTCATAAGAGTCAAAGAGGCTTTTTACTACTTAAACAATCAAAGTGACTGGCTCACGTCAGATAGCTAGCAGGTAGCTAACAGGTAGCTTGGCAGTTGTCAAGCGTAAACGACAGATGGCTGGTTAACAATATTGTGGGAAACTCTTGGTTTAACTTTTTAGCACATTATACTGTTTTATCAACCATTGCTTTAAGCTTTTCACCTAAAAATATCTGAATTAAGACCTGCAGGGTTTGGAGCTTGGACCTAGCTTGTCCTCTCAGTCTGTGAAGCTAATGTTAGCTTAAGAAGCTACAGTGCAGAGCTGGCAACTATATCGTTAGAGGTTGTCAGTCTGTCAAAACATTGTCAGACTCGACTTACCAACAGTTTTTCATTAGCACAAATGCAAAATATTTTAATAAATGTGAGGCAAACTCTCACTAACTAGTTTGAAAAAAGAAACCTGAGGGGACATCAAGAACAAGCAACAGAAATATTTGATTTAAAAAAAAAAAATTTTTATTCCATTCATGTAGAAACAAGATAAGTTTGTCTTTTGTGCTTGTTTGATACTTTGTAGACCCCAAATACAGACCTGCTGTTTAATTTATATAAAATAATCAGTTCAGAGTACAGTGTTCCTCAAGTGATTCAGCACTAACTGTTTCCCTCCATGAGCCTGAGGGATGCCTATGCTTATTAAGCTTCTGGCGACACTACATTCCTCGACAAACCTACTTAACAGAAACACAGTGAAGGTAAACTAGAGAGCATGGTAGCACAGTAGCACTCAGTTCTGCACAACAGGAAACACACAGCAGATGCTTTCAGAAAGCAGTGTTTTGTCATGACCTTTTGAGTCCTCTGTGGGGAGAGGCAAAGATGTTTGCTGAGAGTCTGGAAAGAACAACCAATCACAAACCTTAATCTCCATTCTTAGTTGTTTTATTTGATTTGAGGGTTATGTAATGAATGCGTTGTATAAAACATGAATATTAGCTAGTCCTGTCTCATCTCCTCAGTGCTAATTTACCACAACTGTAATTAATATCACATTTGTTTCATAATAACAAGTTTTTATTTTGTATTATATAAAATGGTATGTATTTTTGAACACAGTTGCGGTTATACGCATTGGATTGGGCCACCATTTCTTCTCACTGCTTTTTTTCTGCGTACATGTTGGTTAACCAAATCAGTTGATTGCCTCGGTGCTGCTACACAATCCAGGAGAGCAGAGTAGAGAAAGCGTGTAGCAAATGTTCAGGCTGTGGGTGTGTGTGACTGAAGCTCGTGTGTGTGTGGGAGTTCATCAGCTCATTACAGACTAACCATTCTCTTTTGTTCGCTTTTAATGTGAAAGAATTTATTTCCAGTTTTAGAAACAATGTAGGCTACCTATAATTTGCACATCTCCTAGCAACAAGACTTTGAACAAACTAAATATAACTACTTGCTAAGGTGTCACTATAGGCTCTGCGCTACTGGCTATGAAAGGATTGTGTTATGTGTGTGCATGTATATACTGAATGTGTGCATCACCAGGGGTCTTCCAGTAAAAGCAAAAATCAATGCATTTCCATGTGCATGTCACAAGAGATAATTAAAATGCTGTTTGTGGCTGGTAGGTCTGACTAACAACAATGTTATTAAAACACAATATATGTACAGACATGTGGCTAGTTGATTGCAATATAAGGTGTCACTTGCACCTTGCACAACCATGTGATCTATGTCCACATATCTTATCTGGATCTTATCTGGACATGTTAATGCAGTTGTACATTAATGCAGAAGTCCCTTCAGCCAAACCATGTCTGGCAGTGGTCTGGCTTGCATTGTGACTGGATGTCAGCCAGGTGTTAACACACTCAGTTTGGTCACATTCTTAAGAAAAAACAAATTGGAAAAAACAACTGGCTAAATCTCAAGCAAATCCATCACAAAAAAGCTACAGATGCTGATGACTCGCGTTTTAGACCTTAGAGGAATCATTCGGTGTCATAAACATTTAATAAAACAAGTCAGACTTCTCAAACATGGCAGTGTTTAATGTTGTTTACCATGAACTGCCAAGGAAGCATATTACCGCATGCTGTACATTTTTATTTTTTGTAAATGTATGGTTGAAATCATAAAGTGTCTGATCTTAGAACATGTTAAAGGGAAGATTCTGCACCTTTTAGGTAGATGTCCAGTCAGTGTTGATGGTAAATGTTCTACCTGCTTGCGGAGCCATGCATGCAGAGCCTACATGTACCAGGATGCATTGTGTGCTGAGCAAGCTAGATAGGTGCTAATGAAATTACCCAACGTTGCCAAGCAAATTAATTCCTGCATTTAATCATTTCGTTTTGGCACGTCGCTGTATCATCACCGTCAGGGCATGTCTATCAAGTAAATGTACATACAGCAGCAACAGCAATCTGAGCTGCAGTATACCACTTCTCAAAAAGCAACATGAATGGATGTAATTAAAAGAGAATAACATTTACTGGCTAACAAAGAACGTTTTAATAAAATGTGAGTATTTAAGATCTTTAAATACTTCAATTATCTTTATTTTACTAGGCAGGTCAGTTAAGAACCAATTCTTATTTACAATGACGGCCTGGTCGGAGGTTAAAAAGGCCTACGTCATTCCAAATCAAGAGAGGCGTTTATTTTTTGCAACAGAAATCATGGGGGGGGGTGAAACTTCTTCTGAGCCCCTCTGTGAGTGCTGCTAGTTGTCTGTTTTGAGTGAAGTGTGTTTTTAATACAGACATGGAGCTGAATGTCACCCTCCTGTAGCTCCAGCCTCCCCAGGGCTCTCCCACTGACTGTGACAGCACGGCCTCAGCCGCCCACACCCACCACCACCCCTCCGTCCTGCTGGATCGTCTGTCTGTCTTCGTACACACCCTCGACCCCCACCCCTCGCTGTATGCAACAAATCGGCACACCAGCGGCACTGAACGCAGCTCGCCTCTTTCATCAGGCTGTCACACAGGCTCAGCTGCCCTGACTCAGTGTTTATCACAGCCGCGGGTGTGACACTAGAAAGCGTATGACAACCGGTTTGTGTGTATATTTGTGTGTGCGTGTGTGCTGCTGCTGCTGTTATTCTCGTAGGACTCATTACTCTGGTGATCTCTTTGGGTGCCCCTGTATCCTCCATGTTTGAAGTCAGTCTTCTCCTCAGCCCGCCAGGGGCGTGCGGGAGCTCAGTTCACTGAGCTTGTTGTTCGAAACAAATCAGTGAGTCTCCCTCTTCACCTTAGCCAAATAGGGGCCACACCAGGAGTGACTGGCCACACATTAGCGGAATTGAATTGAACTCACTCACTGTTTCTTGGTTGGTTGTGACAGGAAAGGGGGAGGTATAGCCACGTGAGAGGATATAAATGTACTACTGGTGTGTGTGTGTGTGTGTGTGTGTGTGTGTGTGTGTGTGTGTGGGATTCTTCCAACAATCTCATTCCTCCCTTCTTGACAGAAATTAGTCATGCATGAGATTAACAGGAGGGAATTCAGTTTAATACCCACGGCGGCGGCAGCGCTCTCTTCTGATGTCAATAAAATGTATTTTAGGACAAACAAGGCCTATTGATCCTCCACGTGAGACAGTATGATAGGCCATTGATGGTCGGGCTGGGTTTTAATGAATTTAAATGAAGTGCGGATTGGATGGGCATCCTGTGAATGACCGTGCCTGAGATTTAAACGTTGGTTTGAAAGGTTTTAATTCTTGTTTCTATCAACTTCTTCAGAGTTCCATTTTTGTAGAAAACGTTGGACAAAGGCACCATCCCCTCCGGTCCTGATAATCTCCTACTGTGATTATTTCCAGATGTGTTGGTGAATGGGAAGCCATGTGACTGCGATGTCGTTGCTGACTGTAAAGTGGGTGATGCTGTGACGCTGGAGGTGCAACTGACCAATCTGAGCAAGAACTCGGTGGGACCCCTGGCTCTGACCGTGGTGCCCTATCAGGACTTCCAGAACGGAGTCCAGAACTACGATTTGGAGGACGCGGTCACCGTCATCGGCTCCAACACCTTCTACATCGACACGGTCAGTGAGGACTGGATTACTATGTTGATGTCATTTCTAGGGCTGAAACGATTCATTGATTTAAATCGATAAAATCGATTAATAAAATGCATTGACGCATCGTTTAACTATACAGCAGTGTTTCACAGGGACATTTATTACTGTCGCACATCGCGTTTACGCTGTGAACACGACGTGATTATAATGGAGCTGTTTGCAAAGTGGCGGAAGAGAGAGAAAACAGCGAGGGACAAAAAATAAAGTGTCCAAAGTATGGGATTATTTCAAGATAAAGAAAACAACAACTCTGTAATGTTACTGTCCGTCCACCGTAAACCGAAACTTTTGTCGCCTCAGCAACAGCACGACAGCATGTGATCAGAAAGCCCCTGTGTTGTGCCAGCGGGCCACAGACAAGGTAACAGTAACAGCAACTTTAGCATTTAGCTGAAATCATGATTGATTGTTGAGTTGAAGCCAAAGTAAGCCGCAGATCTCAGCTGAAAATGTGCACACGTGCGTTTGTTCTCCTTTTTGGGCCGTGAGTTGTAACCTCACAGTCAGGAGTTAACTGGTTGTCGGGAGCTGCACCTTTTAACTTCCCTCCAGCTCTCTGTAGCTCAGACAATCCCTGTTACCTGCGTGTACTAATCCATCCTTTCACCCAGATTCTTTGTCTTTATAATTGCTATCTTTATAGTAACAAACAACAGCTGTTTCCTGTGCAGGATCGCTCATTTCCCGTTTCACATTTCACGTGTGTTTTCTTGACAAAATGTGGTTTGGAAACCCGCGTCAGGTGCCATAGCCGCTGTCAGCTCCTGTAGCATGTGTGTGTCCCTGTCATCGATCAGTCACGGCCATCGGCCGAAGTCGTGTAGTCTGGACGAGCCTGTAGTATAACTTGTATAGCACTCGGGTGATGTTTGTGTTTGTAAAGCAGCTGTCTGTTTGTTGGTCTGATGTTTGCTGTATGACACACTATGAATTTCCGAAATTACTAATAAATATCTATCACCTATAAACGTGCACAGCTGATCCCGTTACAGGGGGGCACCGCCGCCAAGCAAAAGTACTTAAGTGACGCATCGATTAATCGTTGAAATAATCTATAGGAGCTTCGAATGCTAAAATCATCGTTAGCTGCAGCCCTAGCCATTTCCCAACAAACAGCGAAGAGAAATATTTAACACAGCTCAGGGCTCAACATTAAACTTTTTTGCAACTGGCCCCGCTGGGCCAGTGGGTTTGAAAATTACTGGCCCGAAGACAATTTTTACTGTCCCTCCTTCAAAAAGTGTTTAATTGGTTATTAAATACATCGTGGATATAAAAAAACTAAACAAAAATGTAATCACAGTTAAAATTATAAAAAATAAAAAGGTAAACAAAACAATTTACTGTTAAAACAAAACTTACTAACAGACTCAAACATGACATGCTCTCCTGCTGACAGCCATTTATGAAAAATGTACACAGAGCAGTGGACACGAGTCGCCTCTATCCTGATGAATAGGTTGCCATGGTAACGACCTGTCAATCACAAGGTAGTCCCGTCCAAAAGCACACGCTGCATTATCGTATAATTTCCCCTAAATAAGACCATAACATACTAACTGAACATCATGCTGTGTTGAAAAAGACTTGAAACTAGCGACTGAGACCATAAACTCATTTAAAAGTGTTTACTGAGGTAATAAATCAGCTGAGAAGTAGCAACATTTTACCATTATTTCTAATGGAACTAGCCCCCTGCTGGCTGTTAGAGAGAATGCAGCTTTAAGTTCCGTCTGCATGGTTTCTCTTTCGACTCAGAGGTTGCCGCACGATTGAGACTAGAGAAATAACATTTGACAACCTCTCGTCACGTAACTACAACTCTGGATTGGACATCGGTGCACGCCAAGAGCTGCAAAAAAACTGCAGGATGTTGAGATCGGGCCAGTGAGTTGCTAGTTCAACTGTCCCGATGTTATGTTTTACTGGCCCTGGGCTATCGGGCCACCGTTATTATCGAGCCCTGCAGCTATGTCACATTATGTAACCAGAATGCTTCATATTGGCACAGGATTCAAAATAAAAAAGTTAAGTCGAAGAAAAAACTAGCAATAGTCGTTTATGCTGGCAGCTGGCAGGAGGAGAGGTCCCACCAAATGCACTAATAATGCGAATGTGTTTAAACTGAAGTGTTAGTTTTAGTTTAGCACAGTTGCATCCCATTTCTTGAACCAGAATGCTTCATGTTGTGATGGGGGTCAGCTCACAAAGTAACAAAGTATATGTTTCTGCTCACACATATGTGCAATAATTCTCAACATCTAGGCTATGATAAAAGGCAGCACTAGAACCTTTAGCCATGGACATACCTGTAGTACTGGTGGATGGAGAAGGAAAGATAGGCCTTCACAAATCAGTGGAAACAACACTGGTAACCCTTTACTTTAAATCCTCTATTTAGTGTTTATAAGTAGTATAGAAATATTTAATAAATGTTTATTGATGTTAACACAACTGTGTTTTACTATATCATCATTCATTATCTGTTTGTACAGCCGCCTCCACTAATAGATGCCCCCAGGAGGAGTTATATTCGCTGACAAATACATATTATTAATTTATTAGCTTATAACTACATTATTATTGTATCTAATTATTAACCATGTATTCAATGTTTATTCACTGCTAAATAGTGTGAGTTTAAAGTAAAGTTTTGCCGCAGCATCACCATCAACACGACTAATAGTAGCTACCCATAGTCGTTAAAATAGTGTGTCAACAGCACATGCCAGTGTTTTCCACAACTTAGCCCATTTACACCAAACCATGGATTTGATAAAGATGACCACTGTCCATTTAAATGTACCCTTCCATTCCATGCAGCCATTGGTTTCCATTAATTTTCATACAAGATGATATTTAGTGTTACACAATCATGGCTGCTTTTAGTTTTGTCAAAATGATGATTATAACATTGTGTTTTATTGCTATACAGGCTATAACAAACACATTAATGCATGTCTGGGAACAGTATCCCCAGACATGGCTTACAAAACTCAAGCATGTTTCAAATCACTTTAAATTCCGACTAGAAATGAGGGAAACCAGTGGCTTAATGTTGAACAAGCTGGAGGCGATTAAAAAACGACTTGGTCGATGCCAGACAAAGAGTTTGTAGTCTAAAAAGCAGATGAAAGCGTGAATGTATTCCCTATATTCCTGAATGTGCGACGCATCTTAATTTTGGGAATTGGGACTTGGCTGTAACGTTCATCAAAGCCACAGTGAGCTTCAGACTAACTCCCCTGCTGGCTTCACTCTGGCTGCCAGTGTGCCATGTTCATTATACTGAAACGGGGCTGCTACTGATTCTTCCTGCTGTCTGTCTTTGCCATCACCAGGTTAAACCCAAAGAAAGCTCTGTCTGTGTGGGTGCCCTGCTCTTCCTCTACACTGGAGATTTCTACCTAAATATCAAGTTCCAGGATGACAGTGCTGGGAGAGAGCTTCCTTTAGCCTGGTTCACTCTGCCCAGCGTCCACATACGAGCCCTGGACACTCCGCTACAGGCTGGAGCCTAAGGACCTGGTGGCATCATCGTTTTATCTCTGAATGAAGGATGGAGTGTGTTGTTGTTGTTCTCTGTAAATACTATAGTCTTGTGAATTGTATCTCATGTAAATATCATTTTCTTAAAGGTTGAAATCTTGAAATCTTCTTTTCAAAACACTTGAGTTCTTTGTTACAGTCCACCAGTGTGCAGGTGTGTTGGGACGGAATGTGAGGGGAACTAAGACATGGCGCAATTACATGTAAATACAATGGTAACTTAGCTAACCGGTGGTTAGCTAACTCCTTGCTAACAAGCTTACTTAGCTAGCTGTTTTGGCTGGCTAGCAGCAGCCTGTTCCCAGCTGGCAGGACAAATGTTTGCCATGGCATGAAATGCAAGCCGTCACTATGTTGCCAAGCCTCCAACTGTTTCGCTCGGATATGTAAATGTCCACTTTTGGTGTGAGGGAATGCTAATATAACACTTTTCCTTATCTTTAGCAGTTTGATTTTTAAATCACAGTGCCATTTATTTAGTGGATTATTGTGTTACTTTTTATTTCAAACAGCAAAATATCTATTGAAAATAAAATTTAACTTACTATTACCGGGCAGAAACCCTTATTGAAGAAGAGGAGCCTCTTACCAACACTGCAAATGTGATCAGCCAGAACCTATAGCCAGTTATGTACACATAAAATGTATTTATTTCTACTGCTATATGGACAGTTTCTTTTGCCTCTGTGCCACAACACTGAATTGCTGACGGATCTGACGGTCTTATATTAGCCTATCATTATGTATGACATATAATTGTTGTAAATAAATGTAAAACGAAGGCAACCTTTGTTTATTTGACATTCCTTTTCTGCCTACTATAACCATTATCACCTCAGCCGAAAGGGACATTCACATGAACATCAGTTCGTAAAATAATTTCACAGCAAATATAAGGAGGACCCTTCATCATTATACTGTTCATTGTGCAGCTCTTCTCTCTGTGCTTTCTGATGCACTGGGAGTAAACCAGTATACCCACCGCAACTATTACTCATTATCTGTCTGGGAACCCGAATCAGCCATCTTCCAGTAACAATCTCACACCAACCTTTGATGTTACCGCTGGTCCCAGCTGTAGCTAATATAGGATGAGTGTTGTGTACTCACACTGCAGACCGCCACTCCATCCCCTCGCTGGTGGACCAAATGTGAACTGGGTGATAAGGAGATACTGAATGAAGATTAGCCACGTCGAAAGGCTAAAATGTCTTGGGGCTTTGAACGGAGGGTTATCAGTGATGACGACCAGCTTGCATCCGTCCTCCTGACTGGCCATTAGGCTTTGTGTGAAATGAGAGCTTGAGTGTGTCATAATGACAGGATCAGCGAGCACTTTCTTGTTATTCACACTGCCTGACCATTAACCCTATGCCAGGAAAGTGTATATATTTATGTAGAGTAATGGCATAGACAACATGGCAAAGAAAAAGATGCGGTTTTTTGAAGATTACATTTTTCTATATAGCTGTTTGTGAATCGAATGATGTTTCCCCATGAAGGTCACATTTGTAGTTCAGTGACAAACAGCTTTTCCACTTGTGGCAAATGTGTTCGTTTACATATGTGAATAATACATCACGGAATCCAGAGTTCATCAGTTACCAAAGTCATGCCCTCCATGCTTATTAATTTGTTTATCTGTTTATTTATTTGATTAAGGATAGCGTGTCTGTGTTTGTGTGTGCTGGCTTTGAAAAGTCGGTCTGTTAAAGATGAAAGGCAGCTCTTAGTGGGTATAGGCTCCTGCATCCAGCAGTAAAACTGGGTTGTGTTGACGTGAGTGTGTGGACCCTGGGCTGCTGTTAGTACAGGTCAACAAAGAGTTGGTGCGTATTGTTTACTGAGCCTTATAACTTTATTTTTCTGTAAATTCATTTTAAAAGCGTAGATTACAAAGCAGGGCTGCAATTAAGTGTCTCCAATGCTCACTTCTTGAAAACAGATTCACCTTATTCACACCTTTTTTATTACGTGATTTGGTTTGACGCGTCACAAAGTTGATAACCATGACAAACGTTAGATTATGCAGTTTCCTTCCACTGCTGGTTGTTTCCACTAACAGATTGGCTGAACGGGGAGGAGGGAAGCTGTCACAGTCTGTCACCAGATGCCCTCGGACTGTCCCATCCTTTCCACATCACCTGACTGCCCCACCCGTTTACACACCTGTTCCCACTTCAGGTTACCTGACCTTCCCTGCTCACCTGTTTTCACCCTCCCTCATCTGCCTTGCAGTTACCTGACCATCCCATTTCCACTCGCTCCTTGCCAGACCATCATATGTTATGTTGCTATCTGCTTCATGTCTTGGGTCCCTGTTTCTATCTGCCTTGCCTGCATGTTTTGAAACTCAATGCCTGACCGCTGATTCTTGCCTGCTCTTTGTTGGATATATGTTTGCCCCTTTGGACTGCCTTCGGTGGTTTTGACACTTGCCTGCCTCACCGCCTCACCTGTGTTCCTCCATTTTGTAATACACTGCGTCAGCTCTGCCTCAGGCGTCTACATTTGGGGCCTACTGCTGTAATCCTGTTACCCTGCTTGCACCAGCTGTGACAAAAATGCTGTAAGTATGTTTGCTTGTAAGCATTTTTGAAAACATTTACACAACTAGAGTACTTGATGGCTTTAGTTAAATTCATTTGCAGATTACAATTTGGAATGTATGATTTGTATATGAGTATTCTACACTTTTACTTAAGTAAAGGTGTTGAGTACTTATTGCACCATAAATTACCTCTTGAGCAGCTTTAAATTGTGTATGAAGTCTTTTTGTGAGACGTCCATGAGTAGAAACACAGCATGGCATCAGTGTGTATCAGATTTAATGATACTTCACCACAGTATTGCCAACCCGAATAGCAAGCTGACCTCCCCAGAATTGAGGACATCCAGATGAGACTAAGCATCTTGTCTCGAGTTTTAAATGAGGTTTCTTATCAGATAATCAACACGGTATTATTTAGCCACCAACCTTCATTACCTTGCAGCATTCCAGTAATTCTGATTTTCATCAGCCTAAAAAATCGTCCCCCAATCTGTGCTGATGCATTCCCTGCTTGTCTAATATTGGGGAGTTAGTAACAGTGAGGAAAATGAGTTGTTTGAGAGCAAACAAGAGCCTTTCATTTAGTGGCAGTAGAAATCCCCCGGAGCTCTGCTGGAGACAGTAGGGAACCTCGCTCTGCATGAAAACATTCATGCAAATGAATCTCCAAGAAGCCAGAGTTCAATTAAAAACCCTTTCTCCTCTCTTTCGGATATTGAGTGGTAAGTCACGTCCATTTATATATATACCTGCAACCTTGATATGTAAATGATGTTGGGGGGGGGGGGGGGGGGGGGGGATTAGGGTGTGTGCTGAAGAAAGACGAGCGATTTGACACCTGCACTGCTTTCATTCTCGCGCCTGTTAGCAGCAGTGCAGAGAGGAACGCACAGAAATCCTCATCCGCTGCATGTTTACTGATCCACTGACTTTGACTTAATTAGTATACTATCTGCCCGGCACGCAAGCTGCTAAATAGGAAATCAAAATAAACTTAAAATGTGAGTGCTGCTTATGTAAGAATGTCCTCCCAGTTAAAGTCGCCATGAAATTAAATATTACTACTTCTTTTTCACCTTGTTCATTAACTGTCAGAATAGGCATCTTATCACAAAACATCCTAAAAGATGATGCGTTTTTAACATAAAAAAACACCCTTTATTTTGGGAGGTGGGGGAATAAAGGCTAAAAGATGCACTGAAAAGGTCCGCAAAAAAAGCCAGTTAATGGATCTTGTGTTACCGTTATTTTGGCAAAATACTTGGGATATGTTAAAAAACATAAAACAGTCAATGGCGGTAAGAAAACATTGAATTTAATTTTAGTCAATAAAAAAAAGAAATCACAAAATACCGCTCCTAACTGATATCATATTGATTTATGCTTATCCATCCTCTGACTCGTCTGCCCCGTTTCTATTTCAACAGTGAAGACATGTAATCAATGATGCATTTTTAAACTTTAATGTTGTACATAGATTTGCCTCTAGGGCAGGTCTGAATCATCTCATTGATTAGTTTAAAGCTGAAAGCAAAGATCTATCTAACCAATCAGGGCCGTAGCCAGGACTTCAGAGGTGCTGAGGCCATGAGCAAAACTCCCTCCCTTGACCAGCCACCAATAAAAGCTCATAATATTATCTGACTTTATTTAATTCTAATTTTCTTCTTTTTTTATGCGTCACGCTCTGAAAGCCACGCCCACCAGAGGGCAAAGGCAGTCAGCGCCACAATATTCAACCAAGGACTTAAATGCAGAAAAATGCCTGCAGCTATCTAAAAACTGGATAATTTAGCACCCTATGTCTACCAGAGAGGAAAAGGTATATTGACAAACTCTCTTGTCGGTCTATCTCGGTGTCCCTTCTCCTTAACTTCCTTTTCTTGGAGAAATGATCCCACTGAATGGCCAGAACTATTTATCAAATCACCAGGTAAGATCATCATTTAACCTAGCAAAACTTGGGTCCCATGATAGCATGTGTGTGTTACCCGCTCAAAGGACCACCAGCATGAGCGCCAAAAGTACCCCACACAAGTAGAACAAGAAGCATAGTTACATTTTACTCTAATCAAAGAGTGAATGATGGTGAATCTACCTCGCTGTCTGCCGTTATTTCCTTGCCAATACCGACTACAGAAAGAGAAAAAAAGAAAAAAAAAGAAGCTGAATCGGGCACCACAATCTCACCCAAAAAAGTGACTTCTCTGAAAATGGACATTGATGAGAAACAAATGACAGGGACCACTGGAAAGCTTGTTAACATGACATGCAGTTCCCGTAAAGACACTGATCGTTGTCCAATGAAGAAATCAAAAATAAAGACTCTAATTTAAACCAACAAAGAAGTTAAATGAGCCATCTGCAGACTGTGGCTGATATTTTCAGTTTGGGCTAGTCCAACCCAAACAAAGAAGTACTCAGCTTTCAGTCAGCTAATCCAGCCGTGTTGAAGCTCTAACTTCACTCATTCATCACGCCTAATTGTTCATGTCTGATGTCTCTGCTGTCAGTTTAGATCACATGCGAGAAATTCTGCCACCATGCAGCCTTCAGAAAAGATTTTTCAGTGCCTGTAAGATGAGCAGAGCAATTGTACTGTAAATTCGGTGTCATTACCATGGAGAACAATCTAAGCAGTTGCCATTATTAAACTTTTCTCTCTGAGGTTCTCCAGAAATGTATTAGGAGTTCTGTAGGTGGGCTGAGCCGAGACTTGGGATGTGAGAAAGGGGAGCTAAATATAGAGGGACTAGATCAGATGCTGCTGATTAATGGAGCTGTTTAGACTCTTAAATGGCTGCATTATAAAACACTGGTTGATGCCGTGGCTACCGCATGCAATCAACGTCTTACTGAGACAATCTGTTCCTGTTTGTGTTCATATCTGTACACGTAAGTGTGATTTCATGGAGAAGATGGACCATTTGCAGTGTTTCATTTCAAACCTTAAATTAGTCTAGCAGGAAATAAGGATCCCTAAAGTCCTTTGTGGCAAACCTTTAAAAGCTTACAGAAGTGGAAATGACATCAAATAAAAACACCAACAGAGAAAAAACACAACGCAACATTAGTAATTCATAAGTTCATAAAAGCTTTTAAATTTTACTTCCTCTCGGATTCATTTCCTTAAAATCAGACTGCAGGACTAGTATCTGTGTCCCAGGAAAAGTATAAAAAGTATAAAATGTGTACTATACTGAAACTTAGTATCTACATAGTAGGTTTGGACCCTTGCTACCGGTCTGAGTGCAGTCATGGATATAATTTTATGGATTTATTCTGTAATTATCTCCCAGTAAAAATTAGAAAAGTAGACCATTTGCATCAGGTCGAAGGGGTAAGGGACCGTGGAGACTTGTCACTGGCATTAACTGTGTACAGTGCAGGGGCCTCATTTGTAAAACGGGCTTAAGATCACTTTTGTTCTTAAGTATGACTTGCGCCGAAATCCACGTAGTTAGTCATGACGTGGAAATGATCCTATCTCTAAGCCAGGTCTAGACTTGATGTAAGTGATTATTGTGCTGGTTATGTAGGGGTATTGCAGTTTGGGACACAGTAACATCAAGTTCACACAACAGGATGTCAGCAACAGCAGTTTGGCTTTCTTTGACTGTGCTGTACACATTGACATAAACAGGAAACCCACACACATAGACCTACTTACTCTTTCACCCACCGGAGCATAAACTAGGAGTTATGCTCCACTGAGCTGATAACACACCGACGAGAGAGGAGAAAGAGCATAAACACCTAAAGGACACACTTAAAGCCAGTCGATATCCAAATGGGACACTTTTTGTTTTGTGAAAACAGCCACAGGATCCAAGAAGAACACCAACAATACGGCTGACTGGAAAAGAAGAATAAATGCAACAACATTGTGATTCCATTCATGTCTGGAGCATCAGAGAAACTCATGATTTTCAACAAACACCACATCCCTGGTGTTTTTGTGAAGGGGACACATCTCATGTCCAGGCTCAGTAGTTATTTGAAAAGTTATTTTGAGTTCAACAATGTTCATATTCTGGATCGGTAGTACAGATGATTTGAAAGAGGAGTGAGGGAAGCAATCTAGATCAAAACAGAAACCATCTCAACAGGGGTGGGGGTGTGCAGCACCACTTATCCCCCACCTACAGTGCTGTCCTTTCATCCCTTCCCAGGAGATTGAACAAACACATTCACCTTCACGTGATAATGCCAGTGATGGCTGTTCAGACTTGGCCTCGGGTGTCTTCATCGACCATAAGGACTGTCGTTAAAACAGCCAGGAGCACTAACGAACCAAGTGCTATCCATCACCTTGATAACAACCCCACAGAGGTTAAATAGCTGGGAAACCTGCCGGTCAGTCAGAACTGAAGAAGGATGAGAGGCACATTTAAGCACATTTAAGTGTCTTAAACCAAGTCCAGTTGCCCATGATTCAACACCTCCATGGAAAGGTCAACATTGACTTATATTAACATATGTAATATATGTCATGTGACATGCTTATTTCAAACCAAACCATGATTTTAACCTCTACTACTCTCCAATAGTCATACATGCATATGTCGTTTTGGGAGTCACTGACAAATGACAGAGTGCTGTTATGAGCATGTAAACCTGGCCCTTATTCACACACGTGAGAATAGCTTAACATTTCAACTTCTGACCTTTATCTGTAGAAATTAACATGAAAAATAGGCAACATGTAAGAACCAGCATATTTATTCACCCTCTTCTATAATAACACAGTGATGTAGATAATTGTCAGAGGCAACCCAATTTTAGACCAAGACCTATAAAGAAAATGGACCAGGACACACAAAAGGAGAGGAGATAATCCAGGAGGAGAGAGAATAGAAGGAATGGATATAAGAGGAGACACCAGGAAAAGGCTTGAACCAGCAGGAGAGACCCTTGGAGGAGACCGGCCAGCAGGGAAACCAGGATGGGGGGACAGCCTGGAGGAGGGGGGACCAGGGGCCTGTTATGGCTGTATGTTTCCCTGTGTTGAGTCCATGTTCTTTTCTGTTCTCTAGTTGCTTGGGGAGTGCTCCAGCTAATTGGCGAATGAGGTCCATCTGGCCTTGGAGGGCGGTCTCTCTTCTGTGCAAGCGTCAGAAGATAGGCTTTTTGATTTGGGCCTGCTGGTCTTGCTGACTCTCAGTTGGGGATTTTTGTGTTATGGCCGTGGGTTTTTGGTTTTCTTAATTTATCGTCTTGTTACGTTAATAAACTCCACTGACTAGGTTGTTTTATACGAGTGTTGTTCACCCCATGTAGCCACCAAAAGGGTGGTAACAGGCCTAATTTTTAAACATTGTGTACACACAAAAGAAGGGGTATACCACTTTCTAATAAACTTTAAAAAGAAAAAAAAAAGAGAAAGAAAACTTGGCTGAAGCCTGTGCGGTATTAAATATAAATAACTAGAAATATTACCTCTGAGTGTTATGTAAAACTTGTATATAGTATAATATAGTACAAATAAAAGCGGTTCTCAAACGAATAATCAAACAGCTGTTTGATTTTCCCTGAAGTGCGCAATAAAAAACATGATTAATGATAATAAACACAAATGGAAATATCTGTTTTTGCAAAAGAACACCTCAAATATGTTGTACAGTGTAATTGGGAATAATATTTAATTTAATCTATACTTAATTCATTGCACGCTATGTTTTTGATTCAGTCGAGGAAATACTAGTGCATAGTTTCTTGTACATGTTAGTTGTCTTATCCACAGACATTTAAGCCAAATGCCTGCACTGGTGTGTGGATGTGATGCGTTGCTTGTAAAAACACAAGAAACCCCCCCACTATTATTAAGTAGATCTTTTAGTGTACAGATTATGTCATGTAATTTTTTTTTTAACTCCTTGGCAGCCTCGTTAATCGAGTGGTGTTTGTGTAAATGTTTAAACACAACTTAAATGCATTTGGTTTACTCTCTTTTCAAAACGAGGGAATGTCCCCAACAAGAACTTCGATTTCACACTGAATGGAAAAAAACGTTTTTGCCATGTCTGTCAGAATTTGCCATCCTTATCTCAACGCCGTCAGTCTGTATTTAATGTTAATTTGGGGCGTTTCACTGAATATTTGTAAGCGACAAAGGGCATCAAAAGGGCGGGACAAGAATCCTTGCTCATATGCGGCAACTTTCAGGTTGATTGTGGTTTGTAAAGGGAAACCGGTGTGGGGACATGCATGCGCACTGTGTTATAAATCAAAATACTTTTGTGCATTAGCACTTTCTGTGTTTTGTTCGTATGCAGCCTTCTGATGAGAACCCTATGCCCAGTTTTATAAATGAGGCCCCAGGAATGGAGAACAGCCAGGTGGAGAGACCTGGAGAGAAGAAAAGCCAATCCCCTCTGATGGAACTTGAGAACTTTAACATTATCACTGGTTTTGTTCCTGAGTACCAACACAGTGTCTGCCTAGGGCCAACTAGACAGCACACATCTCTCTGGTTAGACAGTAAGCACTGCGATAAAGACTGGTAGTTGGGCACAAAAAACATAAAGTATAGATTGTTGCTTGTCTTGAATGTCATTTTGAAGTAGTACAGGAATCATCTTTTTTTATTTAGTTTCTGCTTTCAACATTCTTCTTCAGGATGTCATCAAAGTGAGCAATGTGGACATGGCAAACCAGGCACTTTCTAAGTTTTTAGTTGACTTAAAAAAATTCTATGTTGCTGCTAATGTTTCATTCAATGTACATTTGTTGATGCTTTTGGCACCAAGTTTGCACAATTGGACATCACTGTGGGCAACATCCACGTTTGAGTCTTCAATGGAACGACGCACGTACCTATTCAAATAGTAAAGAGATTCCTCAGAAGTCTCCCAAAAAGCAGAGAGAATAATTGTCAGTGCAAACTTAGTACTTAAATGTGTCAGTATATTTAAAAAATATTTTAAATATTTCAATGTATTTTAAATACACCTAAGTTTTTTTCACTAGGGAAGTATTAACCAAAAACATCACTTCTGATTCCTTTCCTTAATTGTGTGTGAGTGTCACCCTCAACCTTCCACCATTGCTATTTATTCTATTCATAGAACCGTATATCTTATTCTGATATTTCTGGAATTAAATCCAGAAGCTCAGAGAATAGGCTGACCTTTTATGCAGATGACGTAGTTTTGTTCTTTTCCAATTTGGTACAATATATACCAGCATTATGACATCTTATTAAAAGATATGGGTAGCTGGGCACTGTAAAGCAGCAATGTTTTGATTCCCAGACTCTTGAACAAGATACAACATCCATTTTGCTTTTACATACAAGCTTATACTCCAAACATCTTGTCAAATTTATAAGAGTCAGAAAATCCCTTTTGTAATGATGGTTTAGAGTGCAACGGTTTTTAAGTGTAACCTCACAACTGTCCCCATTCTCTCCAATTTTTGGAAGTGTCTGGGCTGAAGGGGAGTTACCAAGATTATGTATATGTACATTTACAAATAGCTAATGACTAAAATGACTTTCAAGCATGTGATATGTGGAGAATTAACATTTGCATTAAAGGAAAAGACCAAAGACTGAAAAGATGTGGGAGCCACTTATGAACTTATGAAAAATTGTCCCATGGAGGATTATTCAATGAAATAATTGATAACACTTTACAATGTGGTACACAAAATAGTGAGTTACTAAGGAATGAGGGAGGAATGAATCAGAAACTACCAAATAATTTAATGAATTGTTTTTTTTCCAGCAACAGAGTTTTTGAATTCACCAGTGAAGACTCTGTAGCTATTGTCATTATCTTAGAATAATAAATGATTACTTAGTAACTACTTAGTATGGTGTTTCACTTAAGGGAGTACAAAAACAGTAACTAATGACCTAGTAATTAGTAGTTTTGTGCCACTCAGCAGCTGGTTCAAGTTAATCAGGAACAACTCCTCATTCACTACCTACTCATTAAAAGCAGGATTCAAAATTAGCACTTGCCAAATGCAAGTAAACTACTTTAGCAAAGCCTAAGGACCGAAGTTCATTAATGTTCTTGGAAACAACTATTTTGCAAGTAGTCTCACCACAGGGTCCATTTTGATAGCTCTTGTCAAGCTTTTCATCACAACTTGAGCTTCATCAGCACTTCAGGTGGTTTAAACAGGCACTAAATCATTCAGCACGGACAAGGGCGTTCAAGAGCACAGTGCAAAATCAATCAGTTTTTCAAAATTCTGATCTGTCATGATGGTGGTTTAAGCTGCATATGACTAGCCTGTGTCCATTCAGCAGAAGGGAGCATGCCTTTCGATGTGACGGAGGCCAGCGAGGCTGTGCAGTGTTTAAACCTCACTCCCCGACACCTCAAGAGACGCACTGGCGACTGACGCTAGTGCCCATGGGTTTTGGCCTCCTCGTCGGCATGTCCGCCTCTCATACCCGAAGGCGCCGGTTCAGGTCAGGACCGTGCAGTACGTTCTCGGGGGCCAGCCGGTTACATGGGCACTTCACATTTGGCTTTTTGTTATTGACAAAGAAATGATTGGGTAGCCAGGGTTTTGCCACCAACTCAGTCTGCTATATGACTTCACATCGGAGAGCAAGTAACCATCACACAAAATCAAACCTGGTCTAACAGACTTTATTACTAATTTTACAGCAATAACAGTATTGTGGAAACATTATAGAGCACACTGTTAATCACAGAAACACCAATAGGGGATGATGTAAAAAATAAGGCTTCACTAGATCAGTCTGTTGCTCCAGTGCATGCAGGGAGTTTCCTTCATGCATACCTTGGAATGCTACAATATAAACTCATACAAACTATATATTTCAGATTTAAAATGAATATTTTTCCTTCAGCACTAATGTAAAATAACACAGCAAAAAGTCAAAACAATATTAAACTAATCATTTTAGACATTGAACAGTCACATTGTTATACATTTTCAGTGTAAACTGAAAAAAATAGAGGCATTATAAAAAGGTTTGGCAGTCCCTTAAGATTAAGTCATTATCAGGTTTACTTTAAGGCCAATATCATTTCAGTCTATGTTGTGCTTTAGTGGTGCATTACTGACAATTACACAATTAATCAAATTACCAGGAGCTGGTTGCCACACTGTGAACCTTGGGCCTATGGGCCTTTAAGGGTCTGGGGCAGTTGCCTGCTTTGCCCAAGTGCTGATCCAGTTTCTCAGGAGGATTGTTCATAAAAATCTCTTTATATTCATTCCTCCCTGTTGCTCCAGATGTGTCTGATGATTCCGCAAAGTGTGTGTGTGTGTGTGTGTGTGTGTGTAACTTGCAATTGTATTGTGCGCAGCAGCGCATCAGTCAACCAGCCTCCAGCACCTTGGACAGCGCAGCAGCCTGTGCAGCTGAGCCCGCGGACCAGTGCGCTGATGTCCCACTGCTGCCGGAATGTAAAAAGCACTAATGTGATCATCTGAGTAAACCCCCACTGTCCATATAATGCGTAGGAGTAGTCATTGTAGGAGGGGGGTGGGGTGGGGTGGGGGTGGGGGGGCAGTCAGTTGTACCCCAGCCGATTGTTCCCTAAGAGAAAGCTCAGTAGGCAGATGCTCAGGCCAGAATTGGGTTGATTCGTGACACTTGGGAAAAAAGAGAGAAACAGAGACAGGAGGAGCAACGCCCACCGATTACAGTCTGGAGTGTGTGGAGACATAAAATGTGGAGCCTTCAAAATAGGAGCAGTTCGTGACACGCATGGTTAACTCAGAAGCCCCCGCACGACGAGGGAAAACAAATGCATTCTTTTGTTTTTCTTTTTCCAAAATTCGCTCAAAGTGATCAGCAGACAGTATGGGAGAGGAGATTTGGATGTGCGCAATGGAGCATGAGTGCCACTGCGGGCACGGAGCGCGCTGTGACCTTTTATGATGTTTATTTATTCGAGCTCTAAAGCATCTTTCTGACGCGCTCCATCTTCTACACACCCTAAAAAAGATATCCATTCGGAGAAATTCTTATTTGTGATATAAACCTGTTGTTGGCGATGATTTATTTGGAGTATTTTTTTATTCCTATAACAAGTGGTGAGTTTTCCGAAGAACCTGTAAAGGGAAATAGGTTGTGTGTGCTTGGTGTGATGATCTGCGCGCAGCGAGAGTAACATTTCCCAACTTGATGTTCCTCTGAGATCCTCTGTGACCCTCCCATGTTATCGTCGACTCAGCACATTTCTGATGAGGATGTCTGCTGTTTGCCAGGAAGATTTAAGGATTTCACAGAAATTGGATTTTTTTTTGTATATGGGAAATGGCTGCTAAAAATAGCCTGAATGCTGATGAGGTGAGAATTAACAGGTTGGTGTTTAGTTGAAACTTAAGAGACATGCGGAAATATGCTCAGTTATAGAACATTTTAAGTCGCGCCACAGACAAAGAGAGTGGATCATCAACGAGAAGGGGAAAAAAGGATCTGTTAACGATCGTTTCTTCGGTTGGAAGAATTTATTCAGATCTGTATAGTTCACTTGAGGAGAACAGAGACCAACAGGCGATCTTGGAAGCAGCTTGTTGATGGCACTGCGCACCGGTAGGACTTGGTTTGGGCAGGTCTTGCGCAGGGTCTTTCGGCTGCAGGGCTTCTGGTCCAGGCGATCGAGCAGTCTCTTGTGTCTCTCCGCAAATCAGGAGCAGGATCTGGGGGTCTGTCACCGGGATCACCACAAGGCGGGGGATTTCCACCGCTGCTCCGACTCCGGCGTCCACCGCGGCCACCGTCACCGGAGCGCACCTTTCTGCGCCTCCGCTTCCAGGCGCTGTCCACACGGCTTTCCCCACGCTTGCTGCGCCTTCCCGGGGAATCCGAGGGGACATGAGCCCCTCGGTCGCCGGTTCCTGTTGGCCATGAAGCGGCAAAACGTGCGGACCTTGTCCCTGATCATTTGCACGTTTACATACCTGCTCGTCGGGGCCGCCGTCTTTGACGCCCTGGAGTCCGACTTCGAGATGCGGGAAAAAGAGCAACTGGAAGCAGAGGAGAAGCGTCTCCAGGGGAAATATAACATCAGCGAGGATGATTACCGCAAACTGGAGACCATCATCATGGAGGCAGAGCCCCACAGAGCCGGGGTGCAGTGGAAATTCGCAGGGTCATTTTACTTTGCCATCACGGTTATAACCACCATAGGTAAGTCTCAGTATCTTTTGGTGAGTCCCAGTCTCTAAACCAGTATAACCGAGAGCCCATAATCAATACAGGTGCGTCTCAGTGTCAGTGTGTTTTCACTGTTGCGCAACAGGACATGGTATATTATGAGGACAATTACATTTCCAAAGCAATAAAACGGTCTGTATAGGCAATCAAGCGGAAGCTTCCTATTCAGAGCAGTTGCAAACAATCCGACCTGATCACAAACATTTACATTGTACTGCAAGTCTGTCTTAAGTTTTAAAGCAACATGTTGCAGTACACACTCGCTGTTCCAAAGGAAGTTGTAGAGCAAGGATGGAGCTTTGTGTCACCACGGCCAAACAATACGAGGATATGTGGACGCGGTCTCTAAAAATCACCTATAGGTGAAATAACGCCTAAGGATGACGTAGCTCACTCTGTTAAAACACACATCATGTCCTTTGGTGCAGCTATACTACATTATGATTCAACTTTGCACGGTGCGTCACCAAGATGCAGCTCAAAGTATGACGGAGTAGAACGAGTTGAGGGTGTTAGACATGCCGGGATTTATTTTGAAAGCGCGCAGAAAGAAGGCACGGAGCTGTGCAGGGCGATAACGAGACTTTTTGAACGGGACTGATGGAGAGCATCTGTGAGAGAAGCAGCGGGATGTGGCGTGGTGCTGAAAGGACAGCTCCTCTGAGTTCAGCCGCAGGCAGGACGGGAGTTCAGCAACTGAAATCTGACTCCGCTTGTACTAATCCAGCCTAACTTTGGCATTTTATGCAGTTTATTCCACAGGTTAGAGTGACGTTGCACTGCAGGGTCGCTTAGGGGCTCGCCGCAAACAAGTGTGTGTGATCAAAGAGCTACAGAACACTGCTTTACTACAACAAGCGATTGTAAATGAAATATGAGTGAACTATGAGAACTGGTGATCATGAAAACTAAAATCACCGGGATGATAAATCGATCCAGTTATCATAAATGCATTTATCTGATGTGATTGCAGCTAAAAGGAAACACAGATCACATGAGTATGTTGCATTTGCGTCATAAAGATTTATTTCAAGCTGTGAGGGCGCATTGAGCTTCTCTATGCTCCACAACCAAACCACATTCTTTCTGCATTTTAATCACCAGAATACTGAATGAAGCTTAAGTGAATTGAGTTGGAGTTAATTGAGTTTATTAAAATGTGCCTCGCAGTATTACCAAAAAATCAAAACAAAAAAAAAAAAAACAAGTTAAAATTCAACCTTTCAGTCAGCTGAGTTTAGATTATGTGGGGGGGCACAACATTTCAGATGAACTTCCTTTTTCCGCAGAGGTCACAGAGATGCCTTTTCTCCATTATGGAAGTCAGATGTTATTCAAGATGAGGACTGTTAGCTGGGGGGAAACTAATGCACCAGGCCTGTCCTCCAGTTTGCCAGGCAACACTTAAAAGGGACGACCGCACAGAGCAGCGAAGGTGGATCCAGGGTTGTTTCTAGGCTACAACAACGAGAGCCATTGTAATATTCATGTTCTGTGAAGTGGTTACATTTACTGCAGCGGACTGTCTCTCCTCTGTAGGAAACAGGCCGCTTTTATGCATTATCATACTCTTAACAGTAGTGGCAACGGTACAGGGGGAACTTTCAGACTTTTACTGCTGAATGTGAGGGAGGGATTTGACTGTTTTCATGCAAAAGAAGAGATTTAGGCTTACAGTTGTTTAGATAAAAGTTGGACAGGAATTATTTCATGAGAGTGACTGCATTTTTTTGGTTCTAGCAGACTGCAATAAAGAAAAGGAGGAGAAAGCAACTGACAACAAGTGATATATTTTGCTGATTGCAAGAAATAAATTTCATTGCTTGTAGGTGAACCTCTAGTGGAGCTGTGTCATGCTATGAGCATATTTTGTGTGTGTTTTTTTAAAACAAAATTAGCTTTTTAAATGAATGCATTCAGGCAAATTGTGAGTGAGTTTCTGAAGGGGTTGTTACACATTGGCAGGGTTGTGAATCTTGTAAAACAACAGAACGAAGTTCACTGCATTGAACATCAGTTTGATTATTTTGCCATTTTGCATCCATTTGACATATTGTCATATGGATTGTCAATAGTCTAGTTACTATTGTGATATTGATAAAATATCCTCCATTGAGGATTAAGAAAATCTCCTCTCATCTTTAAGAACATCTGCTGATATTCTGTACTTTTCTTATTTTCACCAAACCCCAAGACCATAAACTAACAATGACTGATCCTACTAACAAGTAGCATCTGTGTATCCAAAGCCTGAGATATCTTCATTGTTTTCCAAAATTACAATAAACAGCGTAGTTTATTGTGAGTCAATCCTACATACACACTTCTCTGCTGCTGATAATGTTAACTGAGTGCACAAAATGTGTATCAATCCGCGTATGAAAATAGTCCCCAACAAATGCACAATTTCCTCCTGTTTGAGTAACATTTGCTAAAAATTACAGTACCTAGCTGGTTTAGGAAATAATTTAGTCAATTGTAAAAGTGAAACTATACATCTGTGACCCATTTTTAAAGACTTAAATCTTCCGCAGGAACAAAACACATGCTGGGAAAGTAGGAAAGTATTGAGAGGTAGCCCAAGTATTGAGAGGTAACACATGTTTGGTTTTGGATTTTTCATGGGTTTTGTTGACAATAACAAAAGGACAGAATATTACCAGGCTTATCCGTCAACCATATTGCACTGCTTATTGAGAGCAAAGATCAGCAGTATGTCTGAACTTCAGTTCAGTGAAGACATTTTTATATAAAAAGAAGATTAAAAAAATGGACAAAACCACCGTCATTAGATGGACAGCATATAGTCATCAGGTCATATTTCTTCTGGTGCAATGTGTTGAGTACTCTTTGTGACATTACTGTAGGTTTGGGACAGATAGATTTTTCTTGATGCCTCAGACCATGAAGTTAAGACAATCATAGAAAATTGTCTTGCTGTCAATTTGATATCTTTTTTTGGTGATTTACCCAACTTTCCAGACCTGCTAAGGCAGACCCCTTTCAACTGGCACTCCAAGTCGATTAAATCCAAAGCAAAGAATTATTTTCAGGTAGTATTTGACCCAGCCATCCATGTCTTTAGGCAACGGAGCTTTGATTTGATGAGCTCACACAATGATTGGAAGACTATACTCAAACATACTGTCCTGCTGACAGAGTGAGATTCATCACCTCACACCCTCACCTGTTAATGCCTTAGAGGGACATTTTCCTCTTACAAATAATGAAACTAGATGTGTTCCTTTGCACTGTACCAACAGATTTTCAAATAATTATTTTGACCACTAAAAGTGAAAGAACTGAAAATGGCTTTGTGCAAAAATTCAGCTACAAAGATAAGGAACCAATTTGGACTTTGTCAACTCTGAGCTGTTTGTGAAAAATAATTACATTTAGTGTCATCATGCGGTACAGCAAAAATGGTACAAAGATGTTTATTAAGATATGTGTTACCACGCTCACTGCATGTCAGCGCATTGAGATTTATTTATAAATTTTCCCTGGAGAAATGTAACAATACAGTTACCACAGTGCCACCGGCACAGATAGCCATACACATTAATCACCTGTTCACTTAAAATCTGTACTTTATTTTTAAGATTATTTTTCAAATAACAATATAGCATTCTCCATCGCAATAAATAACTGCATGTCCCGAAGTGTTAGCAGGATAAGGTAAATACCTTATTTGCCAGGTGACAAACCTTAATAAACGAGTGGAGAAACTTTACAAATGGAGATGCTTCTGTACAAAGCATGAGAGGTAGCTGAATGTTTTAATAAATACGGGAAAGTCAAAGCAGTGTCTTTAACGACGCTGTCCATCACATCATCAAAACACCACGTGTGGGAATATGTTTTGAAAGAATGCTTTGTTTTTCTAATTTATCACCCATCTGTGCATACAGTATTTTATATATATATATATATATATATATATATATATATATATATAATCTGTCCTCTATATTGTCTTCCTGCACTGAATTATTTCCCCTTATCATTATTATGCCAAATTAAGATAAAAAAGGGAATCTTTTTTTTTTCACAAAATATAACTATAAAATAATAAAGAAAGCAGCATGTGATAAAAATACATGGGGAAGTAAATAATATAATGAAAAATAATATGGAGTAAATGTGTATGAAGAAGCGATTTCAAGTCTGATATCAATTTCGCTGGACTGATCTCTTCAGGGATGTTGTCGTTTAGTCAGCTAAGGACTGTTAGTTTAAAAAGTCTCAAGAGATGCAATAAGTGTAGCGGTAATATTAGTGGCAGCATCAGAAGGAAATATTCTTGTTGGGGTAGTAGTAGAAGAAGTAATGGCAATGTAACCTTATTAGTCTTAGTAGCATTAGCAGAAGGTGTAGCTGTTGTACTAATAGTGGCAGTATTAGAAGTAGTAATATTAAGTAGTAGTGGTAGTTGCATTAGTAGTACCGGCAGCAGTATACATACACATTATACAACAAGTCCAAAAATAAAAGAAACCAATTTCAATAATTATCACAGTTGTATTTCAGACCTTAATGTCAAACGACAACAACATGTACATGTACACTGTGGAATTATAATACTGGACAAATCAGAACAATACTGATTAAATAGTTAAGTAGTGTCTTCTTTTTGTTTTTTGGCTTTTAGACAAACTAAACCAAATCAAAAAAATCATTTCATGGAAGATTGAAACTCATACAGTAAACCATCATAGTCTGTACTGTACAAGACACAAATTCACTTTCCACTTCTCCCAAATCACACAACCTGTTTTCCTCTTGAAGAGGAAGAATACCAGTGCCACTTAAAGAGCTTTCACCACTAGATAAGTAAGATATTAGATGTGGCTTTGTTGAAATTTGGTTTAATATTCATATATGTCATTTGATCCCCATGTCCTTAACAATCTAATAGTAGATAAGTAGGTGTAATTGTAGCAGCAGCAGCAGCAGTAGTAGTTATAGTTATTGTAATAATATTAGTAGTTGCATTATAAAAAGGCTGAATCTCAGGCCTGCACTTTAAATATATGATCCGAGACAACGCACGTCCTCGTGGAGGATTAAAAAATCTGTAATCTCCAGCTGCAGGCCTCACCTGTGCTTTATTCATAATAGGCTAAACACGGTAAAATCTTCAGTTTCAGGAAATGTCTGGAGGTAATCCGTGATCACATGCTCATCATCATTATCATCATACCGACATAAACTACTTGAGCACAAGGAAAATGGCCGGAGATCTGAAACTGGAGCCTAGCTGTGATACTGTTAGCACATGTCAGACCAGCTGTCTTCAGGGGCCCATCTCGGTTGCCATGATGAGGCTGTAACCCCCCTCCCCATCACCCCTGCATCCAGAGTGACCCTGTAAATTGGCTCTATTTATCCGTGTGACTAATTGCACCGATTGTGACACTTAGTAATGACAGCATGTGGTAGGTGCAAGGTGTTCTCACCGCAACTCTGCTCAGAGAAAGAAAAGCAACCACAGCATGCAGCAGTGTGTATATATACCTACCTTTCTCACTGAGTCGCTCATGTTGCCGGGAGACTAAAAACATCTGAAAAGGTTAAAGTCATCTCTGCTAAATGTCTGTAAATATCAACATGTATATATACAGTAGATAGGCAGTTTAATTCATTTTTCATTACTGGTACGATTCAGTGTTTCCTTTTTGACTTGCTCGTGTAAGAAAACCTATGAAACAGCATTCAGACTGTCACCAAAACTTCTTGAAACCAGACTAATGAAGTTTTCTTAGGGTGAGCAGCACTTTAAGGCTCTATTAAATGGCAGACAACAGCATAAATGCTTTTTAATGAAGAATTTATTTGCTCAAAACTATTAAATGAAAAATGTGCACAGGGAATTAAAATTAATTGCAGATTTTGCAGGAGGTTACAGCCTCACTTTGTTCATGAATGTCAAAACTGGCCAATATGTAATTTCTAATAAAAGCCCAATGCCAGACAAATGTAATGATAAACAGAGACAATATATCTCTTGTGTCATTGGAAAAATGATGATTTGGTCTACTAGCAGTTTGATTAGCATGAGCAGTAAAAAAACACAGACACTAGACTACTAAACATATTGTTTGACTGACAAGCGAGCTTTGGGAAGGGCAGTGTAAAGTCTCCACAAACCTTTTCATTGTTTTCTATTTGGTAAAAAAAATTCCATATATTGATAGTGAGTGGAATGGAACAATGTGAGAAAACAAGTAAAAGTAGCATGTTGGTTTTAAATGTTTACAGGAATTAAAACTAACTTGCATGTCAAATATTTAGCATCTTAGAAGCTCCACTTTCTTCACCAGCTAGTTGCTTAATATCTGTCTGCCTAGGCAGGTACCATCGGTTTATCAGAACTTTTTTTTTTCCAACTGAAAACAGCAGCCTGCTGCTGCTTGAAATGAGACGGATGAGAGCAGAGTTTGTGGTCTGGAGAACCAAAACAATGTGCTAAAATGCTATAAACACCCTGAATAGCTGAGGGAACTGCAGGCTTAGTAATCTGATCCATGGTTAATATAAACTATTGATTAGTGTAGCTTTAATGTATACATAGTAATTAGGTGCCACGAGCACCTGACACCTGTAAATGCATAAGTGACTGAATCAACTCTGCCCAGCTGATGCAACACCAGCGTATGCCCTGATAGTAAACCCACTCTACCGCTCTCACAGTGGTAACATAACTGAGTTTTGTAATATAAACATCTAAAAACTGAATCTCAAACCTGCTCTGTTGGGGAACGTGAGCTGTGAACTATCAAAGGTGCTGAAGTCAACATTTGTGTGGATTTGTGGTGAGATTTCTGTCTGATCGCAAGTGTTGTCGGTTGGTTTCCACCGCCTTGTCTCATCCTAACATGCAGTCCCAAACAGTCGTAATGTATAACGTAATGCACAGCAGAGTATAGGCCAGATAAAAAAATATGAAATAATTCTCATTAAATGATGACGTTGTCTGACATCTCAACATGTCAGACAACACAGCTGTGTGGGATAGATTCTGAATGTGCAGAAAGTTTTGAACACAAACCGAAAACCTGCTGAAACACGGGAGTTTTTAAAGTTCAGGAATTTCTTACTGAATGAAACTGAATTAATTTATCATTGAGGTGAAAAGGTGCCACATTTAAACAGGTTACTTCCCCAAACAAAAGACACAAAAGAGGAGGGAAGACTGAATCACGCCTGCATGTGTGCTGACTCAGCAGGGATGACATTACATGACAAAAGGATCTACAGGAGAAAACATATCTTAAAGCAGCACAGAATGCCTCAGAGCCATAGTGCATTATATTCTGTTATATTTTGAATTGTCACTTCCTACCTGAATTTTGTGTTTCCCTGTACATAAATAAAACATTTCCAACTAAAATGCTCAAAAATGTCATGTTATTCAGCATTGAAGGTTTCTTAAAAATAAAGTTAAAGTCTCGCCTCTTCTTGTGTGTCTCGTCACACCCATATTTAGGTAATTTAGTAATACATAGTAACACATTACTCCTGACACTAGTCATAAAACACTGCTTTTCTTACTAAATAAATGTTACTGCCAACAATGAGATCCCAGATACACTTTCAAAATGTCATGGCGACTCTGACTTCCCTGGAGTCAGTGCGTGATTATTTACATAATAGTAGAGTCAGAAGCTCGTGTTTTGAAGTGCAATACAAGTGAGTACCATCCTCGCAGTTAAATTCATCACCTGTCCCTTCTAATGAAACCACTTTGTGAAGATGAGTCAGATGCCGTGTCTTTGTTGGACCTGCTGTGCTGGTCACAGTTTCCATTATGCTCTGCAGCAACAGCCTCTTTCAGGGCAGCAAGTCTTTCTGCAGGATTTCTTGACTGACGCTCACATATTATATATCCTGATTGTGTGTCAGTAGGAAGTATGCACTAAAAAGTGCATTATAAATCAACCCATTCAAAGAAGCCTTTATTGAATATAATATTAGTGGTGGACAAAAAGGTATGTAAACTGTGACCTGCAGCTGGTGATTATACTGTAAATCATGCTTTTATGAAAAACATTGTGTTCTGTTTGTGTTCTCCTTCAGGCCTGCCCACCGAAATGACTGGGCCCCTGAAAAGGTCCAGTAAATGGGCCCTCCGCAGATCTGCTTTACTCATGTCAACGCGTGCTGTGTTCTCTTTCTATCTCCTACATAAACATATACATGGCCTGCCGCATGCGGTGCACTTTTGATGGTTTATCGTCGAACATTACTCATACGATTTTCAGGAGAGGGGGTTGATGTTGCATAGGTCTTTGTATTCTACAGTTTGTAGGTGCGGTGGGCATACAAATTGTCCACCTACATTGCATCTTCAATTCAATTAAATCCTTTATTTAAACCTCTAGAATTAAGTTTCCCTTATTTGCAATGATTTTGAATTTGTAATGAATTTGCAGAGTTCAAAAATTCAAGGGCAATACTCAGTGAAAACAAGTGCACACACTGAGGTGAAGTGGTTTGAGATCGTCGTCTTGAATTGTCCGGCAAGAGTGCCGATCTTGAGAATATTTTGTAGATGATGATGATGATGATGATTCCACTAAAGGAAGATTTTCCAAGTTCAGGATAACCGCGAAGGACTTTAGCATTTAGTAGAGCAAATTTGGTAGGGTCCTGCGGTCCAGTCCAGCATAGATGTTATATAGGGTGGTGAATGTCCAATAAGGCGTTTATGGATGAAAAGATACAAGTGTTTGTCATGCCTCTTTGTGAGAGAGGACCAACCGTCTCTGTTATAAAGAATCAATGGTAAGTTTCATAGGGCTCTCCGGTAATGAATCAAGGACAGAATGATAAACTGAGTGTAGGGCTTTTAGAGGCAGCAGCATGTCTGTAGATTAAATCACCTAATCTAGGACTGATAGAAAGACGGCCTCAACTATACTTTTCCTACAATTCAAAGGGAAGCTGAATCTGTTTCTATACAAAAATCCAAGTTTTTGCAGCAATTTGGTGATGAGATTTTCAGTATGATGTTTAAATGTAAATGATGCATCAAGCCAAATACCAATATGTTTATAGTCTAGGACTCTCCCAATATTGCTACCATGCAATGTAGATAGCTGTAGACCGTGAAAATCAATATACCTTGCTCTAGAAAAAAAGCATAAATGTTGTTTTTCTTGCATTAAATATTAGTTTAAGTTTGACAAGTGCATCTTGATCAGCACTAAAAGAAAGTTGCAGGTTCGCAACAGTAAGTTGTACAAACTCAGCAACACAATACAGATTAGTGTCATATGCTAAAGACGGACATTACAGTCAATTAGAGAAGAGACAATATTATTAATATAAATTATAAACAAGACGGGGCCCAGAACTGACACCTTTTGTTACTGGTAAAAATCTGATTTGATATTTCCACCTTTGAAACACTGGCATGTCATTTTGAAGCTGTATCTACAAGACACTGCATCAAACCCAGTATTGCATCTGAATATGAGTATGAGAATATGAGTTCTGCTTATGAGTATCAGTAAGCAGAAAATTAAACAGCAGCACAGTGCTTCCATTTGTCCATACAACAAGAAAGAAACTAATGGAACAGCAGAGATGGTACTATGCATAGGTATGAAACCAGACTGGTGAGGGCTCAAATCAGAATATTTTAAATGATATACTTTTGAGTTGGTTATTCACCGACTATTCCTAGACAGGGAAGTTTGGATGTTGGCTGATAATTATTGGGATCACTATTGTCTCCTCCCTTGTACAAAGGAATCACGTAAGCAGACTTCCAGATACTGGGAATAATACCAGTTGTAATGGAAAGATGAAATATGTGTGTTACTTGCTCAGTGATAAATGGAGTGGAAAGCTTTAAAAAGAACAGATCGAGTTTGTCTGCTCCAGTTAATTTCCTGGGATCAATGGTTTGTAGAGCATTAGCTCACTAGGAGAAATAAGTTGTAACGTGAAGAGAGAAACGTGGGTCACGAGGTATATACAAGCACTATTAATAGGTGTGGGTCATTTGACATGTAAAGGTGAAGAATTAGTGGTTTTATTTTTAATAACATTTACTGCCTTCCGGAGTTTTGCCAGATTTGAATATGAGTGGTGAATTAATTCTTAATAATATTTTGATTTGGCTTCCCTTCCAGAGGCTGTGCATTTATTTGTCGGTTGCCTTAAGGCAAGCCAATGGGATAGGTCCCCTGAGAGTATTGACACGGACTGATTGGATAGCTGTAGATGAACGATGTCACTAAAGATGAGGGCAATTTCCCCCATTGATTTTCCTGGCAGGCAGCAGAGTTTCTTCATTCCCAAAGAGAACCAGTTGATGGTTCTCCAGCTGTGTTAGGGTCCTTTGTTCATGCTCTCATTCGAACATCAAAAAGCACAACCGTAAGGAGGGTCAATAAGCCCGCTTACTTATCGGAATTTTCTTTGATGACATATGGGCTTGTAATACCCCGGGTTTCCCATTACTTAGTATGGATTACCGGTATGTACATCTCCAATACATCAAGGACATAGGATTTCATGACTTATTTGCCCAAGCAGCAGTCAATAAAATGACTGAGCACATTTTAAATCCAGGTGATTTGCACATTCATTATGCATGACACTGAGTTTCATAACAGGTGTAGATACACTCAGTGGCCACTTTATTACGTATGCCTTGTACTGGGTTTGACCCCCTCTTGCCTTTAGATCTGGCTAATTCTTTGTGGCATACTTACAACAAGGTGTTGGAAACACTCCTCACAGACTTTGGTCCATATTGACAATATTAGCATCACACAGTTGCTGCAGATTCGTTGGCTGCATAACCATCCAAAGGTGCTCTGTTGGATTGAGATCTGGTGACTGTGGAGGTCATCAAAGTACAGTGAACTCATTGTCATGTTCAAGAAGCCAGTTTGATGATGATTTGAGCTTCCCCTTTCTAAATTCCCTTTCCTCCCCATTCTGCTGCTCGGTTTGAACTTCAGCATGGCCATGTCTACATGCCTAAATGCATTGAGTTGCTGCCTTGTGATTGGCTGATTAACTATTTGTGTTAACAAGAAATTGAACAGGTGTACCTAATAAAGTGTTGCTTTAAGTAATCTTTTGCAGTCGTCTCACCAAAACAAATTTTATAGAGAGCATGTTTATCATATCATCATAACAACCTGTTCTGCTACTCTGTACCATTAAATCTTTTTGTTTTGTTGTTATGTTAGAGAAATGTTTGGCTTTTAGGCATTTATGCCAAAAAGTAGAGTATTTGTTCAAAGATTAGTTAACCAAACCACTTACCACCAGGGTCCACCAGACCATAAACTTTAAAAACACGAGCCCACAGTGGCACTTTCATGATCATGTCCGCAAAAATATGTTATCTAGGCTTTTTGCACAATAACATCTATATTTAATGCAGCAAAATGAACAAAAGTAAACAGCTTTAATAATAACATGCAGGCTCCTTGTATTGCACACATATAACCATTTATATCACTGAAGTGTGGTGCTACTTCTGCCCCAGTCTTTCAGGGCTGCTATGCATTTTACAAACAACCAGATGTCCTTGTGTTTGCTGTGTAAATGTTCTTCGTCTAATATTCAATTCAGAGGATTGAAGGCCACATTTCCTTGGCACTGTTGGGGAGCCATAAATGGGCAAAAATGTTCCCAAGGGAGCATTCTCCTAGACCCCTTTGGTTTGGACAAAGCTCCAGATGTTTAATGTTTGCCTCAACCCCTGGCCTTCATCAAGTCAGCATTTTAATGTGTCTAGTACTTTCCTATGATCAAATACTCTCCTATCAGCCTCAGCTGTAAGCATGCTAACAAGATGGTGAACATAGTAAACCTATCACAGTAGTAGTAGTAGTACCACATGGCCATCATTGAAATCCGTATTTGTTTACATCAGTACTTATATCTGGAATTTTATAGTGTAAAATTGTATAGTGCTTTGCACTTTTCTACAGCTTGATTTAGTACTTTAATGACTGAACACTGATTAAAACACCAAGTTGGGCTATTTGCTGAATAACTGAAGATTCCTGTGTTGTTATCCCCTTGACACTACATTACCTGGACTTATCCAGCAAGATCTATCATGATTAATGGAGTGCTGCTGAAGTGTTTAGTGGTTTTGTTCACTTGTGATTTTATTTCCATGTCCCCAATTTGTGAGATCAAATCTGGGCTGTAAATTAACACCTTGCTGGCGTTTGGCAGCTTGCAGTAATTCCTTATAATGCTGGAAGAATTTGTACTCGCCTTTCTTGTCCAAACAGGAAAGTGGTTCAGATATTGTCTGACTGCTGCTTTTAGAACAATGAGCCAAGGCGTTCACCCTAGTTGCACTTTGTAGCCAGTAGATTATTTTCACTTGCTGGAGTGTCCTACCGGGAGCTTGATGGAGGTCTCCACACAGATCGATGGGAATGGGTTCCTGTGGTGCTGATGCTCTCTGTGGGAGTCACTGGCTCTGGAGCCGGCTGGTCTATTTTTGCTTCTCAGAGGGTAAACTGTGCTCACAAGGTCCCTCGGTACAGCACAGTTTGCCCCTGTGGCTTTATCCTAAAAGCACAAATGAAATTAATAATTATTAGTCTAGCTTTATAAAGCACTCCAGCATGTCCAACTATTCTCATCTTAAAGGGGCCACTCTTGATTTTACACATCGAAGACAATTTACTTGTCACAGAAAGTATTACTCAGCCTGTGAAAACAGGTGTATAATGTCGTCTGTGGCTCTGAAAATAACCCTGATGATGTCATCAGAGGTTATTTTCAGTTGACATCATCAAGACGAGTATGAAAGACAGGGGTCTAAAGATGCTGTCAATGTGCATTATGGCAAATGTAGGAACCAGTGTTTTTGGAGCTTGAGCAGCACTGGAAACTAAAAGTCAGGATATCTTGGCCTCTGCTGCTTTCATTTTGACTATTCGTACAGGGTCGCAGGTGCCTGGAGCCAATCCCAGCTGACATCGGGCGAAAGGCGGGGTAACCCTGGACAGGTCGCCAGTCCATCGCAAGGCCACACATAGACAAGCAACCACTCACATTCACACCTAAGGACAATTTAGGAAACACCGATTAACCTATGCCTGCATGTCTTTTGTATGGTGGGAGGAAGCCGGAGCACCCGGGGTTTGAACCCAGGGCCAACCATGATGAAGCATAAGAGGTATAGAACCCCCTCCCCCGATGTAGTCTAGACACTGGTGGCGGTGATGAAGGGATGAAGAAAATGCTGAGGATCTGGATGTGATGAGGAGGATTTCTGCTGAGCAGATCTGATGAGCAGGAGGGAAATGGGGTGAAGGGGGACCGCAGCAATTCATACTGAAATGACAGCTGGCAGCAGAGGAAAGAAAGGATTTTAAAGTTTGATAGTGACTACATCATTGGCTGTGCCAATTATGCCAAAATCTGATTAGGAAACTAAAGGGAGAACGCCCACTGTCAGCTGCTTGAGGACAGGAAGAGAGAGACTGTATGAGAGAGGAAGAGAGTTGTGAATGAATGAAGCATAAAGATAGTCTTTCTGGTTGAACATGCTAACTAGCACTAATTAGAAAGCTAACAAGCTGAACCTGGTAAGTATCACCTGCTTGCTGATTTAGGTCAAAGCACTGTTATGCCTAATTAGGATTAGGGTTAGCTGCTAGCATGGCTGTAACAAGTCCCCAAATTTTAGGAAAGTTCCAGATTTATACAAATTGGGTCAATTTTTTTGTAGTTTTGGCCTCATTCTATCAACAATAATAACTTTTTACGCCTCAAGTTAATTGATGCAATCTAGCATGAAAGAAGGCTGAAGGGTTTAAACAGACCAAACTTACATGGAAAAGAAAAGAAAGTTAAACAGTGAAAAAACTATCAACATCCATCACAGTTTTAAGAGACTGACTCTGATCAACTCTGAACTCTTTCTTAATTCTTTCAAGAAACAGAGGATACATTTTTTTTTAAAGAAAAAAAAGTGATATTTAATATTAAATATGTATGTTTGAAATAGTTAAAATGTTGATTTGTAGGTGGGCTTTCCAATAATACTTATAAATAAAGTGATATAGATAACTGGCAAAACTGTTGACTTGTTTACAACCTGTCTGATTTTAATTTTAATGTTAGAAATGATGACTAAAATTATGCAAATTAGACCAAAGCTGTAATAAACATGAATAAAAAGTTCTGTTTTTTTGTCCTATTACAAGTCAGGTACTGTTACAACTGTATGTTAGTTTGAATGGCATGTGACCAATTTCACCCATAACAGCCAAGATAGGCCGCACATCTCACCTGGAGACAGGATGCTTAAAGCTACTGAATCTATCTCTTAAGGCAGAATGTGCATTTGTAAATCTTGCTGTACTCTCCTGAAGTCAGTCTGATTCCTGGCTCAACCCCTGTCAGTCATCTCAAACAGCTATCTACCTCAAAACAGGGACTAACCTGAGGCTGAGGTAAGCAGCCTCCATAGGGCTAAAACAAGAGATCAAGTCAGTAACATAAAATAAACAGGCTGAATAAATTGAAACTTGATAGCATATTCAGCTTCCCTGTTCAGTTCTCACTAGGGGGGGGGGGGGGGGGGATGTATTACTCAATGCACATACTTCACCAGCTCTTACAAATGTGCACAGTGAACTCTGGCACTTTGCAGTTAATAAAACAAGCACACCTTTTTACGATCCTAGCACTGACTGCCAATATAAATGCCATATTTGATAGAAACAGGGAAGTTTGTAAAGTGCAGTGCAGTAATGACTTTATCACTAAAAGTAACTCGAGACCTCGGTGTGCCAGTTTCATACTGTATTTAACATGACTCTCATGACTTTTCATGAAAATAAAAATAACATGAAGGACACATGCTAAAATATTAATATGAGATCTTGTACATGCATGCTGGGCTCAAATATTGTTAAATAAATTATGAGGAAAGAAGCTTAATAGATAATTCTAGTTTATTACAAATTCAGATGAGATGAACCAAACACATGTGATAAACCTTAGTATACAAGATAGATATAAGGGATTTTAGAGTTGAAGTTGTTCAACTGGGCCTTATTTTTTTATAGCTAAACCATTTTTATTATACGTTATAATAACATTGTATTTTCCATGTTAATTGCTGGGGTTGCAGCAATATCGCTCAACAAAGTCAGATGGGATAAGAAACCTGAGCAGCAGGCAATCAGACAAACAAACCCATAGTTTAGCCAAACGTATTTGGAAGAGGAAACGAGGAAAATGATGAAATGACTACCCAAAGTGTTTGTTTAAACATCCATCCCAGTTCACAGTTAATTAGACAGTATAACCAACATTGCTCACTTTCAGTTTACCTCCAAATAAAGTGGTTTAGATAATCTGGCTAAACTGCTTGTTTACAACCTGTCATTTGACTGCTTGTTTTCATTGCCTCATTGTCATAGCAATGTCACCATGTTGGCACTGGGTGACGTTGCCCTTCTTTGTAAAAAAACAAAACACAGGCATTATTTTGAGTCAATCTCACATATTCTGTCCTCATGCTGTAAACACTGGTGCACCAAAGGTGTATTAAATAGTTCCAAACAAATGCACTCTTTCCTCCTGTTTAAATAACATTTTAACAGGAGGAAAGATTTTTCAACCACGGTGCCCAGCTGAAAATGACTGAGCCTCTATACAACACTAAACTAAAGTATTTTTGCCCTTTTTTAAGGAATAGTTAGACAACTTTTGATATAATGTTGCTGACAGCTGAGAAGATCGATCCCTCTCTCGTTACTGTGTGTGGATGTGATTAGCGTAGCTTAGCATCATGGCTGGAAGCAGAGGGAAACAGCTGCCTTCTGTTGGTTACCTGACAACAAGTACAGAAGTCATTTCGTCACGTCTGGAAGTTCCAGTTTTACTTTGGCTCCCTATAGTTAGACTACATCATGGAACTCTCCCTGAATCAAGATGAAACAACCAACATCTTATTTGTTGCTATTTTTTAGCATTTGCGTACTTTGGAGTGAACCAGGTTGTTTCCCCTGACTCCTTTATTAAAGGAGATCTATTATGCTTTTCCATATTTTATGACTTATCTACAATGTTACAATGTTGGATGTTCATGTTAAAAATGGCCAATGCTTCAAATAATGAGGTTAAAGTATTTAAAAGAAATCCCTATGAGCCAAAACCTCAGATTTCCTCCTGTTCTGTGTTTTTTTTTTTTACCAACGGCTCTGTTCTACCACACACAGAGCTAGATGGAGCCGGTGTTCCATACAGTGCCTTGCGAAAGTATTCGGTCCCCTTGAACTTTTCGACCTTTTGCCACATTTCAGGCTTCAAACATAAAGATATAAAACTGTAATTTTTTGTAAAGAACCAACAACAAGTGGGACACAATCATGAAGTGGAACGAAATTTATTGGATATTTCAAACCTTTTTAACAAATAAAAAACTGAAAAATTGGGCTTGCAAAATTATTCAGCCCCTTTACTTTCAGTGCAGCAAACTCTCTCCAGAAGTTCAGTGAGGATCTCTGAATGATCCAATGTTGACCTAAATGACTAATGATGATAAATAGAATCCACCTGTGTGAAATCAAGTCTCCATATAAATGCACCTGCTCTGTGATAGTCTCAGAGGTCCGTTTAAAGCGCAGAGAGCATCATGAAGAACAAGGAACACACCAGGCAGGTCCGAGATACTGTTGTGGAGAAGTTTAAAGCCGGATTTGGATACAAAAAGATTTCCCAAGCTTTAAACATCCCTAGGAGCACTGTGCAAGCGATAATACTGAAATGGAAGGAGTATCAGACCACTGCAAATTTACGAAGACCCGGCCGTCCCTCTAAACTTTCAGCTCATACAAGGAGAAGACTGATCAGAGACGCAGCCAAGAGGCCCATGATCACTCTGGATGAACTGCAGAGATCTACAGCTGAGGAGGGAGACTCTGTCCATAGGACAACAATCAGAGGTATACTGCACAAATCTGGCCTTTATGGAAGAGTGGCAAGAAGAAAGCCATTTCTTAAAGATATCCATAAAAAGTCTCAATTAAAGTTTGCCACAAGCCACCTGGGAGACACACCAAACATGTGGAAGAAGGTGCTCTGGTCAGATGAAACCAAACTCGAACTTTTTGGCAACAATGCAAAACGTTATGTTTGGTGTAAAAGCAACACAGCTCATCACCCTGAACACACCATCCCCACTGTCAAACATGGTGGTGGCAGCATCATGGTTTGGGCCTGCTTTTCTTCAGAAAGAAAAGATGATTAAAATTGATGGGAAGATGGATGGAGCCAAATACAGGACCATTCTGGAAGAAAATCTGATGGAGTCTGCAAAAGACCTGAGACTGGGACGGAGATTTGTCTTCCAACAAGACAATGATCCAAAACATAAAGCAAAATCTACACTTGAATGGTTCACAAATAAACATATCCAGGTGTTAGAATGGCCAAGTCAAAGTCCAGACCTGAATCCAATCGAGAATCTGTGGAAAGAACTGAAAACTGCTGTTCATAAACGCTCTCCATCCAACCTCACTGAGCTCGAGCTGTTTTGCAAGGAGGAATGGGCAAAAATTTCAGTCTCTCGATGTGCAAAACTGATAGCGACGTACCCCAAGCGACTTACAGCTGTAATCGCAGCAAAAGGTGGCGCTACAAAGTATTAACTTAAGGGGGCTGAATAATTTTGCAAGCCCAATTTTTCAGTTTTTTATTTGTTAAAAAAGTTTGAAATATCCAATAAATTTCGTTCCACTTCATGATTGTGTCCCACTTGTTGTTGGTTCTTCACAAAAAATTTGTTTTATATCTTTATGTTTGAAGCCTGCAATGTGACAAAAGGTTGAAAAGTTCAAGGGGGCCGAATACTTTCGCAAGGCACTGTATATGGTCATTTGCTCCACACAGCTATGCTCAGTCTGTCTGTACCGCACAGTGACAACAACGGCGTTTTAGGGGGGGGGCCTTAAAGAGACAGGAGCATCAACAGCTTGTTTCAGACAGAGGCTGAGATGAAGGCCTACATGAAGGGCCAGTATAAGATCAAATTTTTATTTTATTTTTAACTTTGAATCATGCAAAGCTGCCATACAGGAGACACAGAACAACAATATAGGATTGGAAATGCAGTGTAATAGGTCTCCTTTAATGCTAAGCTAATTGTCTCTGTCACTTGTTCCTTAATGGACAGATATGATAATGCGATTAATCCTGTCATTTAGCTATTGTCAAGAACACAAATCCATGTATTTTTCAAAATGTCAAAAGTATCATCAAATGGGCTTGGATTGGAAGTACTGACTAGGTTTTTTTAATCTTTTTGTTTTGGATTTGCTGACAATAAGTATCTTATATTCTGAGATTGTCTGGTGTGTTCTTTCAGTGTTCAACCTGCAGACCTTTGTTCTGTATCACTTGAATCTAACAGATATTTCCCAGTGATCTGGGAATCAGGTAGGCACTGCAACACAAGTTCTGACATTTACCTCACGTCATCCTTTGGCTGCTAGATGCATTTTGATCCACTCTGGCCGCCCCAGGCTGTGAGTCAGCATGACACAGTGCCCAGCTACCAAACTGCTGGGTGTTCCTCCTTGCAGCTCAGGAACAAGGCGGATTAGCATTTCATTTTATTGTTATGTTCATACACCTTAAAGAACCTGCACACAAATTGCCAGTGTTTTATGTAATTTGTCAGTGGGTACAGTAAGAGTGCAGATGACCAATGCTACTCTATCCCTACCACCTGCTGTTAATTCTCTCCGGCTGGACCCTGACAATCATCTTCCCTCTGTAGCTGTGCACTGTAATGCACTCCCACACGGTCTTATCACAACCACTTTATTCCATCTGTAGAAAGAGTGGGAGTGTGTGGTCTCCTGTATGAGTTATTGCCACGGAACAGCAGCATGAAATCAGCGTCGGCGGCTTGTGCACAGTGTGTGGTCCGCTAGCGTTTTTGATACACGAGTAGTGTCTCTGATACTAAATGCAGTACCCCCGGAGGGGAGAAAACAAATACAGTGTGATACCACAGTGACAGTAGAATTATATAGGTTGGAAAAAACAAATATACCAGTGGGATGAGGGCTATATTTCTCACAGCATCATTTCAGTTTGCATGGCATTACTGTGAGTGCATGTTGACATAATTTGTTCCTAATTGCACGGTTATTAATTTGTGGTAAAAGAAAGGCATCTAACGTGCAGCTGCATTATTATCATGAAACATGATATGCAACATGTGCTTTGTGAGACTGCTCAGTTGCGTGATTGCTTCAACATTATGCATGCAGGTGTTCAGTTTACACAAAGCAATCACGATATATACGATGATATATGTAAATACAAAGCTCAATTAGTTTCACGTCTTTGCATGTGTATTATAGATGCTGGTCTGCAGCAGAATTAATTGCCATGAAAGATATGAAGTATACTGAACAAAAGTAAGGAAAAAACAGTAAAGCCAGTTTGTAGTACCGTCTGCTCTGTTTGGCCATCTTCAGCCTTGAGAGGCCATGTGACAAACAAGCTGTAGCGTGGAGCCGTGAGGCGACTAGCTGACCATTAGTGAGGGCTGACCGTCTGCTGTGGGTCAACATAATCACAGACCTGGGACTAACATCGTGTATCCAGTCTTGCAAAAATACCAGACATCAGTTTGAGATGACCTTCTGACTACAGCAAAACATATCCCTGTTACAAGTCTGTTGGCAGAGAGGCAGCAGGGCACACCAGGCCAAGTGGTGTCAGTTTCTCTGGGGAGGTGATTTTAGTGAGAGCAGCGTGAGTGCCTGTTGCTTAGCAGCACTCAATGGCTGTATTTCCCGATGCCGGGCAATGAGCTTTGTTAGGTGAAGCCTAACAGGGGATATAGAGTGACACCTGGGGCAGCTCAGAGTCCTGCCATGAGCAGGCTGCAGGATGTGAACACAACGTGACTTTAAATATCTCGAGAAATTGTAATGACAGCCCATCGGGAGGATTCTGATGATCACACTGAGTTACAGCTGCTGTAAAATGCATCCAGTGTAATGTTCTCTACAGAGGTTTAATTGGCATTTTATAGGAAGCGCAAGGAGATTAGGCTTTGATGTTAATGACAGTTATCGACACTGAGCAGAGCTGATGCTGTTACTGTGCTCCAGGTTTCCCCTGATTCTCTAGTTCATCTGGTGGAACATCATGCTGCAATTAATCTTGTCCGAAGCAAATTTAGTGGGGTTTGTATTTCTATCAACAGACAGAGAGAAAAACTCCTCTTGCACTTTATTTATATAGCGCCAAATCACAACAACAGTTATCCCATGGCGCTTTTCATAAAAGAGCAGGTCTAGACCGTATCAGCAATTCCCATCATGAGCAAGCACTGGGTGACAGAAGCAGAGACCTCGAGCAGAGCCATGGCTCAGGGTGGGCGGTCATTTGCCTCGACTGGTTGGGGGTGAGGGAGAGAGAGAGAGATAGACATAAAGAGGGAGAGAGGGATGGAGGGGTAGGGGGGAGCAGCCAACACAATATACACACAGAAGTACAGACAGGGGTAAAGGTAATATTGGTACAGACTGAATGAATAATGGTACAGATATTAATAATAATGTTAATGATAACATTGTTTATGATAATAATCGTAATGTTAATGATGATAATAACAATAATAATCACAATAAGACTAGTAATAACAATTGTAGCAGAGGGTGTCGAGCAGGAACATCGGGGCAGTGGGTGACTCGCAACCACAGCTCCAGAGCCAGAAGCATCTGCAGGAAGTGAGAGGAGAGGGACGAGAAAGCACAAGACTACCGGAAAGGTTAGAAGTCAAGTTAGTAACATGAAATATTGCGATGAGGTTGCATACAGAGAGAGAGAAAGAGTTGGCAAAAAAATCACTTAACGGATGTAAACAGAGGTAACACGAGATTTAAATAGTGGACCTCCCAAATAAAAATGAATGAAACAAAGGACATTAATTGATACGAGAGAAATACTTGTCTATACAATCAAATGAAAAGAAAAGAATAGACACAAAATGAAAAGAGCAATGCTGACAATTAGCATACACATAAAAAGGGAAAAAATGCTACACAGAATGTAATAAGCAGATAATAAACAATGCAATTATTCCTTTGTTAAAATATCTGTGCACCACCATATCTCAGGGAATACTGGCCATGTCTGGTTCAACAAAAAGGAAGGTTAATGTGAATAACATTTGTGGAAGTATAAGAATGAATTTTGTTTCAAAGCAGCACTATTCGAGCTACAATCAATATTTTTACATTAACAATAGAACACATAAATACTTGTTTGAAAAGGCCATCTGTAATGACTGAGAGAGAATTATCACCTGACTCTGCAGATTCCCTCTTTTTGTCCTCAGTGTTTTAACGTCTTTGAACTCATTGTTTATTTTGTTTTTTCAGCGAAACATCTCTAAAACATCTCTAAAACCCCTCTAAAACCCCTGCTCAGCACAAAACAGCAGACATCAAACTTAAATTTCCTTGTACAACCTTGTGTTGTATAATGATAAATTAATTACCTTGATGCATTGATACCTTAATATTTAATAATTTTAAAACGATAGTAATAACTATAAATGCATATAGTCTTCCTTCCTGCATAATTGACAAACACCCCATACCACCATTGACCATTGACAGCCTTAGTTTTAAAATATTCTGTCCATTAACATCTGATAAATGCCTAGGTGAGCTACAGGTACAGTATGCAAACATTCTTGCAAATAGCTAAGTATAACGTTGTGTACACCGAAGCAGAATGGTTTCAGTGACAGAGAAAACCACAGTTGAGTTTCAAGCAGTTAAAACAGGTACAAACGTAACATGTAACATGCCGTAGAGCCTATTCAACGATGAAGCAGGAATCCATACAGTTTTGGCCATTAATTGCCAGTTAGGAACAAGTAAACCTTCCCTGCACAGCACTAATAACTGGTTTTTACATTATCGACAGTTCATCGACATTTTCATTGACTGTTGATTGGTGAAAGCACTCTAAAGTTGAAGTAGCTGTTTCTGAAAATAGCTTTTTCTTTCTATTACTTCTGTCTGAGTAATCTAGCAACTCCCTCTCTGCTAAGTGTTATTAAGAAGGTAATATGTTTTGCTTTAAACTGAAAGGATCAAACAGGAAAGTGTGGATGGAGTGGTGTTGGCCACATGAACCCAGAAACATTATGGTCAGTGTGGAATATTATCATCACTGTTGAGTATATATAATTTAAAGTATAATTCTGATTTAATACAACTTGGGTCTTAATTTTATGGCTTTGATCATCATTTATGTTGCTTATGATTATACCCCCCAAAGTAATTACTGAGATCTAGGAACACGGTACAACAAAATCCAACAGGGCAAGTATCACAACACTGGTTTTAAACAAACTGGCAGGTTAGCCAGATTATCTGAACCACCTTTTTTAGAGGTGAAACAAAATGTTGTGCATGACTATCACAAGTATGCTTAGGCAAAGCTGAAGCAGGAAGTTGTTCTGTAAACTGTGAATGAACAGTTTGGGTGAGTTTTCTCTTCCAAATAAGTTTATTTACAAGCTGTGTGATTGTCAGCAGGCTTGTGTTTCTGGCCTGGGTGATTCTCTCCCAGATCTTAGTAATTAACTTGGTGAGTAAAATGTTATGATCAGCTTTGAGCAAGTTACTTGACAAATGTAATCAAATACCCATTACATATTAATCACTGTATCAGTATTTACATGACTATATTTACTACTCGACATCAAATTTAATCAGTAACATTACTTTAGTTACTATGCCCTGCTCCAATCAAAGGTGCCTTTAAACAAATCCAAAGCCATCAGACAGAATTGGTTGTTTGCCAGTTACTCCCAAAATGACATATAGCTGCGTTTTAACCAAAGGAACTAGGAACCTTTGGAGGAACTCACTGCGTTTCCACCGGAGGGACCAGGGTCTAAATGTAGTTCCGGGGTCTTTATTTTACCCCCCAAAAAGTCCCTGCTCGTGGTTAGTACTTTACAAAAGTACCGGTACTTTGGGGGGGGTGGGGCTTGCCTTGTAGTGAATTTCTGCATGGGCGAGTAGAGGCTACTGGCTTTAACTGGAGAATGTTGAGGGTTTTTCTACTCCTCCTCTCTCTCACTGTTGTTTGCAAACCAATAAATCAAAATCAAATCAAAAGTCAAATAGCGCTCTAGTCTCGCCGATGTCTGCCTGAGATCGAACGTCAGCATTAAATGTATTGCTCGGAAACAGAAGCCAGCTGCAGTAGTGTATTTACAGCCAACAGCTGATGAGTTAAGCGAAATACTGGGTCCTGAGTTGTTGTTTTAAGTTTTCATCAGTCAGAAAGTTTTTACACAGAGCCGAAGTCGGTCTCCTCCTCTCCAAAACAAGTGGAACAGCTGATTACCGTGGGTAATAAAGCTCCTTAAAAATCACATTCCTCCGACGCTCAGACGGACACAGTGCTGCAGATCAGCTGCAGCACTGTGTCCGCTGGAAATGTTGTAATAACCTTCCAAACTGTCGCGATTTTATTTTTGTGTTGGTTTCTCTGTGCTGGAGTTATTTTAGGAACTTGATGGCTTTATCCAGTTTGTTATTAAATGTGTAACGATCTTTATCGTGTGTCTCTTCATTATACTCCCACATAAAAAAGCTGCTGTAATGGTCACGCAAAGCCTATAGTTTTTCATTATATTCCAGTCAAATCTGATGTTCATTTATAAATTTTGCTCATGGATAGTGGTTACAAATAATGATGCCTGTGCATCGCTTGGTAATCTTCTTCAAATCTTCGCAGGTCTTTAGACCACGGTGGAAACGCACACAACAGTGGGCTGAAGGAACCTTTTAGTTCCTTGAAAAGAGATCTGGGGACTTACAAGTGGTTGAAAAGCAGCTATATATGACCGTTAGAGAGTACCAGCGTGCCATACTTTCGTCATCATGGTAACTATAATAAAGACATGGTTAACACTGTGAAATGGTCGCAGTTTGGTCAGGTTTAGGAAAAGATTGTGTTTTGGGTCAAAATAAGTATGTAACATTTGAAAGTGAAATTAGCAAGGCATGTTAGTAAGGCACGTGACATAACTACTTCTGTAAAGTAACTGAGCTTATGTTGAGTAAGTTAAATATATCAACTTTTACTTTTGGTTTCACAGGGACACGAACGGCAGATTTTGTCACTCTTTATATTACCTCAGTTGACTTTCTCCCTTGCTCCCGTCATTATTAATACGGCCACTAGAGACAAAGTAAATATGGTCATTGTAAGTTTATTGCACAGAGGACTTTTATGGCCGTATTTTTGGGGTGGACGGTCTGGTCATATAATGTGTTTTTAACCAGTGTAGTGATAACAAAAAATTAACAAATTACCTTTTGTACGAATTAATTTGCAAGTGTAGTTTATGCTGGTGTTCTGACGATTTAGGCTTTGTTGTCTAAAAATGCTAGCTTAATGCAAATCGATAGCGTCTATAGTAGTTGATGGTAGGCTCTGTCCATAGCCTATGCATAATATTCCTGTTGCCTGCAGAGTTTGGCGAGACTCACTGCAACACTTTGGTTGATAAATTGACAATTTTTAGTACCCGTTAGTGTTAATAATTGCACTGCATATTGATTTAAATACTTTTATTGTCTCCAGGTCATTTCCTTTACCACTGTTATGATAAACGTAAGTTGATGGATTTTGGTTTATTTACTGTAATAATAATACACACGTAGCATCAACACAATCGTCACGGTAAGTAAAGAAAAACAATTTTTGATTTCATAAGTTATCAGCTTTATAATGAAGAATAATTAGAAAAAAACATCCACTTGATACCTTGTTTTTGATACCCACGTATCTTGCTAGCGTACTTTGCACCTTGTGTGGCCTGAAAGGTTTGCATCACCCGATATTCACAAACTCGAAATACTCAAATGTTCGATATATTTAGAAGTACTGAGGCAGCACAATCACAATCTTTTGGTACAAGCGGACTGCCTTCCTGCACCAAGCTAACATGTACTGGAAAAGTCTGAATGCAGAGACCAAACTGATAGCAACCATCAATCAAACTCCCCTTAAGACAGTGAACAAGCTAACCAAATCGTTGAAGTAATGGACCGTTACTGGGATGAGTAACTGTAATAAATGAATTTAAAATTTCAATTCCTTGCACTACTCGTTACTGAAAATGGCACTTTTCTTTAATGTGTTGCTAAGTTATGCGCTACTGCTCAACACTGGTTAGGTCAAAGGGGTGGATGGACAAAATTATATATATAAGAAGTATGTTGTACTGTAACAAAAATGACAATATGAATATGAATGAAATATCCTTTAAAGCTGCCTTTGACAACTTTGCAAGTTGGCAGCAAACTCTTTTACATTTTTTAAGCTAGGCCTCTCAGTAATCCTGTAAGTGGACATAAAACTGCATACAGCACATTTAGTATTTACTGACCAGGCTGATCTGTGGTCATTTTTATACCATTGATGCATTTTTTAAGTGAGCTATTGTGTGCTAAAATGTGATCTAGTGTTACTGTAATTATCATGAGTAATGTATCACAGAAAAGAGCTGGGAAAAGCTAAATGTCAATCAGAAAAAACCCGTGCTGTGAGCCTTAAGGGAGTTCAACTCCCTGAGGGTTAATACAAGTTTCGCTCCTTAATTCACACAAAACCAAATATTTTTTACGTAACTAATCTCCCAAACCAATACTTGAATTTGTTTGCCTGCTATGAAAGTCACGTGATGACTGCAGTGTGCCGCTGACAGCTCAACACTCGTAGTAAACTCCTCTAGTCATGTTTATCACTGGAGCTGCTGTAGTAGCTCGCTCAGTCTGAGATCACTGGCGGTGGACAGACAAAACACAGTCTTCAGAGGGGAGACTTCAAACACAGCTCACAGCATGCATTTAAAAAGGACAAAATTAGTGTAACATCCTTTCAAATGAAATATGGAATTATGATTTGCCTTGAAGGTTGCAGAAGCATGAGTCACCTTTGTTAATGCTCATCTCCCCTGCGGTGTTTTATCAGTGAAATTTGCTCCCAGGCAGTGTTGTGCTGGGAGCTGAAGTGAAAAACAGAAGATTGAAGAGCAGTGCTACAATGACTATCTGATAAGGTGTTGGGTGACTCATTGTTGATTAGTAGTTTTCAGGCGAAAGGTGGGCCTCTCAGTCCCCTTTGTGAAAGTATGTGTGTGTGAGTGAATGCATATGCGCGAGTGTTAGAAAGATAAATAGAGAAATGTAAGATTGAATCTGATTAGGCAGCACCACTATGATTTTAAATCATTCTTATTTACCTCAGAGGCTCTCTTATTATAGCTTATTGCCATTCTCACTTTTCAAAATATGATACACTAGCTAGATGCATCATGTCAGGAGTCAAAACTTGTTCTTCATACATAAGGGGATGTCAGAATAACATGATAGTAATACATCACACCGGCATTCCGGATGCTCCCCCTTCGCACTTTCATGAGAGAAAGAGGAAATGCAGAAAAGCTGTTGCGTAGCAGGTTGTAAAACAAATAAACATATGATTCTAGATCTAATTTGATGTATATAAGATAGAAGATGTACACTGATGTCCGGTATGGTAAATAGCTAAATGATGCCGGTGACAGTTACTAGTGATGGATAGCTACTTTGAGTGGTGAGGCTGCTGTGTGATGGGACGGTCGCAAACGGGTCAGCTCCATGTGATGGCTATTTTAAGTGAATGATGGGAGCCGGTGTCCTGACCATATATGCTGCCTTGTCAAAAAATGCTACTGTAAAGCAAATAGACAGCGAGTCTATCGATTCGCTCTGGCCTATTGAAAAATGCTACCTCATGTGTTCCCATTTCTAATCCCATAAAGGAATAACTTTCACAGTATTCTCTATCATCACATCATAATTTAAGATTTCAGGGGTAGCATATTTAGATAGACTAACATCCCCTATCACATTATAATGCTCCCACTACGGAATAATTTTAATTGCACCACTACTCACTCCATGTGTACTGTACGGAGATGGGGAGCATGTTGAAATACTAAATTGTAACATCTTTATTTAAGATTTCAGGGGTAGCATATTATTATGACTAATAATGATTTTGTTTTTTGTAGATATTGCTCACGATCAGCCACTGTCTCGATGGCGTGCCCAACAGATTTATGGGCGTGGAAACAGTCCACGCTTGTTTGTGATGCGCATGCTCGGAACTGCTAAGTAGCACATCTCAATAGGTAGCATAAATCGGCAGAACACCGGCCCGTGCTGCAACCAACCATTTGCTCTACTTATTTTGAGAAGTACCAAGTCTACAGCCTTTGTGAGGCCTCTTTGTGCATGCTAACATGCTCACAATGACAATGCTAATATGCTGATGTTCAGCATAACTATGTTTACTGTGTTCACCACTTTATTTTGACAAATTAGTATGCTAACGTGGCACTAAACAAGAACTGTTTAAAATTCATTCTGTGGGAGACATGAATACAAAGTGTTGTTAGTCGATACGTTTCACTCAAAACCACAAATCTCACGGTAACGCTAGAGGAAGCAACCATGACAACAGACAGAATAATCAAGTCATGACGTCCTAGAATGATCTCTGTTCTGCTTTTTTAAACTGATCAGACCAACAACCATGTGTGCTTTACCTGCACAGCATTGGTATTGTTCTGCACATAATTTCTAGTGGACTGGTTAACTACCTTTTTTTCCCACAATGAAGCATATGGTCTGGCATGGCACTGATGTTACCTGCACACTAACTGGTCACCATCAGCTGACACACTGATTCAATTACATTGGTCACAGGCATGGCTTTGTAGATTTGCTGATCTAGGTATACATGTAACCAGTGTTTTAATGTATAGTATCTGCTTTATATTGAAATATAGTCAATGAAATGTTGTTTAAACAATGTTATATTTACCGACATCTTGACCTGCAAATGCTTACTGGATGGTCACCAACAATGAGGTGTTTAAAACTGGATAATATGTCACTCTCACTTATGATGCCACTGATGTTTGTTAGGTCTAACATCTGCTTGTTATTTCTGCCTACTACTCACTTCTGTCTCTGGCTGTTTTGACTGATTCTCTGTCTGCCATCCCAGCTCCTTCTTTTCTACTCTCTAATTACCATACTTGGCGACGTCCTCTCTTGCCTTGTGCATTCTGTATGTTCCACATCTCTATGACGTGTGTCTTTTGGCTTCTGTTCTTCATAGCCTTAGGGGGTTGTTTGTTGCGCTTCCTGCTGAATCCTGCACTGCTGCTGGGATTCATCAGGGAGCGCACTCATGAGAAGAGCCTGTTTCATAAAATAAGAGTATAACCATTCATGCAATAAATGGATCTCCATCCTAAGATGCAAGTGTCATTGACAGAATTATAGTAAGGATAGACACAACAGGCTTACTCCTAAGATGGATTACGTATGTAACATACATTGGCGGTACCTTAAGATTTCAGGAATCTCTGAGGAGCAACAGCACCTGCCTTCCACAGGCAATACTGAGGATTACCAGCTTCTCTGTTCTCGCTGCTCAGCTTCTAGCTCAGACTCCCTTTTGGATACTGTCTATCCTGTCTCTACAAGAAAAAACTGAGCTCTCCAGAGCAAACAGACAACTCAGGGACTACACATGTAAAGCTGAACTCTCCTTATTATAAATTAACTCTGCAAGGCTACACTCACATATCACAATCCAGCCAGTTTCATGTTTTCTGGTTGTCACAAGAAAACAAAATGACACCACGCGTGCAGAATTCATTTGTGTTTATATAGCCTTAATTGCTTGTGCAGGCAAGTCCAACACTTGCTTATGCACTGACCTTGAAAACTTCTCTAACTTTATTCCCTGACAGGAAATGTGTAAATAAGGATGTGGGCAATTTGAGCTTTTGATGTGTCGGAACACAACAGCAGTTTGGTGGTAGCTTCTCAAATCCTCTCACTGCATACTGTCTTACTCTGGGTATGAAGTCTGAGTTTGCTTGTGTTTGTCTTGCATACCTAAACGGATTCTTTTGTCAGGGCCCCCTCAGGCGTAAGAATATGTTTTGAACCTTTGAAGGGGGTGAATAGCATATTGTTATTTATTTGTAACTAGGCCCAGAAAATCCAGAACAAAGAAGCCTAGGTGGAGTTTGGGGTGAAATCAGCAAGTGGAGACACTTACCTGACATTTGCCCTCTTATACTTGTGACTTAAGTTGTTGTCCTCTATAAGCTGCAAAATCAGAAGTAACATGACAGAAGTAGCATTGCAGAAAGTGTGGGGGGTGGTCAGGTCAGTAAAATCATTTGACTACAGAGGACTGCAGCTCACAGCCATTGTCACACCAATAGTCAATATTGGTGTCTTTTAATATGACGGAAATGTTTTCCTATTATCATTAAAGCTGCACTACTCAATATTTTTATGTTAACAGTGGATCAAATGACTATGGGCCCGATTTACTAACATCCCAAATAAAGAGTACTAAATTGTGTGTGTATTCTAAAATATTGCACATGCAATTTTAGTACCTGTTATGGGTGATTTACTTTCCACCATGGATAATCGGGAGGGAAAGCAGCCACTGCGTAAAAACCTTAGTTTGTTTCGTTCAGTGCGTCCCGAGTATGTGAAAATTGTCTGCACCTGCCCATCCTGCCTAAGATTGCACCAAGAACTTGGGACAGCACACCTGATAAACTGCTTTGGCAAACCCCAGCAGAACGACGGCCCAGACACAAGGAAATGCCAGCAGATCACCGTGCCCGGTCGTTCCGCGATCTCCTGTCCCTGGCCCTGTACGCCCCAACATCCCATTCCCTCTCCGATACCTACAATGGGTTGTGTCGCTATTACGACCGGCACGCTGTGAACTGTTGGTAATCGTTCCCTCTGGCTGGATGAATTTTACGTGTGATACATGCACTACTGCAGCTGGGGGCTCTCCGCAGCGCCAAGCTCCTTTCTAAATTCTTTCATCTCACGGAGAAAAGAAGTCAGGTCGAGACAACATTTGCTTTATTGGCATGAATGTTAATACAACAGTATTGCCAAAGCTAAAGGAAAATACAAAAACAACAAAAAACAATTCAATTCATGTAGTTCATCGAATAAATAAAATAAAATAATTGTATTTCAATACATTGGATATAGAATAATATTATCTAATATTGTTCTCTATGTTTTCTTTCATTACGGCTGTGTCGTGTCTCCTTCTCCAACAATAACAGCAGCCATCTCTGCAACATTTGGCGGTTTACAGATGCTGTTGCATTCACATGAAATTGCTTTTAGGCTTGTTAGATCACATTGCATGTAGTAAATAAATGTATTTGCATGTTACCCTCCCACTACTTTGCACAATAAAATTGCATATTCATTAAGACAAAAGTAGTAAATGAACAACAGGTGCTGTTTTGCACATGAAAGATGTCATTCTGCGTGCAGATCGTTAGTAGATCAGCTTACGAGTGAATTTGCTGGTGATATCAAGTTTGCGCACGTTTTTGCTCACGCAAACCTCTGGCCATATGTGTAATGTGAAAGGAGTTACTCGTAGGGACAAAATAATGCTTTTCCTTATTTTCTGTCCTATGTAATGTTTCAATGTCATATGTTCATAAAGAGACAGGAGAGACATAAAGAGGATTAAAGAGACAGAAGCTAAAACAGCTTGTTTCAGACAGGATGAACAGAGGGGTTGCATAATGGGCCAGTATACGATAAAGAAGGATTTTCTGAACTGTGAATCATGCAAAGCTACTCTAGTGGAATCCCTGAATAAAAGGTAGAAGGTAGAAATGAGCATAACAGGTCCCCTTTGACCTCCACTGAGACCTAAACTACTTGTGGAAAAATACTTTTGACTTGGGGGTTTGTGTTCTGAGCACAGTTACTGTTTTCTTGGAGCCAGCAGCTAGTTGCACTGCAGGTCAGCGACACCGGATGATATGTTGTTAAAATCAGCTGTTAGCCAAAAAGCTAAAGGAAGACTGGATCACGAGGGAGAGAGGTGTTCTTTTCACAGCTGTAAGTATCACCATTATTGTGTCAGACCTAAGATCTAAGAACATTGTCCTTTGTTGTCAACTCTGTGCGACCAGCAAAAAGCTTTAAACAATTCTACGTCTGATTTGTTGAAGCATCGGCTGACGCAGCACAGCGACGTGGAACTTACAGAAAGAAACTCCGGCTGTTACTGCCAGTGATGCTTGCACTTGTCGTGAGGGAGTGGCGTTAAGCACTGTCTTGTTTTGTAAAAGCACTGAATACTGCTCTTATAAATGCATGTGCTAAAAAACAATAGTGGTAAAAGTCGGGATTTACTTGCTTTATTTTTTTATTTGTGTAACAGTGGCGTTATTGCTGCTGTTATGAATATAATAGTAGTTCAATTAGTTTAGACTGCTTTGTTTGGGGAGGGGGTGGGGGGGTGGTAGTGAAAGTAATATAGTAACGTAACTAGTTACTTTTAAAGTAATATTATTACTTTTTTAAGGAGTAATAACTAGTAACTTATTACAATTTCTGAGTAACTTGCCCAACACTGGCGGTTACCTTGTTGTCCAAAGCTATTGTAGGATTGTGAGAACATGAAGTCACATCACAGTGGCTTACTTTCACCCCTGTTTGTTCCAAAAAAACCCTGATAATATTAAAGAAACTACTTACTGAGCCAGAGGATTTTCCTCTAGAACAACCTACCACTCACAATAAAGTGAAACACTATCATTATTGTGATAAATTAGTTGGTGATTTAGAGCAGCAAAACAAACATTCATTAATAAAGCTATGGTGGATGATGACTTTAAGGTGAATCCAAGGGCATCAAATTTAGTAGGGACAGTAGGGACATGTCCTTACCGATATCCAGCGACTACTGAATTGTCCCTAGCAATAATTTTGATTTTTAAATGAAAATACAACCACTGTCCCTCAGTATCTAGTCAATGTATTTGATACACACACGGTTAACAGCTTTCTCTACTACAAGTCCAATGCATTTTAAAATTTTGAAAGATTATGTCGTCCCCGTTAAACACGACAACAGAGACGGAGAACAAGGTGGGGGGGTACATAAGCAGCAGACTTTGTAGTAATTGTATTGTTTGGTCCCCCATCCCCTCCCCCTCGCTGGGCTTGAGGATGTAGTGACAGGAAAATCCGCCGGTGGTCCCTACCAATGTTGAGACCAAACCTACGCCCTTGGGTGAATCTGCATTTTGTCTGTAATTCTTATGGTACTCTATGTGATCCTGCACTCATTTTACATCTCTGAGTAAGAGCATTGGACAAAACACTTAAAATGTAAATGTGATCTTTCTAAGCTGCTGGCAGGCATCTGTGATATTGATGGAATTGCCTCTTCGGCAGCGTAGAATTTGACATTTTTCCCTTAACAATAGAATAAGTTGACTAGCCGCAGAAATGCCATAACCATTAAGGTACCATAACAAAGTGGAATTGTAGGCAGACTTGTGTTTCAAAAGACACTGATAGGGAAAGATTCCCTGTGTGTAGGTAACCATGGTGTTCCTCCGTCCCAGACACATTAAGCTCTTGTCAGTGACGTAGTGGAGACTCAGACAGAGAGCTGAACAAGGTATTATCACCCCCGTGCTCCCTGCTCTTCTTGACCTTCATTAAAATGCCATGCCGTGGCAATTAATGCCACCAAGGCACCTGAAATAATACGCGGCAGATTAACCTGCAGATCAAACAAGCAAAAGGGGTTGGTTTAAGCAACTGCTTGACACTAGTAGAGTAACTACCCAGGCAGTGTGTGGGTTCTAATGAGGAACTACCTTGATCGTGTTGTGAATAATGAATAATCCATATTATATAATCAGCAGCGTGTGAAAATAAATCAAAACTGAAGCGAGGCATCCTCTACTCTACTGCACTCTGTTCATGATTTGTTAAAACAGTCAAATGTTAAGTGGATACTTTAGTAATAATAGTAATAATAAAGTGTAGTTATATATTAAATGAAAGTGACATTTACAGTGTAATAAAGAATACAAATAACATAAATTTTAAACTTGTTGACTTCTTGAACAGAACCCTTTTACAACCCTAATACCGGGCCTTCAATCAATGAATCACACGTGTAAAGGGGTCACCAACTCTTCCTCTCAGCTCTACTGACCTTTTTAGTGTCTTTCAGCTCATTGTGTTGGTTTTGCACCCATAACATACTGTTTTCTCAAGCGCCAGTGGAGATAACAGAGCTAAAAGGTACGTAAATAAGCATTAGTCATACCAATTTCAGATAATATTATGTCAATCCTATGTCATAGCTTTTCCGCTGCCCCAATGTCTGTTAATGCAGACAAGTTCACAGGCAAATAGGCTATGTAAATAAATTTCCCCAATCTACTGGGGTCCTACATGAGCACATTATTTTACATGTTATTGCTATTCTCACTTTAAAACGGGTGGGGATCTGTTGAAAAAAGCAGATGCCTTTCTAGTCTTCCAACCACTTTACACCACAAGTCACATTCCCCTCATTCACACACTGACGGCAGAGACTGCCATGCAAGTGCTCATCAGATAGAAATGAATCATTAATGCACTTTCACACACCGACGGCACAGCCTTCGGGAGCAATTTGGGGTTCAGTGTCTTGGCAAAGGGCACTTCAACATACAGCCTGGTGGAGCCGGGGACCTAAACCACCGATCCTTTGATTAGCGGGCAACCCACTCTAAGTCTTTAGCTCCAGCCACCCTAAATCACAATCAGATGACAGCTTTAAGGTTGTTTGCTTTGTGTTAAACTGTGTTACAATGTTTTATTAATCTATGTTATATTATATTTAGCCACAAATATTTAATGTTGCGGAAAAATACATTATTTGCTTTAAGGATTAATGCTGACTCACTTGGTACCAGATGAGAGGCTTCTGGGTCTTAGTATCTGAAGACTTACTCTTTCAGGGTGTGGGCTGCTTGTTAATTCATCAAGCCAATATATGACTGTGAGGTGATCCTTTTTCTTCCAGTACAGGAAAAATTTAATATTTATGATATAGTAATAGAATAATAGAATAATTGCATTTTAGGCTGCCAGCTGTGTCAATTCAGAGTTTGAGCAACAATGACTCACACTTGCTCGTACGGACCTATGGAGCTCACACTGTGGGTGTGGGCAGACATTCAAAATAAGTCATAGTACAGTGGATTGGAGCCAAACACAGGTTGAGTCACGCAGTTTATGATGAGAGCTGCCATTGTATATTCATAAGTGTGTAAAACCAAACATTAGAGGCACTTTAGACAAGACTGTGGGGAGCCACAGGGGGTGTGATACATTTATTCAATTATAGATTGAACTTTGTGATAGCTGAAAAAAAAGAAAGCTGCACTTTGATTGAATGGGATTATATTGATCTGTTTGTGTCAGTATGTTTGATGTAAAGATATACATCTTGATGGACTGTAGCATTGGTTATTAACAACATCTTGGTATCACAAGTCATTTATGTTGGTCAGTTCATCCACCAGACTGAAAGGCTCAACCATTATCTGATGGATTGCCGTGAAATAATGTGCAGCCCTCCGCTGTCCCCCATGATGATAAATTTACAATGACTCTGGTGATTCCCTGACCTTTCTTCTTGCGGCACAACAAGGTTGGCATTTTTGGTTTTTAATAACATGCCTTGACAACTATTGGATGGATTTGCATTACATTGTGGGGGTATTTATGGTTGTCAGAGAATGTCTAATTTACATTTATTCATTTGGTAGACTCTTTTTTTTCCAAAGTGACATACAAATGAGATACAATCCTAGCCACAGTAGATCAAGGAGAAACCATCAAGAATAAGTGCCTCAACACTTGGTTCCACGTTCCACCTGACACAAGCGCCACAAGGCTTGCAGGTATGTGAACATGTAAGTCCGTATTTATTTTTATTTTGAGAATGAGCTAGAGAAGGATCAGGTGAAAGAGAGAGAGAAAAAAGAGCATATTAGGTAGTTACTCTCTGAAGAGGCAGGTCTTTCAGTGAGGGAATCTGCTGACCGAAACAAGTTTGGTAACTCTTTCCACTACTGAAGGACCACACAGCAGCAAAGGATGGACTGAGATACACACTCTGTAGGTGAGAATTAGTGATTTGATCTTAATGACAGCAGCAACAGGGCACCAGCGGAGAGAAATGAAAAGTCGGGCGACATGAGCTGATTTTGGCGTGCTGCTGCATTTTGGACTATTTGAGGAGGTTTTAATGTGCATGCTGGCAGCCCTGCCAGAAGGGCTTTACAGCAGTCAAAGCAAGAGATGACCAATCTTAATGTCTTTGATTCCCTGATTTTACTGTAGCAGTTCTTAGTTTTTACATGTTGGGATGGACTGGCGAAACATTTCAATCATTTCAAACAGTCTTCACAGGCATTCATAGTTCCGAGACAATGTCTCCTAGACTTTTGTAATCCCTTGACTTTTCCTCCACATTTGGGGTTTTGAAGGAGGTTTTATTGACAACTATTGACTTGATTGCCATGACATTTGGTACACACAATACTTTGGTTTGTGACCTGCAAAACTATTGATATTCCCATCAGCTCAGCTCTCCTTTTATTGTTAATTAGCAATGTTAGCAATCTCCAGTCAAAACTAAGATGGCGAACATGGGACCCATTATAGCTGCCACATTAGCATGTTAGCACTGTCCCTTTGCCAGGCATTTAGCTCAAAGCACTACTGTGTCTAAGTACACCCTCACAGAGCTGCTATCATGGCTGCTGACGTTTGGTCTTGTTTTATAATTACTAGGGTCGTAGAAAAAGATTGTGCCATGGAAGAGCGTTGAGCTGCAGTATTTACCTCTTCCTACTCCACATGACACTAACAATATTTTCAGGAGGCACCTTTGTGTTGACGTGTTATCACACTTCCCACTCTGGTTTGTTCAAACATTTAAAGAGTGACTCAGCAGATGTTCAGTGATACAGAAAACTTGTTCAAACTGAAATGTCCTGAGAGAGAAACTGCTTTACTAAACTGACCTAAAATGCTGTTCTTTATACCTCACATTATGGTGCACAGAAAATTAGATATTCCCTGCATTGTTTTCAGTTAAATTTTTTAGCAGATGGCCAGCAGATTTAGTTTTATTCCACTTTTGGATGCCAGGGTTGTGGAACAATGCTAGCTGCAGTTTTAATACAAAATGTGTTAGTTTTTCATTAAATCAATTGTTTATCATAATCCAACCCCCTTAAATATGAAGACCTACTAAAGGAGACCCAAAAGGATTTCTGTTGAGTGGACAATTTCTCAAAGATTTCATGTGAGCAGCCCCACATCAGATTTATATTTGGGCAAATTTACAGCATCTCAATTAGTGGATTGTGGAGCTCTTCTCTGTTGCAGACTCACTTTGTGCTTCTGGCTGATAAGACTGATGTATTATAAAGCTTTGCTGCTGCAGCTTGTAGGAGAATATAGTTTGGAAATATGTCTCATGTCTTCTTCTTCCCCTGGACATCCATGCAGCACTGCAGAATACAGTTTCAGAATGTGCTAATTATGTAATATTTCCTCTCCTTCCGCTGCACTACACACTGCGCTGAACACACACGTTCACCTGTGCACACATTAGCACAAAAGCACCTGTGCATGGCAGGGCTCTGTGTGGCAGAGCAAATATGTCTGTTCCCACGACAACAGCAGATGATAGAGTCATTATAACAGGACGAAGAGATTACACAGTGCAGCGCTAGCTGGCGCAGAAAACCACACATCCCATCAACGACATCAAAGAAATACTAAGAGACTGGCTGGGGAAAAAAATACCCAATGACATTTTTTTACTGTTTTAGTTATTTAGGGCTGAGAAAGCAGTCAAGTTAATATGCTCTCTGTAGGCCTGCAGGTCATCTCACTGAGTCCCTGTAAATCCCTGTTAATTCCTGTATTTATTGCCTTGGGAATGTAAGGACACAAATTGATGTTTTGATATGACATCACTGTGGGCGTGACTTCATTGCTGATCCTTTTAATATGCTGCTTTCACGACTTCCTGTGTGGGTGTTATCACTTACGAGACTTTGGACATCACATTGCTGTGAGCCATCATGGAGACGCTCATCTGTCCAGTTTTAAAGTTAAAAAGAGGATGGCAAATCTAATCGGAAGTACACAAGTGTGGTGACCCTGCAGTTGGCGGCTGTTGAATCGATACCTAATACACTCCAGTCTGATTGCAGCGGGGAGAGGCTGCTGAGAGCGATAGTTGCACACAAACCTCAAATGACTCGTCCAAGCAGAAAATGTTTTCTTAGTTGATATTATGTCTCTGAGTATTAAACATAATGTTGAAAGATTATCTACAGAGCAGACTTGTGGTAATCAGTCGAGTTGAAGCACAAATCAAATGAAATTTGTCATTTCTTCGCAGCTGCCACTGTAGTTTATTATGTCCTAATTACTCCGTGTGAGCACATTTAAACAATAAGAATCAATATCAATTAATTTGCTATTTTTGAGGGAAGGAGGAGGGAAGACAGATGGCATGGTAGAATACAAATCTGTCCTCAGATATAATTTTGGGAATGTCACAAGCACGTTTTGCAGCCTCTCTACATGGTGTTTACTTTGACCGTAATTGATTTTTCACAAGCAGTATGCAAAGGGTCTTTAATATTTTCCCCTCTTGCATGAATTAGATTCAATTCTGTGGGAACACTGAAGACACATGTTCATGTTAATCTGCTATCTGTGTTGTACCAGAGCGTAATGCAGATTTGTGCATTTACATATTTCTAATAACATTGCTCATGTTGTTGATAGAAGCTGCTCTCCCTTTGTGTGTGTATGTGGAAATAATGTGCACACTGCTGCTCAATGTTCAAGGAATTCAATCAGCTCATTTGCAGTCTGCACACGCCAGCGACACAGTGGGCTGCTGCTGACCTGCAGCTGATCCTTCAGCTTCCTGCACAGACCTCAAACTTTAAGTATCAACCACTGATTCTGCATGTTTTAGTGTATTTAAAAGCGCCTATGCTTAATATTTGTGCTTACCATTTTCCAGAGCATGCCACAGCGTTTTAGATTGAATTCTCTACCCTCAAGGCAGCACACTGGTTCCCAGTACAGCTCACTACGACTGGTAAAGACTTGTGGTTTGTTTTAGTACAAGCAACATTACTGTTTTTTTTTCTGGAACTTTCAACCAAATCTCATGGTCATTGTGTGATCTAAGTACAGAACTTCAGTCACATGACAACAGGTGGTCATATATGGGAAGGAGATTGTAACCCCGGTCTCTGTTCATAAGCATTGTTGCTGCTGGGCGCTGTACTGCAACATTTATAATCAGTCAGTGCCTATAGTATACTGTACATGATTTATAGTTAAAGAGCAACTCCACACTAGACTGTGGAAGGAGAATAATTCAAGCTGCTCTGGCCTCTGTGGTAGAACAGACCCAGCTGTGATGTAGCATGGTACTATAGTGCCACACAACGTCACTGCTGCGCAGGGAGCGGGACATCAACAGTAGTTGGCAGGAAAAGCTGGATTGTTTGACCGCGTGAATTTATTCTGTAAGGTTATGACCAGCTGTATATAAATTGCTTCCTCCAACTCATAACAAATGGGGTAACATCTTGGAATATTTCTTTAAATTGAATCAATTTAAGGACAAGTAGGATGACCAAGATTATACTGTATATCAACAAGTATTTAGTCATGGTGGTAAAGGTTGGATTTTTCTTCCACTTCAACAGATTTTGCTCTAAATTAGGTGGCCACTTTAATACCGATGCTTGGTCTGAGATATAATCTGTAGTTCTTTTCCAGCGGGCAACAAGGCTGCAGTGGATGCTAATCTTCATGTTGGTTCCAACTGCTTTTATTTTATCACAAACAAGATATATCGCTACCCTTAGTTGCATTCGTAAAATGACACAAACTGTGCATCATGTAATTTAGTCAAACAAAAAGAAGTTTTTTTTTTTGTTTTAACACAAATACTGTACAGTACATGGTGGAAAAGTTTTTTTTTTTGTTATTCTACATTCACATCTGTTTACATTACCTGAAGAAAACTTTAAGCTGCATAATTTAGCCTAATTGGAGGCAGCGGGACAGGCTGAAAACACAACACTGACATATTATTACCTGATAAAGACACAGAAACACATTAGTGATTAAACACATTAACCATTCAGAGTCGTGTTTCTGGTCACCTTGTGAATGTAATTCCATTGTGTACTCTCCTTTTTGCTCTGTTCTGGACCCCACTAACTCTTGAGAAAAAAATCTGGCTGTTCAGCTGCTACATGCTCCACTGTGTTCACCAGTTAGTTGTTAACTGTGTCCGTCTGCCGGGTGTAAGAATGGATTAGCACACGAAGGTAGCAGGGATTGTCTGAGCTACAGAGAGAGCTGGAGGTGAGTAAAAAGTGTTTTGCAGTGAAAAAGTAGCTGCCTGCTCTGCCAGCTGCCTGCTCTCATTTGCTGGATGTGGATGTCAAGTCGGCCGACTCCTCCAGATATTTGGCATGCTGGATATCTGGCTGGTGTCGGCAATGTGTCAGAAATGTGTCGGGTGGCCGTTTTAATGCGTTGTTGAGTAGTTCACCCGTAACGATTGACGACCGCTGAGTGATCGCTGATTTACCCCTGATCACAGCCTGATGGTCGCCGAGCTGTAATTCAGGCTTAAAATCGTGTAGTGCGAACTAGGCTTTACGATCAAGCAAGTATCAGCACAACAAAAATCTAACAGAAAATATCAAAGAGACAGAAGTCGAAAGAAATGTTTGAATCTACATTTCAAGGCTTCAGAATGCAATCCTTATTACCTTACTGGTGGTGTGTTCCTTTAAATTCCACTTTTGCATACTAGTGCATACTAAACACATTGAGTGGGTGGAAAACCATATGGGAATATACAGAATCAATATTTGCAGAACACTGAACTTGCTCGGGACACATCTAAAATAAATAAATAAATAAAAAATGCTATACAAGTACACCAAAAATATTATGTCTCCATTTGGAAGGTAGTTGTTGAAGTGATACACATGCCAACTGATGGTGGGTGTTTCTTGGCCATGATGGTGTTGGTGTTTAATTCTCACAGTTGTGTGTAGAGGAGCGAGATCATCGATGCGAAACTCTTTTTTTTCAGCCCTGCATATTCAAGAGCAGAATGCTTCATTCATACTGTAATCTCTGAAGCAACGGTAAATATCCTGCAAAATCTGCAAAGATTTATGTTGGTGTTTGAAAATTTAATCTAACATTATGTATGAATCCTATTGTTAGCACACAGATTGATTTTCAAAAGTCTGTTTGTGTGTGAGTCAGCAGCTTCTAGGTCTAAAGATAAAGTTTAATTAAGCTAAAAGCTTCACTGGCTCCTTCATGACTCCTTTCCAATCCCTCCTCCAAACTCTTCTACCTCGCCGGAAACTTCTGACTAATTGGACGCCCCACTCGCCATAATCTTTGAGCCCAAATAAGATTAATGAGCAGACACATGCACCTATTCAATACCCCTTTTGGCAGTGCTCGCAGACTCTTAGGGAGATTTCTTGCTTGGTCATGTTTGTAAACAAAAGCTGATCTGGGGATTTTTGAGTTGCAGGTAGCGCTTGTGACGCCACTGCCGCTTCACAAATCTTTCCGCATCACTAATTTCTGCTGTCTGTCTGCTCTCTTCTCAGGCTATGGGCATGCAGCGCCGGGGACCGATGCAGGGAAGGCCTTTTGCATGTTTTATGCTGTCTTGGGAATCCCTTTGACTCTTGTCATGTTCCAAAGTCTGGGTGAGAGGATGAACACTTTTGTCAAGTACCTCCTGAAGCGTATCAAGAAGTGCTGCGGCATGAGCATCATCGACGTGTCCATGGAGAACATGGTGACCGTAGGATTCTTCTCCTGCGTCGGCACGCTGTGCATCGGGGCTGCTGCCTTCTCCCACTACGAGGACTGGAGTTTCTTCCAGTCCTATTATTACTGCTTCATCACATTAACAACTATAGGCTTTGGGGACTTTGTGGCCCTTCAAAAGAACCGGGCTCTCCAGAAGAAGCCCCTGTATGTGGCCTTTAGCTTCATGTATATCCTGGTGGGCCTAACTGTCATCGGGGCCTTCCTCAACCTGGTGGTGCTCCGCTTCCTGACTATGAACAGCGAAGATGAGAGGCGGGATGCCGAGGAACGGGCCTCACTAGCTGGCAACCGGAACAGCATGATCATCCATATCCAGGACGAATCACTGCCGCGGGGCCGGCGGAGGCGCGAGCCATACCGGGCGGATGTGACTGATTTGCAGTCAGTCTGCTCCTGTATGCACTACCACTCGCATGACTTCGGCAGCTCTGGGGGAGGGATGGGAGGCCTGGGCTGTGCCTTCTCCCATCAGAACTCATTCAGCTCGCAGCTGAATCCCAATCAGTACTTTCACTCGGTTTCCTACAGAATCGAGGAGATCTCGCCCAGCACCTTGAAAAACAGCTTCTTCCCCTCGCCCATCAGCTCGGTGTCTCCTGGCCTTCACAGCTTCACAGACAATCACCAGCTCATGAGGAGAAGGAAATCCATCTAAGACCTAACACACACAGGACAAGAGTTTCCATGTTTTATATACAAGGACAAACATTTCCAATGCTGCTCCTTACCAAATTATTTCAGCACTTTTTTTCCCTTTTTGGTTGTATGTAATATAAAAAGTATTCTTGGGAACAGATGAAGAACACTACGCAGAACAGCAAGCGTGGCCACAATGGGATGCAAAGCATGAAGCATGGATGTCTATTTTTTCAAGAGATTGCTCCATTTACAGACCCTATACAAACTACAAGACCTTCCTTATTTCAGATTTACGGTACAAAATTGATATATTAACTTTGGTCACATACCAAATGATGCACACTTGGGGAAATGCTATTTTTCAAAAGGGAGTATGCTTGTTTCACCTTAACTTGAAGAAACTTTTACCGTTATGTACTATTCCATTGCCTCACTGCAGACAGAGATTTTAAAAAGATCAGGTATTGTTTTCTATAAGCAATCATATATTCCAATGGTTTCACCATACATCAAGCCAAAATATTGTTGCCAATATTAGCATGTGCATTAGATGTCATTTAATGAGTGTGCCATGGTTTTGTGTCATCCTTTAGTTTGTTTATAAAGAACTGCTGTATGAAGAGTATCTTTGTCTTGGATTCAAAGGATCATGCTGCTGTTATTTATATTTTACCCTCATCTAGAACAACAAAGGCTTTAATTTCACCCACATCCTTTTTCATATTGAGTATTAAAACTGACCTAAAGGAAAACCCACCCTCCCCACTACCTGATTAACAGATTTGCCAGACATTTGTGCATTTTTCTCCCATTGACATTCATATTGGATTGATCAATTAAAGTGCATTCCTCTCTACAGTATTTTGCACCTATAGGGATATAGGGAAAACTCCATTGTAAAAGAGGCAGAGACAAGGTTCTTCATATTTAGTCTCAGAATGCAGTGCAGCTAATGATCTGAAACAAAGGGGTCATTCAGTTATTTAGTATTCCATAAAGTTAGGGGACACACAAGAGACAGAATAAAATAAATATTCTGACTTTTAGTCCCCAGCATGGATCAAACTGTGTAACACTGGATCCTGCAAGTCCCATGATGCAACTGTGAGTTGCATCTTTCTTTAGACCCTCACTGCCTCCTAAATGCCAGCTTTTTGCAAAACCTACACCTCCAGTTTCTAATGCAGGTTTTCATTTAACACATTCAAGTTCCAAGCCCAAGCTGATGACTTCACTATGACTTCACGCGGATTTCAAACTTGCTGAGTAGTACTCCTCGTGATGAGTAAACTGAACATGCGTAAAACTGGTAGACTGGCCCTTAAAGGTTGCATTGCAGCTATAATCATATGATCAGTGATGCCCGGTAGCTCCACACAAACCACCTTTGATTGGGTGCCAGTTGCAACAAGCTCTGAGAAGCATTGTGGGAAATGTACTAAAAGTACTAACTGGTTGGAGCCAATGAGTCAGGCTGAGGAAAGTGAATTTACAGGTTCTTGGAAAATTATCAAATGACTCAAATTAATGAAGTGAGCATCACAGTCTGATGATAAAAAGCAGTGTAAGAGGATCAGAAGGTGGATGTTTCCTTTAACCTGCAGCTGCCAAAGTGCAATTAAATTACTCCAGCTGAATTTATAAGCAGGGTAAATTGTACTCAAAGGACATGCATGAGCACGCTCAAAAGTCCTACACAGTGCTGTATGTGATGTGAGCCTGTTGTAGCTGACCCTTAGTCTGCTGATGAACCTTACTCAGATCCACCCACGCAGCAATGAGTGCAGAACTGTTAACAGTGACAGAAAAGCATGCAGATTTAAACTGACAGCCCTTGAGGTGTGGATACACTTTGGAGCCCTTAGTGAAACACAACCTGATAAATGCATCAACACAGAAGCAGGCAGAAGAAGTGAGTACGAGTTAATGTGAGAGGACAGCTGAAGATCACGGATAAGAAAAACTTAATAACATCAGTATGATCCTTTCAGTTGCTGTAAAATATCCGAAGACGAAAAGGGAGAGGTATGATTTTTTTTATGTTTGAAAGATATATGCATGAACTTTGTAAGATGAATGGGGAAATAATTTCAAACTAACTTTAGAAGTATCTTAATGGCAAATAGTCTTTAGAGTGATTTACATCATAAGCTGGTTTCTTTTGCCAAAGTCTAGCAGTTCTTAAAGCGATACACTTTATTTACTTGATTTCTAATGTTTCATTCAAACAAACAAATCGACAAAACATTGTACTAGATATCAATGTTTGTTCTCAGGTTTGAATGAACCGTCTCTTTTTGGTTTTCTCCTATAACAACAAAATCTCAATAGTGCATCTGCCAAACAATACAATGAACATATCAAATCCTTATTTCCAAATAGTAGCAATTTTCCACGAAATGCGACTGAGATGCATCATCTCTCTGGGGCCTGTGCTGCGTCTGATGCAGATGTGTACACCAGTGGTCAGTTTGCATTATAGGCATCATTTGTGAGACCCACAGGGCTGTAAAATATTTGTTAATTTGAGTCCTGGTTAAATGCCCGATGCGCCTTTTCTGTCACAGCAGGCCCAGTGCTAGCTGTCAAAAGCAACGTTTTCACTGAGCTCGTAAATAAAGCAGAATTAATGCGCTTAACACGATTTCTTAATGCTTTCTTAAATCTGTAAATGTATATTTAAGTATGTATCGTTTGTAAAGGCTGGAGCACATGGGAGCTTTTTAAGTTACAATACACAGGGCTGGGATCTATTTTACTCCCTTAGCAAGTTCTATACAAGTTCAAAATCAATAAATATTTCTGGAAACCAACAATTCTTACACCAAATTTCTGGACCTTGACTTTCAGGAAACATTACCTTCAGTATTATTTGCAGCCTAGTGTTTAACAGGCTTCTATTAATTTCCTGGGTAGCTGAGCTTGTCTCACAAGGTGAATGCCCCTCTGTTTGGGCAAATGGTAAATTGCCATGGATCCTATTTAGTCGTGACAAACATAACCAGGCGTGGAGTCCAAGATAAGCCCTTAAAGCATTGTTTCATTATTGGAACTATATTGGCTTATCTAAATATCCTGTACAATATGTTTATAACAACTTTCGGAATAAAAAGGCCTTTTCATGGCTGAGATGCATATGTATTTTTACACAATAGCATATGTGCCTTGAAGAAACAGAGTCAGCGTTTCTGTTGAATAGGTACATTCAAATATGGTGGCTGCGGATCTGTTTGTGCTTCAGCAAACCTGTTGGAAGATTATGATGGACTGGCTTTGGGGCTAATAATAGCACAGATGTGGTTAATGTATAGACTAATCTAAGTCCTGACAAACAAGTTCATATGGGGAGATGAAAATCCACATCTGATCTTATACGTACCTTCTATAACCATGTCCACACTCAGCGCCAAAGCAGAGTCACTCCCTTACTTGTTGAAGACATAACCATCCTACAGTATAATAGCTTAAAAGATCATTCCAGTGTATAGCAACTTGGTGTCTCCTTTTCATATGTTTGGCCATCACGTCTATCAGTACTAAGAACATTGCACTCAAAGAGATAATTACTGAAGTTTGGGAATACCACACCATTACAAGTGAAATGGCGAAAGGGACAAACAGGCAGATGATTTGAAAGGTTTAAGGTAATGCATGTGAAGCTCCATCAAGTAAAGACCAAAAACAACAATGAATTCTACTACTAAGTATTGCCAAAGCTTGGTATATATTATGCCTTACCACTCCATTGTTGTCCAAAACTATTGATGAACTTGGGCACTGAAGTTTATTTTGCGTTGATATGTACATATACCTATACAGTCCTGCTGCTGTAAAAACTCGCTAGAGCAACACTTGTGTATTACTCCCACTGTCTGTTTTTTCTCCTGGTTGAGGAACATTTGAATCTACATTGCCCAGCTGTTTTAGGAAATTATTTAGCCTACCTACCTGTTGTTTTTAAAAAACGTTGCATTAATGAATTTTTTTAGCCACTTGGGGGCAGCAGAACAAGCCGAAAACACAACATTGACATATTAAACCGTACAGAGTTTACATTTACATTTGACATTTTATTTAGAGACCTGATGGATGAAAGCCCAATATCCACTCTCCTTTTAGCTCTGTTGTGGTCTCTACCAAATCCTGAGGAAAACTATCTTGCTCCTTAGCTTGCTAGTTACTTGTACTATGTTCACCAACTAGTCTCTAACTTTGTCTGCCTGATGTTTGGAGGTGGACAGGCAGCGTCCAGTGGGTTTACCTGAGCTTTTTTCACAGGAAGCAGCTGCCTGCTGCGTCTGAAACAAGGTCATTGAGACCAAAACATTTACCCAAAATACATAGAAAAACTTTGTAGAGTTAAGGGGAACTGTTGGAAGAGTAATTCACTGTGGATACATCACTATCCACATTACAAGTAGTCATTTGATCCATTGATCCTATGAAAATATTGATTAGTGAATCCTTAAAGATTTATGTCTATTACAATTCACAGACCAACTTTTTGTTTCAGCTTTGGTGTGTACAATAAGGAATTATCACAGACATGTCCGATGATCACACTTTTGGTTGACTTGAGTATTTGCCTGTTAACACCTCTCTGTTGGTGTGTTCATTTCTTGCCTCACTGTAATGTGTTCCCAGGTCTCAGCTATAACTTTGGTGAATACAATGTTATTATAACCATTAAGAATGATGGCCAAAAGTTCAAAAAATAAGACCCAAGTTGTAATAAACCGGAATTATCCTTTAAACATTTCCAATAATGATAGAGTTGAGCGACTTTTTGCTTATAATAAGTGTCACTGATGGTGATCAGTGTCGTCTGCCTTCCATTCTTTTACAGTCAAACTTTTCCAAGCCACATTTTGGGGAATGTATCAGCCATAATGGATGTTTCTTTTGAAAGGCAGCAGCAAACAAATGAACTCCTTTGCTTTTCATGAGCTGCAAGTCAGATCGTTTGTCATACCCCTCCCACACACACACACATATTACTCAGATTTGTCTGCCATCATGCCACATGTCATATTGATGGTCCTGGATTGAATGTTACTCTATAACACAGATGGCGCAGAGAAACCGCCACACACACCATCGCCCTCAACAGACAAACAGTGCGACATTTTGTTTTCTCGCGCGTTTCCCTGCCTCGTGGCATCAAACAACACGAAGATGAATTGATTCCTGATGGTTTTTGGCAGTTGTTTGTTTTTTTGGCATTTCGTACGTAGCCATGCTTGGCTTCCAGACGTCATTTACTGCATGTGGCAGTATGTGCAGGCCATTTCTCTGTCAACAGTGCCATGTTTTCCTATGACAGGGACAAAGAGACACAAATTGCACTACTAGCTGTGTACTACAATATAACAGAAAGGCTGTGTTTCATAATTTCTATTTGTGAAATATCCTTTGCAATAGGTTCTTCTGTAGGTCTGATGAACAAATAATAACATGTACCATATTCCTTCCAGGAGATTATATCCCATCTCGTTGGCATCATTGTGGTTTGACGGTCATGTTGATCCGACTGACGTCTTCTGTCACAATTTTGAAACTGATGTCTGTACAGTACACTCCAGTATGGGTCCCCTCTCTTTTCAACACACAGAGAAGAGATTGTTGAGAATTGTTCAGAGTGAACATTTTACATAACATTTTACATTTGTATGTTTTCAGTTTTTTCTGTCTTTTGGGGGGTTTTTTTGTTTGTTTTTTTGGTGCGTGCGTGTGCATGACTTGGTGTGGATGACTCACTGGGTTACACGGCCTGAGTGAAGCCATAACACACTTGAATAAAAATGATGAGCCTCCTTCTGAAACCCTCTGTCTTCTTCTTGCTGCCTAACATGCTGCTTGACTGAAGTTATTTTAAATCACGAATTTTATAAATAATAATTTTCATTATTGAAAATCAAATTCAGGCCTGGACTTATACATTCATTAAAACAAAAGATTCAGTGATTTCTAAATGTGTCGCTGGCCAGATTAACTTTGAACTTTCTTTTACTTTAAGAATTCATTAAAAGTACCTCTTGGGTATATTTCAATAACAACTAAGACTAATATTTTTCTCCAGATTGCAATACTTTTTTAAAGTCAAGGTTTAGAGAAGTGTGGCGTTCTAACATTTCAAGCTAGAGGAGCCTGACCTCCAACAGTATCTGCAGATGAATACAAAGAGAGACTGTGGGCTAAACTGAATAGTCTTTGTCTTAAATATTCAGACTTTCAGGCAAGGGTCAGATCAGAATGGAAATATCTTAGCTTTAAGACAAAAAGATACTCTTATGCAAACCAAATCACTATGCCTCTGTGTTGATTATTTAACTTGTACTTTATTTCAGTCTCAGTGTTAAAGGGAAAAACATTTTGGGAAATGCTTTCTTGCTGAGAGTAAGATCGATACTACAACTTTTGGAGTGGTATCGATTTTCTCATCAAAAAATACTGAACTACTACATGTTATTATATTTAAATCCATCAGCGAGTAAAAAAGATTTTTAACAAAGTGTCTAAGATGTTGCTGAATATGGGTACAATATATGTATTTATATAGCAGTCTTCATAGGCCCATTTCAGATCTACCATATCGCATAAAATGTTTTTTAAATCCTGTCAGAATTTAACTGATAAAGAATCTCTGCTGTCCAGTTGCCTTCTTCTCTCCAAGTGGCCGTGTAGTGCAGCTGGATGTTCAGTAGGTGGGAAAATGAGCAGGCAACATCCCTTTTTATCCCTTCCCACACCGCAGTAATTATACTGTCAGCCGTGAACGTCAGAGGGCGACACAATAAGAACCGTGGCAGAGGGGCGTTAAGGCCATCTCTTGGCGTCAAGCCTGTAATTTTGCATCTTAAATGATCATGTAAGCAGAGCCAAGTTGTTCTGCAGCGGGAAAATCTCCACCATTCCAATGATATGATGAAGGTTAGCAATAAGCAGGTGCTGACATGCTGCTTCTTTTTTGGGGGGGGGGGGGCAAGACAACCGAGAACAGGAGATTTCCAACGATGATTGAGTCTGTCTGCCTGATGAAAAATGGATCTACTGTAAGAGGCACAACTGCTCACTAATACGAGTCTCATCCATCGCAGGAAAACTCTGCAACAGTCTGCCTCTAAATATTATAAATGAGGCTGACGTGAGAACGATGGAGCTAAAATTTAAAACAAGCTGCTGTCTGAAAGTGATTAAGATCTGCAGATATTCCTGCAGGCAACACACACCACATCATTGTCTTATCTAGCCTGTCTGAAGATATTTACATGGAGAAGCACAGCTTGAAGTGGAAAGAAAAAGGCTACTGCAGGTGCCCATACTCCTCATTCACGTTTTGGCTTGTGTAGCACATGGCACGTGTTATTATATTCGTTATAACTTCAGATAATTGTACACTATATAGTAGGCTATATAGTATAATATAAATTTCAGTTGGACAGCAGTTTAAATTTTTGTGGTTTGTTTTTGTTTATTAAATCCTTGAAAGAAAAATGCTCCACATGGTGCTTGTCCTCTAGTTTGTTAATGTTAACTACTAATTTGTCAATAATCACAACCATTCATGGAGAACAACGAGTTCAACATTTTAAAATTTTGATGCAGCACTTTAATCTTTTTTTTTTATGTCCCGCCCTATCCAGACTTTGAGTGGTAGGTGACATTGACGATCAACTTTATGAAATGTTGAACATGGTCAAACAGAAGGCAACCGATCTTCCAACTCTGTCTCCCCCGAAAGTGATTAGAAGGCTGGGAGAATGGGGAACAGGTGAGCATCACATAGTGCCTCCTGGGTAATGTAGTTCATTTATGGCCATATGAACCGCCCAGAGAACCTGACATGGTGAGGGCAGAAAAGAATATGGCAGCTTTTGAGAAGTGTAACACCCAAATCTGTGACCTATATGATTCTGTGACCCACAACAATGGTGTTGCACCAATGTCTAAACCCAACCCAGGATCTTTCCCTAAACTTAACCAAGTACTTTTGGTGCCTAAAGCTAACCACACTGCAACCACTACAGAACATCAACCATGTGTTGGTAAGACATGAGGGCTTAACTTCCCATTTGGGTGACAGATTTTGGTGTCAAACTGGTACGCAAGTCCTGTTACGCCAAAGAGTAAAATGTAGAAATACCGGTGTTCTGACGATTAATGCTTCCTATCAAGATGTGCTATTTTGCAGTTCTTTGCATGCAGTTATGGTTAGACAATATCGATTTGCATTAAAGGAGCATTTTCAGACAAGGAAGCATAAATAGTCAGAACACCTGCCCACTGCTGAGAAGTACCAGAGGTAGGGCTTGGAAGAATTTCATCAAAGTTTAACTGAATGTTCTCTATGAATATTCTCTGTGATTCTGAGTTGTAGCACCTGTATCCACTGTTCAGTTGCTTGAAAGGTTACAAATCCTTGTGTAACACCTGTGCTGCTCTTTATCTTTCTTTGTGACTGCAGGTTTTAAAATGAACCAGTATTATCTCATCAGTTTACTTGTTTAAAAAACAAGCGTCTTACACATACATTCAGTGGAACACATTATATAACGATATAAAATACCTAATACCCTTAATCTTAAAGCATGTTTCCCCTATTTCCACACCCCAATACATTTTCTACCAAGAGCAAATATCTGCATTAATCAGAGGTACCTAACATTTTTGGATGAATGTGTTCTTGTGACCCCGCATCACAGGTTATGGCCTCAGTGTGGGCTTGAGTCGAAAGCAGTTAAACCTGAAGGATTTGTCTATAGAGATGGAAGTGTTCAGTATTTTGCCAGAAAGAACGCAAAAATTGGGGGGAAATCTATGTGATTACCCCTCAAATGTTTTGTTTGGATGCCTTGAGGGGTTCCAAGTCCCAGGTTGAGAATCCATTGGCATAAATATTTTTTAAAGAACCCGGTATATTGAGATAAACATGCATGTATGTTTGTTTTCATAAATATTTAAGATGCTTTGTGACAAGGCAAATGCAAAGGGAAACTGCACAGGAACACAATATAGAGTATAGTGGAAATAGCTTTGCATACTGTATGTACATTATAATAATAATTTGAATATTTTGAATAATTTGAAAGTGGCACACACACACACACACACCAGGCTCATATAAGACCATGAATGATGCTCTGGTGTGCTGATCTCCACCAGCTCCTTGACAGCTGCCTGTGTTCCACACATGTTGATGAGGCTCCAAAACGCCACTGTTGATGCAAATAAGCAAAGGAGGTCTCTGGCACCATCTAGTGGCCAGTGAAGTGAAATATTTCCTTCTACCACTGGATACTTCATTATAATTTGAGCAGCAACTTGCCATTGTTTTTATGTCAGCATAAAGTTGCACTGAAAGCAAACTCTTGTCAACAAGGCCTTGCCATGACTGTGCATATTGGCTGCCACTAAGCTGGATATCATTACAGTTCAGCCTGCTGCACTGTGACCCAAATCTCCTTAATGACATTATGGTCGTTAAAACCTTTTCCAACTGCAGTGTCACTTACTAACAAACACAGGCACAACAACCAGCGCTGCAACGAGTGATTCAACAAAAATCCAAGCAGAGGATGTTCACCAAAGCTGTAAGTATCATGCAGCGTCTCATCAACAAACAGATTTCTAGTTTTAAATGGTTTGTCACTGGCAAAGCTGATGTTAACTTAAGTGTGTTTGGATAAGAAAACTGATACAAGGAATCTTTATACTGTGTATTGTTACCTGTATTCCATATTTATAAATAGTTAATAAAGGGTTTATACATTGTAGCTAATTGATTAATTAATAAATCATTTCCAAATGCTTTTCAAAACAGTGATTGGCAATTTTCAAGAGACACTGGCTCCCTCTGGCTTGTGTCTGGCATAAGTCGTTTTAGCTACAAACAGCCCTCCAATGGATTGTTTGCTCAAGTTGCAAGGATGTTTTAATCTTTGGAGATAAAACAAAAGGATTATAGGAATGTACTGAAAATAAACTGTGATGATTCTGTGTATCAAAATTCCAATCGGCAATCATCTCACTATTTGTAGGAGGTCTAAACCCTCAAGTTGGTTTTTACAAAGTAAGAAGCCTTTCAATTTTTATTGATGTCATACTATTTTAAATAAACTATGAAGCTTGCAGTTCTAAATGTTAGTAAGCAATGTGTTTCTCAATTTATAATAATCCATCAAGCCTGCCATTGCATTAATCAGTTGTTAATAAAGGGACTACAGCTTACATGCTCTGCATCCAGTAGATAAGTGGTCAAACGTCGTCCTGATGAATGAAAGCTATTAAGAAACAAAGCAGCTAAAGGGATTTTTACCTGGCACTCCCAAAGTTGTCTTAATTAATTATTTTATAAAACATTAATAAATTATTTATTTACATTAATATAGACCATAATTAGAGTTAGGGTTAGGGTCAGCACACCTTATGAGCTTGTGGTTCTGAAATTATGATTCTTCCAAAGACTACATTTGTTAAGTTGGACAAGTACAATTATAAAACAAAGAAATTAAAACAACAAATTAACAAATTACAAACAGATTTCTAGGTAGAAACAGATGCCACATTATCATCTCAGTGAAAAGATTCATATAAGTCACTGATGTCTCTTTTGTTCAGGGGGCTCCCCAGCGAGAAGAAATGTTGACCTTCCAAGTTAAAAATACCATGTTGCATCTGAATGGTCAAAACCACAGACTGGCAGCTAAAAATGGCCTCAATTCAAAAACACCTGGCCTCCATCTGTCAGCAACACATGGAAAGAAGGCAGTGGGTCAGCTTACGGCCTCCTCTTCGACCCAGGAGGGCACAGCACAGTTGGACTTGTTGCTGCTCAAGCCTGACTTAGAGAGGGACGCTGCGAATCAGCCAGTTAGACGCCCACTGAAGCTCGCCCCACTGGAGTTGCCAGAGGAAGTGAGGGAGGCTCAGAGGCAAAAACTAAAGTCTATGCAGCAAGAAGCCAAATCTGCTTTCTGCAAGCTGGATAAGACAGTGAGTGAGCCCCATACAAGGAAGGTGAAATCCTCTGTGAGAGAGAGACTGGTAAAAGCTGCAGTGTGCCCTTCTGCTTCCACTGAGCCACTCAAAGCCCAACAGCAAAACAGATCCTCAAGGCCCCAGCTGACACGCTCCAACCCCATAGAGCAGAATGGAGACAGGCATCTGGAGGATGTGGTGTGTCGAGGTACCCCAGCTCCTCTGCGCAGTAAACCTGCCCCTCCTTTACTTTCTCCCCGTGTTAAAGCTCGCGCTGCACGTGGCGCAGAGGCGGCATGCCAAAACCCCAACACCCTCCAGCAGGAGACTGAGAGGAGGCGGCTGAGGCTGAGCAGAGCACAACGCCTAGAAGAGGATGAGTGCCATTCAAACACATCAACAGGGGGATTATCTGCTGATAAAGGCAAGCCGGCCCAAGGCAAAGGGCAGCGGGCGGATAGGGCTCCGAGAGGCCTGCTGCATGCTGGAAAAGGCATCAAAGAGCCTCCTGCAGCCTCTCGGGAGTATGGAAGTGTCAGGAAGAGCCATCCAGAGGATTGCAGGCAGCAATCCGCAAGATGCACTCTGAACCGACAGTTGGCTGAAGGTGGAAGCAGTGACCATGCACTTGAGGGTGTTGAGCAAAGTGCTTCTAACTGGAGATTAAAGAGGAAAAAAAATCCTGATCACAAAGCATAATAATGCAGTCCCGCTGGAATGTCTCCAACTGTAATTAAATTGGATCTGTCACTTTGCAGCTTGGGACTTTGCACAATGATGTCATGCTAGGAGATGCACTTGTGTCAGCAGGAGTCTCTGCAAACAGGCCCATTTTAGAAGTTGATTCAGAGTCTAGTAAACAGTGAAGGAATGATGAAGGATAGATCAACAAAATAATGTAAACTCCTCAGCAGATGAAAAAAAACACATGTAGGGATCAGGAAAATTCTTTCTAAAGTAGTGCCATCGCATTTACATTCCTGATTTAAAGAATTAATCATTTTCAACCAATCTCAAGTTCATCAATGGTCCACTGGACTTTCCCTTGTGCTCCCAAAATAGAAAATAAATATATTAATGAGGAACATTTCACAAGTGTGTGCCAGGTCTCTCTAAGTTATGGATTGTCCAATTTCCAAAAGCTATTCCCAGATCAGAGTATGCACTGATTCAATTAGGTGAAGCACGCATGGCTCTAAGCAAGGCTTCTGGCAAACCACAGGGAGAGTTAAACCACTAGAGATGATCCAAGATAATGAAACAGCTCATAGAAAAGTTGCAGTGATCAGTAGAGCAATTAGTGGGTGGTTTAACGGTTACTGATTGACCTGCAGTTAATGAACACCCTTATGTGATCATTAAATACAACTTTTATCTGTTAAATTCAGCATATGATAATGAATACTGTGATGTATATGTTAACACATTAAACATACCACCAAACTGCATCTAAAGCTAAGATACTGTCTTCAATAATAATAAAAGACTTGTTAAAAAAAACATTCACTTCTTTTAAGGAATCTAGTGTTTCTGCCTGTCTGATTCAAAATATTAATATTCAAATATATATTGCAAACAGTGGTTGCTGCGTTTCTTGCTTTGAGTAGATCAGGAGCAGCCCTGTTTTGTTGTTGTTTGATGGCTCTCCTCCCCCACGCACAATGTTCTGCACGCTGAAAGATTTGGCTGAGGCTCAAAGTCTTCCTTGAATGATGCTTGCTCTGACCTTTTGTCTTTAGCCAGACAGGTAGCATTAGTATATAACTCAGCCTAAAATAGGTCCTTATGATCTCACTGTCTTTGTCATTGTCATACACAACAACCTAGTTCATTCATCAATTTTACTCCACCAAATGAATGGTTTGTTTGCCCTAAACAAATGAGACCATGGTCAAGATGTAAACTGAACAAGTCTGCAAAACATATAGACGACCACATTTCTTTAAGCCCTGTTTTGTATTGTTTCAGAGAGTATCTTTTCTTCTTCTTCTGTTTTTCTCTCTATACCACTAAAATTCTCTATGGATGATGAACATGCTCAAAGTGAGTTTCCCTTTGGTCTTTTGCTCAGAGAAATCAGACCAGAACACAGGCTCTGCACCCGTGAGGAGCTACAGAGATAAAGTCGCCACAGTATGGCCTCCATCCCACCAGTCTTTGTTTCACAGTTTACCGTTTAGAGAGATTCTGCACACTGATCCTTCTTAGTGAATGGAATACTCCATTTAAAATCTGGAGTGTTAAATATCACCCTCCGTAGACTCTTAAGCTTGTATATTGCGACGGCAATTTTCGCCAGCTTTGGATTCAGAAAAAGACAATGAACTCAAGTTGTTATCCAGGACTATACTTGCATCAAAATATGCTTCTTGGTGGTGATCCAGAACAGGTGCAGCTGTTGAATAAATGAAAACAAAATAAATCTTGTTATAAATGTTAAAATGTTGTGCTATATTCAACGCAGACGTAACTGATTTTCTGGCCACTTGGGGGCATTAAAACAGAGTTGGTGATAATTCAATAATTCAAAAATCCATGCAGCAGATACCATACCAAGCCGAGTAGGAGGCATCAAGGCAAAACGTGGTCAAGAGAATGGTTGAAGTTGAAAAGCAATTTGATTTTTTTTTCTTATTTTAGAATAATTATACAAATGTAAATGTAATAAACTAAAAATGAATGTGGCTATTACTATCGTACGGTGAAAGGCTTGGACCTAATTTCTACCTTTAAGAATTGCTGTTCTGCTTCAACACTAATTCAGATATTAATATTTTGAACATATTTTGGAAGATTAGCCTCTTTCTTGTGTGGGAGGTTGAAAGCAGGCTGTCAATCAGATGACAGATGGCTTTCTGCAACACTACATGGTGCTTGTAGCCTCTCACTCAAACTACAAGCTGGTCACCTCTTTAGCCCTTTCACATAAGGCGACAGACGGTTCCAGACTGACACCATCACTCATAACGTGCATCTGCCCCAAATCATCAGCCCACTTCCCATCCACTTCACACTGAGCCTATACATAGCCTGGCCTTTCGCTCACTTTCCTTGGCTACAAAGGCACTGTAAATAGGCCTGGACTGGAATGGCTAACTTGTTTGTTGTACATGACATTCAGATATTGACAGTGTTTTAGAGATTTGTGGTGCCTCACCAACTCCACAGCACATTTGGGAATATTTTCTAATGCAGCAAAAGCATGTGGGGACAAATGTAGGAGCAATTTAAAGGGGAAAGTTCAGCCAAGAGTTGCCAATGTCAGACTTGTGATGCGGGGGACTTTAGAGGAGAAACACAGAATGTCTGCCGGGCAGGATGTCTGACACAGACAGAGAAAGAGAGCTGGTGTGTTTCACTGCAGTTTCCTCTCCTGCCAGGGAGCATGACGGCACATGATAAAGACATCAGTGTACACGGAAATTTGAATTGCAGAACATTATCATCAGAACACACATAGATTTACAGGTTAGTCAACAATGAAATTTTTATCAAGGGGCATAGGATACATGTTAAGAAATTGCTGGGTGAAATATTTAAGCATAGTTGTATTGTGCATGTGTGTTTGCTTGTAAATAAATAATCACATCTGCAAAGTGGATATTATAAAATAAATCTTTCATCATCTCTGAGGAAACAGTAAAATGTCTGGCACAAGAAAACACAGCACAGAAACTGACTAAGAGCAATATAAACTATTGTGGCAAGTAAATAAGTAAATTAAAACATGTATATTTTGGATGTTATATGTGAAATTGTATGAAAAATGAAAGATGTGTGGTCTGACATGATTGTAAACTTGTCAAAGCAACACGACATGAGTAATATAGATCACAGAGCTTTACTGTAAAGTCAGTGTGGGGACAGACATTTAACACAAAGCTGCAAGCATGAGTGTTCTGTAATCATTTCCCCAACTTAAATACAGCCCATCTGCATAAGTGTGCGGCTGGTTGAAGCCAACGTGGCCCGGCCCACCACCGGTCCCAGGGCGGCTCCGCTGTGGCTATCACAGTGGCAAAGGCCGGACAGTTGAGGCGGTTGCCAAGGAGCCATGCCTTTTCTTTGAGGGCAACACTTCAGATGGGTGCAGCCATAAAGGAGAGAAAATAAAGGACAAAAATATCCAGAAAGTTGGGTCTATAATTGGCTGCGCCTCTCAGCCTTTTTTTTTTTTTTTACGTGTGAGCACAGCCCAGTCAAGAACAGTAGAAGCCACTTCATCCCCCAGTGAAACCCTACACTTTCCCCTTTTATTCCCTCCCACTCTGTCCACCCATCCACAAGGTTTCTGAAACTCACCTCACCTCACTTTTTAACAACACTGTACACTGGATTGTCACCCTGGAATATATACTGTAATAATCTCATTTTGGTTTTGGGCGCCTGCAGGAGAGGTATTTTGGATTATTATCACATTACAATGATGCTGCCCCGGTGCTGATTCAGGGTGTGAGTGCTGGAGGCAGAGACAGACACCTGAGTAACGCTAACTGAGTGACAGGCCAGGTAAGAAAAAAATGTGCATTATAAAATCATCAATCTGTCACTGAAATCTTCCTCTAAAAACTGACTCTAAAATATGTATTTATTTGTTAGCGAAGCATTGTTGGCAAGAAATGCTTCTTTTGTAGCCACATGATGTTCAGATGCTTTATCACAGAACAGGCTTCTCCTCTTCTGTGGTTGCACATGGAAAAACATTTTGGGAATGATAAACGTGGTGCTTCTGTTATAGACATTTATACTGCAGTCCCAGGTCTACCATTGAGAGAGGAAGTGGAAACAGACCTGGTGATGCAGATACAGTTTGTAAGGAATCTGGACTCTGGTTCAGATGTTGGCAGTGGCAAACCAGATTGTTTTTATTTTGACCCCAGACACTGTATCTGCTGGAAAAACTGCACCTTAAATCAATGCAGCACTGGGAGAGCATTACAGTGTATTTAAATGTAATCAGAGATGAAAGGGAGACAAATTAGAATATGTTAGATGTGTACAAAGTTGGGTAAAGAGGATTAGAATAATGAACCCAAATCTTGTTCAGCTGCTTTCATAGGGCAGCTGATTTTTTTTTGTATAGTCTTTCTGGGCTGAATTCCTCAGATTTTAAATGCACACTAATTGGGGCAATTACAGTTGAGTGATTTAGCTAGCGTGCCTATTCTGCTCATTAATAGCACTAGTGAAACCAAGTAGCAGAAATAGCATAATGGAGAATCAGATAAGAAAACTTGTATCTGGAGGCCAAAGCAATTTGCTTACCCACAGTAAATAATACGTTCTCTATTTCACAGACTATATAGGCCAAGTCAACAGGTTGCCGTTTGTATGTGCCTCTCCACCACATTTCATGGAGCCTGCTGAAATCACTTTATTTATCACTTCACATATTTATATATATACATATATATATATATATATATAAGATTCCACTGACTGTTGTAGTCATAAAATATGCTTTGAAAACATCTTTGAAACAGGATAAATGCTGCAAGTGTCAAGGGAACATAACTCATTACAATCTGCATCAGTTAATAACAACACAGCACAGTACAATTTGATCATATAACTTCATATTATATAATATGCCCTCCATTAAAGGTGGGGTATGCTATTCTAATGTCTAATGTATATCTTTGTTTCAAATTCAGCGACTATGTCCACACGGTCTGTTAGCTGTGTCAGTGGAAAACAAAATCTGGTTCTATAAATGGAAAACACACAAAGTGGCTCAGACCAAAGCCATAAAATAGTATTCCAACCATGATTTCTGTGTCAGGTAACGTTACATTACTTGCCCACAGACATTCGGCTTACTTTCTAGTTCACCAAGACATGCTGTTGTTATGATGTTAGCTATAGTACCAGGAGAGCTGTGAGTGTCGCTGTCTGCTAACCCACAGCCTAGCTAAAATGATTTATTATTAAATTACTTGCTGTGTCGTTGTTCGTTATGTGTCGTGGTATTTGTCATGGTATTGGATTTCTCCAGAATCACTAAACAAAAGGATTAGTTTGAGTTTTTGAGAAATACATTCATTAGCTTTCAAGCAGAGCGTTGGATGAAAAGATTCACACCACTGTTTCACACCAATCTGTCTGTTAAATAATAAAAACCTCAGCCAGGAGATGGTTAGCTCAGCTTATTATAAAGACTGGTAGCAAGGAGAAACAGCTTGCCTGGCTCTGGACAAACACAACAAAATCTGCCTACCAGCACTTAATTTCTCAAGCACACTTTGTTTAATGAGTGCAAAAACCATGTGTGTACAAAATGACAATTTGCGGTTTTACGGGGAGTTACTTGTGGGAGTCTTTTTAAGGTTGCAACTCGAGTCACTCGTATAGATTAAGGAGAACTGGGGCGAGTTCAATCTCAAATGTTTTGCACCGGTTTGCAATGTTTTCTGATTGAACAACATGTTTCCTTAAAACAGCGTGCTACGTTGAGCAACGGGCTTCAAGGTATGTTTTCTCCCGTTTGGTGGGCGTGTCAGAGGTGTTACCCAATCAGCTGCGACAAGTTTGTAAACACAGCCGTGTTAAAAAGGCAGTAAAAATCAGCGCGCTGGCGCACACAACGGTGTAAGACTTCTTGTTCACTTCTCTCAGCCAGGAAATAGTCTGGGACGTGACACACAGCAACACCTCAACTTGTGTTTTTACACTTTGGTTTTTCCTTGACAAGGTGCTTGTCCAGTTTTTATGCTGACCTATTCTAACTGTCTCTTGGTTCCAGCTTAATTTTTGATGAACAGTATTGAGAGTGGCATCAATCTTCTCACCTAACTCTCTACAAAAAAGCAAACACACGAATTTCCCCAAATGTCAAAGAATTCCTTAAAAATCTTCCATTAAGCACCTTTTTGACAACAGCCTGTGGGTTTGGATGCCATTCACCTCTCTAAAACACTTACATTTACAGAGTCATTCAATGGAAAAATCAGAGACCAAAGAAAAGAGATGAAGGATGGTAAAGAACTTTTCAGAACTTTATGGACTTGTATTATTGCTTTCCAAGCTGTGCGTAACTCAGACTTTCCTCAGCCTCCCCCAGTGACCCTCCGCAAAGAGACCCTCCCAGTCAGGATAAGTCCATGTTATGGCTATGGTCAGTCACACATCAGCCCTAATGGTAGGCATCACAACCGCTGGTGTACATTAAGAGCAAGAATAGTCATGTGTTTACATGGCAAGTTTCTGACAGTGCCACCCAGGCACAACAGCCTCATAAATGAATCCAAAAGAGACGGACTGATTGGTCCTTTGCAACATACTGGTCGATCAAACCTGCAAAACTTTCACTCTTGCAGCTCCAAATGACAACTAGAGATACGTGTGTGAACTCTAATCTCTATGGAGAAATCATGCAATGCAACATCAGCAAACTCCACACTCCTAATTGTTTTTCTTTTTTCTAAATTTTTACTCTTTTGTGGACGGAGATGGTTAAAAATTATTTGGTCAACAAACTTTGGTGAGTCCAGCTTTGTCTGGATAGAGTATACACTTCTTGCTGTAGAGATATGTGAATTTCAGCTTTAGGTTTCAATTATCACTTCCAACATTCCATACAAGAAAGATACTTAAAAATGAGGCAATAGAAAGACAGAATAATTTGGGGCAAGAGATGGAGGATTATTTTCCCAAGTTCCTTTATACATATAAATTGCCTAATGCAATCCTATATCAGCTTTCCACTACTCTCGTGGCAATATAGAGATGTGGCAAAACCCACGTTAGGATGCCATCATTTTTACAGCAATCTCCCTGCACTACAGTGCTTCATCCACTTTGGTTTCACTGTGGAGAGAAAGTATAGTATAGTAGTAGTAAAGAAAGGGACAGCTGAACAGTTGTACATGTACACAGTAGGCTAACTGACTGTACTGTCTGCTAGAGTATATATAACAGTGAATTGTTGATGTTTCCACTGACCTTTCCACAGACTGGACAACTTGATGGTGGTAATAAGCTAAACAAAACAGACCCAAACCAAGGCTGAAATGGAATTACGACTCGGATTTAGGATCACCCTGGTCTTGATCATCCTAGCCTTGACTCTTTCCAGCGAGAGAGTGGAAGCACAGAGGGCAGGTAAGAGCTTTATGATTGAACACTCTGATAAAAGACTTGTGGTATATTGACTGGATGTGACTAAATCCTCCTGTATTTACTTATGACAGGATGTAAAAATGTCCACTATGACTTGGCGTTCATCCTGGATACCTCATCCAGTGTTGGAAAAGAGAATTTTGAAAAAATCAGGCAATGGGTGGCCAACCTTGTAGAGTCTTTTGATGTGGCACCTGACAAGACAAGAGTAGCCGTGGTTCGCTACAGTGACAGACCCACCACTGAGTTCCTCCTGGGTAGACACAGGACCCTGGAAGATGTGAAGCGAGCTTCCCGTAACATACGCTACCTGGGGGGAAATACAATGACAGGGGATGCTATCAGCTACACCACCAGCAACATCTTCACGGAGCAGAATGGAGCAAGGCCCATAGCCAGAGGCATTCAGAGGGTAGCCATCCTTCTCACAGATGGCCGAAGCCAGGATTACGTTCTAGAGCCCTCTAAGGCAGCGGCCAAAGCTGGCATCAGGATGTTTGCTGTGGGCATTGGAGAGGCGCTGAAGGAGGAGCTGGAGGAGATCGCAGCCGAGCCAAAAAATGCCCATGTCTTCCATGTGACGGACTTTAATGCCATTGACAAGATCAGGGACAGGCTGAGGAGGAGGCTGTGTGAGAGTAAGTCAGCCCTCGGGCACAATGCCAAAGCATCACTCATCACACTGCATGCTACATGGCTTCTGTTTGAAGCCTCACTTTGCGGAGCCTCCCTCACCCTGAACGTGCACTTAATCAAATTAGACTCTTATTTTACCCTTTAAGCACTATACGGAAGAAAGACCCTAACCACAAACCCCCACCCCAACCACAAAGAGCAGCTGCACATGCACCCAGGCTATCATAGCTTAGTTTTGACTGAATATGAAGCGTGTGATGGGTCTGTTGCAAAAATTGGCTTGTAAATGTAAGTTTTGTAACCAAGACATTTCTGTGGTGTAGCTGCCTTTTTGACTGTTGCTTTGGTGCAGAGGTGTTTAGCACTGAAAAGCCTGTCTTGAGCTAACCTCAATGGTTTTTCCACTACTGTGGTGAGAAAATCTTTCAACACAGGGACACAGGCTTAGAAAGTAGCTTACATAGCCATATGAATTAGGTAAAATTGTCTTAAAAAATAAAGTAACAGCATGGTGTCTGGTAGCTGTTTGAAGAAGTATCTGCGTGTGAGTGTTTTCATAGAGAAGATGGATGCTTTGCACTCCAACGCTTGAAATTCCTGCCTAAAATTAGCCAGACAGGAAAGAAAAGGATGCCATAAGTCTTAGCCACAAACAGCAAATACAAAAACAGAAATTACGTGATTACATGGTTTAGTACACAGATAAGCAATGACAAACTCTCAACTCTCACTTTAATCTGGCTCTAAAATGTATGACAAGGCAAAACAAGAAAGTGTTGATTCAGACTCTAAAGCACTTTAAATCTTTTGGGGCACGTCATCCTGCAGAGTGATACTGGTGCGAGGGCAGCATGGAGATTCATTTTAAAGCCTCTGACCTTTGACCTTGTTGCCTGACTACATAGATTTTCAATCTGTCAACAACTAATGTTAGTTATAATTCTAATGTTTTATTATAGCATGACATATATGCAAGTTTAGAGCACAATGCTCTGTGGAACTGACCAAAGAAAGTTCCAGTGTTTTCTTTATGTAATCTCTAAAATCACCAGGAGTGAGTCTCCAAGTATATCAGTGGTCAGCACAATTGGCTCACTGAGCAATGCAAGTTATTTTCACCCAGAAAATTATAGCTCTAATGTTTCAAGCGGGCCCAGTGCAGCCGCCCCAGTGTCCATGCTAAATGTTTTCACCTTTTAATCTATATGTTTAAAAATGGACACTCCTTATTCTGCACTGATTCATTAGAGCATGTGTGGCCTCACCTAAGAATACCAACGCACATAATCACACACTTCACCTTACATGACCCTAGTGACAGAGAGCTCTAATATCAAAGCTCTTATCAACGCCTACAGTGTGTTTAAAAAATTCAGCAGCCATAATGATGACAGGCAACGAGGGTAATTGTAAGAATTAAAAATGTTTCAGTCTCTGGCTGAAAAACAAATGGTGGTTGTTGGGTGTGTAATGCTACAGCTTCTGCTGGTACTATGAACCTGCCTGAGACATTCATATCCACAGGCAGGTTTAACATTGCTACCATTTTAACTCACAGCCGGATCCCTAAATTATAGCTTTAGGGCCACAAGTGCAGGGAGTAACTCAACAATCTAGCATGCTAAGTCTCAGGGCTGTGCAGCAACTCAGTCTTTAAAAAGGAGTGACGCACTTACATTCATTCACAGAATGATCATTTTTGGTAGACTGGCTGGCTTTATAAATAAAATAAACCATGTATCTTTTCTTTTCTGAGCTCTTCAATTATCACTTTCAAAAGACTTTAAGAATGAACAAGATTCCTTTAATTTAACTACTAAAGAAACTGATGACAGACAAGGACAAACTATCCAGCTGAAATTAGAAATAAACCATGTGAAATGGAGCTAACAGTAAAAGTAGACAGTAAAACAGTGAAAAGGTTTTCAGATACTGACAGTCAAATTAGCCACTTGGATTTTCCTATTAGGCATGCTCTGGGCTTTGCACTGAACAGAAAAACAAGCCATGTCAACAGAGCTGTCCACATAATGAACGCCACAAAGGTTAAAAGCCACTCTAACATGATAACTTTTATAGCTGTGATTTAAGAAAATCGCAAGGTTTGTTAGTGGGTGTTTGGCAGATACTTGATCTATTAGGGAAGTTGGAGTGCCTCACTGGGATATTTTTGGCCACAGACAATATTTAGCACTGACAATCAGGACACAGACAAATTGTTGGGCTAATATTACATTTAATGAGAAGTTCCTCTGATTTGATTTGCTGTCATACCTAATCAACAACATGAAAATGTATCTTGCCGTGTGGGATGGGTGAGAAGGTTTTATTCATATTCACCTTGTCAAATGTAAATGCACTATCCTTCTCACGATGACAATGCTAACCTGATAATGTCGCAGGTATAATGGTTACCATGTTCACCATCTTGGTTTAGCGTGTTAGCATGCTAGCCGATGGGAAGTAGCACTAAACACAAAGTACAGCTGAGGCTGACCAAAGTACTAAACAGTGGAATTTTGAACCTGATGAAGGTGCTACATGGAAAGGACAAAAGTTGCCTGTATCAAATGGCATTGTAATCCATCTAATAGTTGTTGAGCTATTTCAATCTGGACCAAAGTATTGAACCCACCAGTTGGCAACATGTCCCAATTACTCTAGGAAATCCACAGACACTGGAACAATGTTTCTGGAAAGACAAGAAGATATTACATTTATAAATGTAAATGGTCAGTGCGTTGACAGCCATAAAACAAACTCTCCACCTCAAAGTGACAAAATGTGTGTTGTTTTTGCTGATTTAGGTGAACTGACCCTTTAAAAACATCAATCTCATCTCTAAGCCAATGTTTACATCTAATAAACTAAACAGGATCCATATCTGTGTTCTTTAGTAGTGAAGTTGGAATCTTGACATAAATAGATAACGCCCCTCCTGCCAATAAAAACATAACCTGCTGGTGTTGCCTTTCTCACTGTCACCACCGTCACTGAAATGTGTGTGTGTTGAAATATAAAACTGTCACTGCTTCGTGGGCCTGTGGATGTGCCTCCTGCACTTGTAGAGCCACCCCCCAACCCACAAACTCCACTCCCCCGACATCAGACATCAGGAGCTTTGACAGGAGAGATGGAGGGCAGTCTGCCCACGCCGGTGCTCTTCAGATCACATTTCAGTTCAAAGGCTCCGTTTCAGTGAGATCACCACTTCCTAAAACAATCCAACACTTCACACCTTTTTCATCTGACCACTCATAAGCTTCAGAATGACTGCTTCTAGTTATAAAATGAAAACACAGGAAGATACCAAGTTTGTGATAAAAGTGTCAACAGTTCTCTTTGCCCCACTGTGTTCACAAATGATCACCATATCCTGATTTGCAGTGTCTAACAGAGATGTCCTTTCTCCTCAGATGTCCTGTGTCCAAACATGAAGGTTCAACCTGATCGGTTTAAGCCCAACAGCACCAGTTATGGTCTTGAAAAGGTTCCAGGTATGTGCAAACTGCTGCTTTTCTATTGGCAACACGCAGAGCTGGCAATACTCGTCAACCACAAAGTTCTTTCACATTTCCTACACTCCCACATTTAGCTTTTTTACATGACAAGAAACAAAGAGAAACTTTTCTATATATGAAGATTCATACCGTTTTCACTCACAATTTCTTTTTGACTGGAAACTGAATTGGTTTTATTCATGACTCAAAAAATGCTACTTTTATGGCACATTCATTTTCTGTCTTATAAAAAGTCAATGTACTTGCAAAACCAAAATGCTGTCCGACTTGAATTTACCCACGGTTTCCCACTTTACATCACAGCTATTTTGAAATCCAAGTTGCTGTATTTTAGAAAAGTAGTATTGTCTCTGGTTCCAAGCAGCCATTGGCTTCCATCCATTTTCATATGATATGGAAAATCAATTAGTAAACCCTTCAAACTTGCTTCAGTTGTGTATTTTTTTTTGTCAACGTTTTAGCATCACAAATTCAAAGATGGTTAGCAGTCAAGCTAGCTGTTTCCCCCTGCTTCCAGCCTTTATGCTAAGCTAAGCTAACAGGCAGTTGGTGGTAGCTTAGTATTTACTATACATGATCTAGTCCTCTAACTCTCAACAAGAAAGCGAATAATTCACAAAATATTACACTATTAACCCTCTATGGAGGAAAAACTGGCATACACACTGATATGTTCCTTCACATGCAGCTGTGATTCTCAAGTTCAACGGTTGAATTAGTTGTCTACTAAGTAAAGCACATTGCTAGTAATCATGTTTTTATTTCACGTGTTCCAACTTACTTACTTACTGCCCTTTATGCCTACTGGCGCATATGGCAGCAACAAATGATCTCCACTCCTGTCTCATTTGTTCCACACTGCAATGTTGAAGGTTTCTCAGAACTCTTGAATAGCGTTTCTCCAGAAAGGTCGGATGTTGTTATAAAAGCGTCTTTTGGGGGATCTGTGTTCCTGTCTGTGTCTCCCACCCACATCCATCACACTAAGAGAAAAAACAGATGCCCAGGCATGACTGTTTGGACTCCTGCTATGTTGAACTTCATGGAAAGAGAGATGTCAGAGTGTGTTTTAGAGTAAGTTTGACTCTCAACACATTTGGCTGGCACCTGAAAATCTGTGTCAAAACGAGGGGTCAACTGATATGTGCTTTTTGATAGCAAATTACTGACATTTTGCCAGTGTTAAGTATTTTTTTTCCCGCAAAATCGAAGCAGTCTGTGTTTCTTAAGAAATGTATTCTTGTCAGGCTACAAAGGTCTCTATAAAACAGCATTTCAGCCTTCATGGCTCACTAAATCTCCCCGAAACCCAAAGCAATTACATTTTTGAAGCAGGGTATTCCAATGAGGAATTCATTTAAAATATAATAGGGAATAATTCACATTCATCCACAAATCAAACATGCCACACATTTTGTTTACCCACTAATCATTTTCTGGATTTTTGGGGTGCTGGATCCTGTCCCAGCATGCACTGGATGAGAGGCAGGGTACACCCCAGACAGGTTGGCAGTCTATCACAGGGCTGAAAACTAAAACAAGCACATTCACTCCTACGACAAATTTAATGTTTCCGATCCATCTAATTTCCATGTTTTCAGGCTTCAGAGCACCTTGAGGAAACCCATGCAGACATAATGTGCAAACTCCACACAGAAAACCCCCAGACAGACAGCAGTGTCTGTGAAGTACTTTATACTTTAAGCCTGCTGTGTTAACCAGATAAAAAAGAATTACAAAAAAAGAAATGGCAAGTAAATAAAATGTCTTTGCAAGTTTCAAACCATCAGAGATGGATGACAATGACAGGCTGATATTTGATTTGTAAAATATTCTAGACCATTGTTTCAAATCTAATGATACTTTATTCAAGGCATTCCTTATGAGTTACAAAACTGTTAACTGTTTAAACCTTTGCTTTGATACACTCACATTCTCATTTAAAGTGACTTTTTGGTCAGAGTTATAGAACAGCCAATCAAGGGTGATTTGGCAGTACAGGGCAGAGGAGCACGTGCTTCTGTTCATAGCTGACAGCATCATTCCCACTGTCGAGACATTTGATCAGATACCTGTGTTAATTATCCTTTTCCTCTAAACTGCAAAGGAATTAGAACAAACTTTAGATAAATCAGTGAAACTCACCGATGTTTTATTAAACAGATTTACCATGCTGTCAAATTCGCTGTAAGCGCTCTTGATTGGAATAAATCTTTTGGGCTGTGTTTTGTTTGTCTTTCTAAGTCACATTCATATCCAACTCTTGTTCCATTGGAAAAGCGATATGAGAAAATCTTTTTTTCATCTAACCAAAAGCTAGGTTATTGTAGAATACACCTTAAATATACTGCACACCACACTGATTTATATTTTGTTTACATTTAGCAACCAGTGCCACAAATGAAATGGTGCTCCCCTAGAACTACTATAATCATTTAAAATTCTTAGTTACTGTCATGGTGTATTTATTTAGAAATGGATTTCTCTATGATAGTGGTTCCCACAGTGTGGGCCAAGGACCACCATGAGTACATCAAGAGGCTAAGGTAGGTCACCAGAAAAAAATTTGTTGCCAGTGTGAGAGAAATTATAAGGACTGTTATCTACAAAATAGCACAGACAGTTCTGTCATAATCAGATCTAGGAGCCAAAACCTGCATTGGGCCCCACTTTATAAACAGCGATCCGAGGTCTGAAACTCTTTCACATGACAAAGATATCCGGGGTTTTCCAAAATGCACTAAGTCTGTAACTAGTCTGTAACTGTGGCCTTTCAAGATATACATTGTCAAACTTACTTAAGTATTCTTTTTTAGATTGTGGCTAAGCACATAGATTTTTTGTCTACATACAGAGAACTACTACACAAACAGTATTTATCGTTACTACGGCAGCAGCTTCTGTAGGCTCCCACTTATAATTACACAATAAAAGCTCTCTTTGCGGGTGCAGAGAGAGTGTAATTCACCATGAGAAATGTCAAGACTATTTGCCACTGATTATGATTTGACAGCCAAGAGACCTGTGGTTTGAGTCAGACTTGTATTTATCATGGGCTGTCTAGTCTGACCCCTCAGGCTATTGAGCACACAAGAGGCTGCAAAGTGTCTTTGCGGCTCTGCGCTCACTATCTGCTGCACAAATGTTGCCATCTGCTCTGATCAAAAGAATGCTGTATGTATGCGTTTGCCTTTCCCAGTCAGTGAACTCATCTGGCTTTTCCCGCAGATCACCCCATTGGTCGTTTTTGGCTGTCCAAAATAACTTTTTGGGTTGATTATACACTATACACTGCCAGTCCAAATTACAGCTCTGTGCTGAGATGGCCCGTGAACAGCCACAGAAACGGCGTGGTGAGCGAATGTGCACGATGCAAGCATGGAGACAGAGAGAATCAAGGCCAGCAAAACTCACAGCTGCATGGCTTCCTCGAGCAACCCTTCAGCCAGACTGATAAGCAGCAAAACACAACTTTTGTATGGCATCACCAAATGCTGAGCAAACACTAGTCGCTTTACCTTTTTACCTGCTAATTTGTTTTACTGGTCAGTGCTAGATTTAGCGCTGTCATTCTCAAAAGGAAGACAAGGCCTTTATATCAGACTTTTATCAGTAGATTTCAATCTTTCAAAGCTTTTTTATCCAGTTAACTGCATGTGTTCTGCTTGAAATGTGTGCAAGTATGAGTTTGTGCTTTGCTTTTAAACATGGGAAACCTACCACAACTGCAATAATCGGTCTGTCTGCTCCAACACTGTTAGATATGCTAATCATCCTGATTGAGACGACGGTCTCTGTGGCTTAATCTAATGTCTTGCCACAAGGCAAGAATGTGGTAATGTTATAAAATGTATGTGATTGATAATTTAATTACTTTACCAATTACTACATATAAAAGTATTAAAGAGTACTAGGGAAAGTAACTTTAGCATTTGTTTTAAATATCTGCTTCAATTCTCTTATTAATACACACATACAGCATCTCACAAAAGTGAGTGCACCCCTCACATTTTTGTAAATATTTGATTATATCTTTTCATGTGACAACACTGAAGAAATGCCACTTTGTTACAATGTAAAGTAGTGAGTGTACAGCTTGTTTGACAGTGTAAATTTGCTGTCCCCTCAAAATAACACATCACACAGCCATTAATGATCCCCTACCTTCGGAGACTGGGCCGCAGGGCAGTATTCCAACATGAAAACGACCCCAAATACACCTCCAAGACAACCACTGCCTTGCTAAAGAAGCTGAGGGTAAAGGTGATGGACCGGCCAAGCATGTCTCCAGACCTAAACCCTATTGAGCACAAGGTCTCTAACATCCACCAGCTCCATGATGTCTACATGGAGGAGTGGAAGAGGACTCAAGTAGCAACCTGTGAAACTCTGGTGAACTCCATGCCCAAGAGGGTTAAGGCAGTGCTGGAAAATAACGGTGGCCCCACAATATATTGACATTTTGGGCCCAATTTGGACATTTTCACTTTTGTTGCCAGCGGTTTTGACATTAATGGCTGTGTGATGTGTTATTTTGAGGGGACAGCAAATTTACACTGTTATACAAGCTGAACACTCACTACTTTACATTGTAGCAAAGTGTCATTTCTTCAGTGTTGTCACATGAAAAGATATAATCAAATATTTACAAATATGTGAGGGGCAAGACAACTGTCAAATTATCACTATGATGAAAAGTAGGTAGTGGAACAACATGCCTGGTAGTCAGTCTGTTTTGTTCTGCCTGGCAGACAAATTCATGGGTTTCCAATAATGCCCGGGCAGTTTGAATGGAGAGGCACCTCCTTGGTCGGGTCAGGGTCTTTTGTGATAAGCTTTATAGAAGGGTGTTGTTTTGCTAGGTGCTTCAGAAGATTAGAATAAGTGGTCTTTGATGTGGATAAAGTTCTCACATCTGCATGAAGATTAGATTCACCACCATACTGTAGTCCTTGATCATGCGGATGGAAACATAATGTCCATATTTCCAGGGCAGCAAGCTCACATTGCCTAACTGTCAACTGTTATGCTAATTGACCCTTCGCTAAGCCACAACCCCAAATACAAAGCTGGCCAATCATAGCACAGTATATGACTCACTCTAACTGAGGTCTGACACTTTCATGGCTGTGCTCCATTGACTCGTATGCAAAAACATTAGTTTTCTAGCTTTTTTTGGCTGTATTTTTAAGCTTCTATCTTTCATTTTTTTCACTTCCGTTTGAGTCAGTTTGAGCCAGTTTGACAGCGTGAATACAACCTTCAAATGTATAACGTATGTATAATGTATATCTGCTTCTTTCTGAGATCGCTTTTTCCAACAAATTTAACAATATTTCTCCGGGAAGTGCAGTAATGGACAGTAGCAGCGGCAACAGTTTGTCGGACTTAGCAACAGTAAGGAGGGCGGGGCTTAGCGAAGGGTCAGTTGATTGATGCATTGTGCCGCCATGATGTTAGATCATATATTAGGGAATAAGAAACGAGTTAGGAACCTATTTAAATTTCAGTAATTGTAATTGTGTTAAATTTATACAATCAGTTACATTTCTAGTTACCGCCAAAAGTACTGGAATTCCACTTTGTTGCTTTGTAACAAAAATGTCTAACTCATGTACAATCAGCACAGATAAACTTCATGTGGTGAATGTAGTAATCTGAGGGCACAGTAATCTGTTACCCCTAACCGTGCATCTGAGACACAGCTCTTGTTTTTTAATGTTATTTTTTACTCTGTTGCTAATGGCACAGCAGCAGCCCGTGTGTCTTAACCACCTGTTTCCAGGCTATTTCTAATGACATCCACAAAGCTTTTGCCAGACTCTCACATTACCACCTTAATGTTACGGTTTCCTCTTTGGTAGATTACTGCCCTGGTGTTAATATTCCCACCGTAAACCTTACATCTCATAGATTTTGCTGCATTACTAAGGCCATGCAGCAATATGTTCATGTTGTCCTCATCCAGTTGCCTCGCTAATTGCACAGAATACTTTCAGAAGAGCTGAATCCACACAACTTAACCACCGGCTTTCAGTGACATCGGCTGGACAAACTGGCAGCATTAGTGCTGTTCAAGCTCTCATGCTGCTGGCATTACCATAGCTACAGCTCTTGTTTGTTGCACAAGGGAGTGTCCTTTCTAAACCACCTAAATATGATCTGTGGTTACACCACTTCACATCACACGCTGTGCAATGTACACTCACGTGCACACACTCTCAGACTCACACCAGTGATGGCAAGGATTTTTTCCCTCTGGCAGCAAATCTAACAAAAGTTGAATGGCCAACAAATGGCTGTATTTTCCAGTTATTCAGTAATGCTGTGATTTTAATCTTTCTCCAAAAAGCCACAAACACAGTGGCTGCAGGGTGTGGTGGGACTGACCCAATTAAACCTCAGTATACCCAGAGAAATCTGACAAAACCATAACTCAACCTCACGACTCAAGAGCTGTGGGCTTGTTTATGTGTGTATGATAGACTGTCTTGAGCCCAACAAGGCTATTTTACTATGTTGCTGCAGGGTTCGACCTGATGGAGTACTTCAATGTGAGAGATATTCTTGGAACCAAAGATGATGAAGGCCAAAGTTCTTATGTCCGCCTTGGCACCATGCCCATTGTACAGCAAACAGAGTAAGTGACCATCCTGTTGTTCTGCAAACAATACAGTGCACATTAAATATTCTTCTAAGTATTTGTAAAGCATTTTAAAAAGATTATAATATTGTGGAAACCATATGAAACCATATTATCATCTGGTTGCTGCTGTTTACATTCACCTCAGATGCAAATTCAAAAAAGCACTGTGGAATGTTTGGGAGTACACGTGTAAGTATATATGTATGTAAATAACTGTATATATTGTTTTATTTTATTTGATATGTTACCTTATTTTAATATAGGTCTATACTTAAATATATGTTGTGTATGTAGCATGAAGGAACTACGAATTTAATTTTGTTATGCAGCCTTGTGCTGTACAACCTTGTACCTTGAAAGGTTTTTCTTCTGTAATTTTATTTTATAAATTAAACTTTCATATGTTCTAGATTCATTACACATAAAGTGAAATATTTCAAGCCTGTCGTTTGTTTTAATCTTGATGACTACAGCTTACAGCTCATGGGAATCAAAACTCTAGTATCTCAAAATATATCTGAATTTTAGAATAAATAATTTATGATACAGAATTTTCGACCTGAGCCTTTTAATCTCTCAGTCTGGTTCTGGTGCTAACAATTAAATTTCAACAATATTCTTTTTTAAAAAAGAATATCTTTCACTAGTAAAGTCATGGCCAGAGTAACCTGTTGGGGAACCACAGGGCAAACATTTGCTGCTACTGAATTGGGTTTGTACATCATTTCTAAACTTTAATGGGTTCACTGCAGCTGTAGAGCATCACATATACAGTTTATGTTAGCAGTAACAATGTACTCTTCTTCTGCAGAGATGTGTTTCCTCAAGGGTTGCCCGATGAATATGCCTTTGTGACGACATTCAAATTCAGGAAAACCTCAAGACGTGAAGACTGGTACCTTTGGCAGGTTTTTGACAAATATGGAATCCCACAGGTGGGTCAGCCAAATGTCCATGTAACTTTTCTCTTCTTCTAAAACTGATGTCCCCCAAATCCTATCTTAAAAAGCAACAATTTGAGATGTCTAAACCTTGTACCTTCAACTGGCTTTATTATGTACTGTTATGTATATTGTGCCTCCACAGAAAACAAGGTTTAAACTCTTTGTATTTCTCTACCTGTCGGCTTGAAGTTGACTGACTGATCGTTTACATTATCCTGCCTCTGACTTGTCAGGTGTCCATCCGCCTGGATGGCGAGAACAAGGCGGTGGAGTACAATGCTGTCGGCTTGACAAAAGATGCTGTCAGAACTGTGTTCAAGAACCCTGAGGTTGACAACCTGTTTGATCGCAACTGGCACAAGATTGCCCTCAGCGTGGAAGCCAAGTCTGTGTCTCTGTACCTGGACTGCAAGCACATCCAGACTTTGCCCATCGAATACAGGGACGACATTGATATCCAGGGAAAGACAGTGATTGGGAAGAGGCTGTATGACAGTGTTCCAGTTGATGTGAGTCTTTACCTGCATGTGTGGTAGTTTAGCATACTCATGTAGTGAACCAAGGTTCATTTCTCGTTGTTGTTCTGTTATCAACTGTCTGTCTGTGTCCATGCAGTTTGACCTCCAGAGGATGATGATTTACTGTGATTCCAAGCACGCAGAGCTGGAGACCTGCTGTGATCTACCCAATGGACCTGTGAGTATTGTAGGCAGTGTCAAATATTTCCTGCCATATCTAGTTCCACAATGGAGATTCATTAAAGATTTGGCTGTCTAACAGTAGAAATAGGCGAGCGTGGTATTGATCTTCCCATCTAACTCTCGCAAGAACAGGAGGAAGTGTATTTCCCAAATTTCAAACTATATCATCCCTGATTTCCACTTGAGTAATAAATGTAAAATTCACAGATGTGGATTACTTTACAGACTCCAGCTGTCTCCACAGAGTGTGGTAGGACGGCTTTCTGTTCTTTTGCTCCATATTTATGGAACAAATTGCAGAGCAAACTCAAGTTAAACACTCTGGTGTCACTAACCCAATTTAGAAATATTATGTAGAATCATTATGATGATTCATGCAATTGTTTCCCTTGATTTGTACGTCTTGGTTTTGTATGTTTTAATTAAGCTTTTGCTTTTTGTATGTTGTAACTAATTTTTAACTATGACTTGTTTGTGTGTCTCCTGTACATGTTAACATGTGTACACAGGGCACAGCCTAAAAGGAGACTCTGGTCTCAGTCTGTTTTCTTAGACAATATAAAATAAATAAAACTTTAAAAAGCAATCGACTGCTAAGATGCACTGATTCTAGCTTCCCAAATGTCTATTACAACATGTGTGAAAGCCAGAGTGGCTTAAAGTTCATCAGATATTCCTGAAACCACTACTGCTACAATATTTTTGGGCTGACCATTACTTATGGCATAAATCGTGTCATTTCAGTGTCCTAAGAAAGTTGTGACAGAGGCCCCCCCTATAGAGATCCCCACTCCAACACCTACTGTTGGGGAGCAAAAAAGAGGCCCTGAAGTGAACTGCTCGTGCCCTGCAGGAGTGAAGGTAAAGCCTCCTGATTTTACTAGACTGTATCCCCGTCTGTGAGTTCCACAGATGAGTAGGAATCCTTTCTTTAATGGCTTTCAAGAGACGACTGTGGTTTCATTTCTCACAGGGAGAGATCGGTGTACCCGGTGTTGCAGGTCCTAAGGGTGAAAAGGTCATCTATCATTGGCTTTCAGTACAAGTTTGTGTGTGACAAAAGACTACAGTTTCAATATGTTCTAGAGTTGATTGTTCTACTTTTTTACTGTGTGAACATGCCTACATTTTCAGGGTGACACTGGCCCTAAGGGTGCCCTCGGACCGCCAGGAGCCAAAGGAGTAAAAGGAGAAACTGTATGAAATCTTAAAGTGTGCATTTACAAGTGTTGTTTTGTTTTTTATGGACAGATAAGCTAACTGATTGCGTGTCAGCTCATCCTGCTTAGTGCTTTGTTGGTACTGTACAGTAGACATACTATGATACACATTTCAGATTGAACGCCTTTCAGCTATTATCTTATCTGCTTTTCTTCCTTTCTGCCTCGACAATAATTGATCCGTATTGATTAATTATTTGCAGGGCAACATAATCTCTGTCAAAGGTGACAGAGGTGAGAAGGTAAGTAAACCTGCTCTTCCTGACGCTGCATGAGCATCATGCTAACCCACATACGTTTGTCTCTGTGCTAGAGCTGCAACAATTAATCGATTAATTGTCAACTATTAAATGAACTGCTAACTATTTAGATAATAATATTTTAATAAAAGTTAAAATTCTTCCAGCCTCTTAAATGTGAATATTTTCTGGTTTCTCTACTCTTCTATGACAGTAAACTAAATATTTTTGAGCTGTGGACAAAACAAAACATTTTAGGAAGTCATCTCTGGCTTTGGGAAACACTGATTGACCTTTTTTTTAAACCATCTTCTGACATTTTATAGACCAAACATCTAATCGATTAATTGAGGAAATAATCGACAGATTAATCTACAATTAGGTGCAGCCCTACTCTGTGCATATTTTATATGCATGTAGATCTTTATTTCTTAAAAAAAATCACATTTTCTATCTTTCCCTTTTCTTTTGTTTCATGTTTTTCTTTTATGTATGTTATTATACATTCAACCTCTTTTCTGTCAGGGAGTGGCCAGGAAAATGCTCATAGCTGTTCTTGTCAGAATTAAAGGACGTGTTACCACAGAGGATGTGTAGCAGAGAGGGCAGGCCTACGCAGATGCCCACCCACCTCAAATCACAGCCTCTGTTCTGCTTGGCACTGCCAGCTGGGAGTCGCAGAGTATAATTTATTTCTTGAGACAAAATCTTTGGCATGCATCATTCAAGCTGTCCAGGGAGGGACACTTAAAATGGCCACAAGAGGTCTAGAAGACGAGACATGGTCTTCTCACTTGTGGCTGTGATAGTTTTGCAAATGCATCTGTATATTCTTTTGGATAATACAGAGGTACCTTTAGTATATACCTCTAGAGATCCATCTTATTTTAATGTTAGTAATGTAGTCAGACAGACAGCTGAACTCATTTCATGATAAATTTATTTTCATTTCATAGTGCTTGCTGCTGGAGACCTTGCTGGTTTGATAAAACTGCATTAAAGCAAACTTTAATGTGGAGCATCCCTGTTGCTTTTCTATTTCTTACTTTTTGCATGAGCATCTGTCTTCACTTTCTCCCAGAGAAGGCTGCAATTTGTTGTTGTAAACTTTTCAAAAGCTGGTGCAAAAACATGACGTAAGCTGACTTCAAGCTGTGGTTAAAAATGGCTATGTCGGTCATCGAGACGCATGGGGTGAAAGTGAATCCATCCAGCTTTGATTGCTTCTAATTGCATCTTTAACCGACAAGAACAGTCAGTTCCCCGTGTAGCAGTGTTGTTATAGATAATGTCTTTTTTGCTATAGGGCACAGCAGAGCGGGGACCTTTCTCCTAATCTCTATGATGAAAGAAATGACGTGTGTTAAAATGATATAAGCTCCTAAAGTAATTAAAGGGCAACCTTCTGTGACTTGTAAAGTGCTTTATGAAGCACAGGGAAGTCTTATGGTGGGCAAGACCTTGTGGTACTGTGTAATTTAACAGCCATTACTTTTCACTCAGTCCAGCTTTCGAATTGCAAGGGATTCCTTGGCATAGCATAGGACATCGGTGTACAAACCAAAAGTGCAACATTGAGGACAATGGAAAGTCATTGTTCCTTGAGTCTTTGGTTGGATGTGTGACCAGACCATAGTGGGTCTTGGTGAAGCTGTTGACAGCTGTTAGCATATTCTGGCTCCCAAACATTTGCTCAAAAGTGTGTATGTGTTTTTGTGTATCTTGACTTGTTAACTCTTTGTGTTCTGTGTGTAATGTTAACTACCTTTTGTCCAAATGTCTGTGTGACTGTGTGTTCCACTGTTCGATTAATCACACCAATTCATCTCTAACATTTGTACTTGCTTCTACATTAATCCTCCAACCACCATGTACTAAATGATGTTCTGTGATGCTACCAGGTTGATATTCTGACGGCACGCCATCATCGCCTGTATAACCGGACATCTTGCATGCTTATGTATTACAGCACAGTCAAAGTAAATACTTACCTTCTGTTTACAGGGTGATTCAGGCACAATAGGGTTGACAGGTGCTCCTGGACAAAAAGGAGAGAAGGTGTGGCACTTGTGGACCTGGACATGTGGAGGATTTCTTGTTGATTGTTGAATCTTAAAAGTTCACATACTTGTATTAATTATGTGTTTCCTATCGTCTGACAGGGACTTGGTGGTGTGCCAGGTATTGATGGCTTATCTGGAGACAAAGGAGACAAAGTAAGAAATACATTTTTTGATATGTCTGTCTGGGTTTGGCACACACTGGGTTTGCAAATGTGTGTTTACATTTGTATGTTCTCTTTTTGTAAATAGGGTGGAGCAGGAAGGGCTGGTGATCCAGGTCTGCCAGGACCAGCTGGACAAAAAGTGTGTGAATTGGTCTTCCCATATTTTATCCATTCATGAGCCAATGCACATGCATTTGGCTCTGATCTCAGAGACGCACTTGTTCTGTTAAGTGGGCGTATATATGTTTTTCTGGACCATTACCTTTCAGCCTGTTATCGATTTCCTGTAAAAAGCGGGGGCAGTTTGGTTGACTTTCCCTTGGACGAAGCAGCAGCTGGTTAAAAGAGCCAAAAGTGGGAGGAGGGAGGGATTCTGGCTCAGGTTTGGCCAATGGATTTTGACAGGCTGCTCATCTCAGGACTGGAGGAAATGATCGCCCCCTTTTGATACAAAACAGGGAATACTACATCAGTTCATGGTAGAGGGTAGAGACTGCGTGAGAAAGACGGTAGGAAAAAGTATGTAGTATATAGTATTACCATTAAGATGTGGTGTGAAATTACCATAACACAAAATAAATAAAGTAACTAAAATATTTGTGTGTAAGGAGGTGAACACTCAAATAGAAGCCTGTCACCTTGTTGCTTAACCATTGTTAGCTAGCTTTGCAAATATGGTGCCTAATCTGTAGTAGGCTACATGTGGCAAAATGTTTTGTGGAATGTGGTTTTATTAAAACTCCACTATTGATTTTTTATATTGAATCAAATGACTATGTGTGAAGTCAGTGAAAGGGGTCACTCAACATAGTTTAACTCACAGAGAATTCTAACCACCACCATAGTCTCTTTTAACACATTGTTTTGTTTTTATGGATATTTACTGTATGGTTAAGTATTTCTTCTCTCACTAATTCCATTTCCACAACAAAAGACAGCTGTTCCAAGGAAAAAATCCTTCTTGAGCGCTGTACGCTAGCTACCTAGCATAAACGGCAGAGACAAAGCGACTGCCGCTAACTAGTTACAGTCAAACATCTAGCTGGCAGCCAAAGAGCTAGCTATTTTTCTCAGGAGTGTAGATGGATGGAATTCAGACATCATTGGTTTTATTATTTACACCTGTACACTCTGTGACAAGTCAAAATGTCTTTTGTGAAAAAGTCATATTCAATCACTTATTCTTTACAGTCCATTAGTGAATGATCTGATTAACCCACTGATGCTGCTGTTTTACTCTAGAGCACTGTAAAGAGGTCAAATTACACTTCAGTAACATTGTTTTTTTCATTTAGTCATAAAGCAAACCGTTCAAAATCCAGCTGGCAATACTGATTAAAACATAATTTTCCTACACACAGTATGTTAATTGTTATAAACCTTATTAAAAGCAAAATAGAAACAGATGTTATATTGTTGCAATAGGTCAGAGGTCAAAGTTTAAGGTTTTCCCATTGGGGGGTTGGGGGGTTCCTGTCAATAAAAAGTGGTCAGCAAAGTGTCTCACATTGATTCAGCTCTGACTCAGCAGTCCACCAGTTGGCCTACAGTATATTGCTGAGTCAGTGGACACAGTGGAGAGTCCCAAGTCAATAACACCCACTAATATAATGTTGTTCCATTTATATCATATAGGGAATTCAAGGAGATGCAGGAATTCCTGGCACACCGGGACCAAAAGGTGTCACTGTGAGTATAGTCTGAATGCAAGTGATCGGTTAAGATCTGATAATGATAATAATCATTGTCCTGTGTTTTATTTTAGGGTGATATAGGTATAAAAGGTGAAAAAGGAACTCCGGGACCCCGGGTAAGTAATACAGTTCTATTTCCATGATATAACAAATCAAATTTGAATTGCTGAATTTAAAAAGATGATATATGGCCTCATAGATCCACTGCAGCAGATAGGGGTTCAGCATCTTCCTCAAGAGTACTTGATCAAAATGGTAGTTTCTGGGAGAGAGTTGCTCATTTATTTTCCCTGTTCACATTTTCCCAGCATGGCCTGGGATTTGAACCATGATGTTAGATTGAACCTGTACAGAATTCATACTGCAAATGCTGATGACAGGGTAAACTTCTGAGAGAGCACATTCTTCTCAGAGGAACTGAGAACTGAGGGGCGTAATTGTGCAGACAGATGTGGCTTCCTTGATTCACTCTCCATACTTCCTGTCTGGGATTCTGTGGGGGCGTTTGGCTATAATGCAGCTTATTCAGGACTACTAAAGATCTGTTGATGTCTGAAGTTTCCTCTGAGATGCTAACACCTTCCTCATTTTGCCAACACAATGATGTTAGAATGAAATTCAGACTGCTCATAAATTAATGAACGGTTATCTCGCTGCATCACAGAGGTTTCCAACTGAAGTCAAGTTGTCAAGATGTTTTTGTGATCATGATTTCAGTGATACTATGAGGTCGAGTAACCACAGCAGGGAGATAGAGGAAACAGTTGTAACGATTGCTGTTGTCTCATGCTGAGATTCCAACTTGAATTTGAATTTGAAACATTTTTACAAGGGGTCTGTATAAAGCAGTGAACACGGAATCAGTACATTTATTACATTTCCATATGGCATGAGGCTGTGTAGCAAGTTCTAGGTATACCGAAGCTCCATTCAGACATGCTGATGCCAGGTTTAGAGCTGTCTCTCAGCCAGTCAGTCAGTCTTAAGCAATTTCCTGTAGCTGAAAACTGGAAAAGTACTTGCCTCGGTTTAGATGGAGTCACCTGGGGTTGAAATCAGGGCAGTGTTTTGGGCTGCTTAAAAATCTGCTCTCTACTGACCATGCTAGGCTCTAGGGGTGGTTATGCGGACCAGTCGGTCCACCACTTTGGTCCAGACAGAAATAAATCAAATGCCAGGAAATTGGCTACAGACATTCGTGTCCCCACAGGAAGAGCTGTAACAACTTTAGTGATCCCTGACTTCTTAACTAGTGTCAATTTCAACTTGTTTAATACTTTGGTTTATGACCAAATACCTGCAAAACTAATGACATTCCGATCAGCCACAGCTGCACTTTGTGTTTAGTGCTAATAAGCAAATGATAGTATGCTAGCATGCTAAACTAAGATAAACTAAGACTATAAATAGTAAACATGTACATACCTGCCCGTAACATTGTCACTGTGAGCATGTTAGCATGCTCAAAGCTCAGCTGTCATGGATCCGTTAGAGAGAACGTTGTGCCTCAGTACAGCATCTCAGAGCTAGCCTACTAGCTTTGCTGTCGACCCTTCAGTCTTGATTTTTGATAAATTTTTCCATTTCGTTCACTGCTCTGTTTCCTTGGATTTTCTGTTAATTTAAGTTTCTTGCCTTTATCTGTGAAGCCATGGTAGCTGTCGCTGCACATGCTAACTATGCAACACTTTTATTTGTTGCAAACAAACTGGAAATGTTACAGACTTTAAAACAAAAAAACTCACCAGACATTGGATTGTGCTAACATTAGTAAATATAAAAGTTTTCGTGACTAACTTTTGCTTAATGTCAGTGGAAGATAAAGACTGGTATTTATTTAGACAATATAGCCAGCCATTGCCTATTTAAACCTTATATTGTCTTTGAGCAATGCTTTACACATGCTTTCTTGTGCACATGTTTCCATTTTAGGGTGAGGCAGGTTTGGATGGATTACCTGGCAAACCTGGTGTTCCTGGGAAAGATGTAAGTTAACATTCTCCTCCTGTTATCTGCACTTACAAACAGATATTCATCTGTGACAGGTATGCTGTGTCACCTTTGTATTAATAAAGCTTTTGTCTTAGGGTTTGAAAGGACTGGCTGGTACACCCGGTGCCAGCGGAATGAAAGGCAACAAGGTATGGCCGCCCCACCCCTCCTGTGCTGTATGTAAAACACGCTGTTCACTTTGAATTACAAACAATTCAAAGAGGATATTGACCTTAAGTATAATGTCATTAAGCTGCACTGATATAAATCATTTCAAAGAGGTATCATTAGTCTCCCAAGCTACTGTCTGCACTCTCCAGACATTCCCCACTCTCCTCTGTGTACCATCAAAGTCAGCCCACTCATTTGTCTGAGAAAATAAAATGCAGAGTTCACTTGTCTGTCTGTAATTACTGACTTTGATGATTGTTCCAGTGGTGCACACATGCTTATACCACACCCAAATGCATGCACAAGGATGCACTCACACACATATGCGCACACAAGAATTGCCTTGGTATTTTACCCACAAATTTCACTTTCCTTTAGGGCCTACAAAAAGTACACACTTCAACACGCGTCATCTCATAAATTATGGTCATTGGCGTATCATTACCATATTGCCCAAGGTGCATTACCCTGAAAGTCTCTTGATTCTAATGACAGGCTTTTTATCCTTGTGTGCACTACGTCACAGGGTGAGAGAGGCCTTCCCGGATTACCTGGGGATATGGTAAGTACCAAAAATAGACCAAAAGGATATGAGAATTATATTCTTTACAGAATTACAGGCTTGTTAAGCAATAAAAAGCATAATGAAGCGATGGAGATGAATGGCATTTTCAAAAAAGCAAACAACAACAACAAAAAAACAAACATGTGTTGAAGGTTTATATTCTACATATTATCTAGGATCAGTGACAAACCTTGTTCTAAGTGGAAACACATATCCAGAGAGGTTCCCCTGGTGGAAGAAGCTAAACAATTAATCAGTTAACTGATTAGTCGATTTACTGATAATAAATCGGCAGCTATTTTCCAAATTAATTAACAATTTTAGTCATTTTCAAGCAAAACATTTGCTGGTCCAAGCTTCTAAATCATGTAGATAAACATAATTTCATTGGGTTTTGGAAAAAACTATCTGCATGCTTCTCCTAGTGCTACAGGAAATGTAACCATTTTCTGACATTTTTATGAAGGAAATAATTATCAGATTAATTGATAATAAAAATGATCGTTGTTGCAGGCCTATGAAGGAGTCAGGAACACATTATCTTAATGTGTTTATTTTTCTACATGAAACCCTAGACAAGTTTTTGATGTCAAATATGCTGTGAAACTAAAATACTATTTGTGCGAGATAAGGGTTACCAGCTGCATTGCCCATGGCCTTATTTCTTCACAGTAATTAAACAGTTTTTTATAATTAAACAGTAAGTAGCACAATGGATCTGACAATAATACTAATATGAATATTTATTTTTCCTTTTAATTTCAGGTTCACAGAGAAGGCTTACAGGGTGAAAAGGTAAGTAATTGTTCAATAATCATATACTTTACCTCATTAACAAGTAAGTACATATTTAAAGACTGCATGTTAGTATTAATGATCATAAAATCAAAATGAACTACAATACATTAGGTAAAACACTGGGTAGCAGATCATTAATCAGCATTATTCCTACTATGAAAAATGCCATGATCAACATGAACACAGAAACAACTAAACTATATTGTGGTGTATTAACTTTGTAGGAAATTGTGAAAAATAATTAGTGTCTAGTCTGAACAATTTCAACAGAACAGCTGTAATCAACTGTAATCTGAAATAGCAGGACATGTTATATTACGTATATAATGATATGTGTAATACATACTTGTGTGTTCAACCTGTTTTAGGGAGATGCTGGACCTCAGGGGCCTCCAGGGGCCGATGGCCCCCCAGGGCCTCCAGTAAGGATCATGATTTATTACTTCCTTCCTACCAACATATTTCTTCTTTGCTGCTGTTTGGATTTTGATATTTTGTTGTTGTGGCAAAGCCACCTGTAGTGAGCTGGTTACTTCTCCCATATAACTGTAGCTGAACATTTTATTCCTCAGGGTCCTCCGGGTCTACCTGGGGAGCCTGGAGAGTTCGGCCAGAGGGTAAGAATCCCATTTTGATGGAGGACTATCTAAACATTTCCCCTCCACATTATTTCATCACTTCAGTTCTTAGACCTATGCAGTACCAGGAAATGCTCAGGAAAGTACATAGTTGTAAATACCTGCACACATCTTTGTTGTTTCTGAGTACTGTATACATGTCTATGCCTGACTTTGCAGCACATATTGATATGGCAGAGTTAAGTCGTCTTGTAAACATTTCTCTAAACTGTGGAGGTAGAACAAATCTTTTTGATTGACTTATATTATTGGTCAACTGGAAACTTAAATGGCAAAGGAAAGTGGCAATCTATCATTCTTTCTTTTATTTATGCATCTGGCATTTAGACTTGTACGGCAAATCTGAACTTTGATGGAACCATGAATTTATAACTTTTTATGGCAAGACTGTATCAGGGACTTTCATGATGGGATGTCAGCATCTGAGGCAGTACTCCTCAGTTTGCATACAATCATGCCCAGTATCTCCGATGGCGGACGTTCAAACTAACCATGGCCCTATCCCATATACTTCTCCTTATCCAACCTAAACCTAAACATACCAGTACCTAGGCTTTGTATTGACATTGTGCAGAAAAACTTTCTACTGAATTTGGACTAAAATGAGATTTGGATGCCCTTAGAGAAGCTCTTGTAGAGCAAAACTTTAACTTGCAGTAATTGGAGGTTCATACTATAGTTCCATGACTGTATTTATCATATTCCAATAGGATTATCTGGAATTAGGAAAACTGATATTTATTCCTCATAATGAGAGATTATAGTGTAGATGTTTTCAATGATTGTAGAATTATCTACAAAACCAGTCCCTTGTCTCTCTTATTCAATTCCCTCTGTCTCACTCCACAATGGTCCCATCACAGTGTGTAATTGAAACAGACACATTGGTTCAACATGATTTGTTCTTCCAAAACATTAACAAAAATTGTGACCTCCATTCCCCTTCTCTCTTGGGAGCAATTAACTTCTCATCACCAGTATGTTGGAAACAGCATTTGCAGCTGCTCATTTGGGCAGCAGAGGCAAACCTCCCCTGGCCACAAATGAAAGACTTTTCTACCACCAGAACGCACTTCGTCCTCAGTCAGACAAGCCTCTTTGAGGTCGGGGGATATATAGTTTATTTACATCAATAAAGCAATCCCATTGAGTTTAGATTCCACAATATTATGAAAATCTCCCTTTGTGCATCCTTGCTTTTATTTTATATTTCCATTGGATGTCCAATTGAAGCATTTTACAGCCCCTTGGAACGCTTTCCAAGTGAATCCTAAAAAAAACAGACAGTTAGGAGCTTGACCTATTTTCTCTAGCTTATTCCTCAGCTGAAGATGCACAGGGGAGAGTGTGTGTGGGGAGGTGAAGGTGGGCTGAGAGCTGTGATAATAGGGTGGTCTCCGCTGCTGCCAGCGCTGATAGAGTTGGCTGTATGGTTGAGTTGGTATAGATTGAACCACTCTCACCTCCACTGCAGCAAAGCTCTCATCAGTCGACTGTGTCACCTGTGCTGAGACCTGTCTATTCCCCTCTATCCTGATATGACAGCTGAGGGCAGCCTGAGCAGTCTTAAAGAGCTGCAGGCCAGCTTCAACAAACATAAAAAACGGCACAAACTGGGTTAAAGAGCAACCACCAGGATTTTCCTGTGGACAGTCAAATGGAAATGTGATGGTGTTCTGGGAATGCGAGAGAAAAACGTAAAAGTATCCGGAGAAAACATGTTCTTTTAACTTTTTCCCCCATTTAGGGAATAAATGCATCTCTTTTTTGCTTGCGTGTATACCATACCATTAATATTTAGGTTGAAAGCAATGCATTTACTTTTAATTTTGTGATTTAAAGGGAGCTTAACCATTTAAAGTCAAAACCTGCGATCAAAGTTACTGCTATATTAAGCTAACTATGTTAGCTTTAGCAGAAGGTTTGCTACTTTACTATCGACTGTGACTGAATTTAGCTGCTGCCTCACTTCATTTACAGTTATGTAACTGACTGAATTAACAATATGAGGGTTCATCATAATGGATATTTTTCAATTACAGACAACAGCGAGGGATATATCTTAGTTTATCTTAGTCTAAGTTTATTTATTTTCGCTGGCTCATTGTTATCTCACAAACTAGCTTTCACTTAATGTAATGTAACAAAATAACCATCTCATAATTTATCCCTACCAGATTACGTAATGCTTTCCAGGAAAATTCCCAGGAAAATAGTTAAAGTTTTACTGTCTTATTTTCTAGCTTAGTTTTCTTAACATTGTTAAATACTACAAAGAACCTAAGAAAGAAGAGTGTACATATGGTTACTAAACATCCCAAAAATACAGAGGACATGACTGCAGCATCCTCAGTAGTAGCTACGAGCCTGGAAACAAATCGCGCATAGTGTTAGTTCAGCTCACAGCAATCCCAGGACATCAGCTGATAGCAGCCCAACTCAAGGCCATCTACATCAGCTGACAGCTAGATGATTCCCCTCTTAGCATTCATTGGCAATTCCTTACAAGGCGCCTTATTTAAGCTGCTATAATCTTGCTACATCTGCGAGCTGCTTGTAACCCGCTGCCACCCCAGCTCCTCCTCTCAAGTGTCTAACAAATCAGTGCCATTTCTGTTGTACTGATGCCTGCTCTGTTCTGTCTTTGCTGCTGCTCTCTCTGCCTCGGTTTTGTATGCACATGGATGGGCAGGGAGGTGTGCTAAATTCAATTGTTGTCTTTCAGGGAAAGAAAGGTGAAAGTGGATTGCCTGGAGTGGATGGCCTGCCTGGACCCCCTGTAAGAACATTTTCAGTTTCATAACAAGCTAAATGTACAAACATATTGGTAATACACTGTTTAAAATGACCTCTTGTTGACATACAGTGATTTTCACCTCAATGACCTCTCAAGGAGAGCTGCGGATAATTAATTTGGTATTTTAATTGTGTGGGCTGCTATTTGATGTGACCCACAAAGCACAAAATGACTGCTCTCTCAAAGGCGTCTTCCCTGTGTGTTTTAATAGAGGGAAAATAAACAGGCTAGATTAAAACCAACAGGCTATGTCAATTAATTTTCTAAATTGCTCCCTGGAGCAAAATAGAAATACACCTGTCTTGGAGTGGTGGGTTGAATGAGCTGTAAACAGTGCTATAATACCTCCCTCTAGTGGCTGCTCATTGCTACCAATGAACACTGTCTATTAGAAGTCCATATGAATAAGATTCTTGTGTAAAATCTGAATATTTGTATTGAACATATTTGGTAAGAAATCAGTCCACATATATTGCTTATTAGCACAATAATTATATTCTAATTCATTCATTATTTGTGTCCAAAAAGTCCAAAAGCCCACATTATATGAGTATATGTATGAGATAATGATCAAGTGATATAAATCTTCACTGATGTTATTTTTTATTTTGCAGGGTCCTCAGGGTCCAGCTGGGCCACCAGGAAACCAAGGACATACTGGACCTCCAGTAAGTGATGGGACACAATCAGGACCCAGTACATCTTAAATGATAAATGATATTTGGTTTTTAGCAACAAATAAATGTCTGTTAAAGAACGACATCTTCACATACTGTTCTGTCTTTTTGAAGGGTCTACCTGGTGAAATTGGATTTTCAGGCAAACCTGGAGAGCCTGGAAAGCCGGTGGGTTGGCCTTTTATTCTCAAATAAAAACATAATTTGTTGTTAATAGTACTTTTAGCCATAGATATTCAATCTCTGTTGTCATTTCTCTCTTTATGTCACTAAATGTCAACCTTTTACCACTGATTGTCAAAGGGTCTTCCTGGTAAAGATGGTCTGGATGGTCTTCCTGGAAATGACGGTGCCATGGTCAGTATGACCTATAGACAAACTTCTGTTATCTGTCTTATTTTCTTTTTGCCTTCCATGCTCACAGTTAACAAACTTGTAGTTGTATACTTTAAAGATGCGGCACTCAAAAAATGTATATTGCTCAAATGACTGTGTTATGTGAAAGGGGTTGCTCATCTCTCCATGAAGCACTTTGCACTTTGTTTGAGGTGCTCTAAAAATTAAGTTTATATTATTATTATTATATGAAACCAGAGAGAATTATCATCCAAATCTGCAGTTCTGCTCGGCTCTGTGTAGCTTTTTAGTGTCTTTAAGCTCATTATTTTGATTTTATGGCTGGCATGTTTTGGAGTTCTGCCCCAAGTAGAGCTCAAGACAGCTTTAATTTTAACAACTGTAAGCACTGAAATATTATTTCATGTGAGGCTGATTCCCAAGTCTCTAAGCTACAAGGCATACATCAGCGAATGTGGAAAACAGCAGCAATACCTCTGAAATGTGCTCCATAGTACTATTTTAGCAGCAGCTATAGAGTGGAGAATGCTAAAGAAAGAAAATGTGTAATGTAAGACAATTTGCTTGAAATTCATTGGGAAGCAAGTTTCAGACCTTTGAATAACTGCCTGGATCTCCTTTTTTAAGTAAGACTAAATGGAAATTCAATCATGTCATAAGCACCTTTATAAGCAAATATATATATATATATTTTACATATAGTTTGTTAAAACAACAGCAGTATCTAGCAAATGTTTTTGGCAAATACAGGTTTTTGAAAGTATGACATCTAAATCGAAATCTTGTGTCTCTGAAGGGGCCCAGGGGAGAGCGCGGAGCAGATGGTTTTCCTGGCAAGCCTGGACCTAAGGTACTGTGACTTAATCATACCCAGAAACACACTAGACACACCAGAAGACATATGCAGCTTAGAAGATAAATCTGACATTTTAATGGCCGTGCGTCTTCTCCCCAGGGTGACGAGGGGCCTCCCGGTCCAAGGGGACCTCCAGGGGAGAGAGTGAGTTTGCAGCTGTTGACTTTTTTGGTTTGGGAATTTTTGCAAGATAATGAAACATAGTTTATCATGTAAATCCCATGTATGTTTTTATTATTATTTTTTTTTATCAGGGAGAAGCTGGTTCCCCTGGACAACCAGGTGCTGATGGAGCAAGAGGAGACAGGGGTGGACCGGTAGGTGGGACTGTCCTTTTTATCAAGCATCACCAGGATGTTCATTCACAGCTATAGACCCCCATTATGTTGTTGATTTAGTATTAAATTGTGTAATATCTACAACTGTGCATGTGCAACTGGTATAATAAACCTCAACCCCTTGAGGGCTGTTGGGTATCCCCTAAATGCCACTTTGAGATGCTCTTGAATTCCTATGTCCAATTAAAAAAGTCCCAAGTTACTTGTGTTAAAGTGCATATATGGTCTGTGGAAAATGAGTTAGTTTTACACTTTGATTTTTCTATCTTAGGGAGAAAGAGGACAGGATGGACCAATTGGGCCAAAAGGAGAAAAGGGCGACAAGGTAAATAAGAAAAAAGACACGTTTCATAAGGTAAAATTAAATGTCAAGCATACTCAGATTGGGTATCCTACCATATTAAAGTAGTTATAGACTCGTCCTCTTCTGTCTCAGTAATGGCCACCCTACAGAATTGGCTATAATAAGTTCATCAGTATGCAGACTATGTGAACATGTTGTCTCTTGCCTCAGGGTGAAGTGGGAAGCAGGGGGCCGCCTGGCGCTCCAGGAAATGTAAGTTGGTGTTCCTAGAGTGCACGTGAACATAATGTATAGTCACAGCCCTGATATTTATGACTTAACCATGATGGAGGAAATGGAGTCAGTGATACAGTTTGACTCAGCATTCAGTACAGAAGGCCTGTTTTTTCTTCACAGGTGGCAAATGTCATCCCTGAGCCTGGTGAACCTGTGAGTTGGCTTCTTTCATTACACTGACCAAGCTCTGTTATGAGATTATTGGAATTTTAGAGATGGCTATTTTTTTGTTTTAAGCGCTGATAATTCAAAAGTATAGATAGATATAGATATAGATATAGGTTAATGCTTGGCAACGAATAAAATTTGTAATCGCAATTAATTGCATGATTTTCTTGCGATTAATCGCGATAAATCACATTATTACGCATAAAATTGAATAATGAATTCTAAAGTAGTGTATTGCGCAATTTTAATTTAAATGTACTACTATATACACAAAAGTGCAATAACATGTGGTTTGCAAAGTCTTTAAACAAATAAGGTGCTTTTTACCAGCAGTATTCCCTTTACACAGTAGCAATAAAATATTTCTTGTAAACAACTTCAACATTAATGTAATCAAATCAAGTAGCGGGGTCGGTGCGTGTGTTCACTCGCACAGACTTCACTAGGTTAAAAACTTGAAATGACGTTACAAGTCAAGGTGGATATTTTACAAGCACAGACCAGGTAGCAAAGCAACATTGACCACAGGGTGCAGATGTTGGTTTCTGCTGTTTGAGTTGCATCATTAACAAGCAAGCGGCTCACCTGCTGCAGTGATGACTGATCACGGGTGGAAAAATATGGAAAAAAGATGACAGCGTAGTCCGCCAAAGCCTCCCTACTGCTTGTTTGGGTGGGTGATTTGCAGGCTCCTGTGACCCATGGTTTGACTGTATGTGAATTCAGAGCCAGTGAGCAAAGGACTTTCAAACTAATAATAATAAAATAAAAACTGCGTTAACGTGCGATAAAATAATATGGATATATATAGTATATATTGTTTAAGAGTCAAATCTTTTTCTGCTCTTCCCCTTTGTCTTCTTTTTCATTAAAACTTCTAATTGCATGGTTTGTTCTCACCTCTAGGGAACACCTGGAGAGAAGGGGGAAAAGGGCGATCAAGGGAAACCAGGAGAGATGGTGGGTCTTTCCCTGCCTTTTTGTTGTCTTTTCTTCTTCCCTAAATTATGTCTAGCATTAGACAGAGAAATCCACTAGATGTCAGCAGAGATTCAGAATGGCAATAGTGTAGCAGTCCCCCAATTTGGGAGCTGAGGGGTATTTCTTTAATTGACTGTAACTGTAACTGTAAGTCCCCGTAAGCGGTTGAGGATGGATGGATGTAACTGTAAGAAAGTAATGCACTGGCCTGTGATTTTACAGATATATATTATATTAGATGTATTAGAATAGAATGTAGAATATTTTGATTTAGCTTGGAACTGCAAAATCGTATTCTGCATAAAAACATTATGTACAATTATTAACACACACACACTTAAAATGCTGGTATGTACTTCCATTATGATTATGTTCAGTAAATAATTTAGTCACAGAATATTGTAGCAATTATTCATGCATGGGTGTTGTTATTATCTGCAACCTTCATTAATTGAAAATATTTGTCATCTGGGATCATAATGGTCCTTACAGCAGTTTTATAAGAAACATGACATAATCATTTTGAAAAGTATATGTGAAAACGTAACATATATTGGCACATAGACCTGCACTATTTAACCTCATGTTAATTCACGTGCCTTCTCTGAAGGGTCCAAGAGGTTTACCTGGTGAACAAGGCTTTAAGGGACCACCTGGAGCAACGGTAAGATGCTACTGATCCCGTACCTCCCAGTCAGCAAGAGATTTTAAATGGAATGTTTAACTTGCCATTTTTATTCCAGGGTCCAAAAGGTGACACTGGACCTACAGGAGAGACAGGACGTGTTGGAGACCCTGTAAGTTGTCTGATTTGATGTAATACACCTTTTCACATTATTTCAATAACTGTAATGGCTGATGTGTTCCTCCCAGGGTCCACCTGGCATAGCTGGTCCTCAAGGTTCTCGTGGATTACCAGGGAACGTTGTAAGTCTTCTCTAAAAGTCATTGATGCCTGCTTGCATTTTCTGTGATTATCTTCTGTAGAGAAATTTTGTCTGTGTAATATAAAATTTGAACAGAAGCCAAGGATGACACATCACTTCAGTGTGGAACTACCAGTTGTCTGTCTTCTAGGGCATCCCAGGGATCATTGGGCCTCCTGGTCCCGCTGGACAGAGAGGAGACAAGGTCAGTCACCAGTTTTGAAAGGCTATGGGTATATTTGGATGGTTGTTATTTCTTGTTGTTGTTTTGAATGGTTCTGACAATGTCGAGTAAAAATAAAACTGCAGAGAAGAGAGAGTGACCTTGTATGTCCTCCATTACTCTGATGGAATAATTTCAATCCTGCATCAAGCAGCGTCTACACGTAGCTGTGGAGTTCCACAATCTGCCAGAGTCAGAACACTTTCACTACCTCTCATGGCTTTTTCATTTTTTTTGTTTTCTCTCTTTATTTGTACTCCAGCATTTTCCACACAGATGTTTTGCAAAATCATGTCTGTTCCCCCAACATCATTACTGTTTGCTCACCGAAGTTAGGACGACTAGAGGCTCAATATTTTAGCAATTTGAACACGACTGATATAAGCAAATTGCAGACAAATTGGTATCGGTGCGTATAACGGCTGATAAATAGAAATAAAACTGAGAGACCAACCCTTCAACCCTTCAATCGTGTTGTGAGTGTTGTCATTGAAGTTTGTCCACTAGAGGGCACTCTGCAACTCCACAATGGCAATCAGCTGACATGATCAGCTGGATTTCACTTCAAAGTACTATTTATACCAATAAAAAAGTTTATTTTTAAACCGCATAATGTTATGTTATCGAAGACAAATGTTAGGGATAATCTTGTTTATGTTGATATACAGTATATCGGAATTTTGTATTTTAAAATCCTTGAATATCAAAATGGTCATCAGTCTTAAAAATTCCATATTAGTTGGGCTCTGCAAGCGAATGTGAAGTATATACCGGAATATAAAAACGCTTGTTTGATCGTTCTGACTGAAACTTGGTTAACAGACCATGACTTGAACCGGGATTTTGAAATCAATGGCTTTGGTCAGCCTATCCGGTCAGACTGTGACGCACAGCTGACAAAGCACATGGAGGGGGCGTGTGCTCTATGTCAGTTCAAGCTGGTGTAAGACTGTCGTTGTAAGGGAATCTATTTGTAGCCCTAAAATCAAAATTTCACTGCGCTCGTTCTACGTTCTATCTACCACTGGAAATCCCGCAAGTTTTTATGACAGTGGTTTATATTCATCCTAGAGCCAACATGATAGATGCAACATCCACTATTGTTAAACTTGTGCATCGTTTGCAAAGCATTTCCCCTGATGCACCGCATTTTATACTTGGTGATTTTAACTCTTGTAGTCTTAAAAAGCCCTTCAGTCATTTTTACCAGTATGTAACCTGTCCAACAAGATATGATAAAGTGCTGGACTTGTGCTATGGCACCTTAAAGGGTGCATATAAATCCTGTGCAATGGCGCCATTAGGCTCTTCTGACCACAACTGTGTCTTTCTAGCCCCGATCTATTAACCGGCCCTCAAGAAAGGGAAAGTTGAGCGCAAAGAAGTTTCTGTGTGGACAGAGGGCGCTATCCAGGAACTGATTGGCTGTTTTTACAGTACTGATTGGGATGTTTTTAAAGAGTCCTGCACAGACTTGGATGAACTACATTATTTTCTGTGAGCAAATGATTATTCCCAGGAAGACAATCACAGTGTATCCTAATAATAAGCCCTGGGTTACTAAATCCCTCAAGAACAGTCTCATTCAGAAAAGGCTAGCTTTTCACCAGGGTGACATTCACCAGCAAAGAGATGCTCAGAAGTTGGTGAAAAAGGAAATAAAGCTGGAGAGGAAACAAATCTTGCATCGACTCAGGAACCATATGTTGGCTCGTTGACTTCCTGACAATGAGGTTACAAAGAACCCGTGTTAATAACACTTTGTCTGAGTCATTGATGTGTTCTGTAGGATCACCCCAGGGGTGTGTCTTGTCGCCTTTATTATTTGTAATTTACACCAATGACTGCCAGAGTACATTTAAGTCCAGGTTCATGATTAAGTTTGCAGATGACTCTCTGATTGTCAGCCTCCTGCAGGATCATGAGGTGGGTCATGGACCAGTCCTTGACAATTTTATCAAATGGTGTAATGTCTCATACTTGCAACTCAGTGTCTTCAAGACTAAAGAGATGCTGATCGACTTTCGCTTATCAATGGCAGAGCCGTAGAGACAGTAAGCCAATATAGGTACTTGGGCACCCTTCTGGATGATAAATTGACTTGATGCCAACACTGACTCCATCTGTAAAAAGGCCAACCAGAGATTGTTTTTCTTGAGGAAGTTGAGGGGTTCTAACGTTGACAGATCACTTTTGAAAATGTTTTATTGATCTTTTATCGAGTCAATTTTAACTTTTGCACTGACCTGCTTGTTTGGCAATCTCAGCATGGTTAACAAAAATAGTCTGAGGAAGATTGTTAAACTTTGCCAAAACACCACTGGCACTAATTTGAATGATCTTGAACACGTTTTTAAAGAGAGAGCCATTCGAAAGGCAAAGGCCATCTTGGTGGACCCTCGACACCCTCATCTTGCAGGGTTTGAACTTCTGCCATCAGGGAGGAGGTACATTTTCCTAGGAGGGCCAAATCAAATAGATATTTGAGATTATTTGTTCCGTTAGATGTTGGGTTTTTAAACAAAATGTAGGCCTGGTTGCTGTTGCACATATATTGTAACACAGGAGTTATGGATATATAGTGCTCTATATTTCACCTATTGTATGTTTTATGTTTTTAGGTTTTAGATTCTTTTTATTATTTGGTTGATGTGTATTAACTACTGTTGCAAAACAAATTACCCCTCGGGGACAATAAAGGCTATCAAATCAAATCAAATCTATATGATGGGTTTATGTGCTCATAAACAATTAAGGCACCTCCAATCACAACGCAAGTACTACACATAGAGTAATATTGTAATAAGCCTATAATTTGCCATGGATAGTAGAAATCACACACAAGAGTTCTAGATAAAACAAAAATGTTTCACATAAGAGTATCTAAGGCACGTGCTGACATACTATACCTGATGTAGCCTGGAGAGTCAATAAAGTTCTTTCTTTAATGTGACTTAATGTGTGAATTCATTTTAGGGTGATCCAGGTAAACCAGGACAAGCAGGTCCCACAGGCTCACCCGGAGAGCCTGGTTTGACTGGACCTCCTGGACCACCAGGGAAGGGGAAAGACGGGCAAAGTGTAAGACATTTTTTTTTCTGTCACATGCCATTTATGACTTGGATAACGTTTAGTCAAACATTTTGTGACAGGAAGTTTTTTTCATGTATATGTAAATAATTTGGTATTAGGGCCTTTAAAGAGAAACAGCCATCAAACTAAAGTGAAATTCAGTTGTTGAAAATTAACAAAAAATAATATTGATCTAATTTCTAATATATATTATACACGTATATATATATATATATATATATATATATATTAGCTTCTTATTCCACCTCTCCATTGAATATGAATGTACGAGTTTTCCTGAACGTGTGAAAGATCCGTTTATAGCTGCATCATTCCAGCAGATGCAAATATTACAGATGTCTTGTGCATCATTTTGTACATGTTACCCAATATATGTTGTATCTTTGATATAAAGTTAGATGAAATAGAAAGTGTGTAAGGACTGATCCATTCACAGGTCAGTGGGGTTTAAGAGATACAACATGCCATTGTTAAACATATCATATATTTGGATAATAGAAATGCATAATCATCAGTTCACTTCCCATATTCATACACTAATAGAAACCTCATTTATGTGCCTCTGAGCGGTCTCTTGTATTCCATATGTACGTGTTCTGCTTGTAAACATCTCCATGCCTGTAGTACATGGTGAACCACAGCACAGTTTGACTGGGAAGAAAACGAGCCTTAGTTGGCACATTTTGAGCTTCAGCTCAATATGTTTCTTCATCATTTTTCAGCCCAGACATGTGGCCGACCTGCTGATGAGGCAGGAACAAACAGGAAAAGCGTTGTTAAGACATATCACATTAAAGAAACACAGGAGCACAACAGATTTGGCTCACAGCAGTTCTTCGTTTTTACAGCTGCCAGGTGCGGCCCTGAGGCCTCGCTACAGTTGTGTGTGGAAAGAATAGCAACTCGCACACTATTCGACTCTACATGATTGATTCAAAAGAGGCTTAATTCCAGTGTTTGAGTAGCATGTAATTTGATTGATGTCATTTGTGATATTACAGGGAGAACCAGGACCACAGGGAATTCAAGGCCCCCCAGGGCTAAAGGTAATGTCATTTTAGAAGTTTGCAAGAAAGTGCGTGCATGTGTGCAAGCTTTGTATGTTGCCTGAGGTGTGTGTTTTGTTTAAATCATGAACAGGAGCTCTTTTGATGATATGAAAAACAATTTTTTGGGGCATGGATGAGAAAAACAATTCATTTTCGTTGAAAGCAGCAAAAAGCAATTTCTGTGTCCACTGCACTGTGACCATTGCTCTGATTATGAGCTGTGAAGAGCTTCATGTCGAAGGCACAGAATGGGAGCGGCTGGACACAGGCATTTGTGGGATTTATGGTGTCAGGTCGCTCACCCTCATCATCGATACGTTTTCTCTTCTGAGCACCAAAATGTCAACTGCAGATTGTTTTTTTTTATTACAGATTAAAAACAGAGTGGTATTTGTGGGATCAGCAGGCATCGCTGAATGTGACAGTTTCTGTGCCAAGCGAGACTCTTAGCCAAACATTAGGGTAGTACTGACATTATCTGAGGAGCAGGATTGTGAAGAAAACTTTGTTTTGTTTTTCTCCCAGGGCCAACCAGGGTCACGAGGAGATCCTGGGTCACCAGGGGAACGGGGTCCTGCAGGAGAAGGCAAAATGGGACCACCGGTATGAGCGCCGATGCCAGCCTGTGTTACATTAACTCCCTCCACTGCATTTTATTAACACATTTTGAAATGTATAATGTTTCTGTTTTTGCAGGGGCCTCCGGGAAATAAGGGGGATCCTGGACCTGCAGTAAATGTTTTCTAAAAATGAATATTGCATATATTTGTCTATAAAAATGATATATTTCCCTAATGTTGGTTTATCCGTGTTCCAGGGCTTGAGGGGTGCTCAAGGAGTCGCCGGTCCTCAGGGCCCAGCAGGACATAATGTGAGCCCAATGAATGAATAGATTATTTGATGCACATGTCTTATTGCTTGGAGACCCATGGATCCGTTGCTATGGAGACCCAAAGTGACTCATTGCTTAGACTGAAGCAGCAGCCAGTCACATACCTGGCTCCAATCTGCTTTACTTGATTGTAGGACAAAAACGTTGTGGTGAAAAGTGACATCATGACGTCAAAGTTTTCATAAAAATCTTTTAATGGTTATATCATATATTTTGTCTGTATTCATTGATAGTTCTTATTTATATATTTGATCCGCCTTTGCTACACATGCAGGGTATACCGGGAAGACCGGGAGAGAAGGGATCACCAGGAGAGCCTGTAAGTACAGAAACTGGCAGGGAACAACTACTGGTTGTGTTTATTCTCCTGTGGTTGATTTAACGACTATATTTCACTTTATTCAATATGTCCCATATTGTATAAGTGAAACATTAAACAAAAATTATAATTATTGCAATGTAATTTTTCCTTTTGAATCACAAACAAATTAGCACTTAATTTTTCTATTAGGTTGTTTATTTTGTTGAGGAAAAGGGACTGAAAAAGATTTCCTAATCATAATTATTGAAAAAAGATTTTATCAGAATCGTTTTGAATATTGTACCTCAGCTTTGTGAAGTAACCCACAACCATCAAGTGTTTGTCATGTTCAGACCATAAAGAAACCTCAATTAACCATCTGGTTTCTTCAGCTTTCACTCAGGAGCAAAAATCATGATTTCATGATTTGGGCTACCCACTTTAGTTCTACCTGATGGAAATCTTACAGCATACGCAGAGACTGAGGTCCATAAAGAAATGGTTTTCCTAATTTAGTGTGGAAACACTTGACCAGTCTGCAGGTCAGGACTTGAACTCCACCCGGAAAGAACCCACGCAGACACAGGGAGAACATGCAAACTCCATACAGTAAGGTCTGGGGTGAAGCCACAGTGCTCTCCACTAGTTCACCGCGCCGCCCGCATACTAAATATATATAGACATTTTTGGAATAGAACCCTAGGTCGCCTACTGAAGAGAGACCCCTAATCATGCGCTCCCTGGTTGATTACCTCTCTGGTTCACTGTCTTTCAGGGAAAGGCAGCAGACCTCTCTGACCTCAATCTGAAGGTAAGGAGCATTTCCACCACTTCTCAATGAGAAAAGACTTAATGTTTGGATCCTGAGACTGACCACTTCATCCCCAACATGTCTCTGCCATCTTTTAGGATGTTTGCTCAGACTGCCCTGCAGGTCCACCCGGACCACCCGGTCTCCCAGGAGTCCCGGGGGATAAAGGACACCTGGGACCTCCAGGGAAAGATGGTCAAGATGGTTACCAAGTAGGACACAGTCATTAATATCAACCATTGTTGCTGATAATCTCACTTCTCCTGTGACGTAAAGACTATTATGATACCTGTGCTCATCTTTAAAGGACTTTTATAAAGTGGGTGTCTCCACTATATTAGCCCTAAGTGAGGCATGAGGTCGTAGCTGCACGTTTGTCATCATCAATCACAGTTGGTGCGACGGATGGAGGAGCTCTCTCTGCATCATTAGCTCGGCCCTCTCCGGGGGGCAGCGGTGAACGATTAGGGCCCGGTGACGGCGCTGAGCACTGTCTGCCCGGACAGAGACTGATGCTCTGCTGTGTCGTTACAGGGCCCGCCAGGACAAGCCGGACCTCAAGGGCCGCCTGGAGCTGACGGTGGAAAGGCAAGCCGCGCCACTTATGGCTCCCAAAAGGCTTTATGCTAATTAATTGCTTTTATCAAGTGTTTTTTTTACCTCACAAGGTTCAGGTAATATGGTGACAAGTTTAATATCAAAACACCACTCAGAAAAGGTATTGGATCATATTTCAAAAGCAATATAACAATACTGCTACATCCTCTTCCTTTATATTTTGAATATTTTGAGGTTTTATTTTCCTTTGACACATAGTTTGTCAGATGTCTTTCCTCTTGAAATATGGCATTTTACATGATCTTTTTTTCTTTTTCACCACAGGGTATTAAAGGTGATCGAGGACCTCCTGGAGGCCCGGGAGACAAAGGAGACAAGGTATGTTTGTTGTTCATGAGTCATGAGTCTGGCGCTTATCTGTCGCTTCCCCTCCTTTCTCTCTCTGTTGAAGAAAACCTTCATTACAATTTTGTCTGATATGAATCACATAATTATATTTTAATCACTTTCACAGGGTCACCCAGGACCCCCTGGCCATCCAGGTACTCCTGGCTTAATGGGTACACCTGTAAGTTACTGTTTCGGGCTAATTATCTTAATTTCTGTCAGTATATGCACTTGAAATGGTCTAACTACTTAAGTTTTTTGTAAACAGAGCTCATTTATGTGGATATTATTTCTTTTGACCTCCACTGACACTGTCTCTTTCCTCTTCAGGGTAGCGATGGACAGCCTGGCCCTGTCGGTCCCCCGGGGCCCCCTGGAGAAAAGGTCGGGATGCACTCCATGTACTTTCCCCTCGGAAAACATATTACCCATGTGTCATTATTGTACAAACCTCCTCCCTGTAACTTGTAGGTCAGCCAGCATGTGTGGTAATAGCGGCCATTAATCATTTCTTTTTCTTTGGTGACCTGTTTGTGTTTGCTGGTTTTCACTTAGGGCAAGGAGGGTCTCAAAGGAATCCAGGGACCACCGGGTCTTCCTGGTTTGATTGTAAGAAAAATGATTTGATGATTTGAATATATAGATACCATTCCTGCACTTGGGTGTAAACAGTGAGTTGTAAATAGGTCTTTACAGTTGCAGATGCTAAATGATGAATTTCATTGATCTGCAGGGTGAGCCTGGAAAAATGGGAAAGGATGGCAGACCAGGTGAAACAGGAGAACCTGTAAGTAAGATGGAGATGTTTACAATGTCATTAATCTCTACAAGAAACTGTCTGTTTTTAGAAAGATTTGATAGTATTATGTGACCAGATGATGATGCTGGAGCTATTTCTGTTTTCATGTCAGGGCAAGCAAGGTGAACCTGGACCAGCAGGAAACCCTGGGCTCAGGGGACCCCCGGTAAGTAACCACCAGTAAATAGATCTGATGAAGGAAGCTGGCAGTGTTGATTGCTGTGACTGATTCACTGCTGTATCTATACAGGGCTTTAAAGGCCACAGAGGAGAACCTGGAGCTCCAGGACCTAAGGTCAGTGTGCTGCTTTTTTGTTTTTCATGTATTTGAACAGGTCAGTTTGCATTTAAGAAACACAAACAGTGCTATTAGTTATTCTTAAGCACAATTTCCCTGCCTAATGAGCTTCAGCATCTGTAGTGAGCCACAATTACTTTGCTCACGTGTTGCTATGATAAAAATAGTGGGAGAAAGGGACATATCAGTGGTGTATAAAATAAACTGTACAAGCTTCTAATTGTACAAACTATTCTTATTTTCCATGTGGTGTAAGACTCGTAAAATTATTTTTAGCTTACAAGTTTAATGCTTGAAATGTCTTACCTTCTTTACTATGTCAAAGTAAATTAACACCACACATTGGTGCAATGCAACTGCAATGAAATTTTACCCATTTCTGCAATTCCATGAATAAAAAAAGAACACATAACTTCAAAGGACAAGAAGCAGCAGCATTTCTCCTTTTACTTTTCAAGGGCATGCAGTTAAAGCTTCCACATTTTGTGCCAGCACTGTTCAATTTAAACACTTCACCATAAAAAATGTGGGCTAAAATGGTTTAAAGAATCTGACACTGTATGAAATAGAAGAAAATCTACCCCGGTGCTGTTCTGTATATGTTCGGTGACAGAGTTTTTGCTCTATTTTGATGAGATGTGCAGTTTTCCAGGCAACAAGTCAGTGGCGCTGCATGCTGGAACAGCTACCTAAGTCTAGTGTTTCTACAGGCCTAATGCAGTCAGGTGTCCTCTATTAAAGTTTGACATAACATAGAAATGTTTTCAAATGGTTTATCTTGATCAAATGACAATAGTAAAACTGCTACAAAAATAGTTAAATGGACCACACAAACAGCAGAATTTTTTTTTATGAAATTACATATGTAGAAGAACATTCCCTGTAAGTATCAGCATTCTTGGATTTGAAAACTACAGCATCTTCAAACTTAACTGCAGTTAAAGCCGGTGAGGAACATTAGATTATGCATTTAGAAAGCTAACCTGCTCTGCTCAACAGTCCTATCTTGAACTGTTCACTGCAGGAGTTCAGGCAAAAGCACACATCCAGTTCTCGGCATGCCGCATTGCGATGTGAAGATTCAGTATGTCTGGCACTTTTTCCACACATCTTGTCCGAGAGAATCTCTGCACCTGCTGCTTTGTCTCTCACACGGCACACACCCGCAGGAAAGTTGCTGTCAGAATGCCGTGACCAATAGCATGGCTCATTACAGACAGCTCTAACTGAGCCACAGCGAGGCAGGCAGCCTCTCAGCCCTGCGGCCTGCACTGCCACACAGACAGCAGACAACTTATTAGATGAACAATGAAGGGTTTCCATGGACAAACTGAAAATTGCCCTCTACTGCTTATAATTACTGTCACTAAATGTCAGTCAATACCGAAATTAAATTCACTATTTTTCGGGAAATTAAAAGTTGATGTATACAATAATAAGTAGCCTATAGATTTAGCACAGTACGGTCAGTACAATGTAGTAGTGTCATCTTTATAACTACGTGGATCGCAAGTTGCCTTTATCTGTTCTGTGGGCAATACAATACTGTATGCACATTATGGAGCACAAAAATCAACAAAATGCAGTAAAGGATATCAGATGAGGTAAAGAAAAATAACCAACACATAGTACATTTAGTTAATTACATATAAGAGCTTAAAATAAAATATAATATTTATCATTTTTAATGCTTAATAATTAGGTGATTGTGTTTATGTATGGCCAGATGTAGAGGGTTTGTGGCTTGCTAGCCTTACATGAAAACACTGCAAGCTAAACACATGGAATAGGGTTCTCTTAATTTCATGCTTTAGCTTAGGATGTTGATTGCTGTTATGTTTGACCCATTTCAGGATTTGCTGTTTAAAAAATGTGCTTTTAGTTGCTGCAGTCCCCTGCCTTTATATCCTGCCTTTACATATACCGTTGCAGTAACACTGTGTAAACTCCTGTAACAGCAGCTAAAACATTTTAGCGGGCAAGCTAATGCTAAAAACGTTAGCTTGCGAACACTATATAGTGCCAGTTTTAGAGCTCCATGCTTTGCAATGTTACAAATACAGCTTGTAGTTTATTGTGTTTTCAAAGAGTCTTATTTTCTAGTTTCTTTTCCCTACTGTTCATAAATGCTTCATATAGGATATGTTGCTGCCGTCAGTCTTAATACTAGATAATAACGACATAGTTGAAACTCATTAGAATTTGAGGAACTACATGAAAACTTCATAGCTAATATGAATATGCATATATAATATTAAGTACATTAAGAGCATCATTTTTAACTTAGCAGTAAAATAACTCACCTCTTGGCAGAATTGGGCTTTTGAAGACACTAGACACACAGGCACTATAAGAAAACAAACCAAACTGGATAGAAATGTTTTTTGTTGCTCTGTTCCAAGACCTTAAATTAGGCTTCGATGTTTCTCTTATTTCATATCTTATCTCACCGAATCAGGGAGAAGATGGAAAGTCTGGATTACCTGGACGTGATGGCAAACCTGGAAAGGAGGTATGTTGAACCATATCTATTAGCAATTTTTATTTTCTATATGCAGACACAGTGAAATTAGAACAATCCGGAGGAAAAATGCAGTTTCTCTTATTTATGTGATAAAATTAATGAATTATTTAAAACACAAAACAGCAAAAGCATGGATTCTAACACAGATCAGTATGCCTCTACCTTATTTTTTTTTATGGATTTAAAAGAAATGGACATACCCCACGGCAAATATCTGGCTTCTCTATTATTCCCTCTACTCTTTCATCTCAGTCACCCAGTTCTGAAAAGGAGCCACTCCTAAGGCACATTCCAGTTGCTGAGAACAGTCATTATTGCTGTCTGGACCCGATCATTTATTGGTAGATAGAATGCAGATAAAACTCCTGAGATTAAAAATGTTTTGGTCAGAATGCAAAATTTCCAGCAGAACACATAATCTTTAGTCACGTCTATTTAATACTAAAGGTCCAGTACGGACGCCATTTGAACTTCATATCTTTTGACTTAGTATGAGTTTCCTCCCATTCATATTCGTCAAATGACAAACTGAAATCCCTCTCACATACACATGTAAAGGCTGCAGCACTTTTATCTCCCCCATTTGTCTACTAGCAGGATGTAACACTTCACTAAAAACCCTGGCTGTGGGGCTTAGACAGAATGTTCTCACAGTAATAAAAATAAAATATTTTTCCACCTACGTCTCCCACAAAAAGCGGAGCTGAGATTTAAGTCACGACTGCAGGAGATGGTGGATTCCAATAAAGATAAAGTTTTTCTCACCAGATGAGATATGGTTAAGATCCTTCCCTCCCCTTTCAGCATGTGGACAACATAATGAAACTGCCTATTTTTTGTTCTTGCAGGGCTCTATGGGACCTCCAGGCCGAGAAGGACTTAGTGGACCAAGAGGAGAGCCAGTGAGTCATTTTCAATCACTAGCAAGGCTGTCTGACACAAACAGAAGACAGACGCAGCACAGTGTCAAGCAGACGGATAGATATGGACACAAAGTGGCACTCAAGTCTTTTCTCTTGCTGTCCTTCCCTATCGATTTTCTCATTCTGTCTTTTTTCCATCTTCTTTTGCATCCCAGGGCAAGCAAGGAGAACCAGGACCATCAGGGAAAGCTGGTCTACCTGGAACTCCAGTAAGTTATCTATTCCTATGGTGCATAATCTTAAAAATCTATTTGCAACAGGCTCTCGAATGACTAACAAACAATAGAAACACCTAAACATTTCACCACAACAACTCAATAAAAACGGAGAACGAGAGTCTTTGTTTCACAGAATGAACACATTCAGTAGAGAAAGCAGGAAGGACATAAGAAAGAAGTAGCATTTGCAGAGCCAACAGAGCAAGCAGTCACTGTAAGCGAGAGGAGGATGAGAAGTGCTTCTAGAAGAGATGAGCTGTCAAATCATTATTGTGAAGATGAGGGTAAATGTTGCCCTGACCAGGGTGGGAACATCACTCCCCCCTGGGTGAGCTAGGATTGCAAGGAGTTGACCATGTTGCAAGAAAACTGATCAGAGGATAGGGAACAGGTTGGAGTGGACCATCACCTTGAGGCACAAGGCCTATAATACCCTCAGTGGGTTTGCGTGCCACGTAAAGGTTTTGCATTTCACAAGTGCAATACCCATGCAGAGTCCCTGGCGACAAAGATTCTGAATCATCTGATGATGCGGAATGCAAACAAGGTCATGCTGGGATTGGGAGGGCAGCAAGCATCGAGGGGAAAAAAAGCTCAGACTTGTCAAGGTTGTCCTGTGTTGATTTAGAGGTATCAGCCAAGGTGTGCATGTTAAGCTGAGTGCAAAGTATTAGTAGATAAAGTAGTAAATATATTTAAAAGGCATTAACATTACAACATTTTAATTGAGGAAAAAATGCACCAAATCCAAAGGAGGTATTTCCAAACAAAAATGAACATCAGAGATCACGAAGTTCTGTGTACAGTTAAGTCATGTCCATAAAGGAGCTTGCTACCATTGCTACAAGCAACACACACCTGAATCTCAGATCCAGCTGCTGGCGAGTTGCACTGTGGGCAATGTAGGCATCAGGTTTTGACAAGGGAGAAGAATGTGTGAAATACATCATACAACATCTCAGTTACATCTGTTTTTATCTGTCCATTGTACAACAATATGAATCTATTGAGTAATCTTTGTGGAAAAAGAAGGGGTGAGTCTGTGTCTAGTGACAGTGGTGTGGACATGTGTTGAAGTCAAAAACTGTAATACCTTACAAGTGAGGCAGTCAGTAGTGATGTGCGATACCACTTAATTCCTATCTGATCCAATACCAAGTAATACCCAGGCTGGTATTGCCGATACCAGAGTATAATTAGACCATCCTGGTGACAGTAAGATACTTATGATAAAACACACACTCACTCCAAATGACTGAGTTTAGATATCAATCCTTTTATATGAGTATCGATCCTAGAGCAGGAAACGTAGGTATCAGAAATATCGATACTTTGGGATCGATCCGCACATCACTACCCAACAGTTGCAGTAGGTACTGATACTGTCTGAGGGTGCTTTCAAACCTGCCTCATTTAGTTCGGTTGAATCGCCATAGAGTTTGTTTGCCCCCTTGGTGCGGTTGGGCAGATGTGAATGTAGCAACCAACCACCTTGAAGAGGTGGTCTCGCTGCGCTTTCAAACGAACTCAGGTGCGGTTAAAACAACAACAAACCAACCACAGGATTTAATGATAACAGAGATGTGACCTCAGCATTATTTCCAAAGCTAAACCACTAATAAATCCCTCTGCTGACTGCTAAATATGTTCAGCGATCTTATAATTTATCTGTATAAGCCATGCTATGTTTATGAAAATCATTTGGTAACGTATATTTGTCAGCACATGTATTTCCCTGATTAATAGGTTAAAAAATCTGTTAAAAAAGGAGAGCCAGTAGTACTCAGTTTACCATGTCAGTTCATTAAGTCCATCAAACATTTGTGACAGCGATACCACAGTAGGCTATACCATAGGCTAATAAGCCCCGAATTACTGTACTGTACATGCGCATAATAAATTAGTACTTTGTGAGCTCTTTGCGGACATACAAAAAAGCCTTGGATGTCCCACACCCAACAGGAAGTTGGACATTTTGGATATAATGGTCATATTTGCCGATTTACACACTTCGTACTTTAACAAACTCCTAGAGAATTACTCCAATCGACTTCAAATTATCTAAACCCGTTGCCGATTAAAAGTTGTACAAACGGTGAGTTTTCGTCCACGAGCGTAGCGGCGAAAATCAACGATTAGCCACGAAACAGGAAGTTGTTATAATTTCAGTGTACATGCTCACATCTGCACCAAATTTGACATGTATGATAGTATGATAGAGCCCCATCCTGAACACATCCATATGCCATCATTCACTCAAAGTCACAGCGCCACCTGCTGGTAACAGGAAATGTCACGTTTTATGCTGTGAAGGACTACTCCTAGGATGTTGGCCATATCAACTTCAAATTGGTCCCAGAAAACTCTTGATGCCTTGTTGTAAAACGGCGTGGCGGTGGCATGGCCGCGAAGTTACAGCCTTCGCCGTGACACCGGAAGTTCTTGTAACTTAACTGTACATGCTCAGATCTGTACCAAATTTTAAACGTTTGTTTTGAGTCCTGCCCTGAACACATGCCAATATTCACCCATAGTCAGAGCGCCACCTGCTGATAATAGGAAGTGACCTTCAAAGAAGCAGCCCCCCGGCACATTTTAGCTAAATGTACAAACTTTCTGTGGCACATGTACCATGTGTAGCTGTACAAATAAGCCTCTTGGAGCCATTGCCTAAACCCAACAGGAACTCTGCCATTTTAGATTTAATGGTAATTTTTGTCTGATTTACACACTCCATACAATAAACAATATTCATACTGTTTGAAATAAACTGTTTCATAGTAAGCTATTTCAGTTTTGTGTGAAAGGAATTAAAGGCCTGTCTCATGTGTACGCCTGTCCTAAATATAGGCAGGGTCAATTATGCGTATATGTGTGTGTTTGCTGTACGAGATGCAGCACTCTCCTGCACCAAACAGCTCTTTAACATAATTAAATTGAACATTATTTCATAGAATGGCACTTTACTGCATAAACAGCACCTTAAATTACATTACCCTGTCTGCTAAACTGTGGTGTCTTTTATAATATGATGTTGAAAATTGTGGCGTCTCTTAAATTGTGTGTATCGTATCCACTTTCAAGGTTTAGCTGTGTTACCTTGTAGCCTAGTGTGATGACTTGACGGGGGACTACAGATGTAAAATAGTCTTTGGGCTAACTCTGGCATATTTACATTGATGAAAAGCTAAGATGCCCATTAATATGCACTGTCCCTTTTAAATAAATAAAATAAAAAAAATAAATAAATTCAGCAATTTTAGCAAATAAAAGCCAGAGCTATTAATTGAAGTTTTACGGTATATCAGCAAACACTATGTGCAGTTCTTTATTCCACAAAGGCATGACCATGTTGATTATGTTTAAGCGTTGCACTTTACTGCCCTGGTAAAGTCATTTCAAAGTGCTGGCCTAGTCCTCACAGTGCTCCTCGAGCCCTTTTACTCTATGTACTCTCACAATTTCGCTGAGCACACAGATGAGGTTAATTAAAGTCTGCGAGGGTTCAGCGATCAGAGTTTATAAGGTGACAGTGGAGATGAAGAGGAAGGGAGAGGCAGATGTCATCATGGCAGATATAATATGTAGCAAGGAATAAAATCTAGTAAAGATGATGATTGAGGCAGCTATTTATATTATTTTTTTTGACGTGTTTGTATCATTGGCAACAAAATGTGTTTTGGAAAGAAATAGATGGAGCTGCACACCGGTCTGTGGGCTGAAGGATGGTTTCCTGGGAGGAGGAGTAAGTGTTGCTAACTGGAGGGCAGACGATACGCAGCCAGCTATCACAGAGGAGTTGATGATATCTGTCAGCAGAGGGAGCAGATCAGCAGAAATAGCCTGGAGGAGGGAGGAGGGCAGGGACCTGATGCAGAAAGGTTAGAAGAGGATTTCAGTGGAGGGTGAAGGTATTTAGAGGCAGGATCTGATATTGGCAAAAATGCCATCAGATGGCCAAATTTAACACACAGAAAAAGGAGGGCGACGTGAGTGGAAAGAAGCAGAGAAGATCGCATATCTATTCAAGAATATAAAGAAGAGAAAGTGAAATATTCTTTCTGCAAGCGTTAAGAGATTCCTTCACTCTGTGGTTGCCATAACCAGCTTGGCCCATATGTTCCCTGTAAATATGAATTTTAATCTCTCCAAGCTGGCATGTCCCACTGCAACAGTGATTTATGAGATTTTTATCCACAGCACTGCTGCATGTTGATAAGAACTGCAGCTAAATGTTAATCTTGCTGAATCCTCTACAACGAGCGAGGCTTTTAGAAGTACAGTGTGTCACGTGTGTGCCATGTGATGAGCGGCCATGTCTCTGCTGTTATACAGGGTCTTAGGGGAGACAAGGGAGACGCCGGCAACCCAGGATTACCAGGCTTTAGTGGGCCTAAAGGCCCCGCGGTGAGTGGTAGATTTGTGATATTTTGATAAAATTAAATAAATTAAATGCGACTGTGTAATGTAAATTTTTATCTTAATTTACAGGGTCCACCTGGTCCAGTAGGCCCAGAAGGAAAGCAGGTACGCACTTCATAAGACCAGTGATGACTAATATGATATAATATATACAGATATCTTGCTCACATCCACTGCTTTGGATGTTTTGTAGGGGATGCCGGGCAGAGTTGGCGATCGTGGCTTCAAAGGAGATAAGGTGAGTACTAGAGATGTAAGCAAATACAAATACATGATTTTGATATAAACAGATAATGTGGTCATAATAGATTGAAGATAGAAGTGTCAAACCTGCAGTTGAGGGATGCAGATAACTCAGTCCAGTCGAAATAGACACACATACACACATGCAGCTACAAACAATGGAAGAATGTCCTTGACGGATTTAGACAACATGCTTCTTATCATTTCTGATCTTGTATTCAAGTAAACACATACAATTTGACAAACACAAGCAAATGAAGAAAAGAAGTTGACTGTGCATGCACAACATTTAGGAAACAAATGCCACATAGTGAAGAAAACAAACCCGCTTCAAGACCAGAAAACACAACCCTAATACAGAAAGGGCTACTGAATACCTTTATTAGATAGTGATAATGGAGACATGACGGGACAGATAGTAACCAAAGCAGCAGGACTTTTCATGATGCAGATTTAAAAACACAGCAGGTTTTGGATCAAAATAGAGACATTTGGCCAGGCCTCTCATCACTCACTTTTTGCCAGTTGTCCGATTTTTTCAGGCAGTGCAGCATGAAACTTGACTGATATGTTATTTGTACCTCTTGATCCGACACTGAAGCCTGTTACCGTGTTGATTTGACTGTCAACAGTAAAACGAGTTGAAGGTCATGCAAAATGGGCAAACAAAAGGCCTTTTCAGATTTTTGTCAATAGCTTTCTGAGTTGGACACTCATCTGGCCCCCTTCCATTACACACACAACCACTGGTTCTTAAAGAAAACCATGCAATGTGGCCCCATACAATTCAGACTTGTATTTTCCCACTGCTGACACCCTTGTTCTATTTCCACCCTTCATGTCCACCTTTAATTTTGCCTCATTTCAGAGAGATTTTATTTTTGACGACGCTGGTTCAAATAGGCTACAATTTTTATATGATTAATTTAGGTACATGATATAAAGCAGAAAAAAAAATAACACCGAAAATGAAAACTAATAATAAATAATAAAAGAGATTCGAATAGATAAGCTACAGGAAGACATTTTTGTGAAATAAACAGATACTGATACAGGAGTGAATAGATGGGGAACATACATACTTTTCCCTCACTGTACCGTAATAAAGCAGTTATTTTGAAGGCTTATTTACAATTGCTGTCATCTAATGCAGGGAGACCCAGGTGTGAAGGGAGATAAGGGACACGCAGGTGATCCAGGTATGCCCGGAAACCCTGGACCCCCAGGCAGAAAGGGCCACACAGGAATGATGGGCATGTCAGGACCACCAGGAGAACTAGGACCTCCTGGGCCACAAGGACCTTCAGGAAACCCCGGTCTCCCAGGCCAAAAGGTGAGCCACATTCCTGAAAGCTTTAAACTAAATTTGATTTTGAAACAGTGTTGTCATACGCACAGGTATTAATAATTGAATTAATCATTAACATCTTTGTTGGCTCAGGGAGAGTCAGTATCACTGGAGCAGATGAGACGGCTCATCCAGGAGGAGCTGGCAAAACAATTAGATGGTGAGGGGGGCCATTTCTTTTTTGGGTCTTTCCTGTAGCTCTCAGTGGGATGTCTAACTCATTTGGGCTAATGTCGTAAAACTTTAGTAGGACAGCACGAGATTTAAGTAATTTTTCTTTTCTGTTCAGCCAAAATGGCTTACCTCATGGCTCAGATCCAGCCAGCCCATGTGAAGAGTACAACGGGCCGTCCGGGACCTCCAGGCCCTCCAGGTAAAGACGGCAGTTCCGGACGACCTGGCCCCCCTGGAGAACCCGGTATGCCTGGACAGAATGGAGGAGAAGGACCCAGGGGACCCATGGGCCCTAAAGGTAGGACGGAGAAACATACTGGAGCACTCTGATTGGTTGTGTGTGGGTCCTTTTTAAAGTTTCTCTTACTTTATTGTTTCTGCAGTGTTTCCAGTTCTCGAATTGGGCACAGATTTTGCCTATTGACTCAGAGTCATTTAATCATTGATTTATCCAACTTGCTGTCTTCAAGAGAATTTCCTCATTGCATTCTGTATTAGCTGTGAACAATATAATTTAGTGCATTCAGGGCTGACTGCTACATCAGATTGTAGAGAAAAGAAAGAACAATTCAAATATTTGAGCCAAAACTTTAATTACAAATCCGAATGCGATCCGATGTTTAAGATACATCCCTCAGATACCTTCTGTTGTTTGTGTAAAGTATATTGGGACCATGTTGTTGGTGATTTTACACTTTAAATAAACTTGAGGGGGTGGAACAGTGGTGCAGTGGTTAGCACTGTCGCCTCATAGCAAGAAGGATGCGGGTTCAAACCCTGGTTGCCCGGCCTTTCTGTGTGGAGATTGCATGTTCTGTGTGGGTTCTCTCCGGGTGCTCCTGCTTCCTCCCACCGTCCAAAGACATGACCCTAAATTGTCCTTATGTGTGAGCGTGAGTGGTTGTTTGTCTATGTGTGGCCCTGTGATGGACTGGCGACCTGTCCAGGGTGTACCCCGCCTTTCGCCCGATGTCAGCTGTTGGAAATAAACTTGACTTGACATTTAAAGTCATAGTTTGAAAAACTCTTATTTGCTTTCGAGCTGAGAATTAGATGAGAAGAATGATACCACTCTTATTTCTGTGTGCTGAATACGGAGCTACCATGAGGCAACAGTTAGCTTAGCTTAGCAGAGAGTGGAATCAGCGAGGGTTAGGGTTGGAGACAAAATCCACCTTCCAGCCCCTCTAAAGCTCACCAATAAACACGTTCTATATTGTTTGTTTAGTCCATGCACAAAACAAAGTGGAACAATGTCACGTTATGGATTTACGTGAGGTGCCAGACTATTTCTTGGCTGGGCACAGTTGTGAACAGTTTCCTGAAATCTTGTCGTGATTGTGAGGTTGACATGCAACCGACGGAGACAACAGGAAGCGACTGCGCCTGGCTAAGACATAGTCCGAAATGAAATGAAACCCTCCCTAAAACTGTGTTGTTTTTGTACATATGAAATAGACAAACCCCATTTGTAACACTCCTCCACAGCCACATAAGATATTATAGAAGTTCACAGGCTGTGTAGCACTATATTAGGCTGGTAGACTTCCTTCAGTGGAATCAGTGGAGTTTGACTGATATTCCAGACAGTGCAACCATTTATTTCACAAACCAAAAAGGTTTTCCACTGTCCGCAAAACCTTTCTACAATATACAGTACATGCTCACTAACTGTCCAACTGTAAGCCCTCTTACACCTTTTTTCCCTTTAAACTGATATTCATTGCACATTTAATCTCACGCCCTAAAAGACTGGAGATTTAAAGAGAGTAACTGTGTGTGTACCTGCTGACTTAGGCCCTGTTCAGACAGTTGGTTGTTGTAATACATGTCTTTTTCCAGTTGTTTTCAATAGACAGTAAGCGTTTTGCACGCTGCTCATGCGCCCTGGGTGTATTCTTTATTTAAGACGACTGGAGTGCCTCACGTTTTTGCAGTACTCTTGTTACGGAAGCCAGCGAGGCCCAACACCTTAAGAGATGCCCAGCGTGTCCACCTCCCGTACCCGAGGTTGCCGGTTCGAGTCAGAACCGTGTAGTATGTTCTCGTGAGCAGCTGGTTAGACTCTGATCGCCTCAAGCTGAAAAAACAGAGCAGAAAAGTGCCCAATGTCATTTGAGTTTTTTCCCATTGTCCAATTGAATCAGGTTTGTGACTTTACTTCACAGCAAATAATGGTTAGGATAAGGACAGGTGATTCTGCGGTTGCCTAGAAAATTGTGCATCTCTCTCACTCCCTACCATTCTGTACATCACCCAATATGTTCTTTATATACTATGAATATACTGTATACATATATACAGTATATCATGAACAAATTTCAACATACACTACTGCTCACTGTTCATTGTTAATTGTTCATTAATAAATATAACAGTTGATAATGTGTGGACATCTTAGTGACTAATTTGTTTTCCTGTTCCTTCCAGGTGAGAAAGGAGCAAAAGGAGAAAAGGGAGAAACTGGTGTCGGTGACAGAGGAGAGCAAGGGCCGCCTGGCCCGATAGGTAACAACCTCTTATTACTCTGTTCTGATTAGATTGGTTTCACCCATTCTGGATCCCCTAATTGTTTATCTTCCTCCTTTAGGTCCAGCCGGTATGCCTGGTTATGGTAAAGACGGAAGCCCAGGACAAGCTGGAGCCCAGGGAGAGCCAGGAAACCCCGGCCCCCACGGTCAGCCTGGACCTCCAGGTCCTCCTGGCCAATGTGACCCCACCCAGTGTGCCTACTACGCCAGCCTGGCACACAGACCCCACACCAAAAATGTCAAGGGGACTTAAGAAAGAAGAGACACAAAGAGCTTGAAGTCCAGCTGTATTTATGAACTTGGTCGTGTCAGTCTGAATCAAGAACTTTTCTTTTTCAAGATAACCTCAGTATGGAGGGCTGAAGCAATATGTGCTGCCGGTCAGATTCTTTGTTTTGTGTGTTTTCGGTATGAAGCTTGGGATGGATGGGGATTGAGCACGAGGGGATTTTTCAGATTTAATATGGGGTAAAGAGGGCAGCTAAACAGTTTTTTCCTCACTTGCATGCTTCCTGTAGAATATATAGGGAGATAACATGGATGGTGCACCCCATCAGGAGAGAAGATTTGGGAGTTTCATATTGTATCATCAGTAATCATCTCAAAAGTTCAGCTAGGCATTTTCTTGCAGGACTATGTCTCCACCACAGACCCCCCCCCCCCCCCCCCCCCCCCCCCTGGCCTCACACCATTTTGCATCATTTACCATTCACAGCCCACACTGTCTAGCAACAGATGTCACTCTTATGGCTCACTAAATTCATCTCTTGCTAGGGATCTTCTACCAGTCTATTAGTAATTACTCAGTCAAGGGAATTATCTGTTTTATTGTCAGTGATGGGAGGGGGGAGGACAGGCAGTGTGAGGCACAATCTCAAATACCAATAGTGATTCTGTGTAGGAGGAGTGTTAATGAGTAAGTGTGGGGAGTGATGAATTACCACATTTGTGGCACTTGCACTTGCTTCTTGCCTCTAGCTTGTGGCACCAAGCTGGAGGGAAGGAGCATTGTTCTTACTATATGCAGCCTTGTTTTGGATAATATTGGCAACCCCAGAACTAGCAGAAAAATAAAAGTACTTCATTTTTTTAAGTTATCCTTGAAACTAATTGGAATTTTGTTCTATTTGTAGAAGTGAACGTGTCTGATTTATTTAGACAGAAAAAAATTAATTCTGTTTATTTGCCTAAATGCAACACAGTACCCAAAATATCAATAATTTTGTATGAATTTGTATAATTTTAAAATCTAATATTTCTAATTTTGAATTGAAATTCATTAAAAATGTGCATGAAAATCTGTCCAAAATAGTAATAACAACAATGATTTGTTCCAAACTCACCCACAGGATGCCTATTAAAACCAAGTCTAAAAAGAGAGAAGTCAAGACAGGAAGAAATGTCAATGTTCAGACTTTTACTTTTATGTTTAATGAAGTGGCTCTGGTCATTCTCTCTTTGAGGTGTACATAGACTTGAGGAGTAAACAGCTTTGAGGAGGTGGTATAATTGCCGCCTTTGTTCATCTTTCTTGAAAAGCCCAACATGTGTCACTTCCTTCCTTATTAGTGCCTACGCTGTGGCAGTGTCTGGGCAGCTCGGCCCCGCTCTGAAAAGACATTGCTGTTCAAAATTGTTCCCTGGAAACTAAAATTGGAGAGTTGCTTCCCTGCATCCTGATGCCCAGACCATAGTGGTAACCATTTGAAAGATGTTTTGCCTTATGTCCCTCATGGACCAATTACACTCACCCCAACCTCAGACGTGCTGGTCGTCTAGCACCTATTATATAGCCTCCACTAAAGGCATCACATTTGTCTTCCTTTCAAAAACATAAAGAAACACTTAAATACATACACAAGCAAAGGGGAAGAGGGGGAGCAATTTTCAAGAAGAGAATAGAGAGATTTTATGTGGGCTTGCCAAGACATACAGTATGACCACAGGTAAAAAATTATGACTATATGGGCCAGTCATGCTTGTGGTATCAAATGGAAGATCATTTATGAAGATTGAGTTGTGGCTCTGACACAACTTAGTTTTGAAGATGTGAAGAAAGCAGACTGCTATTTCTTGGCTGCTCTGGAGGCAGGACTAATTTGATTTGTTGAGTCAAACCAAGGGTATGTAATTTTTGAAAAGGAAAACACGCATTCTTTATCTTATAAAAGAAATTTGGTATACAGCTACAGCCCCTGGTCTAACCAGTATCTTATGGTGGATGATATTAGCTAATATTTACCATAATTCAGCTATTTTCACCTTTAGTCACATGTGGACAGAAGTTCCATAGTTCTAAAGTTACACGGGCTTGCTTCAAACTACTGTAGGCTAATTGGTTCTTACAGACAGTTAACTGGCAGTATATGCCTTAGGCAAAGTGTGGTCTCAGAAGAGAAAACATGAAAATGACTTGCTTTTCATTAATTCATGGCCATGGTGTGAGGTTAGACATTCAGCTGGCTGGACATACGAGCTTGTGTTAATGCCTAGCAATTGCTGTAAAATTAGCTGGTCAGCAAGGCTAACTAGCTGCTTTTTCAATGTGACATACTTAGCCAAGAAACCTGTAGATGTTACAGTTCCTTTGAGGTTTAACTCCTGACCTCAGAGCAGCTCCTCCTCTGAGAAATGTTCATATCATCAAAACTACATTGGCAAATGTTTGCAGCTACAGTACATTATGGCTAATTTCATACAGGTTATTGTATGGTAGCTGCTTCTTTGTCAGTGGTTTATTCTTGAACTATCAAACCGTATCAGTATTGCCCCTTCTTGGTTTTGTAAATGCTTGTTTCAGTCACCAGTAGACTATGTGTTACAGGGTGGTAAGGATGGTAAGTTGCTGCACATAGCTTGAAATTTTGTAATGCATATAAGCCAAACATCTTTCATTATTCAAGCTGTTATTCAGCTGTTTTTGGTAATTGAAAGATATTTTTAAGTTATACTGCTAAATTATTCATGATTTGAACCAATGCAAAAGTGTTGTAATGCATTAACTAAAATATATTAACCCGTTTTGTTTTTTTTTTCCATTTATTCCTGATGAATTGGTGCTAAGAGATTTTAAATTAGTAGCATATTGAAAGTATTGGAAAGACACATGTACTGTACTGTATAATAAAGACTGGAACAGATTCATTTTATAATACAGGCTTTGCTTTGTTTTTTGAATAGGCAATGCTTGTCTCACGTTGTTTGTGAGATCCTGCCCAGTGCTATCACTGTATGTTTAAAATAAGGTCCCTTTGAGTTATGCTCTTCTCCTGCCATCCATCATGTTTAATATGAGTATGCTGAAAAAAGCCAGTCTTTTGCTGAGCCATGTTTTATGAACATTGTGCATCCGTTATCTTATGCAAATAACTTAAGATGCACTGGCTCTAAGCCATGATAAGATCTATTAAATCAAAGGGATGTCCTTGGGGTGGCTGCTATCCTAACTTTTCCCAGCAGCTAGGTAAAGGTCATATTTGATCTCTGAATGTATGTGTGTTGTTCAGACAGACGTAGGGGTGATGTTGACTCTCCTTAGTAACCTGGCAACAATGAAATGCCCTTTATCTAGTTTATATCCATAACAACCCAGGGTTTTCAATACAAAACCATTTTACTTTAGAGCGGCTGTGGAAGTTCATTGATTGCCCACCTCACCATGTGCATAGCAATCAACTTAATTCTCTTAATCGTGTTATGTAATAATGTGACTCATTGGCATGCATTTTCATACTAGCAGACCATAACTGCAGCGGCCCTAAGATAGATGTTGTGCTCCATTAAACAGTCTTAATACAGTACTATGCAACACTTCCAAAACATATCACTTTATTACATTGTTTGAAAAAGGGCATTAATAAGACATCAGGCAAAACAAATGTATGATCCTAAATGAAAAAGCACGTTGTTGGAGATGTCTGCTCATGTCTGCACTTAGCTGTGAAATTTGAAGATGTGAAACTGTTTTGTAATATTCTTCTGAAAGCAAAAACTCAAAACATTGTTCCACTTTAGCAAATTCTGTTTCTAACTGGCTCATGGCTGCAGTGGAGAATCAGTGGGTCAAAATGGCATCTGGTATGCTGTAGGCTTTACATGTAGCTGGAAGAGTAGAAGCAGTGTTCACAGGGAGCTTATTCAAGGAATGAAAACATACATGCATAAGAGGAAACCAGAGAGATGTACCTTTATAATACTTTACAGCCTGCTCATATTTGTTTTCCTGAAGGTGATGGGTCAACAGTTGTAACTGCATTGATTCGTATGGGACAACTCGTGGGCCTGCGTGCCTGCCGTCGGCTGGAGGAAGTTGCTTCGGCATCAGTAGCAGCTATCTTTGAACATTAGATAAGCCCTCACCAAAAGCACATACAAGTTAAACATCTATACAGTATTCTACAGTTGTGCCTTGTCTCTGTTTCCCTTCGAGTCCCTTAGATTGGTGGTTTAGATGGAGACGTTTGAAGACTCCCAAAGGCCGCCACGCCTGCACTTCTGAGAAGCCCTTAAACGTGGTCACTGCAGGATGAGATCTGGAGTGTTTCAATGTGCTGTGATGTCTCAAGGGTTCTTGTAGCTGGCAGACTTCTTTCCACTGACCATATAGAAAGGCGGAAGTCTGCCTATACAGGTTGATGGATCACAAAGCCCAGGTGGCCCTGCAGGTCCCCTTGGACCCGATGCTCCAGGGACACCAGGACTTCCTGTCTCACCACGTTCACCATTTTTGCCATCCTTGCCAATGCCAGCAGCGCCTGGTGCACCTGAAGTGGAGATAACAAAGAATGTGACATTTTAAAGTGGAACTGAAATTAAAATTCCTTTTCGCAAAGACATGAGTATATACACATATTGTATATCCTTCACATTAGTTTAGCACTTATTTAGTCAAAACTGTAATTAACAAAAAGAAAACCAACTGACACTGTGGGTATTGTTATTTAATTGGTGCAACATCTGTGTGCCCATAAATAGTTCAAAATATCACTTCATTCCCAGTGGCCACACAGGAAACAAGGCAGCAGGGGAACTGACAATATTAGAATCATTAGAGTTGTGATGTGGGGAGGGATGCTGTTTCCAGAAGTGTTTTTTTTTGTTAGTTAAATTTTTTACCATTCTTTGATATCCTCAATGTTACTTGAGGATAAATATTTTAATTATTTCAACTGCATTTCATGTTTTGTCCAACAATTTGGCAGAGGGTTCTAAATGCCGTGCAGCGGAAGGGGCATGGGTCAGAGCTGCAGTTGGAGAGAGAGCCTAGAGGAAAAAAAGGGCGAAAAACTTGCCTGGCTGCTCTGTGAGTTTTTGATCTGTTGCACTCTAAGTAAAGGCTTGAACAATAACTAAACTATAATTCACTAATGACAGACTAACAACACTCGCTGTTGCCATGGAGAGGAAGCCAGTAAGAAGCACCAACCAGGGCGGTTGATAATTCATATCGCTTCAGAGTTGCAGTTGGGAACAAAAGGTGGGCCATAGTTGCTAAACTCCTCAAAAAGTGACCATGAAAATAAAAGTGAACTGCTTTAAGCTGCAGATTGTAAAATAAATGTTTGCAACACTGCAATCTTCTGTCCACGGTTAGCTAGTTAGCCTGGCTTGCTAGCTTCCACTATTTGAGTAGAATACAACATTAAAGGCACGAAGAGTCCTCACAAATGCTGGGGACAGACTGTTGGCTGTGTACAGAGGTGTAAAGTAACAAATACTTCGTTACTGTACTTAAGTAGTTTTTTTTTTCCAGATTTGCACTCTTGAGTATTTCAAGTTGTTGCAATCTTTACTTTGACTTTGATACATTTCTAAGCTAGGGTGACCATACGTCCTCTTTTTCCCCAGACATGTCCTCTTTTTGGGACATAAAAATACATCCATCCGCGATTTCTAAATCACCCAAATGTCCGGGATTTTGCTTTGACCAGTACCTGTACTATTAGGCCTAAATTTTACTCTTTAGTGTACTGGCACTTCTCACAAGCTGCTGCTGCTCTGGAGTTGGGACAAGCTCGATTACTTTTTGAATCCATGCGTGTGCATGAAGTTATCACTTTTTGTGAACTGACCAATCACAGCCTGGATTGGACGGGACATTAAACAAAGGTTGATGTGGTACTACAGCAAACTTTTGAAATGTTGAACAAGTTCTACATGAATGGTTATTATTATTGACAAGTCAGTAGGCTACTTAGCATTAACAAATTAGAGACTAACCACCATATAGAGCATTTTTCTTGCACAAGGAAATAACGAATGGGAACAACCTTATCAGAATGAAACTGCTGTAACTGAAATTAATGTTATACTAGTGGTAAGCTTTATATGATACTTTTATCTGAAATTAGAATGAATACACTGATATTGGACTTAATCAAAGCTTAACAAGACAGAAAAACACCTGCATTGATTGCACACCTGAGTGGAGCAGCATTAAAAACAAATTTTATAAAATTACAAATTTATTCGGCGCAAATCAACTTCGCCCAGCTGATGCGTCACCGGCATACACCATGATAGTAATCAAGTCACTCTCGCACTGTGAGTCGCCCCTACTTTGTGACAGTGGCAACATAGTTTTGCAATATATAAACATCTAAAAACTGAGGCACAAACTTGCTCTGTTTGGGATTGTAAGCTGCACTTTATCAGAGGTGCTAAACTTTACATTTGTGTGGATTTGTGGTGAGATTTCTGCCTAAAGTTAGTTTCGGTTTCCACCTCCTTGTCCCATCCTAAGAAATAGTCCCAAATGGGTCTAGGTGTCTGTCAGACGGTCTGAAGGGGATACTACCACATCGCATTTTGTAAGATCAATAGATTTGAATGTGTGGTACGTTTACCTGAGTAGTGTTTTGCTGGATGACTTTTACCTGAGTTACATTTTAGGGTGGTATCTGTACTTTACTTAAGTAGAAAATTTAAGCACTTTTTCCCCCACCAGCTATATACCAGCTCACACAGTATGGTACACACTATGTAGACTTGTTAAAAAATGGGAAAAACACCTTGTATCGTGCTATGACGTGTTCTAGTCAATAGTGCACCACGAACGTTAGATACCCTGTGCAGTTTTTGACCACTAGCAGCTAGTAGCACACAGTGCATGTGTGACGCAATACACAATTTTGCCAATTGTGTCACACAATTTCACTGATCTACAGGTGGCTGTAATATGCCAAGAATACCAGTAATGTGATAGCAAAGGCACTGAAGAAAAAAAAAAGTACTAGAAAGCAGGCATCAAAGCAGGATTTAAAATCTTAACAACAGCTTTTTAAATGTTGTATGAGGAAGCAAATGCATTCAGTCTGTCAGTTTATTAGACTTCTATGTAAACAGTTTGTTTGTTTGTTCACAAGAGAATTCCACAGGGTGTCTTTAACAGCAAAGTCCTTGAAAAGTCAGTCAAATGGGAAATGCCCACCCTGCGGCTTGAAGCTTAGATGCTGTTTCCATATACAGTATATGCCCAGAAACATTTTCTTTTAAATCTGCACAACAGCAGTAGTTTATATATATATATATATATATATATATTATAGTTTATATCTCCTCACACACAAAGAGGGGGGAATTAAATGTGCAGTTCCACTGTTAATAAAGAGGTATGTAGACATTTTGAAGACTCTCTCTTGTTTCCTCTCAGCAGCAATGTGCTCTAATTGTGACAAGAATGTAGCTTTACCTGGTGCACCTGGTGCGCCGGGACTTCCTTTGATTCCTACACCGTCCTCTCCCTTGTCTCCCTTATCTCCCTTTTCCCCAGCATCCCCTGCAGAACAGAAGAGCACATAGAGGACACACACATTAATGCTGAGATAAAATGGAGAGGCATACTGTTTTCACAGTTATGGCGATGTAATTAGGAAACTTAATGACTCCAGTTTGATTCAGCCTTGTTTAGTGAATCATTGATTGTGTGATGTTATGCATGGGTGAATCCCTTCCATCTGCAGAGCGCTCTACAACTTCTTGCTGTGGCAATGTGCAGACGAAGGTGTACTGCCAGGAACCACAGCCTTGTTTTCTCTGAAGGCTTCATTTAATTTCTTGCCACTACATCCACTGTTCTGGATGCTCTCCAGGAAAATAAAGGAAAAGCAAAAGTTATCACAGCAGCACAGCTTATCTATCACAGTGCCGGTGAAAGACATTCAGTATTTGCAAACCACTCAAAGCTTTTCTAAAGATTGCTGAAGCCAGCAGCTTCGGTAATCTTAGCTAGCGTTGTAAGAGTTCAGTATGAAGTGGGGAATGGACATAAAAAGGCTTACTGACCTTTTTTGCCTGGTGCACCTGGAAGTCCAAAAAAGCCTGGATGGCCTTTGGGCCCCATCAGCCCTGGGGCTCCTGCTGCTCCTGGCACTCCAGCTGCTCCAGGGGGGCCGGGAGGTCCTGCCGGTCCAGGAATACCAGGGGCACCAATGGCTGCTGGTTTCTTCAGAAACTCTTTCTTAAACTCTGCTAATTGTTCTAGAAGGGCAAAGAACAAATCATTGTAACACATGGAAGTCTTTTACAAGAATGATTAGTTTGATCATGGGTTAAATACAGTATAAGTTATGTGGACTTGACCGAACTGCACCTTCAACAACAGCAGAACACATTTCCCGAAGCTTCTCATCACTCACTTTAGGGCCCTGTGAAAGGATGAACAAGCATTATTACATCACTACATAGAGCATAGATTTGGGTCTGAGGCTGCCATGTGCTGTACAGAGTGTAAAATCCTGTGAGGCAAATACAACATGTGGATTGTAATATTACACATGAATCATGGAGGCTAGAGCAGCGGCGGCAGCTCTGTGAGGCTGCATAGCAGTGCTAGGAGTTAAATGTCAGTATGCTAACATGCTACAGTGACATTGCTAAGATGCAGATTTTACCTTACAGGGAAACATAAGAGTATCTGCGTGGCGTTTAGTTACAAGAGTGATTTAAATCAAATTCTTCCGATGTGATTGGATAATTCAAAGTTGGCTTAGCGAATACAGCGTGACACAGAGCTGCTAAGCACCCGCAACTCCCTCATGCACATTGTTAGATCAGTTTTTGCCAGCTGAAACTCTTATGATATTGCTATGTTAGCATAGGTGGTTTAGGTTAGGTGTGGCTTCATGTGATGGACAGGGTTAGCTAGTCACCCCAAATCAAATTTGATTTGATGAATTCATTAAAAGTTTTTACAGGAAGAGGAAAAAGAGCGGTTTTGTGATTAGAATATTCAAAAAAAAATTTTTACCCATATTTAGCATAATACCAAGAGATAAGATTAGAACTTGGCAAATGTATTTTTTCTTTAAGCAGGTTGCTGAGGCTGAAGCTGAGGCTGATCTCATTAGTTTTGCAGGTATTTGGTCATAATACCAAAGAACTGGGAAGAATTTTGCTTGACCATGGCACTAAATGAAAAGTCACCAAAGTCAGTGTCATCTGCAAAACATGAGTACGTGTGCAAGATAGTAAGGCAATCTATCCAGCAGTTGTTCAGATATTTCAGTTAAGTGGTGGACTGACAACATTACCATCCCTAGCATGGCTAAAAAGTAAATAAACCATTTATTTGGATAATACCAACCACAGTACCAACTAGAGGGGCACTCAGTGATGTTTGAGGTGCCGGTTATGTTTTGTTGTATGCTTGTTGTATGTTTGTTTGCTCTTCCTAAGCCCATGCTACACCCTTCCACCAAGTTTCATGAAAATCGGGCCTGTAGTTTTTCCGCAATCCTTCTGACAGACAGACAAACAAACAAACAGCACCAAAAAATATAACCTCCTTGGTGGAGGTAATGTTCTCTCTTTTAGAATTCTCAAGTTGATCAGTTGTTCATTTCCACTTTTGGCTGATCTATCTGAGCTTAGCGCTTGTTGGCCACTACTGCTAGACAGCGTGCTGCTGCTGCATATAGCATTTAGAGTAGTACTTACAGGTAGACCTCTGGGGCCTGGTGTTCCGGGAATGCCTGGTTCTCCCTCCTGCCCTCGAGCTCCCATTGGACCAGCCAAACCCTCGTGACCCGGCTGACCTGGTCTGCCACTATCTCCTGTAGCTCCTCTTTGACCCTTCTCTCCAGGCTTAATGTTGGGGGAAAAAAATCATTACCATCCTAATCTGATATTAACTGTCCATTTTTTTTTTTACTGGTAGATCAGTGTATCTTTTATTCGTGTGGGTTTCATCATGATACCCGGGCACAAGTTCAACTAGATTACATTATTTTGTTCATATACAATGCAACCCACTAGCAGTAGCAGGTGTTCTTCAGGCAACAGTTTAGAACAGAATGCGAGAGTTGCAGTACAGACAGTGGTTTTTAATACCTCTCCTTTGATTCCAGCAACACCGGGAGGGCCCTGAAAACACACAAAGATTAGCTGACGTCTGTCAAACCCACTTGTGGAAAGGTTGTTGCATGTTCGACTAAACAAAATGCAGCTCCACATACCTGATCTCCCTTGACCCCGATATCTCCAGAAAGACCTGTGGCCCCCTGTTCACAAAGGCAGCGTGGTGAGTGTGTAAGGTCATTCACAGGATACATTCGAAGCAACAGATTGTAATAGTTCTTACCTGACTTCCTTTTGGTCCAATTGGCCCCATAGGCCCCTAGACAACACATGAAAAAAACATAATGTTCACTAAACCGAAACCCCATCATTAGGGATGTTGTAGGAAGTAACATTGGTAAAATGAGATTTGTCTAACCTGATCACCTTTGAGTCCAGTATGACCCTTTATTCCTTTGGCACCAGTGTCACCTTTTTCTCCTTTTTCACCCTGGAAATACAACATATTACATCCAACTTTTCTATACAGTTGAACATTTTAGCATTTGGCAGTGGTGGAGGAAATATTTACATTTTTTACTTACAATGAGAAAGTAAAAGTCCTAAATTCAAAACCTTACTTAAGTAAAAGTATGTTAAAAATAGAAGTGTTATCAACAATTCTTCAGTATATTTGTATAAAATGTTTTTCACTATTGAATATGCTGTTTCTGGATTGATGGAGTTAAATCCCGGGGCGGCTGTGGCTCAGGAGGATAGAGCAGGTTGGCTGCTAATCGGAATGTCGGCGGTTCAATCCCTGGCTCCCCCTGGTTGCATGTTGAAGTGTCCTTGGGCAAGATACTGAACCCCCAATTGCCCCTGGCGGCTGTTCCGCCAGTGTATGAATGTGTGTGAATGTTAGTTTCTATTTGAGCACTTAGGCTCAGTGTGTGAATGCAGATGTAGTGTAAAAGCACTTTGAGTGGTCGAAAAAGACTAGAAAGGCGCTATACAAATACAGAGCATTTACAAATAGTTTATTTATCTTGAGCAGTGCTTGAAGTGGAAAAACATAGGTGCCAGTACTCTCCATTCACGTGTTGGCATGTGTATTAGCTAGCTGGCACTTGCTGATTGCTGTCAACAAGGTTGGCACTTTATGTAGAACAAAATGAAGAGATATTTTCACACTATTTTGAAGAAACCTTTGACGGTGAAATATAAAAGTCCTCCCCCAGAAGATATTGAGCATTAAACTCTTAAATTACTGCATTCTGGAGACATTTTCTGCACCAATTTATGGTGTTAATGTCTTTATATGAAAGGAAACACAAAATGGCATGTGACAATCCAAAATATAAAACTATAATGGAATATAATGCAGTAATCAGTAGCTTGCTTTTTTTTTTAAGTTCCTTCTTTTGGACAATTTGTTTATTCTATACATTAAATTGCATTCTTTGTTTTCCTATTGTGCAAATAAACCTTTCTCAAAGCAGTTATTATTTGTTACTTAACATTTCTTTTTGCAAGCTATTTTTCATAACTTTTCTGTGAGAACAAAAAGTCCTGGTGCGCCAAAGAGTAAAATGTATACTGTAAGTGCCGGCCCACTTTAAGCACTGATCTTTAGAAGTAGAAGAGTTTCTCAGCCCACAAAGGAAAATTTTTCAGAAAAAATTCAAATTCAAAATCAGCACATTGGGAGATTTTTTACTGGACAAGAAGGGTATGAAAAACTATAACCTGTAAAATAACTAGTAACTAAATCTGTCAGACAAATAGTGGAATACAAAAGCTATTTTCCTCTGAGATGTAGTAGAGGGGAGTAGAAGTATAAAGTTGAGGAAATATTCAAGTAAAGTACACATACCTCAACTATGTACTTGAGTAAATGTACTCAGTTATATTTCACCACTGGTATGTAGAACCTTATATATGCATATTATTAATGTCTCACCTGGATACCTGGAGGACCTGCAGGCCCCGTTGGCCCTTGTTTTCCTGTTTCACCCTGCAAATTGATTATAGATCCAGTTTATAATCAATTTAATAATATTGATTTACCTGAAACCTCTATTAAAAGTACAAATGACATCCATTACACTTCAAAATCAAAAGCAGGTACGAACACCCTAAAAATTATCTGACAAACAATTGAAGAGTAAATGCAAACTCACGGTTGCGCCTTTAGCTCCTGGTTTCCCATCTTCTCCATCTCTTCCTGGCTCACCCTACATGAAAACAGATGAGTATGGATGGGTTTATATGACAACTAAACTGATGAATATAATTAAAGTGTGATCTGGTGACTTGATGGGGGAATCTCACAGTCTTTCCAGGAAGTCCAACTGGCCCGATGGATCCCTCAGCACCAATATCACCCTAAATCCAACACAGGAATTGTGTTAGTCTTCAAGTTTGTGTTTCAGTCAGCTCAGATTGCTTGCGACGAGTGAGTTCCAGTGAAGTCTAATAGTGCAACAATAAAGTTTTGGTGTTACTATGTGGACACGCCTCATTAAATAGGAGATGATTCCAATTACCTTTGCACCAGCGGGTCCAACTGCACCCTGCTTCCCTGGCAGCCCCTAGGAGCAACAGTGCATCATAAAAAAGAAACTGATGTGTTGATGTGAAAATGAATGTGTTATTGCTGCTACACCCTCAAATCCTGTTTATGTGGGTTGTAAGAATTTATACTGAAGTTATGAGCTAGCAAAAATTCACATTATTTTAGTCTTCACACAGCCAACTCGGTAATTATACAACTGTCTTGATGACTTGAACAGTCATGAGAACGATCTTAAAGTATGAAAGTATTAGCATTAGGCACAGTGATACTTTGAGCCTAATGCTAACATGCTAATGTTAAGCAGGTGTAAAATTTACCATGTTCTTACTTTAACATTGAGATATTTCACCAAAAGTCAATCTGCTGGTGGCGCTAGAGCAAAAGTCAGGAGATCAAAGTGATTATTCTTATTCTTCTTAGCTGGAAATCCCCCACCCCTCCATCTCATCCACGCTGGATCCATGAGGTCATATCAGCCTTGTGCTGTATAATGACTAATAAACAACCAAATAAACAACCTTGTACCTTGTACCTTGATTAGGATTCATAGTTGGGGAACCATAAATGTCAGTATAAAATTCCACAGCAATTCTTCTAATAGTTAGAAGAGATAAATCAGTCTGGACACCGCCACCTGTAAACTGCATGCTGCTAGCATGGCTAAAAAGATGGAACCCAAATCTCTGCTCACTTGCATGTTGTGTCAATTACCAAAGACATTTTTGGTTACTGAAACAGACAAATATGTATTCACACTTCTCACATACACATTACCGTATTTTAAATGTCCTTTTGTGGTGGCTTGAAAATGATTTACTATGAAAAAGTTACCAGTATGCAGTTTTTGTAAAGCTTGACAATTCCTCTGAAAAATGTCTTTTCCAGGAAATATAAGTGGAGACTACATAGCATTCAGAAAACCATGGGAAAAAAGCATACTGTTCTTTTTCTACTGCGCTGTTTGTAGAGTCAGTTTGAGCATTTAAGCCTCTAGGTAGGGCAAGATAGACCTGCTCTTGGCATGATATTTCCCTCCCCGCTGTTTGTTTGGCTTTAATGTTTTATTTATCTGACCTGCTTTGTGGCGTCAGAGAGGAGCTTGTCCGCCATTCTTTTTGTTTGTTTTGACTTACTTTGCAATCAAAATATAACAAATCACAGCCGTAAGTGCAGACACCCTTGTGAAGGTGGAAGGGCCCCAAGTTGTCCCTTATGGACCAGCAGGCGTGCACTCTAGTATCACCTGTTTCTCAGATGTGTGCCCCTCTACCGATGGCAGCCCATACAGGCAACCTAACCCTATTGTGAGATACACCCTACGCATATGAACTCAATTCCATAAACACTTTGGCCACATACAGGCCTTGCTGTACATGCCTCTTACAAACTCCCCTTTTTTAAACCTTCTTTGATAGATGCAACTTTCCAAATCTGATTTGGGAGGGGAATGCACGGTGTGGGGGATTTCTTCATGGATGGGCAGTTTGGCTCAATTTCGTAGAAAAGTACAACCACACTCCCACTTTTCAGGTTCTTTATGATCCATGATTTCACTCGCACACAGTTTCCAAATTTGCCATCCATCCCATCAACCAGCCAAGTCGATGGCTAGGCTATGGGTCTCACTTGTGCTGTAGTATTCAGAAAATGGATCGTTATTCTCTGGGGGGGGACTTCGGCACAGAACTCTTGGAGGAAACCTGGCAAAGAGCTATTAATAGAATACACACATTTTCAATTTGTATCAGACACGGATTGCTGTAGTTTAAAGTACTTAGCCATTTCAGTAAGGCCAAACTGGCCCTGATATTTCCTGGGTCAGACTCAAACTGTATTTGATATCATCAAGCCCTTGCTACAATCAGCCATACAGTATGTTTTAGATATGCCCAAGACTGGACACATTCAGGTCGGAGATTTGTAACACATTCTCCTACATATGTAGAACAAAGGTTGACCCTGACCCAGTTATCATTAACTTTTGGGGTTGTCCCTAACAACAGCAGGATATCCAGACATCAATCAGATTTAATGACATTCTCAACATGCTTATTCTTCTTAGCTGGAAATCTCCCACCCCTCCATCCAACGCATTCTCATCTCAGTGCGTTATAACTGCTTTCAGACAGCATGACAAAGCGTAAGGATTTTACACTAAAGGCACCCTTCAGCGTCCGTATGAAACGCCCCCGTTTGCTACATTGCAGCAACACAAAGGAGGCTAACCCTACCTGCTAGCACAGCCGATATGCGCAGCTGTACGGTTAGTTAGGGTCAGTGACTTAGGTTTAGGTACCAACATTTTCGATGGTTGTGGTAAGGGTGGGGCTTCGGGGGGCTGTCAACACCTTTAACACAAACGTAGCTAGCTAGCATTTCCGGTCTGTAGAGGACGCCCCAGAGTGTCTCATATAGACGCTTTTGGAAACGTCTAATAGTCCCTTTAGCGTCTAATAGCTACGTTTTGTCACTTTTTCTGAAAGCGTTGGTATTGAGGTTATGTCAGCCCTCAAACTTGAAAAAGGGCACCTCGAAAAAGTTTCAAAATACATGGCATCCCTTCCTAGACTACAATGCGAACAAATGTGATGCAAACCCTTTTTGTTTTTTTTGTCGATTGTATTACCTACTTTCCCTCCATTTGTTTTGTTTATTATTTGGTTTTCACCATAAATGCAGGTCAGCTACATGCAGTATGTGAGGTGTGCAGGAAGTTGTATCCACATATGGTATTGATGCAATTGTACCCCTTTGTTATTTTCTGTTAATCTCCCCTTGTCGCTGAAAATTCAATAAAACCAATTTGAAATAATAATGAAACAAACAAATATAAGTGCAGACTGGGTTTGATATGAAAGAAAATGAAGTTGAACTTACTGGAATACCCACAATCCCCCTGATACCAACAGCTCCAGGAGTACCAGGTTCTCCCTGTTGAGTAGACATTCATGCACATTGGTATCGTTATAGAGGGTAAGCGCATGATGTCACAGAACGCAGTTACACCCACTAAGTGGCAGAAAGACGAGTAGCAGTGTTAGCTTGAATCGGCTAAAACACAAACAACAAATCTAAAATGGGAAAAAGCTGGACCGCTGGTTCTTTGGTAAGCAGTAAGGCTCACTGTTGAGTCCGACTGCCTTTAATTTGAGCAAATAATCACTTGTTTTATTCCCGGTTTGCTAAATGCAGCCATGGTAACAGATGTTTTGCCACTCAGTCCAGCGTGTTCCAGAAGGGGAAGTGACATCAACTCTATAGAAGAGTTAGATCAACATTGGTCCATATATGCTGTATATTATACTGTATGTCTGTGTGTCTTGTTGGCCATGGCTGATATAATGCAGTACACGCCTGACAGGAAAAACTAAGAAACATGATTTGATCTTTGGATGCTGTTCCTCATCATTTTTGTATTTGACACTATGTAACTCTGGATAGAAGAAAAAACAAATCTCTTACAAAAAAAGTTAAATTTAATTCAGTGCACACACATTGCGCTGATACAACATATTTTTGGTCTGGTAAGACCAATAATTTACGGTGGATAATAAAAAACATAATGAGCAACTGATGTTCAAACATTAGGCTGCAATTAAGTACATTGTAGTGTACCGTGATGGTCCAAACATTGTGTCAAACGCTTGACACCTTAAACAGTGAAAGAAAAATACTGAGGGGAAACTAAACATGAGGTTATTTGTGGTCAAAATAAGTAAAGATTTTGAATACCTTAGCTCCATCAATTCCAGGAAGTCCATCCAAGCCATCTTTACCAGGATCTCCCTGTAATGTCACACCACACACTTGTAACCCTCTAAACAATGCTGTGCTAAAGAACAAACGTTCATTCAGTCCCAACAGTGTACTTACAGCGACTCCTTTTTCCCCTGCAGGACCCTGTTCTCCTTGAGGTCCCACAGGCCCCTAATCAAAATTTTTAAAAGTTTTTAAAATGAAACCACATCTTTAGCAAAAAAAATCCAGAATCTAAGTTGAAGTGTAGAACTTACAACGTCACCCTTAGGCCCCTCGAAACCCTGACGTCCACGGATTCCCTCCACACCCTGAGAGAAGAGATTCAATCAGAGGCACATCTGGAGAGTTAGCTTTAAATGAGATCCGGCTCTATAGCTCTGAGAGTCACACCAAAAAGCAGAGGACATAGAACTGATTAAACTAATACTGCTTACAGGAGCTCCAGGTGGGCCGGTAGGTCCTGGGATACCATTAAAACCAGGAGGACCCTATGAACGGAGATGAGTCAGATTTATCTGTAAATATAATGCTACAAAGGTTTATAGCATAATCACATGCCAGGAAATTGAATTGTTCTTTTTATTAGCAGCCCTGAATGAAACCAATAAGTTTCTAAAAAACTTTGCTTTAACTGACTCTGTCTCCCTTTTCTCCAGTTGTTCCAGGGAATCCAATGGGCCCTCTTTGCCCCTAAAATGACAGAAGAGCTCAAATCAAAAAATATATATATCACTCCCCCTCAAAGAGACACATACAGGTGTGTAATAACATGCTTTGACTGAGGAAGAAGCTTCCTTACATCATCTCCCATTCGACCTGGTGGTCCCTGAGGACCAGGCACTCCATCTTCTCCCTGTGGAAAACAAAGAAAACTGAACAAAAATTGCGAGAACAGAGAGATAATTATATTAAGCTGTCTATAGGCTTCTATCAAATCACTAATGTGCAAGTTGTTCATATCAGTCTCTTTGCATACTTGTTAATGGAAAAGGAAATTCACACAGTTGCTGCAGAGGAACTTTTTTTGTCAATTCGAGGGAGTGATATTAAAAAGAAACCTCATTTGTTGACAAGATGTTTTTTCTGTTTTCACTCTCTCACATACCTTTGCCCCAGGTTCTCCATCTTTTCCAGGCTCACCAGGCAAACCTTTGTGTCCCTGAAGGCAACAATCAATTGTATTAACAATTTGGTATTACTTTATCAACAAATGTATCAGATTTCTGTCTTTCTACTGTGACAGTTTAAGGTTCCTGTATATGAATATGAATATATGAATTTAAAGGTCGAAATGTATCTCAGATTTTCCCCTCCTACTCATGTGGATGTACACATTATTAAAAAAACTTTTTCCAAAGCAACTATTGGCCTTCCAGCTACTGTTTTCCACTCTCCTCATAATCTATAACTAGACTAATGCAGCCACGCTGGCACTTCTGTGAGGATGTACTTTGTAACTAAATGCTAATGTCAGCGTGCTAACGTGCTCAGAGATTTTGACCGTCTTAATGAAATTCACCAGAGTTATTATATACATGTATATAATTAAATCTGTATGACAATCCATTCAACAGTTGCTGAGGTTGGACTGACCAACCAACATTCCCTAGCATTCCTGGCGTGGCTAAACATCATGTGAATACAACAACAACAATAACTGTGAAAATGTTATCACTTTTAATTTTGTTTAAATATGTTTTTAAAGTGTGCATCATGCAGCAAAATACAGTGCCAAGGGCTTGTCTAGAAATTACTTAGTTGTGTCAGATAATAAACAGCAGCCATTTTCATTTAGGAAGCTTCTAAAGCTTCTTCTCACATACTCTTTTTATGTTGAAGTTTCTTGGTGCTTTTTGTTTAGGTATATTTGCTGTTTGTATAGAATTCATTGTGGTAAGCCCTGTGAAGTCAACAGGAAGAACAATTACCAAAATGTCCTTAATCGCAAGTAGACCTAAACTGACTTACTCAGAACTACTAACTAAAACTAAATCTAAAGTATTATATAATCCAAAAAAGATTGTTTTTTTTTTAAATTATTATTGGCATTGATGTTCCTCACCTTCATCCCTGGTAGCCCAGCCATTCCCTGTGGTCCGGCAGGACAGGCAGCAGGACACTACAAACACACACAGAGGCAGATGGGATTGAAATGTGAGACGCGGACAGACAAAACAGACTCAACAAGCATGGCTGCTGCAGAGCCTCTAAACTTCAATTCCATTTGATCAGAAATTCACTGTCACCAATCCAATTGCCATGCATCCAGGAAACATTTGGCAGTGTGTAAGACAGTAAAACACTCACAGCTTCCCCACTTCCCTCATTGCTGGCACCAGGCGGCCCCTAAAACACAGCAGAGTGACATCTAAATCAAGCCGGAAGGTGTTTAGATGTCCACATAAATCCACCATAGCGGAAATTCCCAGAGAGGTAATGTGAAAAGAGACCACAGTGTGCAACATCTCCATACACTCATAATTTCACATGGAAAGCATATAGCTGTATGGTATGAGTGTATAAGTACAGATGACAAGTTAGTATGAGGGCTACTGGGATTACACCTGTTCAGCAGATGGTTAATATCCAGTGTGGGGCTGATATTGAGCTTTAATTAAAAGGCATGCAGATACTGATCATTCAATTTGCTGTAGAGTGTAGTATTTTTGTGAGAACCCTCTGATGCCACAAGAGGATGTCTTTTGTGGCGTTGAGTAGTTTAGTACCCCAAGAACTAAACCCTGTTTCAAAGGCTTTTTATTTACCAAATAATAAGTGTCTGGTTATGCTATACTTATGTAATTTCTGTCATGAAAAGTGTCTAATATATATATAAGATTCTGTTGCCGCGCCACCAGACTGCAGAGCAGCTTCCCCCCCCCAAGCTATCAGACTTTTAAACTCAACTTTAAATTCATCCTCAGCACTGCTCCATTGAATATAGTTTATTTCTACCTTGTAATTCAAACACAATGATATCAGGTAATATCCCAAATATCAGAATCTGCATATAAGCTCACTTTAAAATGCCCAAATAAAAACAAATCAATCAGAAATAAGATCAATCATGAAATTTATGAAAAAAATAGTAGGTCAGTAGTTAGATCTGGCTCTTACCGCAGGCCCTGGTGGACCAGGAGGGCCAACAGGCCCTGCGATGCCGGGACTCCCTCTGGGTCCAGGTGGACCCTGCAAGTACAGGAAATATCATCATGACCTTTGATATCAAACACATATAAGCAAGCATTTGATGTACGACCAAGTACAAAATCCTCACAATATCAAACTAATAAATCATATTCAGAGCCTGTTGGAAACATGGTTCAAATAATGTTGATGCATGCGAAGCTGATGATGTGAAGTTAAGATAGCCATCTTAACTCACTGGAAGAAGTAGCAATACGGCTGTGTAAAATATTCAATTAAGTAAGCAGTATCACTAGTACAAAAATACAGTCTCCAAGTATCCAAGTAGAAGTTCTGGTTCAGAAAATGTCCTCTGTAAGCAATACAGTATTATTATGAAAAGATGTCTAAGGAACATTTTTTATACACAGTTCCCAGCCTAGGGGGTCCCCGCCAAATGGTCACAAAAGGGTTGTGAGGTAATTAATGGAAGTAGAGAGAACATAAAAACAAGTTCTGCAACATAGATCTGTATTGCTTTTTAGGGCTTTTTGTTTGCTTTGTCCCCTCACACTTGTCTTGTCTTAATTTGAAGTCTGACCTCAGGCCCAATGTTTCCTTCATCTCCTGGGATTCCTGCTTTCCCCGGTGGTCCCTGTCACGCACAGACACAGCAGACTCAGCAGTTAATACAGCAGCACATTCAATGGTAAGCCATGTGTAAGCTTTTCAACAATGTTTCTGAATAAAACTGAAGATGTAGCAAACACGTACAGGAGGTCCTTCACTTGCTGGGCCCTGTGAAACAAGAGACAGAAGATAATGATTAAGTAGTTTCTTCGTAGTTACAATGTAATTTCCATTCATGTTGCTTTAATAAGAGCTTTTTCCACTTACAGGAGGACCTGGGGATCCAGGAAAGCCAGGAAGTCCCTGCAATCAGGAGGTTATAAAAATAGTCTTTGTTTGTAAAAAAAAAAAAAAATTCTTATAACTGGATGATTTCCAAGTGACCTAAATGGTTACTCACTCTCTCCCCTACAGGCCCTCTGGGACCCATTGGGCCAGAAGAACCCTGCAGACAACAAACACACAATCACACACAGACAGTACTGGCAGATGTTATAAAGAGTGAGTGTCAGTGGATGAGGTGATGTTTCCTACAGCAGCTCCTGGAAGGCCAGGCAGCCCTCTCTGTCCAGGAAGGCCGATCTCCCCCTGTTCCCCTTTGCTGCCCTAGGAAACAAACACAACAGGAATAAAACAGCTTTATCTTCTTCCTGCATCTCTCTGCACTGTTGCTAGGATACACAGAGGCGGTGACAGTCAACATTAAATCAATGAAATGTGGGCTGCACTCGTTGTTTCTTAGATCAACAACAACCCAAGCTTGTGTAAAGCTATGCAGATAACACATGAGTTAGACAGGAGGAGTAAAAATAATCTTAAATTAATTATTATTAATTAATATGTTTAAGATATGTTATGTGTTTGTGCAAATACATTTTGTGGCAACTACAACAGTGGAAATATGGAAAAATTCAGCAGATCACAGTAGATCTGTAGTCCTAAAACTAAAATTAACCTAAAATTGGATTCCTTCACCAGAATATCTTTTTTCCCCAAGGGGAAATGTCCAGGGGTTTCCCAGGGCATAGATGGAACGTCTGGGCTACCTTGATAAAGGAGAAGGCCCACTAGAAGCAAACAAATCACTTGAAACCACCACTTCTCGCAGCTGGAAAGTACTGTAGCTTTCCTGTTAGAGTAACTTGCTCATTAGTAAACACTGTCAGCCTTTGACTTCCACTGAGAATTTATGTGACTTTGGGTCAAGTGTTTTTATAATCATGGAAGAAAAGGATATACAAAAGAAGAAATCCAGAAACTCCAGTGACCTTCTCTTCCATAGACATGTTTCCACAGGAAGTAAAGACTAACTGTTGTCCCATCACTCCATCACTGTTTTTAGGCAAATTACTGAAGCTTTCAGGCAAATTTCATGCTACTTTGACTAAAGTTAAATCTTTTCAACTGTCAATTCCTTGCTGGTCAGTCCGGTGTTGCCTGCTATCCCACAATGCAGGAAAAATTATGACTTTTATGGGGCAGGATCACACCTGGGTTACAGGCCCTATAGAATTCTACTGCGGATTAAAAATGTGTAAATTCAAATGTCACCAAATTTAAGATGTGTCCTAAAAAATCATGTTGGAATTAGTGAACATTTCTAGGTTGGCCTACAAAAAGTACAATATCTACAATAAAAAAAGTATGTAATTTTGTCTTCCTCCTGTCTTCCCTGAGGTGTCACATTGCAAACAAACAAAAGTACAAAAAAAGAGCATGGATCAACACAGCCTGCACAGTATTCTTTCAGTACATCTTTTAGTATTTCATACTCACAGGAACGCCTGGACTGCCAGTAGAACCTGGAAGACCCTGGGGAGACAAATGAAACAAGTTAGTTAATAGTTAAAGACAACAGAGACCTAAAGAGAAGAATACTTGTAATTCAGACAATTAAGGACTCTGGTGATTTGTTGAAAGAATGGTTATCAAGGAAGAAATACTCACATCTCTTCCATCCCTGCCATTTTCTCCTGGGGGCCCTCGAGGGCCCTCTGGGCCAGGGGCTCCTGGGGGACCTTGAAATGATTTATCAGGCTGAGAGTAGAGATAACCAGTCAGCAAGTGACAGTGAAATGACTAAATAAAAACTATGAATACAGTTTTTAATGAAACTCATACCTTCAAAGATTGCAGTCATTTATCCACAATGGCGACATATTTTACACAATACAAAATGTTTTTTAACATACACTGAACAAAATTATAAACGCAACACTTTTGTTTTTGCCCCTCTTCATCATGAGCTGAACTCAAAGATCTAAGACTTTCTCTATGTACACAAAAGGGTTATTTCTCAAATATTGTTCATGCATCTGTCAAAATCTGTGTTAGTGAGCACTTCTCCTTTGCAGAGATAATCCATCTACCTCAGGTGTGGCATATCAAGATGCTGATCAGACCGCATGGGTATTGCACAGGTGTGCCTTAGGCTGGCCACAATAAGAGGCCACTCGAAAATGTGCAGTTCCATCACACAGCACAATGCCACAGATGTCGCAAGTTTTGAGGGAGCGTACAATTGGCATGCTGACTGCAGGAATGTCCACCAGAGCTGTTGCCCATGAACTGAATTTTAATTTCACCTCCAAGATCATCTGAGACCAGCCACCCGGACAGCTGCTGCAACAATCGGTTTGCATAACCAAAGAATTTCTGCACAAACTGTCAGGAACATCATCTGCATGCTCGTCATCCTCATCAGGGTCTCGATCTGACTGCAACTTTGCACAGCCATTGAAGAGGAGTGGACCAACATTCCACAGGCTACAATCAACAACCTGATCAACTCTATGCAAAGGAGATGTGTTGCACTGCTTGAGGCAAATGGTGGTCACACCAGATACTGACTGGTTTCCGGACCCCCCCCCCAAATACAGTGATTTTCGAGTGGCCTTTTATTGTGGCCAGCCTAAGGCACACCTGTGCAATACCCATGCTGTCTGATCAGCATCTTGATATGCCACACCTGTGAGGTGGATGGATTATCTCGGTAAAGGAGAAGTGCTCACTAACACAGATTTTGACAGATTTGTGAACAATACTTTTGTGTACATAAAGTCTTAGATCTTTGAGTTCAGCTCATGATATTTGGGGGCAAAAACAAAAGCATTACGTTTATAATTTATTCAGTATGCTTTTAAATTAATAAAAAGGAAAATTGGACTAAAGATGTCAAATTAATTTAAATGGTATTCATATGTTAATTTAATTTATTTAATAACAACATATTTTTATTTTCAATTAGGATGTATCCTTTTACAGCCTGCAGGCATGTTTCTAATTTTGGACATTTCAGGTAATATTCAAAATATCTTGGTGCCAACTTGATTTACAGTCCTTATACTTTATTGCTGGTCACATGTGAATTGTTGCAGAAATGTATGAATGGTCTACCTATACAACCCTAAAACCGCATACAAACAAAACCACCACCATAAAATAGATTTAGAACAAAGCAATAAGGCAATTAGGCAACCAAAGCACTGAAGTAGATTACTGGCTTAAAATCACAAGAGAAAGTAGAGTATATAAATAAATACCTCAGCATTGGCATACATCTGAAGAAGCAAGAGAAATCAGATAAAGGGAGAGTTAGTGAAAGTAGTCACACCACCCTCACCAAAAGTGTCAGCAGAAGCGTACATGTTCACAATCATAGTAGTAGTAGTAGAGTATATCATGCTGTCATTTGAATATACAGCCAGTGTCAACAGTCCCCATGTACAGAACCACCTCACAGCTGGATGCAGGAATGTTAGCCTGAAATCTAATAGAGTGCCCCAGGCCAGGAAATATTTCTTACTATAATGGGTAGGAATATTTGCATCTTAATACAAGTGATTAAATACAAACACTTTAGCTCATTCTAATTCATTGCGCTGCAGACTTTATTAAGAACAAGATGTGAGATAGCAGAGTGGAATTTTCATTATGGGCTTCCTTCTTTGAGGCAGAAATCTCATTAATTGTGCTAAAGCTACACTGATATGAAAGATAATATTTAGTCATAAATGCCATAAACCTTACACAGTGAATATAAATGAATCCTGCCACTATCAAATACTTTCTCACTGATTTCCATTTAGTTTACACTGTTCAATGATCCCAAACAACCTTCATGCCAAAAGATTTCCATGTTTATGAGTTGTGGGCGTTCATCTACGGACAAGATGGTTATATGATTGCAGAACTGAGGGTAAAACATACTGTGCGTTAGGAATATAGCAAATAATAGAAAGTTCCTGGTGAGTTCTGAGTTCAGTCAGAAGCTGAGCTGAACACACACACAGAGACTCCCAAACACACAGTCACTGCGTCCATTTCTAGCCAGATTACACCTAGCTTCTATACAATTTGTGCATTGACTGTTTGGATTACATAAACCGAGGCAAGGCTAATATTTGCCTCACTTTCTGACTTTTAACTCTAACGTCAAACTAGAGAACCACGTTTTTATCCTGGCCAACAGAAAGCGTGTGAAAAATGAAGCCTATTGCTCATGTAACTAGCAAAAAAGTCCATGCTAAGGTAAACTATTTTGCTAATTAGCCTGCTGACCCTCCATCATAACAAATGCAGTAAAAGAGAGAAAAAGAAAGAATTTTCTTTTTCAAGAGTAGCCTAGGGGTCACTGAGAGGGTTTCAGGGGGTCCCCAGCAAAAAGGGGAATAGTTGATTTTCACTATTATTCCATCCATAAGTAACATAAAGACAGAATGTATGACTAATTTGGTCATAGGTTTTGTTTACTTTTGTAATAAAACATCTAAAAGCAAAAATGAAATCAGATGAGGGACCCTGGGACAAAATCTTGTCAAATGGGGGTCCGTGGTCTAATATGAGTCAATTTAGGGGTCCTTGATGTGAAGAACTTTGAGAACCACTGGCCTACACTGTTTAGTGGTACCACCTGGCTCAATGTTCTTCAGCAACAAGGATGGAGAAAATCACTTTTAATGGTCTTGAACAACAGGCAGCAGGTGTATTGCATTACTGCCAGCTGATAATCAAGTAGCAGCGGGTAGTGTGCCTATACTAACAATTAGATTATTTCAGCAGGGCAATGTCGCCTACATAACCTGTTGAATCACTGAGACACCAATTATTGTGCAGGTAAAGTCAATAATTTTTCAGTTTAGATGTAGCATGCAAAACCATGTTGTTGTTGGTGGACTGAGTGTGGTAGGCTACTTTTCATGTTGCAGAAGCTGCCAGCTAACACAAGGAACACATTCTGTGCTGAAATGAAATGAAATGGCAACCACACAAATATGGCACTCTGCTCACAATGCAGGTTGGGTTTCTGATCTCACACTTAAAAAAATTCCTCTTTGTTATTAAAGTCTGACAGTTAGCCTAGTGTTTGTGTTTTGGCATCATGCACTGATGTTTAACACCGCCAATGAAATCATGTCTGCCTGGTCCTTAGCAGCTCTGCCTCAAAGAAATGTTTGCAGTACTACAACGCCAACCTGCTGTTTGACAATAAAAAAATAAAAAAATTAATTGTACAACTTGCAAATTGTTTTGAATGAACTGCAGCCTCTGGGTGTACTAAAGGAAACTGCTTGGCCAAGTATCTATTACACTTGTGTAACTCCATCTCAGCATGTCTGTCCTGTTTTCTTTCAGCATACTGGAAGCCCTATCAACCTGAATAAAACCACAAACCACAACAGATGCTGAGCAGATCCCAGTACTTGTTACTGTACCTCAGTGGCAGGCAGCTCATTGCAACTCTCTCTCTGGGCTCTCTTTGGGTCACAGTGAATCAACATCCACTGGAGTTCAAACTGAAAAGAGATGTTAATGTTACTGCAAATTCAACACTATGTATTAATTTTACGATGTGACATTAACAAAGATTCTTGAAATGCTTCATCATGGTACAGTTATTTCTTTGTAGTTTTAATAAATGCCCTCTCTGGGCTGTTGAGCTTCCGCCAATGCTATTTTCTGCAGGGATTAACTTTTTTTTCCACTGGAACCCAGCTGAGCAGCTTTGCTGTGACAGCAGCACTTTAGAATTATAGCAGAGCTCAGCGCACATAAAAACCTGAACATGTTTGTATGCAGAGAGCACCATCTCACTGAAAAAGCTTGTAAGGAGAGTCAATGAGCCTGATTAAATGTAACAGGCATTTCTCCATCCTCGCTTACCACTACGGAGGCGTCGGGATCAGCATCCAGTCTGCCAATAAGAGTATCTCCCTCTGTGGTGATGGGGCCTTTGTCCTTGATGGGTTTCTGATCCACGGGCTGGCAGTCCACGTACAGAGTGACCTGGTCGTACTCCACTCCAATCATCACCTTGTGCCACTTGGTGTTGAAGAGCACAGAAAGGCCGGGAAAGGTGACAGTCTGCAGGTTGCCATCAGCGCCCATCAGGAAGTACTCCAGACTCTGCTGGTCGCCATTTAGCCTCAGTCCGGCTTGTTTGTTGCCATCTTCATCCACTATTTGCCAGACATTCCACACCTTGTTCACCGTGTTCTTGATCATGCGGAAGGTCACCATGAAAGAGTACTCGTCAGGGAAGCCACGAGGAAAGTTCAGCCTGAGGGGGAAATTAAAGAAGTCATATTGTGCTAATTTCAAGCTCTTTGTCCTAGTACTTCATTAAGTACTTTGATTCATGGATTTAAAAAAATCCTTTTTTATCTAATACTGGCCCTTCATGCAGCCAGTCAGTTCAACCTCTGTCTGAAACAAGCTATTTCAGCTTCTGTCTCTTTAAGACCCCCTTTCCTTGAAAGTGCACTTTCTTGTGATTGGCCAATTTCCAGAAGCCTGCCAAGGGCCAGCACCCAGTACTTCTAAGCACTGCAGCAATAGATTATAATTTTCAAAATACTTTCTATGTCAAAGTTAATTCAGGATTACTGAATAAACAGCACTCAGATCAAATGCAGGACATGGATAAAAAATACTTTAAAGCCCTGCTATCACTGTTTATGAGAGTCAAAAGCAAAAAAGGTAAAACTATAAGAAACAAAGGGCACAATGTTATATCACTAATGAGATACTGTGAAAGAGGCTGCCTCGGTGGAGAAATCACTGCTTCAATTACAACATGCAGTCCTAGTTAGCATCCACAGTCTGTGTTTTTAACAAGCCAGATTCTCAGTAGGTGGTGCCTTCATAGATGGGCACTGCAGCCGGACTTTTACCATCTTGTAAACGATCAAGGTGAGGTAATAAAAAAGAGTTTCCTGTAAGCCAGTAAAACAAATGACCAAAAGACCACGCTCTAGCTTTGCCTGAGGTGAGAAAGTCTAAAGTATGTGCTGCTTTTGTCCTGCAGAAAAAAAGAGAGGGAGCGCAGCATAAAGCTTGCTGGCAGGGACGGATGCACAGTCTGTGCCACTGGACGTGTGGGGGAAATAAACATGTATTTACATTCAGTGTGACAGGCCCGAGTGGCGTAGAAGCAGGCTGCCAGCGAGTTACATAACAGCCTCTAAGGAAAGCTGGCCTGCAGGAACAGATTAGCCAAAACAGACTGGAGCAGGCACACTGGGAAACACCAGGGGACTTCTTTGGTTATGTAAAGTGGTAAAGCTATTAACCTGCACACTCTGTACTGGAACCACTTTTGTGAAATAATGTCTTGAAAAGCGGGCCTTTCACTTGTGTTAAATAAACTGCTAAATGCTAAAATAAAAATGACTCTTTTGACACTGCAGCTGCTAAGGAGGGCTGCATGATGGACTGGACAAAGTGTGAAGCTGCCTCAAAGGGCCCCGAAACCCCCAGGTTTACTATGTGTCATGGGGGGGGGGTTATTAAAATAACCCAGATGGTGTCATCACTGACAAACTTACCAGTCACTAAGGGTCTAATGAAACATGCTATTGATATGCATTATGGGACATTTTAAGAGCTTGACTCATACTAAAATTTTAAATATCTTGGCCTTTGCTGCTTCAGTTTTTTGCAAGTGTGGTGTCCCAACAATAATGCTGCGATGATGTGTTGAGAAGAAACCCGCTTGACACTGTTCTTGATCATAAAAGTTTATTACATCAAGAAGTTCAGCATCAATTACAAGCTCTGCAGCAGCTTGGAGAGTGACCCAGCCAGATGGCCACTCTGTCTCTCTGTACATCAAACATAGCTTATATAGGATATGTGTAGGTATCTGTTAGGCACCATAGAAGGGTTTGAGTCTGCAAAATAAAGCTCCAACCCATAGAAGGGTACAGTGCTATTCTGAGGTAACAAAACAAGGGGTCAGAGGTCAAATTCTATAGAAGGGTTCAGTCCCTACATAACCACCACTCAACAACTCTCCCCTTAGGAGGTCACTGACCCTCTGCCCTGCTGCTACAGTGCTATTTTAAACTGTTATGCGTCAAATGCACATATATTGGACACTACACAAGCTGCCAACTTTATGGAGGTGCAACACAAAATAGCTTAGGGGCCAAAATCTATTTTTAGATAATTGGGTTGCAACATCCAAGCTGTTGCTTAATTTGCTTAAAATTCAATGATTAATCTTTAATATGTCGAAAAATGATTCCACAACTGTAAAATAACAAACCTTTTTCTTTCTTGTATGACATCTCAATAGGGGCCCACGACTTATTTTTGCCCTAGGGTACCCAAGCAGGATAATCCAGCCATATTGCTACAACTAACCTTTAATTACAAACTTTGAATGACGAAAGATGAATCACTACCAAAAAGACATAGTGAAAGATGTCTCTTTACCGTACATGTCCTGTAGATACAAAGTAGGGTTCAAAGGGTGCTTTTCCAATCCCACACTCACACACATACTCCAAAATGCTTCTATTCTGCCTTTGTGTCTGAGAGATGCCAAATAGGTTCAGACATGTTTTTCTTTACCAATTATATGCTGTTCGCCATGCAGTAACATCTGTGTCGGACCTGTAATAATGCAACACCTGTATCGGCAGACCACTGCCGCCTCTCAACATTTGTGTGTGTTTTACTTGTTTTCTTTAAAACCCTCTTTACTGTACTTACATGGTTGGAATTTGGAAGTTGGCCTCCCTGTCGAGGCGGTAGGCCACCTGGAGTGGAGTGGAGCCGTCCACCTTTCTCACACCTTTCACAGTGATCACATCCAGCTGGAACTGGGTGATCAGATCAAAACCTACAAAGTATAGGTGATAACAGTTAGGTGAATAATAAGAGCTGCAACAATTAATCAATTAGTTTTCGGCTATGAAAGTTATCGGCAACTATTTAAAACAAATAATAATCAGTTTAAATAATTTTTTTTATTTGAATATTATCTGGCTTTTCTACTCCTCTTTGACAGTAAACTGAATTTATTTTGGTTCTGGACAAAACAAGACATTTGATGACATCATCTTGGGCTTTGGTAAACACTATTTGACTTTTTTTTAATTTTTTTTTTTACCATTTTCTGAGATTTTATAGACCAAACAACTAATTGATTAATGGAGAAAATAATCATCAGGATAACGTTAGTTTCAGCCCTAGTAATAAGGATCAGTATTATCTACTGTATACTGTGTAGCAGTATTGATAATTAGTGCTACAATACAATAACACAATTCTACTACATGTATATAATTATGATTTAAAGTAGAAGTATTGATGATAGTGGCATAGTTGGAGAGCCGTCTTGTGTGTATCATTTGAGTGTTATTGCTAGAATTACTATGTAGCAATGATCCTTTAATGATTTAGATCGGTGGTTCCATCATACCCCTTTGATATGGAGATCAGCATCACACACATTTGTAAACTTACTTGTGTGTTGATTTTTCTCCTAAACACAAAAATGTGCATATATATCAAATCAAAATTTCTATCAAATTATCTGAACTTATACGACCAGGTCACTCTGTACATGGACTGCCAGCCCGAACTTATAATTTTTCCATGTAACCCCTGGTATCTGCTGAAGTTCTGCTACCCCTGGTAGGGAACCACTGTCTTAGGTGACAGCTGGACTCAAATTCAGGAGGTTAATGTTTTTATCTTTATGAATAATTCCTTTCCATGTGATGGAAGATGATGTTTTAATATGTTACTTTCTGGTTATCATGATAGCTTTACTTTGTGATCACAGCATACAGTAAGGAGCGTGTATTTATTGAGATATTAAGACACATATTCTTGATAAAACAGATGATTGTGTCTCAACAAGGCAGTCAATATAATGTTCTTGTGACTCGCGCCAACAGCACTGTGAGACTGTGTGTTAAGTAGTAACCTAAGCATGCTAACATATGCTCACAAGGACAATGCTAACTTGCTGATGTTTAGAAGGTATGTATGCACACTCATATCTTAGTTGTGCATCTTAGCATGTGAACATTTGAGAAATAGCAAGAAACAGAAAGTACAGATGAAGCTTGTGGGAATGCATCACTTTTGGTGATAAATCCAAGTACTGAAATAGGAATTTTGACACAATAGTGAGGCTTGAAAAAAAGTCAGTGGATTACTAAAGCTGTTAGGATTCATCCCCTAGGCACCGTCTGTACATTGTTTCTTCAAAACATCTAGCATTTTTTCATGATAATGGTATAATCATTTAGCAGTTACAAAAAATGTGTGATTGTGTGATGAGATGGCAAAATGAGGAAACAAAATAAAAAATGATAATGAATCCCATGTGAAATAAACTTTTCCATTCAACAATGCAGCCACAGAGCAGAATGTGCGCAGATGTTTTGGAGGAGTGAACTGATTGAAACAGGGCGGTGGTGAGCAATTACAATCTTGCTGAGTTCGAATTGTTCCAACTAAAATTCTGTAAAGCTCAAGTGGAACATTTTATTTGCCTCATTTGAAATCTAAAGGTGTTTTGAGGCATGGGGTGGCCCAACCTAATTAAACTTACCACCTTTCTTTGGATGGTCTATTTTCTCCTGTAGGGATTTTTGAGGCTTAGGCTTGTGGTTTTACAACCGCTTCAACTGCTGCTCTTACTTTTGTTTGAACACATCCAGACAGTAGGTCATTACCTGGAAGGTCATCTTGTCCGCTTCTTATTGGTGGGCAGACGGTGTCACCATCCAGTCGGTTGAGGTCTAGTTCTGATAGAACAAAAAAAAGAAGCAACAATCTTGTTACGCATGCCTTTTCTGAATTTGACAGATGCAATATATTACCAGTGAGTTGAATTCAGTTGGGGTATTCCAGGAGACAGATACAAGAGGAAAACAAGGTCCTTAATGTCAGAGTGGATGAACATCACAATGCACTGTGGTGCATTTTTAATATGAGTTTCTCTTACAGTATTTCATGTTTTCACACATTCCAAAGTATGAACACAGAATAATCAACAATCAAGTATTATATTGCAGACGGCTTGAACACCCCTTGTGATTTGATCAGCTTCCGTCATAACTGTTTCTCGGCTGTACTTGGTGGCAGAGTTTTTGTTTTGTAAATCTACAAATTAAGAGACAGGCCTAGTTTTGCATTGCCATTAAGGAAATAATGTTAATATAAATTTTGTGTGAATGCAGAAAAGCATAAAACTTAGAATAAACCCATTCAGTGTCAGTACAATAGCTGTTTAGCACTTGGTACACATTTTGCAGGTCCCAAGACATGTTTTAAAAAACTTCTAAGAATACACCATCACTGTGATATTTCATATAGTATGAGAAGAGAGCGCTATCCCTGAGTCACTTTACTGCTGTTAGGCAGGGGAAAAGCCTCTCAAAAATGTCCATGAAACGAGGATGGTGACAGCCAGAGGGCCTCCCTAGTCAATAACCTGAGTCAGCTCATTTACAGTGAGCAGCGTGAACACAACACATCTGGAAGCCGTTCCCAGATCCCACATAACTGCTGAGAAATGAGATAAAGCGGTGAGACGGTATTTATAATCCCATATTTACTACCACTAAACACTTGTCTGACTGTGCATGTGGGCCTCCAGTTGTTAAAGTTACTGCCTGCCGCGGCATTACGCTCAGAAAGCCAGTCATTAGTGCAATGAGCGGGAGATCAACCACAATTGAGATGTCACATGCAGTTGCATGTGTGCGCTGTGACAATGAGGTGAATTTCTCAAACCAGTACACCTACTGTTTTATTATGTAAGTATTATTGTGTCCCCAAACAACGGCAGAGAATGCGCTTGTTGTGATTATCAGAGGGGACATTTAATCTGATTTAATCCTACAACACAGACCAGCAGTGTGTCTGCTATTTCTGGCCTTTGCTTTGTGAGTTCTGATAAAGAGAATGACCTAGCAACAGTCAACATGCGGACGTTAACATCCTCTTTGTCTGTGTTTACAAGACAAACAGTTTCACTGTGATGGTGGCATTCATGCAATTTACGGTACACTGATTTTGTGACGTATCAATGATTGTGCAATACACACTGTGACGTGACTTACGTCCAAGTGCTGGAGCAAGGAGGAGGGACAGCAGAGCCATGCAGACAGGGGAGTACGCCAACATCGTTAGATGCCAAGGTTGCCTTCTGTTCAGGAATGATGGAGAAAATCAGTATTCAGTCATGCATCTAATTCTCTTTGACAGTTTGTTTGAGTCTGAATCAATAAAACACCACAGGGACGACGTCAAGCACTTTGCTGGTGTCCTCTGTGCTCGTCCTGAGCAAATAACTAGAAAGAAAAAGTTTACGCCGTGCCTTCAAATTGTTTTTGCTTTGCATTCCAGTGAAGATAGAAAAGATTACTGTAAATGGGATATGACAGTAAATGCAAAGTGAGAAAATCATGACAACAAATGACAAAAGTGTTGTTTGACTAATACATTTTTATGAATTAATAATTCAGATTATTAAGTTTATAAGACAAGAACACTCAGCTATTTCCATCATGTTTCTGAAGCACTTCAAATCACACATGATCATGTATCAGCTTCATATAAGTTAAACTCCAATTCATTTTGGAGGAATGGACTTGATGAATTGACAGATGATGAAATTTACGCCACGCATACACAGACGCAGACGCAGATGCAGTCAGCATAAACTGGTTTTACGTTAATCTCTGTTGGAGTATTTTAGGTCATTGTTTTGGCTTTCACTGTTTTGGTTCACTCTCATCAACCTCCAGGCACCCGCATTCAGCAAGAAAGCACTAACAACAAAACGCTAGAAAGACGTGGTGATGGTGCTGAGGCATGCGACCTCTGACATACAGTATAAAGAAATTGTAATTCGCTTTGGATAAAAGCGTCAGCTAAATGAATAAATGTAATGTAATGTAATGTAATAAACCACAGTGCAGAACCTGCTCAGCACTGCACAGCAACTGGCCACAGTCAGCTGGTCATAGTGGAGTATTTAGCTGCTAAAGAGTAAGGTGCTTCTCTGAGAAGTTGGTGGAGACCAAAACAGAGCTAAAAGGAAAAGATATACATAAAAGTTAAAAAAATGGACTTGCATTGATCAAGAGGACCCCAACAAAAATTCTAAGTGAATGCTAACGTTGCTCTGTAGCTACTGGATATAGCGTGTAAATAAGTAGATGTTTGTTAACATTCACCATATCAAAATATGATGAGAATATGTCAAAGATGTGTTTATAATTGGTTTCTGCTGCACCTCTGCTAATAGTTGATGCAAGTCTGAAACTGTGTTTCAACCATACATTTACTCAGCAGCGGAGCCCTGTGAAAATCATATAAATCAACTTTGAGTTGGGATTGATTTTTCAAAAAGTCCTAAAATCGATGAACTATATTTTTCATTTTTCGCTACAGTCTTCATTATACTTAAAGATAAGCAGGCGTAGCCCTAGTAACTTATTTACTTAAGTAGTAACTGGTTTGAGGTCATGTCATCTTGACCTCTTGTATTTTAAATATCAGATGAAGGTACAGTAAATAATAAATGACAGCAATAGCCATGCTGCTTTTCCAAGGCGATCTTACACAGCAGAACAAGTGTCTACGCAGTGGTACATTTTGTCCTCACTTTCATTAGCATTAGTCCAATCCCATTTTTTAGTGTCTTTTATGTGTGTCCCAAATCCATCATCAACATTACTCGCCACTCTGATAAATGAATGAGGTAGGGGAGGTGTTGCAAATGTGTGTGTTTGCTTGAGGAGTATGTGCACGTGTGTGTGAGTGCACTGTCAGAGAAATGACTAATGGCAAGTAGGCAAGGTCTCTTCAGGGCAGGTGCTGGGCTCTAACATTATGCCCTTCACATTAAAGGAGCATCTTCAGAGCCTCAGTGGGTTTGGCTGTCTGCCTTCCACGCCGATCCATCTACAGTGTAGACCAGTGCAACGACACTGATGAAATGTGACAAGAGGGAAGCTTTAGGTATTGAACCCTTCCAACTTAGTTTGACATTTTGGGAAATATGCTTATTGGCTTCCTAGCAGAGAGTAAGATGAGATGATGTATAGGGGAAAGCCTGAGTGAATGAAACATGTGACGAAAGTAACACAGAAATTTTCTGAGAAAGCCAAACTATGTCAGCACATACAGCACGCAATACTCACCAGAACCGTGGAAAATTGGGTGGATACGTTATACTTTCTCTGTCATATCGAAGTTGTCACTCACGGAAAAAATATATTCACTCAAGCATTTATTTTTTTGAATGACAAGTTGTGTTTACGGTTTCTTGTGTCATTGTTATGATCAGCATGTGACAGATTAGTTAGTAGTTTTAACACATCCTGGAGTCTGCCATGTCAAAGTTTTTCATTATAGAAGCAAGTCAAGTTTAACAATAAGCAGTCGCTGTCCGATGATTGAAACATACTGTGTATGGGACTGGAAGTGATTGGTTGACTTCGTCTTTTATTCTAAATTATATTTAACTGTAAATCACTCAATATGATTCAAAGCAGGGACTTATCTATCCTATCTATATCTTCCCTACCACTCTCATATTTGTCCATTAAATATTAAGCTACAGCCAGAAGATGGCTAGCATGGATAGCAGAAGTAAAAACCTGTGAAGCCACAATTTGTTTATGACTTGCCTTTTCATACGGATTAAGCAAACTGTCTGGAGTGTTTTCCTCTTAAATGAGTCTAATGCAAGTTGGGCAGTTCCACAACAATACAGACTTGTTTCAAGCCACAATAGTTAGCCACCCTACAGCCAGAACTAACTCTAAACATAGTGATAATCACTGACGCCTGCCGACCAGTAGCAACAAATGACACCTTCCTTAAAGGATCTCCTCACATAATTTTACAATAAGCTTCTCACAATATTTAGTTGCACTTGTAGCACTGTGTATATCAGTTCAAAAGAAAAAGGGTAGAAAGACAAAGATGAAGTCCAAATATAGTATAGTTCTTCTCATCTGTCTACAGTGACATTTTTTTTTGTGCAGCAGGCAAAAAAATCTTCTGGGGAAGTTTTCCCTCTAAGTGATGATATGAAAGCCATCTGAAGAAGGATTAAGAAAGTTGCCAGCCGCCTTAATGTAGGCTTTGATCTGCAGGCATGGCTTTCTTAAAGTTTTACTTTTCACATACTACCATGAAATGCCGTTAAACATGCCCCCATCACACATTTACTGCAACTACAGTAAATATGTGTAATGTGCATCCTGCAAGATTAAAGGTACAGTTTTACAGTCGTTGTCTCACACAGAGATCTTTAGTTCTGCCACAGATCAAAAATGAAGAAAATACTTGCTAGGACAAAAAAGAAAATCCCCAAATATATTCCAGTAAACGTGTCATCATCAAATCAATCACTCAAGTCACTTAGGTAATGACATGTCATCTGCTTTAATTCCTGACGTTCATCAACATATGATGGGACTTTCCCCTCGCTGCCACCCATGTCGTGATGTCCCTTAGGTGCTTCCAGAATCCTGAGAGTGAGCCAACACTCCTGGCATGATTTCTACTCTCTCATTTGTCTTAATTTCCCCAAAATAGATCTCTGTTGAGCATAAAGCATCATTTCAGAGCTGAAGAAGTCTCTTGAATGAGGGACAAAACGTCTTTGAGTATCTTCAACAAAGTCCAGTTGCACTTAACCTTCTTTGGATAACTATGACCTGGGTGACTGAGAACCTTCCCAGACATCTAAGCTACAGATCTAATTGCTCCCATAAAGTCTCCGAGTTGTCAGAGGGCTGCACAGAGGAAAATGTATATGTTTCTTCTTTTGAAATGAAGATGATAAGTAGATTATTAGTTACCACTCTGAAGTGGGTCATTGTTAGATAAACAAAGTTAAACAAAGTTTGCTGATGAAGAGCCCTGAGAGACATTCAACAAGAGATATTTACCTTGTCAAACCAGAGCCGTGGAAAGCCATGTTTCACTCCCGTTCGTGCTGGGAGACAGACACACTGAGCAATGAGGCACAGTGGTGAGATGCAGGAGCAGAAGGAGCCACAGATATAAAATTCCCCCCCGAAGACAGTCCTACCTGAGCATGTTGAGGACTGACGGAGAGAAGAGGCGTCGGGGATGCTCAAACATTTTCTGAGGACACATAAAAGTTTGTTCAATGGGTTCCCATTGGCCAGGAGTTCATTGGGAGGTGGTGACTAGATTTTATTACCAACACTTAAAAAGATGCAGAAGCCCATGGGCCCCTATGTGTACCCCCCCCAACACACACACACTTCTTAACGTTACAGTGCCTCCTAATGACACGTATGCCTGTGTTATTCTCTTAATAATTATCGTCAGGATAGGGAACAAGCAGCCAGTGTGTGATGAAATGTGGATTTCATAATCACATGTACTCATCAGTTTCGGTGAAGAATGTTAGCGTGTAGTGTTGACATGACAAAAGCCTTGTTATTAACTGAAGGCCCTCAGGCAGTCATGCTGTTTATGTATCCTGCATGTTATGTAATTGACTCTATGGTGTGTGATCTGTGATTTTTGTTGCACTTTGGAAGATCTGAGAGTCTGAAATGAGCTGCAGTGGGCTGCAGGAATCTCACATTAACCTAAATCAGAAAATAGCTTGTACAGACAATTTGACATTTCTTACAGGTACAGCTTTCTAATCCCCAAAAGATCTTTCAGCTCCTGTGGTACGCGACCATTTTGAAGAGACAGGAACCGCTTTGCCAGTGGGTGCAGATCTCTCAGAAGCAAATGACATTTGTGTTTTAAAAGCTTGTATGTGCTACAAATTCTGCAACACCTGCTTTAAAGGAAAGGCAATTGTGATCTGAAAAGTCATAACCACTGCTATCCAAGAGCATAATGACAGGTCATATTCTTATGAGGGTGCATGACACAGCTCAGAACTTATATTATATTTCTCCTATATTTTTGTTGAGAGACTGGGACTGATTTCCTGTGTGTGTTTATTGATCCTGGCAGTTGTTGTCCCTGCTATATGATATGATATTAGGGATCAATAATCTCACAGTCATCTGATACTCTGCAGTTTACTACAATCAATAATATACAGGTAAAGTATTTGTTACTGTATCGTGTCGCATGAATTGATGTTTTTGTAGCTACACAGCTAGGCTCGTCTGACAGAGCTGTAAGGGAAACATGATACAGTGACTGGGCCTCCCCAGAGATCTGGCAGAGAGATCATGTGTCCAGCCTGGATAATTGAGAGCTCATGCTCTCAATGAGAGAGCAGGCACAGACAGTGCGGGCAGAGGGAAAGAGAAAACTGTTTGTGATTATTCATCCCGTGGCAGGACCCATGATTACCACACTTGTGACCTGGAGTCACATACGCCAATGCCCTCCAGTCAGCATGCGACTGCTGTGGAAATATAAAAGCAGAAGTGTTATGGTCACAAAGGTAAAACAACAAGCTGTGCTCCACCAAATTTCGGTGTAGAAGTGAAACCTTTGCACCCTGGTAGGTTTTGGATGCAGTAAAATCTTTATGTCCAGTGTGTTGGGTGTAGATTTATAGCTTTTCAAGATATTGACCTAACAGCTAGAAAGTAAGGTACTGTGGGAAAGCATGCAGTCAATATAAATGTGATATATCCACTTCTATGTAGTACACGTAGGGGGGCATTTTGAAGCATGGGTTTACTCCTCACTGCAGCAGTTATCAGAAAATACTGATTTGAACTGGATCCTGGGCTTAAATTTGTATGTGATCAAGCAATCAGCAGACACCACTGTCATAACATACCTCTCTTAAAAGAAAGCTTGTTTATGTTCAACTGTTGCTGAACCGCGGACACTGTGGCCAAAAGGGACAGTACGAGCATTTACATTTTGCAAAAAAGTGCAAATGTAGGTAGAGAAGAGTCATAAAGTTAGCACTCAGTCTACCTGTTGCTTACAGAGAATCTGTCTAGTTTAGCTAATGTTAGCCATCATACATACTACTGATCAAACCAGACCACAGTTGCTTGTATAAAATTAAAAGGTGATTTAGTTATAACAAATTTAAACTTTCATTTGTAGGAATACTGTGTTATCTCTGCTTTTGGAAGTTAGTCTCTCTTTATAGATGGAGCTGGAGTCAGGATGTGCTTAGCTTAGCATAGAAACTGAAAGCACAACTTTGGTACTGTTCAAAGTGACAAAATTCACTGTTAGCTACTAATGCTAGCTTCTAGAAGGATACACTTGATTAGCAGGTCGAGTAACTGTAACAAGAAGACACTGATGGTTAGTTTTTAAGGTAATATTAATTTCACACAAAATGTGGCTACACTAAAACAGTTTACTCCATTCAATTCTGATATTAGCAGTTTACTACTGCTTGAGAGCTGAGACCTCGAACATTGCTACTTGTTGACCACATTTAAGGTTTAAGTCTACTGGCAAAAATGTATATTAGATTTAGACGACATGGCAAATTATACGAAAAAGCCAACATAAAGTGTCTTTGGTAAGGTTTGGTAAAATTCTCCAGTTTGGTGCCCATCGCAGAAGAAGAAAGCGCAATAATATTGTAATTCAAAGAGCACCAGTCAAGCCTCAAATAAACAAAAATGATGTGGAAAACGTGATGGAAATATGGGATTTATGTTACTTTCATGTTTTAATGTAGAGGAAAGTTACAGCGTGGACATCGCTGCCACTATTTTGGACGTCATGATTTGTTTGCCAAGTCTGTTGCCATTGCATGTATTCCATTTTAATCAATACAGAAACTCTTATAGGGTAAAAAAAAAACATTTCATTTCTTTTAATGTGTAAATTGTAAAATGTGCATAAAAACAGGTTGATGGCAACATATTACATACAGATATCCTCCAAGGGTTGGGAACTCTTCTGGAGGGAGGGACAGCAGTTTTCCAAAAGATATTCAGTCATTTGGTGTTTCGATGACGGTGGTGGAGAGTGCTGTCAAACATGTCGCTCCTAAATCTCCCATAGGTGTTGAATTGTGTTGACATCTGATGACTGTGGAGACTATAGCATATGACTTGCATCTTTTTCATACTCATCAAACGGTACAGTGTGACTTGTCCTGCCCTGTGTCTGCACTCTTTTTTTTTTTTTTTTAGGTTTTCTGGTATTTGTCACCCATCTGTACAGTATACTAGTTTATCATAGTTCTCATTAACAATATGGACTTGAGGATAAGGTGGGTGTGTCTGTAATCATCCTGTCTTTATATTACATCACAAGCACGCCATATCAAATCAAAAGCTAAATATAGCTAAGTAGGATATAACAACAGCAACCAGTGTTATCCTCTGTATTTATACTTGTATAGACTAGAAGTAATCATCTAAGCCTGACATTGAAGTGTGTGAAAATTTGTGTCCTTGCTGTGTAACCTCTATGAAATTTCTACAAAAAAAATTTTTCAGTCTATTTGGTCATCTGGGCTCTGGCAATCATCAGGAGAAAAAAAAAATCAATAGCACTTCTCTCTTAATCAAGAGTGCTCGGAGCTTATGGCAGAACGCCATGAGAGAAAAGCAGCAATTGACTTTGGGTGTTTTAAGGGGAAGGTGAAGCTGGGAACAGCGGGGATGAAACAGTCATTCTGCATAGGTTCACTTGGTGAATCAGAGACACAAAGCACCCAAAGAGACTGATAGAGAAAACGAATTTCCTTTTGTTGATTGTTAAACAACACAGTTACCAACGCCAACAGCTTATGTGTCATGGACATTCTATTCATTTGTAGTTATATAATCCTCCCCTCCCCCTTATCTGACAAGTGATTAGTCTGTGAGGAGTTGTTTAACCAGGGCAGATGGCATTTTTATTACAGTACCTGACTACCAGGAACATACGAGACATTGCTGGTTAGTGGTTCTGCCCATTGTTACTTTGCTGATATGCCTTTTCTCCAAGAATAAAATATACATTGGATATCATATCAGTTTCACTCCTTGGGTGAAACAAAATATAACATGTATTCTGTTGCTGTCCCGTTATTCATCTTCTTGGCCTGTTATTCACTTATTCTAGTGCTCTTTTTACATTGATGTGTTGGAAAGTGTAGAATATATAGAAAAGGGACTTTTTGACAATAGATAATAGATAACATAAAACCAGATTTCAGGACCCTTGAGTGAAAAAGGAGCTGTTGGGACCCTATTAAGCACTTATGTACAATGATTTCTTAATTGGAATACTTCCTGGCCCCAGAGTTGCAGTGTGGAAATTTGATTAAACACATTTAATTTTGGAATATGCATCAAATAAAAACATGAAATATGTTCAAACTAGGCATGACACAGAGACTCTTTTCAAGGCAGGGCATCAAGATAAAGTGGAACCCATATTAAAGCTGCACAAATCAATATTCTGATATTAATAGTGGAAAACCAAACTGTGAAAGGTGTTTCACCTTTTTTAGGTTTTGGTTCTGTCTCTCTGCTGTCATCAACTGTGTTTCTAGCAGCAATCAGCTGTTTTAATCTCAGATAAACCCACTGTTCACTACCTGCCCAGCTCCAAAAGACAGGCAAACTTAGCATCTAGTTAACAGACATAACTAGCTCTTTAGCTGCTAAACAGCCAAATATTTCCCTCATGCTGGTGGAAACCAAAATACAGCTAACTGAAAAGTGAATATTGGATTTACATTTGACAGGTGGCCATGTGACTCCAAATGAATACTAATTTGAGTTGCTCTGTGTCTGCTGGAGGTGTAAATAAAAAAAGATTTGCTTACATTTATTTGCCAATATGTACAGGTGCTGGTCATATAATTAGAATATCATCAAAAAGTTGATTTATTTCAGTAATTCCATTCAAAAAGTGAAACTTGGATATTATAGTCATTCATTACACACAGACTGAGCGCTGACTCCAGCTGCAGTCCACTCTTTGTGAATCTCCCCCACATTTTTGAATGGGTTTTGTTTCACAATCCTCTCCAGGGTGCGGTTATCCCTATTGCTTGTAAATTTTTATCTACCACATCTTTTCCTTCCCTTCGCCTCTCTATTAATGTGCTTGGACACAGAGCTCTGTGAACAGCCAGCCTCTTTAGCAATGACCTTTTGTGTCTTGCCCTCCTTGTGCAAGGTGTCAATGGTCGTCTTTTGGACAGCTGTCAAGTCAGCAGTCTTCCCCATGATTGTGTAGCCTACAGAACTAGACTGAGAGACCATTTAAAGGCCTTTGCAGGTGTTTTGAGTTAATTAGCTGATTAGAGTGTGGCACCAGGTGTCTTCAATATTGAACCTTTTCACAATATTCTAATTTTCTGAGATACTGATTTTGGGGTTTTCATTAGTTGTCAGTTATAATGATCAAAATTAAAAGGAATGAACACTTGAAATACAGTGAGGAAAATAAGTATTTTAACACCCTGCTATTTTGCAGGTTCTCCCACTTAGAAATCATGGAGGGGTCTGAAATTGTCATCGTAGGTGCATGTCCACTGTGAGAGACATAATCAAAAAAAAAATTCCAGAAATCACAATGTATGATTTTTTAACTATTTATTTGTATGATACAGCTGCAAATAAGTATTTGAACACCTGAGAAAATCAATGTTAATATTTGGTACAGTAGCCTTTGTTTGCAATTACAGAGGTCAAACGTTTCCTGTAGTTTTTCACCAGGTTTGCACACACTGCAGGAGGGATTTTGGGCCACTCCTCCACACAGATCTTCTCTAGATCAGTCAGGTTTCTGGGCTGTCGCTGAGAAACACGGAGTTTGAGCTCCCTCCAAAGATTCTCTATTGGGTTTAGGTCTGGAGACTGGCTAGGCCACGCCAGAACCTTGACATGCTTCTTACAGAGCCACTCCTTGGTTATCCTGGGTGTGTGCTTCAGGCCATTGTCATGTTGGAAGACCCGGCCTCGACCCATCTTCAATGCTCTAACTGAGGGAAGGAGGTTGTTCCCCAAAATCTCGCAATCCATGGCCCCAGTCATCCTCTCCTTAATACAGTGCAGTCGCCCTGTCCCATGTGCAGAAAAACACCCCCAAAGCATGATGCTACCACCCCCATGCTTCACAGTAGGGATGGTGTTCTTGGGATGGTACTCATCATTCTTCTTCCTCCAAACATGGTTAGTGGAATTATGACCAAAAAGTTCTATTTAGGTCTCATCTGACCACATGACTTTCTCCCATGACTCCTCTGGATCATCCAAATGGTCATTGGCAAACTGAAGACGGGCCTGGACATGTGCTGGTTTAAGCAGGGGAACCTTCCGTGCCATGCATGATTTCAAACCATGACGTCTTAGTGTATTACCAACAGTAACCTTGGAAACGGTGGTCCCAGCTCTTTTCAGGTCATTGACCAGCTCCTCCCGTGTAGTTCTGGGCTGATTTCTCACCTTTCTTAGGATCACTGAGACCCCACGAGGTGAGATCTTGCATGGAGCCCCAGTCCGAGGGAGATTGACAGTCATGTTTAGCTTCTTCCATTTTCTAATGATTGCTCCAACAGTGGACCTTTTTTCACCAAGCTGATTGGCAATTTCCCCGTAGCCCTTTCCAGCTTTGTGGAGGTGTACAATTTTGTCTCTAGTGTCTTTGGACAGCTCTTTGGTCTTGGCCATGTTAGTAGTTGGATTCTTACTGATTGTATGGGGTGGACAGGTGTCTTTATGCAGCTAACGACCTCAAACAGGTGCATCTAATTTAGGACAATAAATGGAGTGGAGGTGGACATTTTGAAGGCAGACTAACAGGTCTTTGAGAGTCAGAATTCTAGCTGATAGACAGGTGTTCAAATACTTATTTGCAGCTGTATCATACAAATAAATAGTTAAAAAATAATACATTGTGATTTCTGGATTTTTTTTTTAAATTGTGTCTCTCACAGTGGACATGCACCTACGATGACAATTTCAGACCCCTCCATGATTTCTAAGTGGGAGAACTTGCAAAATAGCAGGGTGTTCAAATACTTATTTTCCTCACTGTATATCAATCTGTGTGGAATGAATGAATACATTATACAAGTTTCACTTTTTGAATGGAATTACTGAAATAAATCAACTTTTTGATGATATTCTAATTATATGACCAGCACTTGTATTGTTTGGTGATAACTTGTCTATTATGTCACAACTGCTTGCTAGAACATTAATTAATTCAAGTTTAAGTCATGTCAGTTGACACTGTGCTTGAGTGGTAAATATGCCAAAATAAATTTCAGCTAAATTTGCACAAAATGGTTGACACACAGAAGATGGGAGCTTACTTTCTTGGGCACCAGGGCAGTTGCCCACTTTTCCAAGTTTGTAGTCCAGCCTTGACCTTGCACCATTCTGACTTAACTAATTTTGGTTAAAAGCTCATTGATTGCCATTGATTATTATTATTATTATTATTATTAATATTATTATTATTATATTTAAATTAAGTGTAACTTTAAACATCAATCTTTTCAGATGGACTGCCCATGGACAAAAAAAAAAACTATTATTACAGTGTTGCCTTAACAATTTTACAATTACAATTTGATGTTGGGAAATCATTGACCAGAAATGAGCTTATTATCCATTGGTCACCAGCAGAGAGATTGGGACGAAAAGCAAATAAAAAGAGATTATTTAGTTATTGATTTCTTCTCTCAACATCCTTAAATTTAAGTTAATTTTGTAATGACTGTACAAAGCTGTCATAGTCAGAAAAGTTTTAGCTTTTATTCTTACTTTATTTTTGCTTCTGCTGATCTGCCTTTGCCTCCAAGACAAGTCACGGCCGCAAGCTTTTAATTGCGTTATTGTCTTGTTTGCGTAACACCCCTTCTTTGTTTCTCAGCATACTTAGATTTCGAAACTGCACGGTTCACTTCAGCTTTTAGGGGGCAGGCTCTGACGTCAGCTCGCCCGCTGGACGCGCACACTAGTGCAGCCGCAGGACACACACTGACTGGGTGCTGACTATTAATATTGCCCTTATGAAACTACCCACAGTCTGTATTGTCTGCAAAACGCGGGGCGGACCCGGAGGAGAAACACAAAGCCAGAATCCGCGACAGACGCTGCCGCACTTCCCCAAATTGAAATCCCCGTCAGGAGAGAGAAAGAGAGAGAGAGAGACATAGGGGCGGAATTGAGAGAGAGGGAGAGAGGGGAGAGAGAGAGAGAGAGAGCAGGGGACTGCAGAACATACAGGGACTGGATGAATAACCATGGCAACAGCAGCAGCAGCAGGAGAAGCGGTGATATAAACATTTACTCAGTAAAGGCTGGAACGGAACCCTCTGCGGACAGTGCGCTTCATCAAGGTGAGGCTGTTTTGTTCTACATGTGACTCCCTCATTCTGCTTTAGTTGTCTGTTTGCATGTGTGGGCAACATGCGAGGATTGGGAAGCCCGTTGTTATGCATTAGCCTACTGCGGAGAGAGCTGCTACTGTAGACTGCTGGCTTGTTACAACATGTCAGGCTGACTGATGAAGGTTTTTTTTATGGGAAACGTAGAGTCTAATAAATGGGGAATTTAGCTTAATTTATACATCTTAATTAAGCGCTGCTTCCATATGGCAGCTAAGGGTCTTTGGACCTACTGCATGTGTGGTAAACACTGGGCATGTGTCATTTTGTAAATAGACTTAAGGACACCACACTGACAACTTTATAAGGCAAAAAGGATAATTTAAATCAAATCAGCCTTGATAGTATTAATACAAAATAATATCCAAACACTGTCATGCTAAGAATGATCCAAGTAAAATACATTATAATTAAATTTAGATTGACAAACTAAGCTGGTGTGGTAACTGCTGCTGTCCAGTTATCTTTATGGCAATCTGCTTGTCAGTGTTTGTTAAACAGTAGAGTGTTTTGCCTTTATTGTCGCTTTCTCACTGATGCTGTGGTCTGAAATAGTCCTACATGCTGTCTAATACGTACAAAGCAAAGCTCCCACTTCAAAGTCAAACAGTGCAGAGTTCTCATAGTACGCTGCAAAACGATAAGAATAGAAGAAAACAATGATGTGAGGTTAAATAGATTACAATTAATAATGCTATTGTAATGCAGCCAGGAGTTCAGGCCCTCATGTGACTGATGTGAGCATTTCATCAGAGCAGAAAACCACCACATCATGTTAGATTGCTAGACTGTGTCATTTCAAAGCACTTAACTGAACTAACGTAATTGAATGCAGCCTTCATTACTTTTGGACCAATTCTTTGAAGAGCACACATTTGCATGTGTAGCTCACACACATGCAGATAGTGACCCACACTTCATTCTCACGCAAACAAGGAAACAGTGAATCAGAGTTTGTGAATCGCAAATGATGATGAATGCGGGGGGACTCTGGAATAATTGCATGTAGGATTTTCCAGCTGGTGACTTTATCTTGCTATCTATTGTTCCTATTCTATCTATTTTTATTTATTTTTTGCAGAAAACCTCTTTGATTATAAGAGAATCTCATTTGGAGATAGCAAGGATGCCGGCCTCATCCTCTCAAAGTCTTACTCCGCCACTTGGTCTCTTTTTTTTTTTGCCTTGTCAGGGATTTGGCATTGTCATTTTTACAACAAAGAGCCTAATACAGCATCATGGAAGGTTTTAGCAAGTGCTGGATTATGCCATCACATGATTGCTGGCTCAAGGCTTTCCTGTAAAGAACGCTTTGTCTCCACTTATCTGTCGTGCAGATTCCTCCTTTTAAACAGATATTGTTGCAGTAACTTTGATTTGATAGATCTTAATATCCTTTAAATATTTCTAAACCTGGACGGAAATTCACAACATGAGCATTAAGGAGCTGTCACTCATTGGTCTTTTGTCAGGTATCCCTGTATTTGGTGATAGTCTTTTTTCTGTTATTGTGTTCTGCAGAGGGGGTTGGATGTTAATGAATGGAATAATGCTGCGGATTAATTTCCGGCCCTTTGAGCTGTGCACACATACAGCAGCTTCCAGTCGTGGCACACAATGACTCTTTGTGTTACAATGAGACCTATGTAGCCTGCAAAATCTGCTCATTCCACATTCAGTCACTGTGAAAATGTTGCCTCTTCATCCTCCCCAAATTGAGCTTGGACATGTCAGTCAGCGTTCCCAACTGAGCTGACACCAACAGGACAGCTTAAGGGCAGCCAGGAGTTTTAGTTTTTCCTTAAGGTGGAGAAAATACTGGAGCTGCAAACTGTAGACTTCCAAGAAGACCAGTGTTTGTGTGTGTGTGTGTGTGTGTGTGTGCATTAAATAGTAATCAGACAGCAGATGGCTGTTTTGTAATGATTAGTGTTTAATGATTCACAGCAAGTAGAAAATCAGGAAGAGATAGTTTTCAAATTATAGCCTAAGCATTAGCTAGGCTACAGGTTGTGCAGATCTACATGGGGGACAGCAGCATTGTGCAGCTATCAGAGCACATGCATTTTAATTGGGATTTGTACAACAATAGAAAGATGAACGGGGCTCAAGAAATCCTGACTTAATTAAACCCAGGGCAGGAATGGTTGACTCCACCACTAACAATGAAAATTGCTATAGAAAGCGATTAAAATCCTGGAAATCCTGGATCCTGGTTGACAGTCTAAAAATAGGTCTACTGGAATCAGCCTTAAGAAAGATGTTTTCTAAGATGCTGCTATAAGGCTGTCAATATTTGATCATTTTCTTTTTTTGTCAACAAAAACCAATGAAAAGACCAACACCAAAAATCATTGCCTGAGTAGCCCTAAGCTTTGAAAGAAAACCCTCAAAATTTGGGATTTGTTTTTAAATTATTACTGTACATCATTTCATCATTTATATATTAGTAGGCAAGCATTAGCAAAGGGCTGAGTGCCACAAACAGTCCTTGGAAGTCAGAAAATATATAGATGAACAAGCGTACTGTATTGTTGGCAATATAAAAGTGCAAGTAACCCCACGTCGCTCTTTCAAAGCATAGTCTTCTGCTGCGGTTGAGTTGTTTCATCATCCTCATGATCGTCATTGTCATCGTCATCAAAGGAAACACAAAGTCTCCTACTTAGATGAATGACAGCTGTATGCCTTTGAAGCTGTCAGCGTGGGTGTTTTGGTCTGTGCCTCGCTGATTTGATTATCTTATTGATGAATTTTCAGCAGAGGCTGATAATCAGTATATGCAGTGTCTGTGTGCTGAATGCTGTAGGCAGAGATAGTTTTGGTGGGGGAAAAAAGAATATTAAGTCCCTGGACTCTGAGCGTCCATTTAATCAAGCATGCAGTGTTCATTCGCCTCCTTACTGCCTTCCTAACACATTGCTTGAGAAATGAGCAGCTCCATTTTTGAATCTCTGAGACTGCAGCTTACGGATAACTAGGATGTTAGCTTGAATTAGGGAAGCACTGAAGCATCTTCGGCTAGCTTAATCAACGCTGAAGAAATCACAAGCTGCACATTCTCCAGTGTCTCACAGTCTCACATCAAACGACCTATAATTGGCTCAAGGCATTATGATGACCGCCGTCATCTGTGGTCACCCTGTCACACACAAAGCTTCACTCTTATGCAGCTGCACGTGTGGTAAGTGTGTGTCAATGTGACAAAACATGCACAGTCAGCAAGAAGAGGCAAAACAGTTTAGTGCAATATCCGATCTCTTCGGGCCATCTGCAGCAGTGTCTAGCTAACGTACTACATAAGAGAAGGTTACTGTGTTCCTCAGGACTGTTTACGTGATGTCATGGGATGGCTTATAAATAGCAAGCTGGCCATTCGTGTGTCATGTCTACGCATTTAACGCCGCTGGAGAAGGCACATTTCATGAGTTTTGGACATGCAGGAAAGGACAAAGTCAGGTGACCTTCATTGGGTGACCTTCATTGGGTGACCTTCATCGCCATGATAATAGTCAGGTGACCTTTGTCATCATAGTCAGATGACTTTAGTTCTCATGATAACAAAAAACACATGGTCAACATTTTGAAATGGTCACAGTTTGGTTAGGTTTAGGAAATTATGGTTTAGGTTAGAACAAGTACGTTATCAGCTAAGTTACGTGACATGAGTTAAAAATGTAATGTAAGTTCAAATGAGTCAACATTGACTTTTGGTTTCACATGGGACCTGAACAGAGGTATCTTGGGTGAACATCCTCTCACCATCCTGGATGTTATCAGACTTTTCTGGCAGCATTAGCAGCTGTGTCCTGTTCTTTATTTGATTTGAGGTTGAAGCACTCCAGCAAGATAGCAGGACAGCGGGACAACATGATGGCTGGTCTTCATCCTAAAAGTCTTTTAACATTGTAAGTTAAGTTTTAAGCTAAGCATTTACATTAGAACGGAACAAGAGTCTGACAATCACAGTTTTCTATACCATACTCAAAGTACTAACAAGCTTCACATTGCAAAACAAGAACAATGCTGTTTCATGTCTGCGAAATGGATCGTGAGGTGGGGAGGACTTTTTGTCCAGGACATGTAGCCTCAGTTTTATAACACAGTAAACATTAAGGTAAATAAACACTACTTTAACAGGCTTCTTGTTTTGATTTAAGTCGTATGAAAACATTAAAAAGTCAATCAAATATGCCAGCTGTGGTTGTCATTTCTAGCCCAAATTGAGAAGCCTGCTTTTGTCTACCTTTGTCTGAAAGTATGGACCCTTGTTTGAGAGGTTACTATGAATTTAAATAAATAAACTGCATTTGTGCAGTATAATGCTTATTAAAAATTTTACATAAACTTTACATATCACTTTTTGTAGGCCATGGTAGGAAAATGGGTGGTTTACACAGGATATCTGCAGGCCGGAGTTATCTGTAATTAGCAGGAACTTTAGCATTTTAGTAGCAGAAAAGATCTTCTCACAGTACCCCAGTGTCTTATAAAAAAACAGCCTGTCTTGATCAATCTTCACTGCTTAAAGAAAGTGGACTGAAACAGTATTCTGCTTTTAAGCCAGCTAAGCTAAGGACTGCTCGTAATGCAGAAGTGAAGTTGCACTTCTGAAAGGTGTTTCACGGCAATGACTCTTGTTTCTGTGATGACACTTGTGCATCTTCCTTTCTAGTGATGACTCTACACTTGGAACACAACAGGAACACTAACCAAATACCACACAAGCAAGGGTTATATTTCAAAGCATTCAATGAGAGTTTATTTGAGACACTTTACTGTAAACACAGTCAGTGTTTCATCTCCTTTTGTTTGGTGGCTCCGTTTTAACTGCGTTTCAACTTCTCCGAACGCTGCAGAGCATAAAGTTTTCCTCTAATGGTTTCAGACATTGTAGATTTGAAGTAAAAGTAGATTGTTTATGTTTGGAAGTAATGGGGAAACACTGAGCTTTGCTGCTAATGGACAACACTGCTCATATGGGTGTGAATTAAGCTTCAGCAAGTATGGGATATGTTCATCACAGGTTCATTTAGAGAAATCCATTTTCAATGGCCTGATGCATTTAGGCACAATGAGCATTTACCTGCAGTTGTCTCAATGAACTGAGACAATGACCATGTTTACATGGGCCTGTATTCTTATCTCCTAGGCACTAAAACAGTCATTGTTGAATGTGTACATTTCTCAGCAATTTAGTTTGTCATCATTTGTTTAGATGTAGATATCTGTACAGAAGTGAATTTCCTACAACAAGTTCAAAGGCTTCTGTCTTATCTGACCAAAGCTGATTCAATTACACAAGTAAAAATAGGTAGAATATTATAATACATTGTGGTTGACAAATCCTTTTTTTTTTTATTAATGGGAACTCGTCCCACAAGTTGTGTGTGCCACATTACAATTTCCACATTTTTGTGTCAGATGGGATAAGGAGACCTTCATGCTCTCCCCCTTCGTACCCTGAAACACTGAAGAAGCTTTAGGATAAACTAGGCCTTTAAATGCACAAAGAATATACCGTGTAATTGCCAGTTTTGCAGTTGTGGTGTCCGGAACCAGCCCGATGACCACTCTGTCTCTCTGTACATCAAACATATCTTATATAGGATATGTTTAGGTATCTGTTAGGTACCATAGAAGGGTTTGAGTCTGCAAAGTAAAAGGTCAAACCCATAGAAGGGTACAGTACTATCTTGAGGAAACAAAACAAGGGGCTAGAGGTGAAATTCTATAGAAGGGTTCAGTCCCTTCAACCTACATAACCACCAATCACTGCTCTCCCCGTAGAACACCTCCCCAAAAGTCACTGACCCTCTGTCTTGCTGCTACAGTGCTATTTTGAACTGTTATGAGTCAAATGCATAAGTATTGGATACTACACAGTATTTGATATTCAAATAAAGGGGAATATATTAAAGCAGGACAACTATACAGTACATATATGTAATCCTAATAAATGTACAGGTAATGATGTACCAAATGGCTGACAGTAAGGGAATTCTAATCAGTTCACAACATCGCTTATTAAGACAGGTACAACAAAGAGAGCAGTTTCCAAGTGCACACATCAGTACTTTTACTCTGAAATAAGTAGATCATAGGGTGTTTACCTGAACAGTGATAACTATATTCAGACCAAGATGTTTCTCTTGGCCTTATATAGTCTGTTCTCCACAATCGACTGTGTGAGTCATATCACCTCAGCAAACAGAAGAAATAACAGTGTGAGCTAGTTTTAGAAATGTCATCACTTGCCTTACCTTTCACTGTTTATTCTGTCTTGGTTTTGCTTATTTTATATGTCATATTTATTGGGTGTCTTCTCTTTTGCCAGGTGATGAGTGGGATTATATCATGTCTGAAGTACAGGGAACACTGGAGTTTTCTGTAGAGCTGCACAAGTTTCACAATGTGGATCTCTTTCAAAGGGGGTAAGCAACATTTCCAGGGTTATGTTACCTGCCTTCACAACTCGCGATTTAGCAAACTCACAGAACATATTCACGTTGATTGCTGACAAAGAATCTGTTTTAATATTAAAAACTTTAACTCACTTGTTGTCAAACCTTTTCTGTTAATGCAGGTGTGTATTTCCAGTCAGTAATTGTGCCATTATGAAGAAAAAAAAAACCCTGCTAAACTGAGACTGCTAAAATGTTACTAGCTAGCAGATTTAGGTAGCTGCTATCTCTGCTATGACCCTAAGTTAAGCTCCCTTTAAATCACATTTTTACATACATATAGCAGATGAACGGACACCTAGTGAGAACATTTAATGAACAATCGATTGTCAGAACAAAGTATAGTTTTAAAACAAAGTAGCCAGTTAAAATGGACAAGAAAGCTAGAGGAACATGTTTGTGTGTAGATATTGTGCTATCTGTGTTTTCTCACATAACCTGGCCATTAAAAGGCATTGTACAGCACCGGCATGTTTTTTTTATTGTTCATTATGTAGGTTCTATGGTAATTGTTATCAGCCCCCTAAATGGAGGCATAGCTACTTTACGCTTTTGTAGGACAGTAGGCACCGGACATTAGGTAAGATGGTAATATAATAAAAATGAATAAATTACATCAAAGATACATTTAATGGGTGGTTCCAATAAGAGTAATAAGGTTTAGGGTAAATAAAAGAGCTAAAAAATTTAAATTTTCCAGTTGAGTTTTTCACAACATTGTTATTCCATATTATTCTGTGACATGAAAAAGGGCAATGTTTATCCCAGGAAGCGCTTGCAGGAAGATTAAAACCTCTCATCTCTCCTAGCTTTATCAAAATGATTTTCCCTCTCTAAATGGGATAGGCTGAAGCTTTATCATGGTAATCCCTTAAGCTGAGTGCACTAATATGTTTGTTTTGACCGGTTGCCACGTTGCTTCAGATATCAGTAGACATCTCATGTGAACACTAAAAAGAATTGGATCCCAGTGCAAAGACGAAGTACTGTGGAATAAAACTTGCATCTCTCACCACAGTTCAACATAAATCCCTGTACCAGACTGGGGGACCACGCAGCTGTACACTTTGAAGGGACCAGCTGTACACTGATTACATTAAAAATACTGATTAAATCTGCATTTGATTTGTAAGGAAGGTGATATCGATGAGCAAGACACTTTAAGTTTTCACTGATGGAGGCGAAGTTGAAGTCTGAGATCGCTTCAGATACTCAAATTACAAATCCAGCTGCAATGTCAAAATGTACACTACTGATCCTTGTCCTCCAGCATCTATATACCAAAAAAAAACGTGTTAAATGTGTGCCTTCTAGCCACTCATACCAAATATGTTATACTAAATAATAAAAATATGGTTTGAAAACTAAACATTGAGAACACAAGTCTACAAACCTCTGCTGTAAGAGGTACTGGATTAGTCTCTGACCAGTTACTGGCCACTGAGATGGCCTATTTCATTCCATAGACATCCCTTATTTATTTATCAACCTCCAAAACCTTTTCTGTGCTTTTCTCCGTCAAGGCTTCATCTTTAGGAGTGCTGTTGCTAAAACACTGATGTGATGACTGGGTTAACAGCCTCGCTTTGGACTCTCAGATTGCCGATGTGTCCCCAGAGAGCTGAAATGTGCTTTTACACAAAGCTGCATTGACTTCAACTGTCAAAGTGACCTTTTCAAAGACATGTTTTCCATAGCTACCTATAGTCTGGAATGTCATGTAAATAATCCTTGTGTGAATCTGTTCTGTTTTCCATTGCATAGCTCAGTGCTGATAATCTTTTTTTCTTTCCTATGAATCCAATTTCTTTTGAAGCTGTAATAATCTAATTTCCCAATCAGTCAATCGATGCATTTTCATCTTACCTTAAATGTGTAAAGCTGTAGAATTCTAGCACCAGTAATCATCTGATACCATATACATATACTTTCAATAGACTTGTATTATGAGGTCTTCTTCATTATTAATAGACATTTGCCCATTATTCTTTAATAATTTAGCTACATTTGCACAATTCATGGCTGATTTTGTTTAACATTGTTAACTTCTCATCCATGTCATAAGGAGCACTTCTGAAGCTTGAACACTGTATGTGTCAAGATTTTTACATAAAACCTGACTTGTCAATGCCAAAACAAAGTATTCCATCTAGACACATTGACACAATGATCAGTTTGAAGTTAGGTCACACAAAAAGGTAAAATCACAATGCAAGTACCAAAGACTTCTATATCAGACTTTAATTTACCTTATGTCAAGTCATATACTCCTGTTTTGCACCACTTCAAACATTTAACAAGGAAAAGCCCTGGTGAATACAGTAGGATATAGGTTTATATTTTCATACAAGTTTACATTTTTAACATCAACACTGAATATTGGTTATCTTTGGTATCACTAGTTAGGTATCTTGTATGTAGTTAACTGTGTAGCTATAATTAACTCTAAATTCAACCTGTTTTAAATTTTTCCTGCAATTACTAATTTCATAACTGTAAAGGCTACCTGAAGTATGAAATGAAGAAATAATATTTTAATTTAGTTTTAAATATAGTGAAAGAGTTTTCCATGTCAGGGTTCAGTGACTCAGTAAAAAAAAAAAGAGTAAAATTGTAAATATCTGTGAAACAGCAGTGAGTGAAAATACCCCGACTATAAGGCAACCTTTTGCCTTCCCTTTCTTTTACCTTGATATTAAGCAAGACTGAATCGTCTACTGTTCACCTTATAGATATTCTTTATACTTCCAGGCCATTTGGACATAGCAGTACTTATTCAGTACAGTTAGATGTGTGACTGATGTGATTGTTTGTATCCCCTTCTCTAAGGTTCTACCAAGTACGAGCAGGGTTGAAGGTCTCACCTCGAGTGCCCCACAGGTTGATAGCGACAACACAAGACAATACAGGTAAGAAGAAGTGATGTTTACACCCATGGACTGATAGATTTGTTCAGCAAACATCAACTGTTTTGAAGCATGTGTGTAGACTGAGGATTTAAGGGTTTTACATGCAAGGAATCAACAAAGTGTTTCGCTTTCCTTTGTAGTAATTTTGCATCTCTCTGTGGTCGTTTTGTGTCTCTTTGTAGTTGTTTTATATCTCTTTATTGTCATTTTGTGTCTCTTTGTAGTTGTTTTATATCTCTTTATTGTCATTTTGTGTCTCTTTGTGGTTGTTTTGCATCTCGCAGTCAATTTGCATCTCTTTGTGGTTGCTTTGAGTCTCTTTGTAGTCTTTTTGTGTCTCCTTGAAGTCATTTTGCATCTCTTTGTGGTAGCATTGTTTCTCTTTGCAGTCATTTTGTATCTTTTTGTGGTAGCTTTGTGTCTCTGTAGTCATTTTGCATCTCTTTGTAGTCATTTTGCATCTCTTTGTGGTAGCTTTGTGTCTCTTTATAGTCATTTTGCATCTCTTTGTGGTAGCTTTGTGTCTCTTTGTAGTAATTTTGCATCTCTTTGTGGTAGCTTTGTGTCTCTTTGTAGTAATTTTGCATTTCTTTGTGGTAGCTTTGTGTCTCTTTGTAGTCTTTTTGTTTCTCTTTGTAGTAATTTTGCATCTCTTTATGGTAGCTTTGTGTCTCGTTGTAGTCTTTTTTGTTTCTCTTTGTGGTCATTTTGCATCTCTTTGTGGTGGTTTTGAGTTTCTTTGCTGGCATTGTGCGTGTCTATGTGGTCATCAGGAATCAGGAATTTTCCAAGGTAGTAATATTTGATATAATTTGAAACCAGAAAAGTACAATAAAATACTACTTGTTGTAGTAAGAAATTCTACACGTGTGTATAAAACATCATCAGCTTAGGTTAAAGACGAGTTCAGACCTCTGTTATCACTCATTTTTACTAACCAAATAATTACTTTCCATCATACAGCACCTGTACTGTTAACAGGTCAACTGTAATCATATGCCATTATGGGTCCAAAAATTGTCAAATTATGATATTAGTTTGCTCCTATACTTTAGATCATTTTTGAACAGTTTGCCTTGGATTCACAGTGGTTCATGCCTAAAGGGGACTGAGTGTGAGAATATCTCACTTGACAAAGGGAATGAAATTACACACACCACGTTGCTCATGTTTGTCTTTGGTGTGTGTGTAAAAACAATAATCTTTCAGTATTTTGTGTTAAAGTTCACAGTAGTGCAAGGAGCGCTCGTTATGTGCCATTCCTGGAACTTAATTTTACTGTATCATGTGGATGTGGAATATGAGTATTTTTTATAATCTTGTAGTCATCTCATGTAGTCAACATGAGGGAAAAGATTAATCCCCTCGGGTCTTGGCTGTGGGTGTGTGGAATCAAAAGACATTACAGACGTGACTAAGGCTTTTCTTAAAATAAAGTTATCCACAGATGCCAGAGGAAAATAAAAAGACCATATAGTTCAGCATCTGCTTTTTGAGGTGTAGTGGATTTACCTCAGAATGCACTAGAATCATTTTAATTGTGGTTTAAAGCCAGAGCATAAAATGTATATATATTTTTATTATTATTATTATTATTATTTTTGTCAGAAACTGTGCACACAATGTGTTCCTGCCAAATCCCTCAGCCATCAGAGTTCTGTATCAGAGATTGAGAGCTGTGTCTGAGAATTTTATGGTTCTACCTTGTCTCAGTGATTTAGGACATTTGGCCATCTTTAGGTTTAAAGACTGACTTAGTCACTCTGCAGAAAATCTCTAATACCTTTCAAAACCAAATGGGGATAAGATTATTTAACTTGTTTCAAGTGTTAATCATCTAAAGTCTCCTCCCAATGTCATTTTCATGATAAATATTGGGTGAACTATTGGGTGATCTTCCTTCTTATTGCTGTCTCGATACTTGCATTTTGAACTTTGTGAAACAAATAAAACTCTTTATTTCAGGAGGAGAACTTTCCTTTTATCTTACAATGAGGGATTTAAGACTAAATATGACAAAATATGTTTAAAGTAATACAACGCACAATAGAACAGTTAATTCTACTACTACTACTTCAAAGAAAAGAAGGTATTTGTAGCTGAATTTTTTTAAGTTTGACTAATTTACAGTAAATAACAGTATAAATACAGTAAATAACGTGCAACAAAGCATGCAACCAACTCTGTAAATGGGAATAACAACAGCCTTTTACTTCATGCTCTGTGTTTTACATCCTCTAATTCCTATATACAATTACTTGCAGATGGTTTTTATCGGAAAAGATTCCTTTTTTGTATTCATAGGTTGTGACACGTTGTTTCTGAACCTACCCAAGCATTAAAATCTGGATCTCTGGCAATGCAGGAAGCCGTTTCACTGGCAATACTGATTCGCAGTAATAAAGGCTATTTTTAGCATGACCAGTCTGTGTGTGTGTTGGCAGATCTAGCTGTACTTGTGAGGACCAGTTCCTGACATTGCTGTCTGCTGGTCTTGTTAGGACATTTTGAACTGTGAGGACATGTAGGTCTTGAATATGACTTAAGGCTTAGTTTCAGGTTATATTGAGACCAGGACATGTAGCTCATGTGGTCAGGGTAAACGGCCACCAGTGACAAAATGTGTCTGTTTGATGTTCTCACAGTTACATAATCAAAGTGTCTGTGAATTTGTGTGTTGACGTGGCTGATTGTGAAGGCAATGTGTCTAAGTCTATGACAGTGATTCACGTCATTTTGAGTGTCTCCAGAAACACAGTGACAGGAATACGAGCAGGGAAGACTATTTCTCCTATACATCATTAGTTCATGGGTGGAGAGAAATCCTAAATAGCCAAAATATTAATAGATTTCAATGGAAATAATAAAAATAGCAGTTGAGTAGTCTTGCTCTCAATAGTCTATTTTTAGAGTACAAAATTTTGGAGCTGCAGTTTTAAATGGTGCCAGGTGAGGAAAAGAAGACAGAGCTCCAGCTAGAGGAGGCTTCAGTAGAACACAGAGATTGCCGTACAGTTACTGTATGAATATAGACAAATCTGCTTCAGGTACATAATCAACAACAACAACAACAACATACATAATAATAAACTGTCGATTTCCCAGTAATCTTAGGGCATTCTCAGAATTAAGTGATATCAAGGAAACTGACCTTGAGAGAGTCATCGCACAAGCAACCATCCGGTATGAGGAGATATAATATACACTTTTATATTCACATTTATTATCTTCAACTAAATGCAACTTAAGTACACATTTTACACATACACATTTTGAAATACTCTTATTTCATTTAGATAGATCTATTCTTCTATTCATTGCATGATACATATACATATGCATGATATAGCACTATCTGAAATGTTGCTCAAAAATATATATATAAAAACACACACATCTAACATTCACACACACAACTCACACATACACAACTGTCAACATATGCATCCAGAAAAAAAAATAGATAGTGGTAATATGATATTGCACAATTGTGTCTTTAAGGTGTGTGATTTCAGTGGAGAGTTCAGTGTGGAAATGGCTTTTGGGTAAGAACTGTTCATCAGTCTTGTGGTCTGTGCTCTGATGGACCTGCATCTCTTCCCTGAGGGGAGAAGTTCAAACAGTTCATGTGCTGGGTGATGTGAGTCCTTTATGATGCTTAATGCCTTCCGCAGGCATCGGGAGGCGTAAATGTCTGCCAAAGTAGGCAGATGTGTGTTGATGATATTCTCTGCGTTTTTTAGGACTCTTTGCCAACTGCTGAGCTGTTGCCGTACCACATGAGTATACTGTAAGTCCAGTCTCAATGGGCATCTTTCTTTCCAAGAATGCGTAAAGAAGATAGATAACACATCCATGTGTTTAAGCAAGCTAAAATCAATATCTTACAGTGACGAATTAATCCCAGACGTTACGTAACATCAGCATCAACAACATGGGATGTTTACGCCCCCAAAGTTACATAGACCAGCCCACGTTCCAGAGAAGCGGTCACATGAGCTCATAGAGCCACAGCTGGAGGTACTGCAGTGCAGTGTATCTCACATAAAGTGTTTTTATGGTTATGAAGGAAAGTATAAATATAAATATTTTCTGATTGTCCCTCTGATGTCCTCTGGCTGCTCTGCCTCAACTGTGTGATTATTGATGGATAGCAGTAGCTTCCGTTATCAGATGGCTATGAACCAGCGGTCCGAAACCTCTGTAGTTATGATAGAGGTGTAAACATCTACACACCAGTCCGGCTAGCTGTACAGCTAACTGAGTTGCTAACTTAGTAGCAACTGCTGATAGTTAGCTGCTGAAGTAACCAGAAACATATAAACTCCTGAAATCGGCAAAAGAGGAGGCAAAACAGCCAGAGTACATAAGAGGGAAAACCAGACAATATTTTCTACATCAAATTTGATCCCATTTCAGTAAAACCAGAGAATAAAGTTGTGTTTTTATTTAGGACTGACCCCGAATAGTTGAAGATTCAATGCTTCGATGGGCGGAGCCTGATTCGACTGTCAATCTCACTGTCGAAGCTTCACAACGAAACGAGGTTCATGCCATTTTGGCGATATGGGGGTGCTCAACGTTGATTTTACATAGAACTACCAGTTTCTCCGAATAAGTTAATATACAGCCTATTACAGTGCACATTTCAACATATAATGCTGTAAATAAACTGTGAAAAGAAAAAAAGTTTTTAATAAATTTTTTTAAAGTGCGTGAATAAATTCAAATTTGTAACCCTAACCCTCAAGGAATAGGGGTCAATGTGCATGTGTAGGCATAGGTAGCTAGGTAGGTACAAGTTGTAGAGTGAAATTGAGTTTTGTAACTCCCTTCTGCTACATAGCAGACAATATACATTAATAAGAATCAATTATATGCGCATACAGTTGTCGGCCACACAGCATGCAGGCAAACCGCTGCACAAGACTGGTGAATGGCAGGCGAGCAGAAGGAAAATGGACATCAATAAGCGTCAGTTTAGCTGTAAATGTACTGTGTAAATTGCACTGAATGCTGAATAGAGACTGCAGCTCTGCTGCTTCTCAAGATTAAAGTTTAAAGATTAAAGATTAAAGTTACCAAGTGTAACCTCCCCTCCCGCTCACAATCGCCACACACAAAAACACGTGATTTGACTATTAGTCAACTATAGGCAAGACTTGACTATTCTGATTTGATTATGTTAATCCTTAGTCGGGGACAACCCTAGTTTTTATACAGTAATCACTCAGTGAGGGCTAGTCTCACGTAGCAGGCCTTGATTCAGCGCTGCCGCTAAGCCCCGCTTAGCGTAAAGCCTCGAAGTTGAGGGTACAGCTAACCTGGCTCTGTGCAAAAGCGCCTCTCAACTTAATATGGCAACACATGCTCAGAAGCTAATTGATTAAGACATTGTATGTCCTTTGTTTAACCTATATTTAAATATGCGTCAGGGCTTGTTGCGGCCACGGTGCAGTTTCTGGATGTGATCAATGCTGCTCTTAATTATCATGCACTCTGGATGCCTCACAAAGGAGTAAAACGTCACTTCCCGTGTCCCCTATGTGGCATTAGAGAGCCCTTGCTAATTATACAGTATGTCCCAGTACGTGAAGTGTGGATCACACTGTCAAAATGTCATGTAAATTAAATGATGATTCTAACACAGTATACAGAGAGAGGATCCAATACTGCAACGTTGCTTCGGAAGGGTGGTAAGTGACAACGACTGAGCAAGTGTGGAGAAAGTAGCTTTCCTTCTAGACAAAGATATCTTAGTTTGGAGATGGTCCTCTCCCCTCAGATACTGATTCTAATTGGAATGTCATCTACCAGGTAGTCATACCTTGTGTTTTTAGACAGCATGTGCCATCAGTAGCTCACAAATCCAAATGGTCAGTACACCTAGGTATCACAAAAACATATCAGTTTATTCTTAAGCATTTCTTTTGGCCAGGACTAAAATCAGGTGTAGTGAAGTTCTGTTGTAGCTGCCATGTATGTCAAGTGTCAGGAAAGCCAAACCAAATAGTCCCTCCAGCTCTGCTGCATCCAATTCCTGTAATAGAGGAGCCATTCGATCAAGTGATAATTGACTGCGTAAGTCTGTTGCCTCGCACAAAAAGTGGAAACCAATATCTTCTTACCGTTATGTGTGTGGCCTGAAGCAATCCCACTCCGTTACATTACGGCCAATACCATCTGGTTTATGTATGCGTCTTGATAGCCCTAGCATACTGGGACGTAACATAAGTAGCCAGAAGGTGGCGCTGTGACAATGAGTAAATATTGGCATGTAGATGTGTTCAGGGCGGGACCCTTATCAACCCTAACCCTAACGCACAAATATTAATATGGATCTTCTAATCTCACACATGAATAGAAGGCTAGAACTACTCCTTAAAGATCTGCGCACGTCAACCTGGATATATTATAGCTTTGTTAGATTCACCTTCCACAACATTGCTATGTTCAGTATTTATTTATAAAAACCTCTAGTCTGTACCACGCTATACGTTACAATCCTATATTCCACAGTTTGTCAACTCTATTAACACTATTAACTATTAAAGTTACACATTTCAAAGCTGCCCCAAAACACTGCAGCTTATACTTACAAGGCAATAGCATATGTGACAAATAAAGAGCTGTGCAGGAGTGTACATTACGGTGAGGATCAGAGGTTGCTCCCCTCCCCTACTGTAGCGCCTTCCACAAGGTCATGTATTAAGCCTTAACACACTACAGGCTAAATCCTGAGCATAAATGCACCAGCCAGCGCTCCGACAAGCAAGAGGAAATGCATTTATCATACAAAGACACAGTAAATAATCCCCGACTGTGTTCTCTGTGAAGGTGTATGCTTGACATTTCAATTGTCTGTGCCCTTCACACAAATGAATTTTGTGTGAAGGATCGTGCCACACACTCAACTGAAGCATTTAATGACTGTGATTCAGGCACAAAAACACAATGATTTCCAAGTCAGAATGTTAACTAGAAGAATTTGATTGCTGTTTAAGGTGTCTCCTTGTGCATGGACTGAGATAATCTCACATATTAGTATCATGAAGAGCAATTCTGCGCTGAGAGTTGTGTTTTTACTGATAGGGAGTGACTAGCGCACACACACTCTCACATACAGCAGATGTAGAGAACCAGAGGCTGTAAGCAGATTATTTCCAGCACAGAATCACTGTGGCTAAAGCTTCAGGGCATTTCCACAGGTTTTAATGTGCAGGATGTGATAACTCCTCAATGCCTGTGAGAAATGCAGTATACCAAAAATGTCAGAACTGGGTGGGTTTGATGTATTTCTGTTGGTTTAACTCACTGTAAACATGAAAGGGAGCACTAAAATGCATTTTAATCACATTATATCCGACATGAAGTACAAGAAGGGCCTAGAAATAATATTAAACATTGCAAATAATTTAATAGTGTTAGAATTCTTTGGTGTCTAGTAGATGAGGTAAATGAAAATTGTCTGTTACTTTGAAATTTATTTAACATAAAATAACAACATTTCTGCCAGTAAAAGAAAATATAGGAAATCCTTCTGTGAAGATTCTCTGTCATCCAGATGATGGCAATATAGGAGTTATAAGCAACTGGAATTCTGAATTAGTATCTTTCACATTTGAAATGACGAGCCATGACATCTCCTAATTCTGGCTTACTGTCATTTATATGATTTAATCTATATCTAGAAGTGATAAGTTAGCCAGTAGACTCTCCAAAGCAAGTGACATTATCTGCATTATAACACAATGGGCTCTACAGATACCAAAATCCTGTTTCTTGCCTGCAGATTCTGCATTCATATGCAGATATCTGTTGAAAGAGCTTATTGATTTAATGACTTTGGCTGCTTGAAAGGCCACCATGCATAGGAGAGAGGGCATGGAAGCACATGGGGGAGATCATGAGTCCTTTGAACACACAAAGTTTATATTAATTCTTTCATGCGGTTTATAGTCCACCTACCTTGTTTTTCTGTAGGCAGGGGGCGGAAACTCAAACAAACACAAGGAGATAAAAACTAAAATATCAAAGTCATATTATTCTGACTGTGAGGTGACAATGCTGCCACACAGATACAAATCCTTCCACGTACAGTACATACCCAGAGGGATTACACTGTCTGTCACACATCCACCAAGTCTTTGACAACAGTCATGCTCCCACACAGCCGTCATCCTGGCTGGGGCTGCTTGATGCTGCGAGTAGTGACAGCATTATCAGGAGGAGGCCTGTGGAGAGAGGGAGAGGAAGAATGAGACAGAAAAGAGCACAACCTCTGCATGTGATTTCAAAGACCTCCTGCTTGCAGCTGGACAGCAGCTCTGCCTCGCTGGCTGCAGACCAGGCCAGAGTAACCAGTCATCATGCTGCATGCGTTTCTGGATAGCTTGTATGTACACAAGATAAATGTAGAATATTATTGTTCATTGCGTAAATGTTTTTCGTATGCATGGACTTATGCAAACAATCACAGCTTGTTTTATGTACAGTGAGGAAAATAAGTATTTGAACACCCTGCTATTTTGCAAGTTCTCCCACTTAGAAATCATGGAGGGGTCTGAAATTGTCATCGTAGGTGCATGTCCACTGTGAGAGACACAATTTTAAAAAAAAATCCAGAAATCACAATGTATTATTTTTTAACTATTTATTTGTATGATACAGCTGCAAATAAGTATTTGAACACCTGTCTATCAGCTAGAATTCTGACTCTCAAAGACCTGTTAGTCTGCCTTCAAAATGTCCACCTCCACTCCATTTATTATCCTAAATTAGATGCACCTGTTTGAGGTCGTTAGCTGCATAAAGACACCTGTCCACCCCATACAATCAGTAAGAATCCAACTACTAACATGGCCAAGACCAAAGAGCTGTCCAAAGACACTAGAGACAAAATTGTACACCTCCACAAAGCTGGAAAGGGCTACGGGGAAATTGCCAAGCAGCTTGGTGAAAAAAGGTCCACTGTTGGAGCAATCATTAGAAAATGGAAGAAGCTAAACATGACTGTCAATCTCCCTCGCACTGGGGCTCCATGCAAGTATTCACCTCGTGGGGTCTCAATGATCCTAAGAAAAGTGAGAAATCAGCCCAGAACTACACGGGAGGAGCTGGTCAATGACCTGAAAAGAGCTGGGACCACCGTTTCCAAGGTTACTGTTGGTAATACACTAAGACGTCATGGTTTGAAATCACGCATGGCACGGAAGGTTCCCCTGCTTAAACCAGCACATGTCCAGGCCCGTCTTCAGTTTGCCGATGACCATTTGGATGATCCAGAGGAGTCATGGGAGAAAGTCATGTGGTCAGATGAGACCAAAATAGAACTTTTTGGTCATAATTCCACTAACCGTGTTTAGAGGAAGAAGAATGATGAGTACCATCCCAAGAACACCATCCCTACTGTGAAGCATGGGGGTGGTAGCATCATGCTTTGGGGGTGTTTTTCTGCACATGGGACAGGGCGACTGCACTGTATTAAGGAGAGGATGACCATGTATTGCGAGATTTTGGGGAACAACCTCCTTCCCTCAGTTAGAGCATTGAAGATGGGTCGAGGCTGGGTCTTCCAACATGACAATGACCCGAAGCACACAGCCAGGATAACCAAGGAGTGGCTCTGTAAGAAGCATGTCAAGGTTCTGGCGTGGCCTAGCCAGTCTCCAGACCTAAACCCAATAGAGAATCTTTGGAGGGAGCTCAAACTCCGTGTTTCTCAGCGACAGCCCAGAAACCTGACTGATCTAGAGAAGATCTGTGTGGAGGAGTGGGCCAAAATCCCTCCTGCAGTGTGTGCAAACCTGGTGAAAAACTACAGGAAACGTTTGACCTCTGTAATTGCAAACAAAGGCTACTGTACCAAATATTAACATTGATTTTCTCAGGGGTTCAAATACTTATTTGCAGCTGTATCACACAAATAAATAGTTAAAAAATCATACATTGTGATTTCTGGATTTATTTTTTTAGATTATGTCTCTCACAGTGGACATGCACCTACGATGACAATTTCAGACCCCTCCATGATTTCTAAGTGGGAGAACTTGCAAAATAGCAGGGTGTTCAAATACTTATTTTCCTCACTGTATATGCTATGGTGTATAGACTCACTAATTGGTCTTCACTTTACAGGATATTAACCACATTTCATCATAGTTGAATACAGGGCTGGACTGGGACAAAAAATCTGACCTGGCATTTTTGGCCCAGGCGGCCCACTAAAATCGGACACCCCTCACCAATACAACATCCTTTCATTTAAGGGCTCGGATTTGGGGTGTGACAAAACACTTGACGTAACATTGCACAAGATTGGGGCCATGACAACAAGACAAGAATATATTTTAATAGGCCTACTATTTAGGAAAAAAATGTATTGATGAAATAGTTAATGGGGGGGTCTGGTGGTTCTCCCCCAGAAGATGTTGAGCATAAAACACACACACTGATCTCTTACCATCACACAAAGCCAAAGCCTGAAAGAAATACAAGGGATAGGAACCAACTGCAGACAACAGAGTCAGTTCAGTGATTTAATAATGTCAACTGGGGCAAAAACTGACCTGTCTAGGTGTTAAGATCAAAAAACAGTCCAACACAAGCAAACAAATCCGACAGGGAGCAGGTAAGAATTGTAATCCAAAACCAGGCATGAACCTAAAGGGGACAAAGAATAAATCCATGAAATACACATGAAGAACACAGGGGAAACATAGCTGGAATATGACTAAATACACTATGAGGACAACATAATGATACACAAGTCAAACTAATCAGGGAATGACAAACAGACAGGAAGGGAAGTTATCAGCAACAAGAGGAGAGGTGAGAAACAAAGTAAAACAGGAAAAACATAATCAAATACAGAAGACAACTAAAAACAAAGACAGAGAGTTAAATACACCAGACATAAAAAGAAGGGAAAACAAATAAATAAATGACACAAGGAAAAACATATTACAGAGAAAAGGAAAAAACACAGAGACAGGAAGTGAAGTACACATTGATTATGTTCGAAACAGAAGGTAACTGCCTCGCTGCCGTAATAGACAGGTGCCTTGGAAGGCATCACTTTCGAGTGAAGGAATCTCTATGAAAAGTAGATTCAGCAGTATTTACGGCAACGTGTGGTGTCAGCACGCCGTCTTGTATCACTTCTGGCTGTCAGTCACTAGCCTTAGCGTCAGCTAGCTAGCTATTGAACAGTCAAATGGATTGGACACCTCAGAAATCATACTAAACAAACTTGGTTGGTTACAGTTACGGGCTAACATGATAGTGCGGTGTTTAGTTCTCGCTAACTTTTGAAAAATCGAAGCAAAACAAACTACAAAAACTATTAAAAACTTATTTGTAGACGAATTTCAGCTTGTTTGTCCACCATCGAGTCAGCATCGATGCTCCCTTCAAAACTGCCAAACAAGGGCAGTTTGAAGGCATCTTACGAGACAGTAAAAGATGGTTCGAACACAGCCAAAGCCACAAGAGGAAGGGCTTAACAAAATAAAACAGTAATACGCCTGACACTCACCAATCGCAGTAAACGTTTGTAATACATACATATTCACAAATCTGAGCACATACTGCAAATATCCGGTGATGCATTTGCATCGTGTGAAAGGCCTTATTTTACAACTCCATGTTAAAACAATCACAAATTCATATTTAGTATTGTTTTGTCGTGTTTAGTATTGTTTTGTCGTGTTTAGTATTGTTTTGTTGTGACTTTACTGGCTGTTGCAGGTCAGTGAATGAGAAATGCTGCCGTAGCAACAAGCTGATACTTATTGTGCATTTGTTTGTGTCCCACTCCAGAAGAATGCAGCTTCAGCTCTGCGGGGGTTTACGACGGCACCGTGTTCAGCCGGATATTTCAGATCCTTTACAGAAATGAGGAGATTACCGTGAATGACTGTATGATCTTCAAAGTCCACATGCTATTGGATGGAGAAAGGGTGAGTTTTTTTCTGCACACACACACACTTCCTGTGAGAGAATACGGAATGCCATTTGGCTGGTTGCATTTTATCAGTGGCCTGGCTGTAAAATGCATGACAGATAATTACAGTGAAAGCAGCTACATAATAGTTCAATTAAATAGCCATGAATTAATGCATTTTATCATCCACTGTTCCCTCCTACACAAATTTCTACTCTCCACTCATACCATCTGACACAAACAATACTGTCTTTTCATAACCTCTTAAGCCAGTTAATAACAGTATAAATCTTCCACAACTATGTAATGAAGAAGTCATATAATCATGCTGAATAATGGTATATGAATAATGAATAATCTGTCAAGTGGCTTGAAGTGTAAACTGTTTTTGTTCAGCAGATTTTCACTGTTGCAAGCTTGCTGAATCTGTTCCCATACATTTAACAGCTTTTCAGACCTACTTGGTAACTTTGTTTCTCCAAGCTAGTTATCGCAAGTGTTGGAAACAAATCATTTATTTTGGTGCAATGTGACATAAAAAAGTGGCACAAATTGAACAATTGTGCAGACAAAATGTACAGATAATAGGACAAAGTGATACAAAACATAGTTATTTATCATAGCTGCTGATGTGTGTGATATGCTTGTGTAGTCTAAAGCAGTGGTTCTCAAACTTTTCTACGTCGGGGACCCCTAAGCTGATACAAATTGGATTACGGACCCCCATTTGATTTGATTTATGAATCCCATGACCAAAATAGCCAAACATTCTGTCATTGTGTTACTTACGGAATTATGGTGAAAGTATATTATTCTCATCCCCCGCCTGGTGGGGAGAGGAACATCTTGACTGCCTGCTGTCACCGCTGGCCCAGCCCCGGATTAACTGAAGAAAATGGATAGATAGATGGATGAAATGACTGGCTTCAGTTTGGGCCCCCCAAAACAAAATAGTGCAGAGTGCTCCAAATGGGCTACAGCTGGCCCTGATGACCAAAAATACATTATACTCACTTTTAGCTACAGAGTGAAAAGTTAATCCTGACTTAACCATTAAAGACGCAGCCTCTTGAAATTAATGTGCAAATTATAAAACAAATGTAAAATTGTCTGTGCCCCAGAATGCCCATGCTCAGTTCAAATGATCAGGCGTGTAAACCTGCAAGACAGTTATTGATGTACTGTCCTTTACGGTTTCAACATGGGCGCGACCCCAAAAATCCACTTGACCTGTTGTTGTTGTTTCTGGGAGCCACTGGAGCTCAAATTGATCAGTGGTGACAGCGATGAGACAGGCCAGAGGCTGGGATGTGGGGGAGCTAAGATGACCCCCTCTCAAAGCTAATCATCCATGTGAGAGCCATAGCTCACACACCGACTTTACCCTGCACCACAGCTGCTCTCCGACATATGTCTACAATGTAGATGCTTGGATTACTGTGGAAGGATCCCTGTGTCCGTCAGAATGTGGATATTCGTCTCACATGACTCTGCCTAGGTCCTAATTTTAGAAGATTTCATTAAATGTAGATTCACATGGAGGTGTGGAGACAGAGGAGCTTTAAGGCATATCAGATTTCAGCTGTAAGCTCTCCCGAAGGCTCCCCGCTCATTAACCTTCCGGAGGTTATCTGCCACTGACAGCTACAGATAGCACAGACAAAAATAGCCCCTCATTTCCCCAGTGCACACCCATAGGTATGCCTAATCTATCAGAACATCAGTATCGGACAGAACTGCAAAGATTTGTATGTTTACTCCACAGTATGTGTGTTTGTGTATGTTTCAGACAAATGTAAGGAGAAAGGGAGGAGGAAGTGTGTCTAACCTTTATTATAATTAGCAACAATGCACCTCAATGTTCAAAAGACTCCACTCTCAGTACCGCCTTTGTAGATTGCTCATACCTTTTGTTTTCCCATTTTGTTTCAAATTCTCAATTCAAAAGTGCTCTTTATTTCCATAAGTCATGATATTCAATGGCACTTTGAACATGGGAGTAAATCAATTCTGTTCAGCCTACATCAGATTAAAATGAATGCAGGAATACAGTTTGTTTGACCACACAGAGACCATAAACAACTTGACTTATATCAGCATCGCAAACAAGGTCGATCACACGTTCTATACCAAACTGCAGTATTTGTCTGCACACTGCTGTACATGCTATAAATGTCCATCATGTCGTTGGTGTTCAGGTGTGATCGCTCTTCATCATTATTGATTCAGTATTTCATGTTTGGAATACAGATGAAGGGCAAAAGAAAGGGAAAGCCTTGAATCAATGAGTCGAGAAACATACAAGGTACAAAAGGGTCACCGAATGGTTTGATGGGAAAGATATGCTACCAGATCTCCACCCAGCTGAAAATCCTATGGGAGATTTTGGAGAATCAAACACCAGTTTACTCAAAAATGTACTTTAGCAAAAGGAAATTGGACATCAACATACTGTACATAATCAGATATGTTTTGAGGTAGTTTGGTTAAAAAATTGGGTGACAATTTTCATATTTTCTGGACTGGCCCTTTAATCTTATCATATCTGTATTGGCAAGATAACAAATTTGAAATATCAATGTTATTCCAATACCTATCACATTATACCTATAACTTTACTCCATTATATCTTAAGATAAACTTAAGGTACTTTTGGCTGCTATCAAGAAAGTCATCATACAGTATGTATGACTGAATTTCAGTTGTCAATTGTACATTTCTGACAATATAAACAATATGTACAACGCTGGAAAAAGCCCACTATTCCCATGAATTAATGTCAATACTGGAAGATTCCATATGTCATTGATATCAGATGCTATTATTCAGTGCCAATGCAGGAAATAGTGTTCCCCTTAAACCCTGTGGAGCCTTACACATCAAATCAACAACATCCATGTCACCTTGTTCCTATAATGGTCATGCAATAACAACACTACTGTACCAATGTTTTGCAGATGGAGGAAGCCCTGAGCGAGGTCGACTTTCAGTTGAAGCTGGATCTTCATTTCACTGACAACGAGCAACAGTAGGTTTTTCAGCAGTTTGGGAATGTGTGTTTGTGTGTGTTTGTCCTTGTTTGATAGGGGGAGAGAGAGAGATTGAGAGAGAGAGAGAGAGAGAGAGCGAGCTTTGGCAATACTGTTCTATGAACATTCATGTCAATAAAGTGAGATTGAAATTGCGAGAGATAAAGGGAGGAACAATGTTTACTGTTTTAGTTATTTTATTTATTTATTAAATAAACAGTATGCATTGAATTGTTCTTTTACATTTTCCTTGAAGCTTTGGCAATACTATAGACTTTCATGCCAATGAAGGAAATTTAAATTTAAATTTGAATTGAATTGAGAGAGAAAAATAGTTTTTGTAACGTTTCCTTGATTACATTTATTCTTGTTATGTTATATTTAAATGTAAACATTTTGTTGATTTTGTTGCAAAATGTTATGGCAACATTGTTTAACTTAAACATTTATACCAGTAAAGCACATTGAACTGAACTGAACTGAGAGAGAGAGAGAGAGGGAGAGAGAGACAGAGAATACTAGACTTTCCCCTTGTGCAGCTTTTATGCAAGAGTGAGAATGCAAACTAGGCAGGAATAAGGGTCTTTATGTCTTTTGGCTCATAGCCATGTCTTTAAGGATCTGATCACAACTTTTCTGCTAGCAATGCATGATTACTGTGATTTGTCCGTTTGTTTGGGACAAATGGAAGAAGAAATTGGTTGTTTGCAGTGTGCAGTTTTTGTTGAGGAACTGCTCTTGTATCGGATAGAGGTCTTGATTACCATTCCAGTCAACATGCAAACTCTCTCTCTCCGACTCTGTCTTTCATAGCTGCAAGGAAAAAAGTTCTTAATAATGATGTTAGATTATTGGTGAGAAGCAGTCAGCATTCTCAACAACTTTTAAAGAGTCTGGCAAAAGGCAAAGACATTTGTCAGTGATAACTCCATCTCCTTAAACTCCTTTTTGTACCAAGGTAAGACTCTCCAGGGTCAGATGTTTGAGATACACCGATTCCCTTTTAGAATGTGCAGTACTATCACTATATTTGCATTTAATTAATCTGCACTCTCTGTAGTTTTGCATCAGCACAGTAGCACTGTAGTAGTACGATAATAATTTAACTGATTGTCTGTTATTTGTTTTATCTATTTTACTAACTATTTAACTATCTTAACTGTGGAATAAGCACTATAGATGGGGAGAATACCAAAAACAATAATTCTGCAGATTACCACTCCAAGAGTATGTAAAAGTGTCTGTCATTTGTGTAGGTACATTTATTTGTCACAATATAACAAGTTATAGAATGAAATTGAGTTTTGTAACTCCCCTCTGCTACATAGCAGCCAATATAAATTAATAAAGAATCAATTGTAAAAAAAATGGTAAACAGAAATCAACTTTCATCACTGGAGCAGTGCTGAGGATGAATTAAAGTTTAAGAGTCTGATAGCTTGGGGGGAAAAGCTGCTCTGCAATCTGGTGGTGTGGCAGCAGAAACTTCTATGTCTCTTCCCAGAAGGCAGCAGGGTGAACAGGCTGTGGCTGGGCGGGTACTGTCCATTAGTATCCTTTGGGCTCTGCATAGACACCTCACCTCACCGATATCAATGATGCTCGGGAGATGGGTACCAATGATCGTCTGAGCAGTTTTAATCACCTGCTGCAGAGCCCTCCGGTCCTGGGCCGTGCACATCCCATGCCAGTTTGTGATGTTTCCATTCAGGATGCTGCTTTAGATCCCTCCCTCCCACAAAGTTTTAGACCAATTTCAAAACTGCCTTTTATTGCAAAGATTCTAGAAAGAATTGTGTCCAAACAGCTGGAAAATAACAAATTATTTGAAAAGATTCAGTCTGGTTTCAGGAAGTACCACAGCACTGAGACTGCCCTGCTTAAAGTCACCAATGAACTTTTAATGTCTGCTGATGAAGGTATGTGCTCAGTCCTTGTACTCCTGGACCTTAGTGCTGCTTTTGACACTATTGATCACAACATCATGTTAGACAGACTGAGGCACTGGGTGGGGATCTCTGGTACTGCCCTAGAATGGTTTTCATCCTACCTGTCAAATAGGAAGTTTTGCCTGTCTGTAAACAACTATGTTTCTTCGTTCTGTCCAGTTAAATACTGTATGGTGTGCCTCAGGGGTCAGTCTTAGGACCCATTTTGTTTTCCTTGTATCTGCTTCCCCTTGGACATATTATCCATAAACATGGTATTTCTTTTCATATTTATGCTGATGACACACAAATATACTTGCCCGTCCGATCCACAGACCCTGGAATGCTGAGTTCACTTAACAACTGCCTTTGTGAAGTTAAAAAATGGATGTCAAATAATTTCCTCCAGCTGAACTCAGAAATCCTGGTCATCGGTTCCCAGCAGATGGCAAAACAAATACTGCCATCTGCTGGTTCCCTAGTAAATCACATTAAGCCTGTTGCAAAGAACCTTGGTGTCTGGTTTGATAGTAATTTAAATTTCGAGCAGCACACCACAAAGCTTGTTCAATCATGTTTTTATCAACTTCGAAATATAGCAAAAATTCGATCTATGTTAACTTTTAAGGACACCGAGACCATTTTACACGCCTTCATCTCATCACGCCTGAATTATTGCAACAGCCTTTTCACTTGTTTGACCCAAAAATCTACTGATCAACTCCAGACTGTCCAGAACTCAGCTGCCAGGCTTTTAATCAGAACAAAGAAATATGACCACATCACCCCTATTTTAGCTTCATTAAACTGGCTCCCAGTATTTTTTAGAATTGACTTTAAAATTTTATTGATCACTTTTACACTTTCTTTACACTTGTTAAAGCACTTTGTAACTTGTTTTTGAAAAGTGCTCTACAAATAAAGATTACTATTATTATTATTATTGCTCCTCTGTAAAAGCTGACAAGAACTTGGTACGGGAATTTACCCTTCTTAAGCTCCCTCAAGAAATACAGTCGTTTCTGAGCTTTCCTCACCAGCGTGGAGATGTAAGACGACCATGTCAGGTTCTCTGTGATGCTGATTCCCAGGAACCTGAAACTGTTCAGCTTCTCCTCCTCAGCTCTACTGATTGACTGTCTTTATCTCTTTTTTTTCTGAAATCAACAATCAGCTCCTTAGTTTTGCTGACGTTGAGCAGTAGGTTGTTCTCTGTGCACCACTCTGCAAGATTATCAGTTTCCTCCTGATATGAAGTCTCATCATTGTTCATCATTGAAATCCGGCCGATGATGATGGTGGTGTTGTTGGGGGATGCAGTCCTGGGTGTACAGCGTGAACAGGAGGGGGCTGAGCACTAGAGCTGACTGGGGTCTGTTTGTGAGGAAGTCGAATATCCCGTTGCAGAGTGTTGTATTTAAACCCAGAGTGCTGAGTTTACTGATCAGTTTCATGGGGAAGATTGTGTTGAATGCCGAGCTGAAATCCACAAACAGAATTCTGGTGTAGGTGTTGTTTTTCTCAAGGTGTGTGAGGGCTGAGTGCAGGGCAGCCTAAATGGCAAAGTTTTGGAAGTGTATTTGTGTATGTAACGTGTGTCTCTCTCTTCTCCCATTCCTCAGGCTGGCAGAAATAATAACTGTCCCGTTGATCAGCAGTCGGACCCTCAGCCTTCACTTCCACCCGCAGAGAGGCCTCCACCACCATGTCCCCGTCATGTTCGACTACTTCCACCTGTCCGTCATTTCTGTCTCCATACATGCTTCACTGGTTGCCTTACATCAGCCGCTAATCAGGTAGAGTTAAGAGAGGCTTTGCAAACATTTGCATTTGACAGACTTTGAATTTTTGATATGAAATTATCCCAGGGACCCAAATGACCATTTTTTAAGCCCCGCCCTTCTTAGTTACTGTTACTAGTGCACTACTGTTACTGGTAGTGCACATACAGAATCCAGTTCAAAATGACAACAGTGGCAGATTAACCACTCAAAATTCTTATTCATTTTAAAACCTTGTTTTTAGACAGACGTTGACAAAAGCAGCTTGTCATTTCTAGCCGATGACTGAAATGAGCCTGCTATGGCTGGCAGATAATATTGACTGTAGTTAGCTGGCTAATTAAGCTCACATTGGGGCAATGAGTTGGTTGAATTGTCTTTTTTTTTTGTTTTCAATGAGACTCTTGTAAAAGGGATTTTAACTATGCCCTTGATGACTATATACATATTAATGTGCCAACAGACTGAGGCTAAAGCTGTACGTTCAAGGCAAAACGTCAGTATCCTCAGTAGGCAATGATCCATGTGCAAGTAGTTAAGTAAAGCTTAATTTATATGGCACTTTTCAAACGAGAGTTACAAAGTATTTCACAGTTCACAGGAAAAAGACATTAAAGACATAAAGAATTACCCCAAAGTGAAAATAGTTAAATTTATAGTTAAAGTTATTCTTGAACAGGCTTTTTATGTAACCTCACAACGATAGTTAGTGGAGCATTAGAGTAGATAAACACTGTTGAACCCATTCCTTACACTTTTACTCTTGTGTCTTTGGTTTTGGAAGGGCTAAGACACAGCACTACAGCCAATAAATCAGCCACAAATCCACCACAAAACACCGCAATCAGCTGACTTAATCAGTTGTACTTTTCTGCAAAGTACTACTTATAGCAATAAAAAGAGTTTACTTTCAAACTGCTTAATGTCATGTTATCTTGGTGAGGTCTCCTTACTACACTTAACAAATGTCAGTGATAAATTTTGTTTATGTTCGGGTATTAAATCCTCAGATATCCAAATTGGTATCGGTCGGGCTCTACACGACACCAACTTTCCAAACTCTGTCAATACTGGGTATCATTCTTACTACAGCCCCATGCACATAACTTGCCGTGCCTAGCTACAGTTGCCAAGCTATGATTGAACAATTGCAATTTGTAGGAGAGTTTTAGCAAACAGTCAATTCGAGTCAAATAGGTCTTTCTTGTTGATTTAGTATTGAATTGTAGAACTGGCTACACTGGGAAGATACTCACTTGAAAGCTATATTTGCAGTATCCATAATATCAAGAACAGAAGAACTCAAGTGAATGAGCATCTTTTCCCTCCTTGTAATGTTTGGGCATTAACAGTTAAGAGTGTGATTGTTAGCTGCTTGAGTGGATAGTTATCCAAACACTTATCTGATCAATTCAGCTATCAGTATCATAAACTCGGTGTTTAGCCATGTATTTCATAGATTACTGCAGCACTTGACTGATTGGAATAATAGCAACTTCCGACTCTCACCTAATCTGTTTTCCTTCCCACACATACACACTCATGGTTTGTCCCTGCATGTGTCCTGCCTGTTCTCTCTGCAGCTTTGCACGTACGGGGAAGGGCTCCTGGCTGGGGAAGGGCTCGCCAGAGAGCGCGAGTGACCCATCTGCCATGTCTGTAGAGAACCTTGTGTTCGGAGCGGGCTACTGCAAACCAGTCATCTCTGAGGTATTTTAACCTTTAGCAGCTCAGTGTTGTTGAAATAGAAAGTAACAGAGAGTCAAAACCCATTTTGTCTCACAAAGCTGAAAACAACTGCGATGCTTGGGAATAACACTAAAAGAATGAGCCGGCCTCCTTGTTGAACTGGTTGTTCCCTTTTTATTTTCGCAAGCAGCTAAATTCCATGCCATGTCATAAATGTAATTTCGGTTTAGCCACGGAAGCCGATGGATTTAGTTGTGATTTGTTTTTGGCATGTCATCCAGAAGCAACAAGATTCAGCCCAGGAGCTGGGCAGAGAGTCAGTCTGATCTAGATTACTGATCCTGCACCTCATTTGTTGGGGCTCCGTGGAGTCTTAAGACGTACGGACCAGAGGCCAATACAGAGATTATTACTGTGCTGTACCATGGTTTTTCATAATATCTGATTAACCCACCTGCTCAGGCATGTAGGCTCCAGGCTTCACATCTGGAAGTGATAGCAGCTTTCCCTGGAAATGATGGCGTGGTCTTGTCACCTCCGTCTCATGCGTCTGTGCCCATTTACAGCACAGTTAAGATGCACGATTGCGTGATGACAGAAATGATAATCTAGCTACTGTTATTATTATAATTATTATTCGGGATTATATATGTCCAATTTATCACCCTTTAATCACCAACCAGAGAATGTACATACTGTTATAAACTATTCTCCCACAATGTAAAGCAGCAAGAAAATAGTCACAGCTTGACTGACATCTGAAGTTCCATGATAAGTTCCAATTACAAAAACATGGTAAAGTATGTCGATTTTTTGTACTCTAGCAAAGCAGTACACTAAATAGTATACTATTTTAGCAGCATGATGATTAGTATGTAGTACCTACTGTATAGAATTAGTATGTAGGATGGATTTGGGACTCGCCTACAGTGTGCATCAATAACACATTCAAAATACAGCTGATTTAGTACTGACATCTTTAAGTACAATTCATTTAGTCATCGTTCCAGTGTCAAAATACTATACTATGCTATACTATAAAAATATAGCAGAATTACACAATGTGTACAATGGGGACACAGCTTCTAAAAAAAGTCTATTTTCTATAGACTAGCACTGTTTTCTTTGTAGTTGTCACTATTATAGGAGTAGCAGGCCAAGTTCAGAGATTTGATTTTCCACACCTAACAAATGAACTAATTCTTGATGTAGCCATTATCTTTAATCAAAACATCTCTTATCTGTACTTTTTTCTTGACTTCGGCAATTATTCCATCTTGTGAAAAGTTTTAAAACACATGCATCTCTCAGGTTCCTGCGGACGTCACAGTCTACACTGTAAATCTTAATGAGTGCCCCTGTTGCCTTCCCCACCTCCTCCTGGTTTTTACTCAGACCTCTGGCTGGGCACTTTAATAAGCTCTGGGTTTAGCCAAGCAGGGGGGCTTCGTTTGATCACAGTAATGACTTCTGCTCACAAGCGCCACGTACCACATAGCTGCAGGTGATGTGTGTGCATAGAATGCCGCCTCCTCCTTCACCTTTCTTTATTAAGAGCTTTTCACCTGCGGCTACGCTACGTTTTCAGCGCTTTCCTCCTTAACACTACAGCATTTCCTCAAAGTGTGTGAAAAATCACATTGTAGATTCCCATTGATATCAGCTGATACATCTCAAAAAGGAAGGGAAAAAAAATCCCTCCGTGGTATAAAAGGATATTTTGAGAGGAAAATGATGCTGTTAGAAGTGAGACACCTGAGAATCTTTGGTCTTACTGGTAATAAAAAAATCATGGTTCTGAAGATCAACTCAGAAATCATGTCAAATCATATCCTTTGAGAAGCTTTTTTCTACAGAACTTCTTTGACGGCAGCAGTGATTGGACGCTTAGATACTACTACAGACTGCAATGGTGAACCGTAAAAGCTGCATCAACAACAGCAAAACAAAAGCAGAAATTCTCATGTCAGGTGACTGGGGCACAACTCGGGCTTTGTCAGCCCAGAGAGAAACTACAGTTTTAGGATAATGACTAGTTTATACCTAAAAAGTAGCTCTTTTTCTCTGCCCTTCGCTCGGAGACTGATTCAGGCAGGCCTCTATAAAGGTAAAAAGAATTATGAAAGTAAACATACAGATGTTCCTTCCTGGTTTGGGTATACTGCACTGTTACAATTACAGAGCGCACGCAGGTATGATGATAGGGCCGGAGACTTCACTTGCTAGGGGCAAATTACAGTACATCCCCAGATACTCAGGCATGACATGCCTTTTGTAGCTCAGAGCCCCACTGGCGCTGCCAAAACATCCCAGCCATCAGGAGAACTCACTGGGTAGCAGACCAGATCCGGGATCAGCAGACGAGGGCAGTCACTGGTCACATTCAAGGCCTCTGGCTCATTATCGTGACGTCTGACATGTACAATGATTGTTTGGTTAGAAGGCCATTAGCTCAAGGCTTTGGTGATTTGTAGCTGTTTGGACAGAATCATGTGTCACACTCAACACATACTATAAATTGCAATGGTGAAATACATTTAATATTTCTTCTGCATTGTTAGAGAGCCATCTACTGGAATCATGGTCCATATTACAGCGTATTTTAACTAACACTCAAAAGCAGGGGCACTTGTATCTGAACTACAGGAATCATTTTTCTTTTCTTTTTCATTTGTTATTTGCTTCCTTTAGCTTTGTACCTCTCTTGGCAATTTTTTATTGTGTGATTTTAACTTATTAGATTTTAACTATTTATACACACTATTTCTTGTCTCTCCTACTCATCAAGCCCCAGACAGACACGAAACCTTGGATTCTAGGTCAACTTTCCAGATCCGTTACATCCTTCTTATGCCACATAGACGTATTGATTTTCTTTCACAGCTTACAGCAAGCTGTGTTTAGGGGCCACTTGTTTCTAACGTTGTATTTGAACTTGAAGCAATTATCTTATTCCTTTCTAATCGGATACAAGCTCCTTTTAACACAAAGTCAGTGAGCCTATTCAGCTGTTGCAGTGGCAAGTTCAAGTATTTATACATGTTCGTCATTGAGACAGGCCATTTTCTGAGAGGTGACTATTGACCTACATAGCGGCTGACATTTCCTCTGTGTCTCTTTCTCTGCAGGGAAGCTTTTATGTGCCCAGTGAAAACTGCCTGCAAGGAGCGCATACGTGGCACCGAAGGCTGTGTCGCCTCCTGTTGGTCACACACAAAGGCCTGCACACCTACTACACAGCACTGTTGAGGGAAATCCCACAGCTCCAGCAGACTCCACTAGACTCAGGTGACCTTATGCAAAGCTCTGTATTCAAACTTAGTTTTGGTCCTTAAAAATATTGTAAATGTCTTCATATAAATAGTTGAAATATAAGGTCTTATAAAAATTCTAATGTTTGAAGCAGTATGTTTTTTTCATAACAACTCTTTTCTTTGTTCTTTATGTATTAATACAAGAATGCAAAATACACTTAATGTTTCAAAAACATAAGTACTCATTTTGCATATTGACCATTTTCAGAGTATTATTACATACTATGGGGTTCTGTCGGGGTGCTCCGGCTTCCTCCCACCATCCAAAGACAAGCAGGCTAGGTTAATTAGTGTCTCCAAAATTGTCCTTAGGTGTGAATGGTTGTTCTCTATATGTGGCCCTGCGATGGACTGGCATGGATGGATTGGCTCCAGCCCTCCCGCGACCCTGTACGCAGGATAAGCGGTTGACGATGGATGAATGGATTGAATAATATGTAATATTAGGCAACAGCAATGTTGTTACCAGTGGAGGTGGAGCTTACTTGAACCATTTTATGTACCATTTCATCTATGAAAGTGCAGCATAATTTACATGTTTTGGGTGAAAACTAACAAAACAAACCTAAAACTAAAGTATCAGAAAATAGAATTACCAGAAAATGGAAATACTAAATAAAGTTAAGTACAAGTAAATCAAAATTGTAATGTACTTGAATAAATGTACGGACTTACTCTTAACTACTTGTTAATAGTACACAATTCAACTCATATAATACAACTCATTTCATGTAATTGCCATGTTATAGTTTTGGTCTTCAGTCCCAAAGGTTATTGGATTATTTTACAGAATTTTACAGAATTTTCTAAATCAAATAAATAACTTCCTTTCATTAATTTTGTAGTTACCCTGCTTCTTTCTTTCCACAGAGGTGCTGCCTGTAGAAGAAACTCTAAATCAGCTCACAATACAGTTACAGGTATGTTCATTCGCCACACTACATCCACAGATAAGCCATTAGTTCAGGGGGATGGATATGATTACAATACATTCTTTGGTGCCCAAAAAGGCAATACAATCTATTTGTCAAGTTATGAAAAGGATCAAGTTATATTAAGTCTCTAAACAAATTGTGAAATGTATGTGTGGACTGATACGACGGCTCAGAACAACACGGGCTGATTGACTGATGAGTTTTTTTACAAAGATCCAAAGACATGCAAGTTAGGCAGCATGTCAGTGGGTATAAATATGTTTTCCAGACAAACAAGGATCTAGTAGAATGATGCAAAATTTATTTTGGGAAGAATAATGCATTCAGTTTGATTTTATAGCAATATCTTTTTTTTCTGACCCCCTCCCTGTCCCCATCAGCTACAGGAAGGCCATGAGAAGGTAGCGGAGCAGATCAGCAGGGACGTGAGCCAGCTCTGCTCCCAGCTGGCTGCTCTGTGGAGCCGCTTCCTGGAGGCCGCTGTGCTCAACCCCCACATCCTCTCCTACCTGGCCCAGGAGCACCACACGCTCAGGGTGAGAGTCACGCTCCGTCAGGCACGGTTACACAATACCCAAACTTCAACATTTACAGTGTGTTCTCTGAGCCACAGTCCAGATAGTCTCCACATTAGAGTGCAATGACGGCAATTTGTGCAGATATGTTTAAATTTAACCATTTTCATCCTCAGCACCCACACCAAAATAAAAATACTGCAGAACAATCCAAATGGTTTCATAACCAGTGACATTTTAGTTCCTTGAGGCATGCTGTGACCAATTTTCTTAAAGGTTTTATGAAATATTAAATAAAATCCTCTCACATTGCACTAAAATGATCTCTCTGGGCACACTCAACGCGTATAAATAACATTTAAACCAGTTGTGATGAGGAAGAAACCATTTTGGAGCAGGAAAAAATGTATCAAATGAGCTGTGAGTCAAAGGTAAGAATTATGACTCTAGTGAGTGATCAGTGACAGCTACAAAGTGAAATGGCTAAAATGCCTACAACTCAGTAGCTTAAACCCAGCTGAGCAAGCTAGTATATTTTCTAATGCAATTTCTATCTTATCACTGAGCTGTTTAATATGAATATGAGCTTCACAGTGAAGTAGCTCTCAAGGCTCTCTTATGTGGTGGTGTTTTGTCTCGGTTGTATGAAAATAATGAACATGTTTGCTTTGGTATTAGATTACCCTGAGGGGATCCTGTCATGCCTATGCCCACCAGTGGAGTTAGGATTTCAATTAACACTTATTCTGTTATTATTGTGGGGTGAAAATACACCAGTTCCTGGTGATTTGCCTGTCACACTGGCTGACTTTCGAGGACAATGCATTTGTAATTTAGACTTGGTGAAGGAGAATGCTTTTGCATAAAGCTTGTGTTGCAGACCTTAAATAATTGATTCAGTCCCATTGACTGTTCATATTGGCTCAGCCGGTGTGAAAACGTTTTTGTCTGTTTATGGAAACACCAGGTCAGGAGGTTCTCAGAGGCATACTTCTTCACTGAACACCCCAAAGAGATGTCTCTGACTTTTCAAGAGGAACTGTAAGTGTCAGCCTTCTCAGAAAAAAAATAAAATAAAAAATTAATTATATGAATGGAAAGAAGTGTTTTATTTATGATATTATTCTGCTGATTCAGTATCAACAGACATGGCCAGATAGCTGCAGAGGTGCGGAGCTCAGACTACCTGACCAAGATGCCTCCTTTGCCTGTTGAGTGCCTGGACATTGATGGAGACTGGAACAGCCTGCCTATCATATTTGAGGACAGATATGTGGAGTCTCCTCAAACAGGTAAAACAAAACGTGACTGAAAGTATTGTCTTATTTACACCTAATCACAGTTTTTCAAGATAAATGGTTAAGTCGAAAACTGCGATGTCCTTGTCTTTCCAGAGTCGATATCACATGTGCCAACCGCTGATGGGCAGACCAACTCAGATACTGCCGTCACTGCTGCCAATGGGGATTTTGAAAGCAGCCAGGGACCCAGATCACCAGCAATACCCCAGGATCCCTTGGACGGTGATGACTGCATGGACCTTCCCACATATGTCTCACTCATAGCAGAGCAGAGTAAGAACAGTACCAACATGAGAAGTACCCCTAACCTCATTCCCACTGAGGACAGTGCTGGACTCTCTCCAGCAGGGACAAAAAACCTGAAGGAACCAGAGGAAAAACAAGGGCAGGTTGAAGAGAACTGTAATCCAGGCCCGAGGTACATTGCAGTTAAGCCTTGTGATGTGGATCCATATGGAGGAGAAGCAGTCCTGGTTCTCTCCTCAAACCATAATCCCCTCATTGACTCTGATAAAAGCAGTGATCAGTCTCCTGCTCATCATGTAACAGAAAATACCGTCCAACTTTGTGATGCCACAAATGACAGCAACGCAGGAGAGAATGAAAACAATGAAGAGGAGTCTGATATTGCCATGCCATTAAATCACTCCATGGATGATGAGAGTGAGGATGTTCTACCCACTGCCTATGGGCATCCAGTTATACCTCCCTTTCCCGGTGAACTCAGAAAAGACATGACTCACCGTGGAGGCCTAGTTGGCTCCAAGATCATGAAGCGCTCATCCTCAGTTATTTCCGACTCAGGTATTGAGAGCGAGCCCAGCTCGGTGGCCTGGCCCCTGGAGGCTGCACTGCGAGGCCGACCACCTCTAGACTTCTCCAGCGAACGGGAGATCCCACAGCAAATAGTGTGCCGCCACCCGGTCCACCGCAGCTCTCTGGAAGGCCTACAGATGGAGAGCAATGGCAGCCTTCCAAGTGGAGGCATACAGGCCTCACTCACCTCTATTAGCTCCCTGCCCTACGAGGAGGACCAGCAGCAGAGGCAGCTCAGCAAACTGACCAAGTCAGTCTCTGCGCCACAGATAAGTAGCCCTGAAGATACTGAGGAGGGACATGTGCTTCTCAACCAGGAGACAGACCCTAAGAGCTTGGTGACACACGAGGAGTCATTTAAGATAAACTGCTCTTCGTTGAACATCAACCTGGATTCTGAGCAATCTGAATCATCTCTATTAGACCCAAGTTTAATGTCAAATCTTGGCCATATTCTTGAGCAGAATGTTAGCTCTGAAAAGTCAAACCCTCCACAGTACCTGTCAGAGACATACAGAACCAAGTCAGTGTTAAGTGGTGTGTCTGAAGTCTTGCTTTTACAAGAGTTTGTAGCAAGCCCTCCTGTGAAGGACAGCGCTGTTATTGGCAGCCAGGGGGAGAATGTGAACCATCAAACACACATCAGTGGAGTAAGCGCCTCAGTGGAGGATGTGCATCTCATTGAAATGGAAGCAACGCCCTGCAGCTGTGGACACAAACCATGTGTGCATAAAAGTGCTGCAGATCAGGAGAGCATTAACACTGCAGATGAGTGCCAAAGCTTCCATCAGACCAAATTGCTTGATGTTGAGGACCAGGAGTGTATGGATCCCTTCCGAACACATCTACAGCCTTCAGAGCTTCACCACTCCAATGACCTCCCCAACAGTACCACCGTCACACAGAGGCCGAGTGACCTTACAGGGCTGACAGCCAATGATATCACATCATTTGTTAACGTCAATGAGATATCAGCCAGTGAGAAAGAACCTTTAGATGGCCAGGCTAAGCCCTCTAAGATCCCTAACTCAGGGCTGGCCTTCGTGAATAAGAAAATGGTGGAGGTGGTGAACATGTCAGTAGCTTGTGCCCCGACTTGTCTGCCATTTTCTTCCGTCCTGAGAGACTCTCCATCCATCAGTGGAATGTCCGCTCGCCAGGCTACCTCACCTATCACCCATCAGCCCCTGGGCTCCTTTGGTATCATCTCATCGTCTTCTCTCAATCCCCTGAACATGGATGACGAGACCAATGAACGAATGCTAAAGTGAGTTTATGTTTTCAGTTAGTGTTTAAAGAATAAACCTAAACCAAAAGGTGTTTTAAAGCCCAATTTAAAGAACAGAGCATGCTATTTTCTTTTACAACCACATATGAAGAACTGTACATGTGTCCCTTTTGTCTGTGCATGAACAGACAGAATTCCACTCTCTGTCTACATAGACAGGCAGTGACACTCACAGTGGCCTTTTACACAACACAAACCCACATTAGCTTTCTAGCTAGTATTAGCTTTATAGCAGGCAATAGTATCTGTCTGCATACTGTTGACTGACAGTGAGACTTAAATCCAGACAGCAGCCTGCTACACACAGAAAACAAACATACAGAAAAAGAGCCACAGACTTTGAACTGCATTAATCAGTAGCTTCCTAGCTAATGTGCATTATCTGCTAACATGGACATGTCTTTTGATGTTGAACAAGCTGCCAATCATATGTCTGTTTGTTATATGTTAGCAGACTTGATAGAAAAAATGGCTAGTCCACTGTGGTTTGTCAGACTGCTAAAACTTACCTGAAAATTTTAACATTCATCAGTTTAGACCAATTTACTTACTAGCTTTATAAGCTACAGTTACTAGTCCATGTATATTTACATTGTGTCTCAGTGTCCTTATTTGCTCAGCTTTCAAATACTTGCACTGGCCCATCCACTTAAAGGTTTGGAGGCTAAAGGAGCAGTCCTGGGACTTCTTGTCCTTTCAGTTATAAAGAAATATTAACGCTAACACTATCTGCATTCTAGCATTTTCATATGTGTTAGTGTGTTTAGGGACGAGAGAGTAATGTCTTTCTGATTTAAGTGTCGGTAAATAATGTTTCAGAAAATGCAGGCTCTCTTCCATGTTAAACTTTGTGAAAGTGAGATTATAGTCCACACCAACTGCAGGAAACAGGGCCAAAACACGAGGTTTTATGACTATGTGGAGACGACTGTTGACATCTGGAGCAGTAGCTGGCAGTTACTCAAGCTTGGAAAAGCCTAGCATAACAAAATGAAGTGAGGGCAAATTTGAAGCAAGGAAGTCAAGACAAGGTGAAATGCCTCCTGAGTGTATTAAATCACATCAAAGAGTGCAGACAAATCCATCACGATTAGCTGAAAGTACAGGAACTGGAATCGGATTTGTTTTGACTCCTCCGCTGCTAAAATCTGTAACCTGGCGGGCTGACAGGGTAATAAAACTTAGAGAAGCTACTTGTAAGTCCTTGGGACTTTTGTTCATAAGCTGTGTTCACTCAGAAGTGGGAAATGTAAACTGAAATTAATCAAATACAAAAATGCAAGGCAGGTTTACCATTGAATCACTCACGCTCACAGGAAACTGTGAGCGTGAGTGATTTTTTTGGGGGAAAATGAAATCTTAGATCAGCATTTTATTTCTGTGATTGTATATCATTTGCTTGTCTTTGCACATTACTGGAAAGTTATTTTTCAATTTATTGCTAACATACAGAACATAATCTCTTGTTTTCTTATCCCCCAAATGTCATTTCCCGTTTCTCCAGTTTCTACAAAGCCAAAGAGGAGCTGCTGAAAGAGTTGAGCTTTCAGGCCAGCTTGTACGCCGACCTTCCTGACCTGGCATCAGATATGCCCTACTTCCCCCCTGAGGAGGATGATGAGGAGTTTGATGACGGCATACACCTTGTGGTGTGTGTCCACGGGCTTGATGGTGAGTCTGCAACCATCTAAACGGTCTGGTTCACTGCAGTCCAATTCCATTGCGTATGTAATTGCTACTAAATTGAAACAGATTTTCAGATTTTTTTATTTAAAAAATGAGCATTGAGCATTGTAAATGTAAGAGAGTCTCTGACAGTATGTCTTACAAGCTTAAAATATCCCTCCACGCTAATACTAATTCCAGAAAACATATTCCAGGTCTTTTAAGTGATTAATGGGCCAGAAACAGTGTGCATTATTTCCCCGTTGCTTCCAGGAAACAGCGCAGACCTTCGGTTGGTGAAAACCTTTATTGAGTTAGGATTGCCAGGATCCAGGCTGGACTTCCTCATGTCGGAAAGGAACCAGGTAGATTTGTAGATGACAGTGATGGGAGCGAATTGATAACACATGCGTATGTGTTATCAATTCCATACAAACACATTTTCTGAAAGTGCTTAAAGGCAAACTGTGGAGTGCTGACGGCTGTGCTTTGCCGTTTCTCTGCAGACTGACACGTTTGCAGATTTCGACACCATGACAGACAGGTTGCTGGATGAGATCATTCAGCATATCCAGCTGTACAATCTCACCATAGGCAGGATAAGGTCAGTCACTCAACTTTAATACTGCGCAACATACACATACATACTGACTGACAACTCCCCTTTAGATTGATTATGATGGATTATTTGAGGCAAAGTCAAAACAGGGGCAAGCATCAAGTTAAGCAGCATTTTCTTTGGTCAGTAGATGGCAGCAGAGACTGTACATGGATACTTGGACTCAGCACGAATGCCTTAACTTATGAGAATCACTGTTTCATGATAATAAATAGACTATACTAACACAGAGCAGGTAAATGGCACAAAATGGATGAAAAGCCCTTATCATACAGTGCCAATATGTTTCTGACTTTCACTTGATCGACTGTATTCCTTTATGCAGCAGTGTGTCGCCTAGTTCCAATCAAATTGAGCTATTCATCTTCCTGCTTAATTGCCCTCAATGTGCCAATTTATAATTTTTTTTGCAAGAGTTACCCAAGTTTGTTAACTTTCTTTATTGTGACGTATCCTCTAGAGAAAAGTATCAAAGACAAAAGCAATGGACTGCCACAACAGCATCTGGTTCTTTCCACATGACTTCTATATTTAGTTTCAGTAGGAGACGGATGAGAAGGAGCAGGCATGGGATTTTGGGTAGAACAGTACAGTAATTAAACTAAGTGACAGACATAGCTTCATGAATCTAATGTTTCCCACTGCTGGGAAGACACTTTCAATTTGTATGGTATGTCCTCTATGTTAGCATCATTAAGTTGTCATTGAGAATGTTAAACATTTAACAAGTTAATGAATTTTCTGTAATCCCAAGTGCTGTAGCTAAAATCTCCAAATAGCCTCCATTGGAACTAGTTCCTACTTACAGAAGAGTCTATAATAAGATATTGCACAGTGTCATACTGTAGGTCAGCAGCGTTGGAGGCACTGTTTTTCTAGCCACCCACTCAAGTTGGAAGTTTATCTCTCTAAAAGTTGTTTGTCTTCGGCCAACAGCTTCATCGGCCACTCTCTGGGGAACATCATCATCCGCTCAGTGCTGACGAGGCCTCGCTTCCGCTGCTATTTGCCCAAGCTGCACACTTTCCTCTCGCTGTCAGGGCCACACTTGGGAACACTGTACAACAACAGCACGCTGGTCAGCACAGGTGAGGCCACCGAGCAGCCGTGGGGAGGCCGCACACTGCAGATGTGCTGTGTTTACAATGCTGTGCACCGCTGCATTTCGATCTTTTGTGCTCCTCAGCAGCATCTAGTTTTTGATGATCTAAGAATACCATCCTTGTGTGTTGCCTAGGTCTGTGGTTAATGCAGAAGCTGAAGAAATCAGGATCCTTGCTGCAGCTCACCTTCAGAGATCAAGTTGATCCACGGAAAACATTCCTCTATCTCCTGAGTCAGAAACCAGGTACCGTCTGAAAGTGGACAAATTTGAAACAGAGACAGTATATTGACTGACTCACTTTACAGACTTTAAAGACAGTCTATTCAAATATTCATGAAAATGTTGTCATGTTGTCTTTTTTGTCAAATTTCTGTACGTGTCAGCTCACTAACACTCAAACCCCTGCCAGCGAGCTATGAGGCCTCCCCACTGTGTGAGTGGAACAAAGCAGTCGTTTGTCACACAAGCCTGAAGAAGATAAGCCTGAAAACACTTTTTTACCCCTCCAGCGCTGTGGCAGGCTGACAAAATGATCCAAACCCTGTCACTGGAAACCCACCAGTGCACTCTCTTAAAAGCACACTGACAGGAGACTTGAGGAAAAAAACGCAGTTTTATCGTATCAAGCCTGTCATTGTACTTTGTGATTGTGTTTTGCGTTTTACAACCAATTCACTCCTTTCCTCTGTTTTCCTCTCTCTCTATATCTCTCTTTCTTGTTCTTCCACACACACACACACACACACACACACACACACACACACACTCTGCAGTCTCATTTACTTGTGTTTTTTTACTTGTTTTTTTTTATCCTTTTAGGGCTCCAGTTCTTCAAAAACGTGGTGTTGGTGGCATCTCCACAGGACCGTTATGTTCCTTTCCACTCTGCCAGAATAGAAATGTGCAAAACTGCTCTTAAAGACAGGAGCACAGGTCAGAAATGAATGCCGTATTGGATTTTCTTCTCTTACAATATATCTTTAAACATCATTGTGTGGAACTAATTGGCATTATTTGAATTGACTTTATGTAACGTTTGAAAGAAGCAATAACATGTCCTTCGTCATACTGATTAAAAATGAATTTAGAAGTGACAAACACCCGCTTTATATCCTCATTGGTTTTGCTGCTACATTTGGTCTGGTATGACCAGTAGGTTATGGTGGCTAATGTTGGCAAGCTTCAGATAGGTATTGCTGCATGACATCACTTTTCATTTCATTTATTTGCTCAGGACAATAATCATATGGTAAGGAGCACAAACAAGACATAACAAATAACAAAATGACAAAATGCTTATATGACTTAAAACAAGTAAGAACGTTCTAGACACCCATTTTGCCAATAATTTTTGGCTTGTCTGATTGCAGCAACAAAAACTTATACATAGATGGGTACCTTACATAATACTTTGGCAGATACCTGTCTCTGAAATTCATTATGCTTACATTCTTACAGTCAAAATGTGATACTTGTCTCCCAGACTGTTGTCATTACAAAGGTTGCAAATCCTCTGGTTTCTATCCAGACTTTTATATCTTCTAATGACCTTGGAATCCTAGTATTATTAACCCTGATGTCTTTGCTTTTGGTTTTAAGCGCAGCATTATTCTGTTAACACCACATATGGCCACATTTGTGATTGTGCAACAAAAGGTACATAGGCTCACTTTTGGTGTAACATGAGACTGAGTAGACCTACACACCAACATTCTTTTGGGGCTTCTAAATATATATATTATGTCATTGTACTTTATGAAGGTGTATACAACACTTTTGTGTAAGAACTTGATCAGCTCATCTGTTAAGTGATGAGAGCATACACTGCGTCACCCATATCTCACGTGTGTCCATGTACCTGAATTTGTTTTCATTTTTGAGGGAGAAAAATGCTCTTTAATGTTTCAATTGAGTCAATTGTTGTGCACATCACACCCTTAAGATAGTATAATGCTAGGTCCACTCACTTATGGTTGGTTTTAAAGGAATAATTTGGCTTTTGAAGAAGTAAACCTTTTCGATTTCTTGCCGAGAGTTAGATGGGAAGATTGATAGCTGTCCATGTCTGTATGGCAAATATAAAGCTGCAGCTAGCAACATTTAGCTTAGCTTAGCATAAAGCAGGGTGAAACAGCTAGCCTGGAAATGACTGAAGGTAACAAAATCCACCACTTAAGCTTAGCTAACATGGGCAGTTATGTCCCAGACAACAGTATTTCATGGCTGAGATTTGTTATACAAAAGGTGTAATTTTTAATTGTACGATTCACCCTAACTTTCCTAATTTTTGCACTGAAGGGCCCGTCTACACTGAGATGATTAACAACCTCCTGCAGCCACTTGTGGAGGCTAAAGAGTGCCGGCTGATCCGCCAGAATGTGTTCCACGCCCTGCCAAACACAGCCAACACCCTGATCGGCCGCGCGGCCCACATCGCTGTCTTGGACTCTGAGCTTTTCCTGGAGAAGTTCTTCTTAGTGGCAGGGCTCAACTACTTCAAATAAAGGTGCTAGTAGGCTACTGCAGGCTTACAGGACAGAACCTGTTGGTGGCTGATGGAGCTGATTTTAAGGATAAGGTCCTTACCTTCATTTTGTACAGTATATTCAATGTATATAATCACTGATATCCAAGAGGCAAGGCCTGTATATCCCGTTTGTTAGGATTGTTAGCAGCTGTTATAAAAAAGATCAGTGTATTGTCACTGTTTAAATTGCTAACTAAAAACTCTGAGTTTGACGTGTAGACATGCAAAACAAAACATCTGACATCTATCTCAGGATTGATTATAGATGTTTTGTTGGCCTGGAATAACCTGTCAGAACACTAACAGATGCTAATTGTGGTCGAAAGCATTTAACTACTTTCCCTTTAGAATTGGTTTAGAGTCAGGTTGATTGATTTCTAAGGGTTCCACCGATGATAGTCTTAAGCTATCCTTGGAACCGAGGCAATAGATGCGCCACATTTATATCCTCTTGATTGAACATGAAGTATTTTGTTGTACAAAACATAGATGTTCCTTTATACAGAAATGAATATATTGTTTAAATTATTTATTTTTTATTTGTTATGTGTCTACAGTGTAAGTAGCCCATCTAAATGTGATCTTTTGTGTGTTGTTATCATCAAATCTATTGAATGAAAATCAAAGTATACAATGGAGGCATAAGTGTTACCCCATGTAGCCTACAATTCAGTATATGGACACCTGCTTTTTTTATACATATCAGTCCAACCTAACTCATTGACCCCGATTAGTAAATATGCCACAGCATAATCTTTGATACCAAATGGCTCTACTGGCTCTGATCATTTGCACTGAAAGGTTGATTGATTAGATTTATGAATTGATCATTTGCCTATCCCCACCCTACTTATTTACTGTTGCTATGCCTGTGAAGCTTACACATAATCAATTTACAGTGATAACAGTGGCAGATTACCACTCAAAATTCTTTTAAACTTTTAAAACAATGAATCCTTGAGGTAGATAAAAGCATGCTTCTTATTTCTCTCAATTTTGTTGTCTCAAATGACAACTGTCACAGGCAGATTTTATCAGCCGTAGCTAGCTAGGTGATGTAAGCTACATGAGATGGTTGAAAACGCGTTCTCCAGCTGATTTCACAACATTACTGAAAAATCTGACTGTTATTTCGTTATATCATAGCCCTGTTTGGCTGCTTAGCTTGTATGTGTTCGTATTTGCGGCTGTTTGCACTTTAAGAACAAAAGGCCTTTGGAGAGGATTGATGAGTTTTTAGCATTTAGGACCAGCTTCACACAAAAGATAAATAGTATACAGTGGATGTGCTAGTCATGAATGTTTTTTTAATGTAACCTGTAACCCACAAACTAATGAAACCTAGTTGGTTAATGATGTGCTCCTCTGCTTGGAGGTAATGCTCGGTTAGCACTAGTGAGCTAGTTGGCCGGACATGCTAAAGTTTGCAGGTCACTTTAAACTTTTGCTCATGTGTTTTTGGTTTTGCAAAGGCTACAAAAAACACACCACTCCTGAAACTCTTTGGTCTCTTTAGTCCAGTGGTTCAAGACAGCCCTCAGGAGCCGATAAAAGTTCAAGCCCTACGCCCACTGCAGCAAATGTGGAGTTCATTATAATCAATCATTAAGAACTGAAGTAAAAAAAAAAGATTCAGGTTAACAAAATACCCTTGAGAGCATCGGAGCACTTTTGTTTTTTACGACACAACATGAATCAAATTCATGCAACTTTAGACCTGACAGTCCTGTCATGCATAGGTACGGTTGCAAAGCTATGATTGGACAATTGCTGTTCAGGGTAGGGGTTTAGCAGTTATTTTGATAAACTATGTGTTTTGATATGTTGAAACAAATCTATTGCATTATAACTACCACGATAAAACAGTAAAGCTACATGACTTATTTGCATTCTGCTCCTTGAATCATATGGCAGGGAGACAGAAAACAGGCTTACTGATATAATTAACAGCAAATATACTGTAGCCTACTTGTTTGTTAAAAAGATACACAATGTCCATGTCTTTACAATACAATGTTCTGGTATAATGACCGTCACTTTCTTAATGAGCCTTTTAAATTGTACATACAAATTCTCCACACAAGGATAGATTTCATAAAGCACTTTGAAATTTGTTATTTTTTAACTGGCGTAAATCAGAGTGCCATTTCTTGTGTTTTCTGGAACACTGGGTGAGATTCTCCCTCACACACTCATTTTCTTTAAACCACTTTCAATATGATGCATGATGACGACGTCAGCAACAGCACGACAATGCTCTCAAGTTCTTGAACATATTCGATGCCGTATTTCTCATCTCATCAACTCAATCAAATACATGCTGTACGCTTTTTGTCTTTTTTTTTTCTCTACAACCTTTGCTGTCACATTAAAGCGTGACACGAGATATGTCATTTTCCAGCATACTTGTGAGGACTGTTTTCCTCATCACTGTGCTGTCCATCAAATGATGTTTACATTTTGACAGTCGTCTTAAATCCAGCTGTGGTTGTGCTCCTGCAGCATATGTAATGTACATACAGAGACCTATATTTAACTTTTGCACTGGTTTGATGGCAAGTGCACTTTGTTGACCACTTCGAATCCACCTCCATTGGCTTTACAAAATCTAAAAAGCTATTTTTCCTGTGTTTTTGGTTTATACATGCACTGCTTCTTTCAAGCATTGTATAGTGCTCTGTCCCCGAGTACAAACAATGACATCGCAAAGTGCTCTTTCCTGTTCTGAAGCTGTTGCTGGGGCTCTGCAGGGTAAGCAGAGTGTCATTGTGATTGACTCTAATCAAATGGGCTCCTTTGGGACGCAGAGATCGCTCTCAGAAATCCACTAAGCAAAGCTGCGTAAGCAGTCTGTACGAGCTGCCATGCATCATTTCTCAGCACACACAAACACATACTGTATATGGATGAGGCTTTAGTTTGTTTGCATTTAAGGTCGTGTTTGTTTACCCAAAGGGGTCAGCAGTAATCAATGTAGTGAAAAAGTGTTATTGAGCATTGGCCCCTTCAAGGGCAAATACAGGTTTGAAATTGTTTCATAAGATGAATGAGTTCTGTAAAAGGTTTCAATTGAAAGTGCGGTATTAGATCAGAAATAATTGTATTTATATTACGCTGAACCATTCTGTAGAGCAAAGTTTTTTTTTTATATGACTAAATATGTCTGTACATTTATGCTGCTGTCATAACTATGAGTGATTTCAGAGGTGATTCATATATCCAATAGATCCATGCAAGTGCTGTCAACCTTCAAAACTAGCTGACTTGAACCTTTTTGTATTTGATTGCCCTTTACTCAGAGTCCTGTTCATGTGTATAGTGTGTGTGTGTATGTGTGTGTGTTTGGAGGGTGGAGAAGGGGGTGTAATATCTGTGTGAAAGGATATGTGTAATCATTGTCTGCTCGTTGCTGGAACATCCTTTATGTGTTTGAACCGAATGTAAAAAATGTTTGACTTCACTGTGAGGAACATGTATTTATTCCATTCTGAAGTTCTTTTGCTGAATGTATAACATGTAAAGTACAGTAAATACTACTTCATCCGTGCCAATACTACTGTAATATTTTTCTATGTTGCTGACTGTGCTGTATGTATTCCTTAGTAGCTTGTGTCCTATGTAAAAATATAAATATATATAGCATAGTATTATTTAACAGATATGATGTTACAATAAAAATGTTCCTTTTGCATTATATTTTGTTTGCTGGCTTTCAATTTCCTGTTTGCTTTAAAACATTTTTACTGGTTTTGTTGTATTAGCCAGTGTTTCTATCTAATTAGCACACTTACCTCTCTAATTTCAATCTAGTTTAACACCTTCACACCCCAGTGTCCACTGCAAGGCATCAAATGTTTGTAAATGAAAATGCACAAAAATCTCACATTTCATCAAGTCACTAAGGAGATTTTTGAACTCAATTAACACTTCATTGGACAGGGTTTATCCATCCATCCATCCATCGTCAACCGCTTATCCTGTGTACAGGTTCGCGGGGGGACAGGGTTTAATGGCATACTAAATGTACTATTTTTAAATCTAATTTGCAGATATGCAATGTGGAGAAAACAGGATTCAATTTTGTTTTCCAATTCCATTTCTAGGGTGACATACAATCGGCATGTGGCAAGGTGCGATTCACTGTAGGAATACTGGCTGGTCTAGGGTCTAGGGTTCGGGGCAAAATGAGTTAGAGGAACATGTGAACCAGAACCTACTCGGGTTGTTAAAAAAAATTATCCTTTTTTTTATCCTTCTCTTCAAGAAATTCTGAAGGCAGATACTAACATACAGATATATATTGAATAATTTATTTTGTGGTAAGGAAAAAATGAAAGACTCAAGTTTTCCTGAAGAGCTTCTGAAACAACATTGTAAGACTATAAGGATAAGATCAAACCCAACAATGTGTTAGTCCGTCTCTGAAAAACTTCCCCAGCATTTTATGCAGATAGCCCTGCTATTGACTTAAATCTATAAAACCAGATCACAAATAAATACTATACACTGTACTTTTTATTAAGTGTTACCCAAACATGAGGAAATTATGTATCTGATAGAAACTATTTTTAGTGGGGGATTAATTCACAGTATTTCCTGCAGCTGGACAACGTACGTGGGATCAGCTCAAAATAAAAGACTGAGCCCTTGTTCATCTTAATAATGGAACATGCCAGTCAATGCAACAGTGTGGCTCATCGAGGTGTTTTACTAGATTTTGGATAACAGTGGAGCTCCTTGGCATAAAGGAGGCTTTGGAAATAGCACATTCGCTGTTGGTTTTGGTCAGTAGAATTTGTTGACAATAAGAAAAGTATAGAATATTAACAGACCCTTTAAAAGAAATGACGCTAGCACTGACCATCATTAATAATGCATTACATTTATATAGCGCTTTATCATTGAAACTCAAAGCGCTTCACAGTGAAATGGCGGGGGGACAGACTCACCTCAACCACCACCAATGTGTAGCACCCACCTGGGTGATGCATGGCAGCCATTTAGCGCCAGAATGTTCACCACACATCAGCTAGAGGCAGAGAGGGAGGAATACATTGAGCCAATTACTATAGGGGATGATTAGATGGCCAGATGGTGAAAGCCATAACACCGGGGAACCCCCTACTCTTTGCGACAAGTGCCATGGGATCTTTAATGACCACAATGAGTCAGAACCTCGGTTTAACGTCTCATCCCAAGGACGGTATCTCCTACACAGCACAGTGTCCCCATCATTGCACTGGGGCATTGGGATCTTATTATTAGGACCAGAGGGAAGACTGCCCCCTACTGGCCCACCAACACATCTTCTAAGAAATCAAAACCAAGAAAAATGAAAACTTAAACTTAACTTAAACTTACTGTTGTATGTCCTCTTTTAATATATCTACAGCCAGTGTGTTGGATTAATCTATTCTTCACCACATACCAGAGGGTTGTTTTTAAATGTGCTATATAAATAAACTTAAACTTGAGCTTGAGATACTGTAATTACCCAAACTCAGGTCCATCATAAATCCACTGACAATTTGTTACCTATTTTTCCTAAAAGTCCTATACAGACCCACACCCACTATGTGCAGACCAATATACTAGTCTCACCCAGGCTGTCACTGAGTGGTGCTTGTGCTGTGAGCAGAGATGTAGCTGTTTCCTCCCTCCCTGAGCCACATGGTCCACAGAGGCAGATTTGTCACGGCCTTTAACTTCTGTCTGTGTATATTCTATTAACGAGCCCTGTTGTGGGACAACAATGACTCGACCATTTGTGTTGTCCGTCGGTGACACGCGTAGTAAACAAATCATAGCAACAATCCCCTACTGACGCCCCATTTCAACTGCATCAATTTATGACTTCCTGGTTTGGGATACCCCTGAGCTATAAATCCAGGCCACAACAATCCATACTCAATTTGATTTCAGGGTGTTCTTTCTCATTCCACCGTCCATTTGTCACTGCATGTTGAACTCATGATCCAACTGAGGCTAGTTGAAGTCCCTATACTTGGTTTTCCCTGCTTTTTCTTCCCTCCCTGAAATCAATAGAGCTCATTTTTCCATCCTGACCCTAAAGACATCAGTCTGTCGCCAAAAACTGATAAGGGACCCACACTCTCACACAGTAATGCATTTCATTTGCTGCAAGTTAACAGCAATTGGTTGGTCACATTCACTTATCATCACATGCAATGAAATCACAGCAAAAAAGCAAAAGCAGCGCTCTTGTTCACAGCTTGGCTCTCGCACAAACACATCCCCACGGAGACCAGTCTTATTCTGCATGTGTCGCTCCTCCCCGGCCATAAAGTGGAGGAAAAATGACTTTGTCATTAAATCCATCACTCGGAGTTGATTGAAGCGGTGTTCATTCCATTGTTTGTGAAGGAGGGAAACCATTAGTCCCAGAGTGATACTTTGGGCAGGCATCGCCAATAAGCAAGCCGCCAGTGGGAGTAATTATTGCTGCATGAAGCTGTCTGTGCTGGAAGGTAATAAGATCTCACATGGTCTCATTATCTCCCATGACACTGATGAGCAGGATTTCACACCTACAAAGCAGCACAAATTCAGCAGAACTGGACTTTCAGTACAGCTTTGAATTATATATTTCTATCTTGATGCTTGATGTTTTTTTAATGGTGTTTTTGGTAGTAATCTGGTAGTAAAAGCTGCTACAGGGCAAACCAAATCACTACAGATCTTCCTGTTTGGAGTTGTTTTCTTTCTTCTTCTCTTTTCACTAAGAACAATAGCACCCCTGCCACATGCTTTCAAAACAAGTGTAGTGTATTATCATGACCAACAGACAGTGAGGACTAGACTTGCCTTTTTATTTAAGGCATTGCTTCATAACACAAAGAGACTGTAATGACAGGAATGTAAATCAGTTACTGTAACTAATTTTTGGCTTTTCAAACTCTCTTTCGTGCATTCTGTCTTGTCATTTGAATATCATACTATATTTCAAAGAATGGGTTGTAAAACTGAATGCCTGAAAGTGCAATTATGCTAATGAGTGCAGTTTGGATGTGTTAGTGTCCCCTAGTTTGTGCTACTCCTGTATTTATATTACGTCTGAACCTGACGAAGGATTTACATAGTCGAATCAGAATCGTCAAGTCCTGCCTATAGTCGACTCATGTGTGTTTTGTGCGCAGCGATTGCGGGGAGGAGGGGAGGGGGTGGTTCACACGGTAGCATCGCTTTAATCTTTAGAAGCTGCAGAGCTGCAGTCTTCATTCATTCAACTTACACTGTAAGTTTCCAGCAAAACCGTGGCTTATTAACCCTTTTGTCTCTCTATCTCTCTCTTTCGCCTGCCATTCATCAGTGCAGAGTTTTGCGTGCATGCCGTGCTGCCAACAACTGCATGAACGTTGCGGTTCCTTGCGGGTCTATTTGAAGTAGCCGGCTATTTAAAAACGATGAAATACTTTGTGTGGTTCATCAACGGTGAGAAATTATCCGAAAGTCCCGCAAGGAGCTGGGGTTCCGTCTCTTCAGCCAGTGTTCCTCTTCTGCCACAACACACATACACGCTACGCCTACACATGCGCACTGACGACCCAGGGTTAGGGTTACAATTTTGGATTTATTCATGCACTTACTAATATATATTATTCTGGCCGCTACAAAATAAAAATATTATAAACCCATGTCCCACGTTGAGCATATTTTCCTTGATCCAAACAAAGATCTACATTCTCAGCTTGTACACCATCAACCAAAATTTCACAAGTCTACAGCCATAGTCGCAGCTTTGTGAGTCTGCACGTAAGCACAGCTGTGCTTAGAGCTAAATGCTAATATGGGCTTGCTAACATGCTCACACTGACAATGCTAACATGCTAATGTTAAGCAGGTATAATGTTTACCAATGTTCACTAGTTTAGCATGTTAGCATGCTTACATTTGCTAATTAGTAAAAAAAAGCTTGGTACAAAATACAGCTGAGGCTGAGGGGAATGTAGTTTTGGTATTGAGAGCCTAAGTCCCTCGCTTCTAACTTATCTTTTCATCCCGTTAGAATTGTACCCTGAATTACACATATTATTTTTGTCAGTTTAAAAGATAATTTTGGCCTTCAAGAAAGTTGCAGTTTGTCGTAAAACTGTTCAGTAACATTTAGTTTTGCGTGGAAACAATGAACTACATCTCTTGTCTCGCACAATATATACGTATAGCTAGGTAACTTAGCTATGTTCCACGCAGAAATGTCTCTTACCTGATGTGTTTAATCCAACAACTCCTGGTTGTTTGACGTTAGCTTCAGTAACGTTAGCTTCAGTAACGTTAGCTTCAGTCATTGACAAAAAAAGTTATGATTTCACCTATACGAACGTTGGGTTTTGTGGTTATTGTAATTATGTATTTTCACAGTCTTATACTTAAACAGTTTTACCACAAACTGCGACTTGACTTTCAAATGTATATTTTAAATGACCAAACATCATAATTCAGTTTTCTCACGCCACTAAATACTATACATATGTTTTCCTGACTAAGGTCCCATGGTGGTCCACCAGAAGGGGAGGGACATAGGATCTCTATTTGGTCATAAACCAAAGGTTTGGATAAAGAAAATACATAGATGTTGATCTGATGGTGATGCTGGATGAACTTTTCCCCTGACTTTTTCAGGGGATCATTAGGATTCATAATTTGGGACCATACAAAATGGCAATCCATCTAGTACTTGTTGATATTTTCTAGTCTGGACCAAAGCGGTGGAAAAACAGACATTTATCCCTAGTGCCACGCAGCTAGCATGGCTAAGAAGAATTAGAAAATCATTGCAGCACAGGCAACACACTTCCCATAATATATCTCAGTAACAGTTTTTCATTATACCCTACCTGACTGGTTAAAGTCTACGTTGTTCAAACTCCACATGCACAGTTTCTAAAGCTGTCTTTCTGTTATAAAACCCAAACTGAGATTCCACAGGTGACATCATTAGGGCTACTTTCTCATACGTGACCTGAAGTTCTTAGAGAGCCTCAGAAGACATTGTACAAATGTGTCTGCGGGCTTAGTAGTGACTGACACATAACTAATAAACTCACCTTGCTATGCTAAATACAAAAAAAATATTATATACTGAAAAATCTTAATTTTATACTTTAGCAACTAGATCACTCTACCTGTTCTAGGAGACAGATGTCATGCTGCTGATATCATTTTGACAAAGTTTAAACCTCCTTAAATCTCCTCCTTGTCCTTACTTTAGCAGTCATCTGCCTGCTGCCATTCATACAGCATACAGCCTGTTATAGAGTTGAGGACATCCATCTCCTTAAAATGAAAATGTCATTTATTACTGATGGGTTGAGATGCTCTCAGACAGAAGTCCATGTCCACTCCACAATTAGTGTCCCATCTGCCTCAGGAAATCTATCAGTGCTGTTTTCACAGCAAAGTAACATTTCATTAATATTTTGCAGTAGGATCAGTTAGAATGAATTCCTTGTGAATGAGCAATAGATGGTGGCATTTTTCAAATACATATGTGTACATATACAAGATGTTATATATTATTATATTTCTTCCATAACTTCGCTTGCCATTTTCTGTTATGAGGAATCTCTCCAGCAGATGGTGCTACTACTCTCTGTTCTTGCCTGTTATGTGACACAGGCCGCAGTTATTAAAAGGTTAGGCAATGAAGCCATTTTGTCAGTAATATGAGTTTGTCAGTAATATGAGACAAAACATTTGCACAATGCCCTTTAAATTGTGATGGATTGTCTTATTGCATTGTGTTTAGGTATATCCTGTTTTTACACTTTTAGACCTAGATTGATGAACTGCAGAAGAATGTGTGTGTGTGTGTGTGTGTGTGTGTGTGTGTGTGTGTGTGTGCGTGCTGAAAGCAGGCTTACAGGTATCTCTATCTGCTGCCAGTGTGCTGATGTAAGCCTATAGGTCAGACACATCTCTAATGAGCAGAGCATTGTGAGAGACCAGTACAGTGCAGAGCTATGGGCAACGATATTGATCCAGAGACATTTAACATTTACTGTAGCAGCTGTACTGACAGTAAAGTGTCAAGATGCCTCCAGTAAGTGGTTAAAAGAAAAGGAAAAACTTCTGATTAACAAAAGTGAGAATAAAAGGGAAAAAAAACCCTCAAACATTAAAGCCATTGAGAAGCTGTTAAGTGAACTTTCCATTTCACCTTTCCTCAAGGTGACCAACCTATTCTTGTGCTGGATAATAATAAGTCAACTTCCTAAAGTGATTCCGACAATACCCACCGATTTTGTAGCCTTGCTGGTAAACACACTTCACCAGTCACATCTATATCATTTCTCAGCTGTGGTGGGCGTTAACTGTAGAGGTCAGTGAATCCTGAAACCAGATATATCTGTGGGGGATGACAGGCTGTCAAGAAAGAGAGATGCTAAGAGGGAGAGCACGGGGGGAAAGAGATGGTTAATACTATTGTTTAACAATGCAGTTTTAAAGAAATAGTTCAACATATTGGGAAATATGCTAATTTGATTTCAATATTAAGATGAGAAGACGGGTTTCAATTTAATTTTTGAGCCAGAGTCAGGACATGGTTAACCTATTTTGCACACGCAACGGGAGGCAGAGGGGAATAGCTAGCCTCGCCAATGTGCACAAATACATATCAAAAAACCTCTAAAGCTGATTAATACATTGTTACTAATTTTTAACCTGTATACAAACAGAAAAGTACTATGACTGAGTTATTATTTTTCAACCGTCCTGACTCAGGCTGAGGATATGTTTAGCCAATTTTAGTATAACTTAGTCGTATAATGATTTTGGCTCTGTACAAAGTGAAAAAATTTCCTACCAACACCTCTAAAGCTCACAAATGAATGTGTGGTGCTTGCTTTTTTAACACAACTATAAACAGATTTACATTATGCCTGTACAGAGACCAAAACCTGCGCTCAACAAATAGATCCTGTAATCTACACTATAGCCATAGATAATGCATAGAATTTGACTTCAGTTTATGTTTGGATTTTTCTTTTTTTTTTAGATTTAAGGGATAAATTAGCTAATTAAACATCTTTAAAGAAACACGGGATGTGTTTAGCCTAACTTAGCATAAAGAGTGGAGGCAGAGGGATACAGCAAACAGCTAGCCGGGCTCTGTCCTTTGTCAAAAAACAAAAGGAAAATTCTTTTTTCAACCTGGGTCATATTCTTATAATTGCAGCCGTTCTGGCTAGGGGTTATGCTAACTTGATATAATGATAAAACTGTTCTCAATTTGGAAAGCGTATGAACAGGCTTGCACTGCTTGCCCCTACATTTTTTTGTGCAGAGCCGGGTTAGTTGTTTCCTTTTGCCTCCAGTTATCCATCCATACATCGTCAACCGCTTATCCTGCGTACAGGGTCACGGGGAGCTGGAGCCAATCCCAGCTTACATCAGGCGAAAGGCAGGGTACACCCTGGACAGGCCGCTAGTGTCTAAAATCTTATATTTTAGTTTATACTAACCTGTCACTATGTCACTTTCGGAGAGGACGCAAAAAAGTGTATTACCCAAAATGTTGAATGCTTTAAGTAGCATGTAATATATTATTTTATTTTTATTTTTTTTGCTTCACATGCCTGTTTTCATGTAACATATTTTCCTGCTTATCATCCATGTAATATGTATGTCGGTTCTATAATGACAATATCATCAGAACATGACCTTCACTTTTACCCATTATAGCTCGCTGCATTGTTAATGATGTGTCGTTTCCTACACAGCACAATGTATGTCCTTCAAAGCCTTAGGGGCACAAAACAAGCGACAGCATTTGAGTCTTGAGGGAGTTTTAAAGCCTTTTTGGTTAATCGGTATAAAACATTTAAAAATCTAAATATATAATTTATAATAACTTGAGATTTATGTGCATCCGTCCTGCACATAAATCTCAAGTTTTACAAATGCTGAGAATGTGGAAATGAATTCTCTGAGAAGCATCCAGGATGGTGGAGATTCAGCGTCTTACCAAAAACTGCCGGATGGAAAAGATAAAGGCAGATCTGGCATGGGGGTTTTAAAAATATGAAGTAATCTCCCTGTAATCCTAAGAGATCCCAGCATGCAAAGAAATGGTAATCCTGTGTAATGATAGAAGATCCTTACAAAGGTCCACTCTATCATGCAAAAGAATGGTTGTGAAAGAAAGGTGAAAGAGGATATATTGTGGATATACCGTGGTTGAAAAAAATATCCATATGGGCTTTGCGTCTGGACTATCAAGTAAGTCATCATGACTTTCGCCCTTCAACAAAATGTGCTTCATTGGCAAAACCACAAACATGCTGAGCGAGAGATATTGTGTCTTGATATGTTCTGAATCCATTCCATTTTTAACGACAGATTAACCCTGATCCGGCATATCTCTGGATTATCCACTCAGTGACAAGTGCATATGGTGTGCTTTTCTGAAATGCATCCAAATCCAACATCACAGCCACATGTGTTCATATGCATTCATTTTTCCCCCCATCAGGATGTGCCTCCCGATCTGGAGCAGGGCTAGGACTCTCGGGAATCAACAACGCCGTCTTTAGATGTCAGGGGCCGCTGTGATCCTCCTCTGAACATCACACAACTCCTCCGAGGCAGAATGAGATGCTTTTTTTCGCACGACATTTGTCCTCCAGATGCGTTCTTGTGTACTTGTATTGCTCGTTGCAGTCCCAACTTGTTTCTTCTCTGGCAATGTGGAAGCTGCAGAGTTGAAAACTCCTTTTAGTTCCTTCAGACTGAGCTGCAGCAGTCCTGTAGCACCAGAGCCCTGTAGGCCAGCCTCAGGCTGCAGACACAAGTGAAGAGATTCAGGTAAAAGTCTGGAATGAAATAGAGATTGAAATTGATAACTACATAATAGTACAGAATAAGCAAGTCTTTTATGCTAGACCATTGAGGAATTATTCATGCAGAGACTTTCAAGAAAGGTGACTGAAAAGTTCAAACTTCAAAGCACATCAAAACAAAACCCTGGCTTGTCTGTTTTCTTGATATTTTATATTTCATACATAAAGGAGGACAAAGAGTTGAAAGAGACAACAGATCTAATGTTGATGAGTCCAGCTTTTTTCTGGATTCTTGCTCACTGCTGCTGCGGTTTTCGCTTAGGTTTTGATTTGTTACTGCCTGGGATTAGAGAAGGAGCTAAACTTTACGCCAGACTTATTTTTTCTATTTAATGTGAAAGGGACCCAACAGGTAGACATAAGGTTTTACTGCAGATTTCAACAACCTGGGGGTGCTTATTTACCAAGAAAATGAGAAAAGATAAAATACTGCAAATTAAACTCAACAGGGGAACCTATATATTGGCTGACCAAACCATCACACAAAACGTATACTGTATAAGGCAACGCAACTAACACAACAATAATTAAAGCTGTAAGCAGCCTTGAGCCGCCCCCCACGCACGCCTCGGGTTCAGGGGCGTGTCCAGGGGTTTGCCATTGGGTGGCATGTGCCACCTGTAAAATCTGATAGGCCACCCAATTTTCTAAACTATGATTAGCTATCTGTGCCAGCACAGTTAAAGATGTAACATCAGTTCGAAACGTGTCTCTCAAGTGTCAAGATCCTTCTCATATTAGTGTAATTTAATATTACAGAAAGTAAACTGACATCATAGGCAAACAACTAATTAGGATCATTTTATGGTAGGTATTTAGAGTAGTCAGTGAGTTGCGCCCCTTACTTTATGATGTCCCTTTCTCACACTTGATATCACTCACAATCAATAACAAGACAATATTATGAAACACTGTACATACAAACCCTTTATTGATATATTACTTGACAGTATTACATCTAAATAAAGTTTAAAGAATTAATTAATCTGCTATTCTATGTTAAAAAAGGGTACCCGCACAGAATTCTGGGTAATGGTTATTATCAGGGACTGTTCCAACCAATTGAAGAGTATGTTAGCAAGTGAAGTGACAACAGCTGATTAACGTGTCTAAAAAGAAAGATGGGAGCAAGCGAGCAAGAAGAGTCAGAGGGCACACCTGCAGCTAGCAAAAGCATTGTGCCCTTCAGACAGCTCAGGAGTGAGAGCAATACAAAAACTTTCAGGAAGTCTGCAGCGTTTTACTGCTTTTCTTAACTCCAATGACTGAGGCCTCTACCGAAGAACGATCTTTTTTCAAACTAAAACTTATCAAATCTTAATGTTAACTGAGGAGCTCAATGACACATACCCATTTTATCTTGACTTGCCGATCTATCTATTGTGACTGCCGAGCAAAAAGCTTGGAGAGTGCGTCTATAATGTAAGTAGAACGTATTTAAAAATTAATTGACTAATAATTAATCTAGCCTACACATTTGTATTTTGAGTTTTTACCTTTGTACAGACATTAAACATTTTGTCAAAAATGTCAGTGGTCACTGATTAAAATCATTTTTATGTGTGTCACTGTGCACTGCCACTAATAGTATCATGTTTTCATGTGTGAAGGTGCTCTGTCAGCTGTTTTTTTCTGTGCAGTGCATTTCACTGTTACTGCATGTTTAAGAGGTGCATGCTTTCACTTCTGAAATCTGCTGCTGACATTATGTTACTCTGATTGTGATGGGAAGGCCTGCTTCAAAACATAACATCATCAATGTCTTGAAGCTTCTCTGCCAAAATTCGAGACAAACTAGATCAACCTGCTAGGAGGAGTACATCAAAGTATAAACATGTAATTTCCTGTTTTCAATAGGTGGTGCTTTAACTTAACTTAACAAAACTTAGAAAATTGGCATGTAGATGTCTTCAAGGTGGTACTCTTATTAAACATGTTAAGTTTGTCACAGATTTGACCATGTACAGTCCATTTACACACTACTTCCTTTTTTCATGGCAAAACATAAAAAATGAACTCCATACCACGGACATGGCATTTAATGAATCCTAAAATGCTTTGCAATTTTGAATTACAAAGGTCTTTGGATTGAACTGTCTAAATTTGAAGTCAATCTGATAAAATCCCTAGGAGGAGTTCATTAAAGTACAGAGCATGTAAATGGCACATCTAAGTGAAACGCACCACCCGTGAAATTGGGTAATTGGGCCCAAGCCCAATTACTGCAGAACTTTGTTTTAGGGGTAGAATAACAATAATCCTAGCAAAAACAATAGGTTTCTGGCACTTTCGTGCTCTGACCCTCCAAAACAAAATAACTAACTAATTTCACAAACTGAACTTCAATATTCTCTCCCCATACTCCACCTTGCCATGGCACTGTGGGTCGAGATGTAGTGGATTTAATACTCTCCCTTTCATCAGTCACATATGTTAAATGGTGAAGGCCAGACATCCTGAGGACTAGCAACATGGTAGAGCAAATGTTAAATTATATGTATATGACTTAAAGTAATAGTTTGACATGGGAAAATTTTATAATTATTTCTTGGACTAATGTTTGATGAGAAGATTGATACCACTCTCACATTTCCTGTTCAAAATGAAACGGCAGTGAGGAGACAGTTAACATAGCTTATCTTTTTCACATAGGTTTTCGTGTGGATTAAACAAATAAGATCTAACATTTTCATTTTCCAGCTTTAGAGATGTCTTTGGACAGAGCGAGGCTAGCGGTTTCCCTTTCTTCCTCAGTCTTTACACTAAGCAATGCTAACTGGGTTGTAGCTTTGTATTCAACTGACAGACACGAGAGAGGCATCTATTCTGTATAACTCAGCAAGAAAACAAATGTTAAAATAAAGATCCATTTTCCCAAAACAAATTTACATTACAAAACTACCTAATTGTGCGTGTCACATTTAGAAAATATTTTATGTAAAAATGTGAATACAATTATTGCAGATGGCTGTTTACTTAGAAAGTGCCTGTAAATGAACTTTCACATAAGAGAAATTGTAAATTGAAAAGAAAATATGTGAGTGGACACACACACACACATATATATATATATACAGATATATATATATATATCTTATCTTATATCAGGATCTTTTCAGTCTTCACTCTTCACTGTTTTAGACTGATTAGATATTTGTCCATACATAAAATATGTGTAGTGCAGGGTCACAACGTCTTGCTCCTCGATAGAAATCAAAATCTTCACTTACCGTTTATTCATTTTTTCCTAAATGCATTTTTCCACCCCCTTTTGACACAGGGGCTTTGGCAGGGATAAGTGGGGGAAGGGTGGATTGAGATAGATGGAGGGACTGATGAGGGAGGATGGGCGTGGTAGCTGCCTGAGTCTCTGTAGCTGTGCCAGGGTAGTCGTGTCTGCAGGACCTTTCAATAAGACACGGTACACAAATTTGCTCATCTTTATCTATGCTCTCCCCCTATAATTTGTGAAGATTTTGCTGTGCACAAGCAGGTAAATATTAAGCATCAAAGTTAATTAGCAGATTAGCAGATGGAGGTCAACCTCAAAAGACTTTTCTTGCCTTACATGTTCATTAAGAACGAGGAAGAGGAGCAACTCGGATCCATCAATTCTAAACATGTAGCCTCCCCTGCTAATACATTTAATTGGCAATTTGATTAAATTTCTGAAATGAATTGAGAATTTGGCTATTCATCCTTTTCATTTTACAGAGATATAGTTTTCTCTCTCCAGACTATGAGGGAGTAGTATATTAATAAAAAGTAATATGATTCTGAGCTAATTTTTAAAGCTACTGAGCCATTTAATCACTAGCAGATATTCGCTATGAGACAAAACGATTTTTACCAGGAATTACTTTTAAATGTCATCTTTGGTAGCCGTTTGAAGTTGGTCTGGAACACAGAAGTATGCCTTGTTGGCAAGCTTCCAAGAGGAATCAATCAGAGATTGCTCAAATGCTGATGATTTTTTAACATTAGGATTCAGTCGGCCTCAGTGGAGACATTCAGCAAAGATTCTAGCAAAGAGAACATGATAGACCACTTCATACATTTTAAAGGACGGGGATATTATGCTAACTGAGGCTGTGTTGGCCTTCTCAGCGCAGGCTTCGCTGTATCTTCACACAAACCATGCAGAGCAAAGCAACCTGCTGGAATTGCTGGTGGAGGTAGGGGTGGAGGCGGAGCCCACATTACCTGCTCTTGCACGGGATGTGGACAACAGCCTGTTGTGACCAGTCTATTTCATTATCATTCGAAACCTACAGGGCTGTCGACATGAGGTAACTCTGAGTCCGTGAACAGGAGAGCAAGAGAAGACGAAATGCAGTGAAAACCATGTGAGGTGAATTAATGAGGAACAGGTGATGAAAGGGTTATGGGGAATTCAAAAACACAGGAAGCCTAACAAAGAACAGCCAAGAGTCGGTTTTAATTGAAAGGAGGCCTCATCTCATTTGGGTAGAAGCGGTGCCAGCGGCTTTGATGATGGGGTATCTAACTGTCAGCATTACATTTTAATGGTGACCAGGTAGGACAAAGAATGAATAACAGAAATAAATGAGGACGGTTTGTTCAGGAGAGTGGACGTTATGCAAGATTTGCAACAGAGAGGAGATCAATGGTGATGCATTTTTCATTTTCCAGCAGCGGGAGGATGTCAGAAACTTGTAGGCTACTGTTGCAGAGCTGGACGTCAGTGAGGATGGGTGAGCACATGCAGGCTGACACCTGTTACAGCAAAGTCAATACAGAGCAGTATCATTTAAAGTAGCACTCAGTCTTTAAAAGTGATGCAATGTTTCCCGCACAGTAGGGTTGTTTAGTTTGCTGTAGAATCATGTCTGCACATCTTTTGAATTAAAGGAACGGGCACAGATTACAGTTTAGAAATTAGTGTAAACATTTAATGCAGGGTACAATTTAAATGCTGCTTACTGGCTACCTACTGTTAGAGGGAAGAGGTACAAAGAGTAAAGGCCTATAGTTACACCAGGATTTAAAACATCAAGCTAATGAGATTACTAACTGACAGTTGGGAAGCTTGCCAGGCCAGAAAGCAAGCGTTATCAAATGAATGTCACATTGTGGTGTGACATCACTTTAACTTTTTTTTTTGGAGGGACCTACTAATAAATCACACTGTAAGCCCTAAATCCTGGGTACATATCAAATAATTACAGGCTAATTGCTTTGTTTAAAACAAATTTGCGCATACCTGAAAGAGGGGCAACTATAATCGCTGCAGAAATCTTCTCGGTCTCATAAAATAGTGAGAATGAAAACAATGATGCCTCAATGGCAAGATACTTTAAGAAAGGAGTGTTGCATTGTGCATATAAAGATGCTTACTATCCTGTTGCTAGTGAATAACTCGCTAGTGAGTCTAGAATAGGTTTGTATTAATGTAGCTGGAAATGGCACCTCCACTCAGCCCTGCTGACAATCTGTCCCAGTGGCCCAGCAGGAGAAACACTAATACACATGTGCAGTGGGCCGCACCACACGGAAGCCAACCCAGAAGGTAGAAAACTTTTTGGTTTATGGGCTTGGCAAGCAATTTTCAGTCAAGTGAAGGGGTGCCTTGAGTTGTAGTCTGGTATTCAGTTCCTGCAATACATCCGTTGTCTAGGCTATATACATTGATTGATCATAGTGTGTGCAGGAATTAGCCCTATAAGCTCTACTCAGTGTTTCTTCTGCCAATGAAGAAAAAAGTAAAGAAAGACACACCCAGACAACGGACAAATGTTTCCAACTGTCTAACATGCTCATCATCTAGAGGCTTCCACCTTCTATTCAGAGTGACAGATCGTCAAGCAAACAAACAAATGCTGTACAATCTACTTACTGTTTGCACTTGGCGTGATGGTAAACATAGTACCCTGGAGCTTTCTCCCACATTTCCAATGCATTGTCCCTGATAATAGTGGACCGCCTCTAAGAAGTAACGGCCATTTCCTCAGCTGGAAAAAGTTGGTAAAAACAGAGAAAACTTGCATTTGTGATGAAGCATGGTCATTATTACTATGTCAGATATTAAAGACTTGAACCGTGTAAATCTGGCGACCACACAGTTTGGAGTCTTCTGAGGCCAAAGCTGTGGCAGCATAATTCAGATATACTGAGGCTGCAATGTGATCTACTGTGATGACCAAAATCAATTGTGGGCGTACAGTCTCCCTCCCACCGTGGAATATTGTGCATTGGTGAAGTGATCTGAAATATGATTTACTTCCCTCTCTTTCTTTCTTTGCACACCAACAGTCAAGGGAGAGGAGAGCTTCTGCAATCAGTTCACTATTCAAACAGCACCTGTTCAGTAATGATAGATCAACACTGTGAGTAGAATGTGAGAGCATATTTAATTGGATGTTTACATGAAGAATAACTTCAACCATATGGATTAGATTATTGGACCATACGTACTTCAGCACTTCATCAACTTGCTGAAGTAACATACGTATAGCTCTCCAAAAAACTCAGAAAAGCAATAAACAACTGCTTAAAATAAGAGGCAGACATTTTTTGGGGAATCCTGTGGGTCACGGGATCCCTGTGAGATTCTCACGGGATGGGAGTCAATCACTATTCATTACAGGACTGAGACAGGCCTGGAAATAAGTATTTAAATGTGCAGTTCTAATATGAAGAAACACTATTTTCCAAAAATATTTGTATTGGAATGGGATGAAACGGGAGTCACTTTTTTGGGATTGGGACGGGACAGGATTTACCACATTCCTCCTTAAAAAAAAAAGTTTTTAAAACCCTGCCGCTACCTTGCCTGAAGACCTTTAAGAAACAGGAAATGTGAGTTATGGGACATTAATAGCTGAGTTTTGCATGAAAGTAAAAACAGGTACTATTAGAAATCTGTTCAGGAAAGGGCACCTTTGCTTTTAATCTCTGTCTTTTTATAAGTACATGTTACTCATTGATCATCACACATGATGTTTATTACATTAATTTTTAAATGTAGTTTCAAAAATGTTTCACTCATTGCCGTAATAACCTGCTTAGGGACCCTGGGGCTAAAATTTGCTGCGGGCCCCTAATGCCCCCCTAGAGTAAACAAATTAGAATAGTTAGAAAAATAGTCACCAAATTAAGATCCTGTAAAAATACTCTAAACTGGGCAAGAAACAGTAGTCAGACGAATATGCACGTTAAAAGGAAGCTGAAAGAAATCAATCTGCATTGTTTTGAAAAAAACGAATAATTGTAATGAATAATCAGTGGAGGAATTGATATTGCATCCCTACAGTAGTCATAAGTAAAGCTTGACACAGGTCAAAACAAGGCAAGATTAGGAAATAATGTTTAAGGCCAGTTGTTGGCCATTGTTAAAATTTCAGTAGATGTACTGCATGTTGTTAAACAAATTGTCATCCATAAATTGCCACATAACAAATAATACACAGTGAACTTGTGGCTTTTTGTATAGGGTGGGGGGGTTGGGGGGAGTGGCCCTGTGGTGTGGGGTAGAGCAAAAAGTAGAGAGATAAGCTTGATACAGCCTATGAGTTACATTTTGTAGTGTTCTGTATTAACTTTGCAAACAACCATTGCATGACAGAATGTTTTCATTATACTGACATTGTGCAACCTAAAGCTCAGCTGTGCTCCATTGATCAATTTATTAGCCAAAGACAAAATTGTCCATTCCAGTAGCTCAAATGAACATGTCCCCATGTATCATTGCTTCAAGATTACAGCCCCTTCATTATCCCCTGCATAAACTCCAAAAAAAAACATGTAATTAAAATAAATTTAGGTCATATCTGATTAAGTGAAATCATAAAATAAGACGACTCTTTCTGGTTCATTCATCTACAAAGTCAATGGTAAGCCGTACATTACTGAAGAGCATTACAAAAGTGAAATATAATGTAGATCGGTGTATTTGATTTGATTATGCTTTGGTTCAACAGGTAAGACTACGGCTGTTCTGATGGCCCGAGCTGTAAACAAAAATCCTATTAGGTTATGATAAATGATTATCTTTCTGTGAAAAAATGTTTCATCGTTCTCCAGTGTGCCTCTTAATTACGTTCCTTAGCCCTGGTGAATTTAAAGAGGTAAATAATGATATGATTTTTTTTTATTACGATTCATCAACTTTGTCTTTTGCTGCCACTGGAGCTGGAGAGTGCCCCGAGTCATCATCTCTCATTAAGTAATGAATAGTGATTGGTATGAAATTACTTCACCCCACTCTGCTGCCTGTCCATTAGTCCGTTAATCAACAGCATATGACTGCCAGACTGCACGAAATCCTCTTGCAAACAAATCACCCTCGCCCTCCATCCATTCCCTTCCCCTAAAATACAATTCCTTATTTGCATAATGAGGGCCAAAGCAGGGCAATGTTTGCTCATAATCAAAATGCATTTATTCACAGGAAGCTATCCTGTTGCACCCGCTTAATTCACACCTGCTCCTTTCTGTAATCAAAGCCAGGGTTCAGGTGGAAGCACAGGCCTTGTAATGTGTTCTCATAGGGCCCTGAGTCTGTGGACAGACGAACGAAAGATGCTAATGACTCAGAAAGCTTCACAAGCTTGGAAAAGTACAAGAGAATCAGGAACGTTAACCTTGGTCAATACAATATGAACATAACCAGGAATGATTCTCATACCAGGGTTCCTAATGCAATCTTGACACTTTCATGCCAGCAAAGCCCTTTGAATTAAAAAATTGAATTAAGAGAGAGAAAGAGATGCAAGACGCAAACAGCTATTTCTACTCGCCTACCCCTGCTGATTTTGACAGAAAATCCTTCATAAATTAAAAAAAATATTGAGCGCTTTGCTAGTGCTATGTTCTTATATGAGTTCACGGATTAATAAAAGGGGTGGGTGGTGTGGTGCCCCTACCAATGTTGAGGCCAAACCTATGCCATTGAACTTAGAGTCTGACACCATTCTTTGTTCATTTGTTGTGAGTTGTCACTTCTTTGTCTTTTTCAGTACATGATAAATACGTGAAATACTGGATAAGATGTGCAGATGGCCACCATTTCATTCCCTCAAATACAAACATTATATAGATTGTTTGTTTTGCATGCAGATAATCCAAATCAGTACAGGTAGTTGACTAAAATCTAATTCAAATGGCACCGATGCCTTAAAGTGTTGCTCCTTAAAGGAAAGGATGAAGTGACTGTGTGTAATGTAAAAGAAGTCGCTCATAGTGACAAACCACACAAAGAATTATCACCCGACTCTAAAGTTCTCCTCAGCTCTATGGAGCGTTTTTTGTGTCTCTTGCTTTGTGTTTTGGTTTTGTTACCTGCCCATCACAAGACAGCAGACAGTTAGCAGCGAGCAAAGATAGCGGAGAATTTAACTGCTTAATACATATATTAGGAGATACAGGAGTTGGTAGAGAACAACAGAGCTAAAAAAAAAACAAACAAAGAAATATGCAGCTGCTGAGTAAATAGGCAAATGTCATTTTTGTAGGAATACCCTTTTACTCAATAAAAGTTTACTCTCTATCTACTAGTTTCTATGGGTGGGTAGTAACTTGTTATAAGTAACAGAAATGAGTAGTAAAAAGTTTTGTTCCTGCTGCTTTTAATCTTTACTCGAGTATTGTTTTTTGTTTTTGTTTATTGTACTTTTCACTTTACTGTCGTTACTATGGAGGACTGATCCTGACAAATTCAGAAATAAATACAGAAATAAATAAATGCTCAATAGATAAAGACTCATAACATGTACGTTGTTTTGCATGTTAGAGCTTTCATTGTGACAGCATTATAGGATATAGGACTGCAACCCAGAGCCAAGCACAGACCGGGACTGGCCCGGTGTCGAGGCAAAGCAGAGGAGGGAGGGCTGCCCGGGTCCGAGGAAGAAGAGGGAGGACGGGGAGGACGAAGTGCAAGCCTAGCAGCACATACCTGCATTGAGCTTCACACTCCAACAACAGCATATGAACAGGTGTATCTATACATATATATTTTAATATTAGTCCATTATCTCCCAGTGTATTTGTCTCAACGTTTCTCTGGTGTTTCCCCCTAAGCCCTTTGACTGTCAAAAATAAAGTGCTTCATAAATGTTACTATTGTTATTACTTTTTTATTACCGTTTACTGATTACAACAACTAACTACACCTCTGCTTCAGCCATCGGCTCATCTGTGTCATGTACATTGACCTGGTGTGTAATGTGGACACAGAAGTCCTGTTAGAGAACAACAAACCCCTGTTCAATAATAATATCTGATCATGTTGATGAATGTTCTGTCCAATTACACCAATCTTTCCAATTTGGAGTTCTAACAAGTATATATTCCTTTACAGGCCAGAATCTGGCATTGGTGTATAAAGACAGTTTCAACAAATATGACAAAAAGTATTTCAGAAGCAACTTGCCTACCCTGCCTTTAAGCTAGTGGTGGTGACTAACAAATAAACTAATAAGAAGAATTTTATGCTTCTGTTAAATGTGATTGCTATTAAGCTGGAAGAAAAGTGTTGTATGTGTGGTGGTTGAGTCAATTTAAAGTTAACTTTACTGCACTTAACCAATAGAAATGATTTAATGAAGGGTAGTTACTGTACTTATGTCTTGCACAGAAAACTCAGAAGGAGGCATGCGGAGAACATAACCATATTCGTCAGAGGAAAAGAAGGAGGAGGAGAGCAACAAAGAAAATAATCCCCAAATAATAAAATAAATTCCTTTTATATTTCCCCTTACATGCCTTGTTGTTTATGTGTAGATACAGAGGAAGAATGTGAGAACAGCACACATCTCATCGTTACTGTGTGTTAGAGCATGGGAGAACAGTGGATACTTTTAATACAGCGCACATCCCCAATATTTCTGTGTAACTATAACAAGTGGAGAACATTCAAGATTTTTTTTACAACTGTCTGCATAGTTTATTCATCTTGTGTAATGAATGAAAATAAATAGGTGACAGCCGTAAATACTCGAATAGGAGTGCACTCCAGATTTAGCTGCGGCTAACTGACATGTGGCTCTCAGAAACAACAGCTCACTTTCCTGCAGTTCTGTGTCCGTATAAATCGCTAAATGAAAACTCTGTAGGTCAGAGCATCCACATGAAAAAGAAGGAAGACATGGCTGGTAGGACTGTCTTCAAATAGAGTTGTTAAACACCTCAGCACACTGAAGGAAGCCATCTGACTGTGTGAGAAGCAAGCTTGTTTATGTGTGCAAGCAGAGTAGGCCTGTCTGACTGGTCCACCAATAGCGGAGAAGTTCACCCCTTGAAATATAGCCCCTCCTCATTTGCATAATGAGGCAGAAATTTATAGAGAAATGTAAAAAGGACAGGCAGAAATAAATACCATCGGGGAAATAAATAGGGCAGAAAATGCAACGGAAGAATAAAACAGACAAAAATATTAAAACACACACATAAATAAATACATTTAAAAAACAAGTAATTAATAAATAAAGTTAAAGATTATAACTGACAATAAATCATAAATAAGATAATTATTAGAAAGGTGAATAAATAAAGAAGCTAATTAAAATAGATATATACATTTATGTCTCCTTGTATAATTTCATTACTGCCTACATTTATTTATTTACTTTATTTTTTGGTGCATTTAATCAGATGCTTATTTATTTACTGAGCATTTATTTATTTCTGTATTTATTTCTGAATTTGTCAGGATCAGTCCTCCATACATTACAGCTAGTCTGGTATCTATTCTACATTTTGCATTAACCATTATGACCTGTCATCCAAGATATCTATAATAAACAGGTAACACAAGCAGGAAATAAAACTGTGTACTAGGATTAATAAGATGCTTTTTCAAAAAGATACGTTTTGAGAAGTGCAAGTCTGCAAGGCTCAGGTTCGCGGGCAGGGAGTTTCAGAGCTGAGAGACCCTCAATGCAAAAGCCCGGTCACCTTAAAATGAATTGAAGGGAGGCTAAAACAGGACTGATGTAATCTTGTCTTCTAGTATTTGTTAAAAGTCGAGCACTTGAGAAAACCTGAGAATGGTTTTTGGCTGAACCCTGAATATAATGAATTACAGTAATCTAATCAAGATGATATAAAAGCATACACCTTCTTGAGATAAGTCCATGAGAGAAAAGACCACCTAAGATTTTTCATATGTTTCTTAACTGATAAAAACAGGTTTCAACAACAATTGTAACCTGATTTTCAAATGAAAGGTCACAGTCAATTACCAGGTTTCTACAGATGGATATTTGTAGACAGGGATCCAAGATGTTTCTGTAAAATAAGATAGACTTTGAAGGGCCAAAAATAATTATTTTTGATTTGTTATGGAGAATGTTTTAGGAGAGATAATTATAATACCATAATAAGATAAAATTGGATTAAAGTTACCTTCTTCTGTCATTTTTAATGGTACATAAAATTGTCATCTGCATAACAATAGTACTGGATTTTGTGTTTATGTCCTAGTGGCAGCATATACTGGTGCATCTCATAAAATTTGAATATCATGGAAAACTTGTCAGGCATTGTTTTTGTTTTAATCTTGATGATTACGGCTTACAGCTCATGGAAATTAAAAATCCATATCTCACCTGAGAAGTCTACCTGAGAAGAGCCTTTAATCTCTCAGTCTGGTTCAGCACAGTACAACCATGAGACTTCATCGTCATTGACACCCTCAACAAGGAAGGTAAGCCACAGAAGGTAATTGCTGAAGGGGCTGGCTGTTCACAGAGTGTTGTATCAAAGCATATTCATGGAAAGTTGATTGGAAGGTTAAAGTATGCTGGAAAAGGTGCATAAGCAACAGGGATGACCGCAGCCTTGAGAGGACTGTCAAGCAAAACAGATTCAAGAACTTGGGGAAGCTTCACAAGGAGTGGACTGAGGCTGGAGTCACCAAGGCACAGACGTGTCTGGAAAATGAGATACAAGTGTTGCACTCCTATTGTCAACCCACTCCTGAACCAGAGACAACTTCAGAAAAATCTTATCTGGGCAAAGGAGAAAAAGAACTGGAGTCTGGAGGGAATGTGGAGAGGCACAGAATCCAAGATGCTTAAAGTCCAGTGTGAAGTTTCCACAGTCAGTGATGATTTGGGGTGCCATGTCCTCTGCTGGTGTTGGTCAACTGTGTTATCATGTGTTTATCATAGTTAATGCAGCCTCTACCAGGAGATTTTAGAGCACTTCATGCTTCCATCTAACACACATAACGCCGAGTGTCAGGAATTCGCATCACACCGCTTCCATTCAGACTGCAGCCGAGATAGCGTATGTATTCCCCCAGTGGCAGTTTGTGCATATTCGATATGTACAGAAACCTTTTGCAAGCACTGGTTCCTTCCATTTATGCCAGTTGTCACTAATTTGCTTCCATTCAGACTGCAGCCAAGATAGTTTATTCCCCAAATGCCTGCTTGTGCATATTCAATAATGTACCTAGGAACCTTTTGCTACCCCCGGTTGTGCCTGTTGTCACTTGATATCACTAATTTGCATTTTACCTAAATTTAAATCTAATCTGTGCTCTGACTTAATCTCCACTTAATTTAACATCAGCTTGAAAGCAAAAACACAATTTTATTTTTAAGTTTGTTACTGTAAGGACATTTAGGCATCAAGGAGTTAAGGAAATGCTGATCTCCTTTTCCAGCAAGACAATTGGATTAAGAAATCATGAAAAACATGACCAAGTCCACACCTCCAGGAGTGCGTGGACCGAGACCCAAGACATGTGCTCACAGACTAGTAACTGGTTTGCTGAACATGGTATTACTGTGCTTGATTGGCCAGGAGGAAAATGAGAGACACCAGACCAACAATACAGAAAAGCTGAAGGCCGCTATCAAAGCAACCTGGGCTTCCATAACACCTCAAAAGTGTTACAGGCTGATTGTCTCCATGCCATGCCGCCGTGATGCAGTAATTCGTGCAAAAGGAGTCCTGACCAAGTATTGAGTGTATAAATGAACCCTTTTCAGAACACTTCAGAAGGTACAGTTCTGTATTATACATTATTTATTTTAATTTTCTAATATTTTGAGACATGGATCTACAGGAGAAACAGATCTGAAAGCAGCACAGAATGACTGAGAGCTACACAAGATTCTGTTTCAGTTAGGTTATAGATTTTGAATTGTCACCTGCCACCTTAATTTTGTGTTTCTCTTTATATAAATAAAATAAAATCACCATAAACTGGTGCATTAAGCTGCTTGTATGTAACAGCTAACTATCTACAAACACAACGCTAGTATTTTACATTAACTGCCAAGAATGTACTGGTGAACTGATGTATGCTAGATTTTAAAAAGAGCATCTATAGGCACACAACTATCAAGCCGGGGCCAATAGCAGTGGCATAATGTTGCAAATGAATAGGTAGCTCATCTTTTTTTTTTAAATAGCATATTAATGGTTTGTCCTCCAAAAGAAACTCATTCCCAGTTTAACCATTTCAAGGACCTCGCAAGACGAATTGCTTCCAGTATTTTTTCTTTTGTAAGATGGAAGCACATTTGTGAAATTTCATCTTCCACTGCAAACTTTATTTTGGTACAATCCACCTTTCAAGTGCTGCAAAACTGATAACCCAAAAATTGGGGCACTATCAGTAAGTTCCTGAATATATTGTACATTTTATTTTGAAATGTGAAAATTCACAGTCAAAACAAGCTTTAATAAAACTTGTTCCACATTATGTGCCCAGGTCAACTGTGTGTAATGATGAGTGAAGTATGTCTGGGTCAAATTTCCAAATTCTTTTATCACAGTCTGTCACTGCACACCACAGATCCCAGGTGCTAATCCTGATTAGCATCTTGCTGCAGCATTACTGCACTACACCTCCCAGAGGTCACTTGTCAATCAAGCAGTGAGTTTGGTATACTGTGATGTCCCTTTGATTTACTGTTTGACTCTGTGTCAGCAGCAGCACTCTTTTCTTTTATTGTTCAGCCATGACTTCGCTGCTCAGTCTAACTGGCCTTTTCTTTATTTCTGTGTATCTGAGGATTTTTCAATATAAAAGCCCCCCAATCATAATTCAGCAAAGGCTGTCATGAAATTCTTATACATTAATCCAGTGTTATGTTAACCGCCAAGAGTAAGTATAGGTAGATCTTTATTTATATGAAAATGTCACATAGTATTACTTAAAGTCATTTCACCCTGACATTTCAAATGGAATAATAAAAAGATATGTTGACATTGTTCACTTATGGCGTACTTGTTTCAGTTAACCAGCACTTAACAGAGCAGCTCTTGTACAATATGATTACCTTACCTTACCTAAAATGTGACAGTGTCAGTTAAACATGTAAATGTGAATATGCTTTGACCTAACAAGGACGCCTTGTTAACTAGTATCATTCTATATGATGAAATGAGAAAAAGCACCCTTATCCATCTCTGTCAAAAAAACAAGCTGCCTAATAGAAGGGATAAGGTCAACACCAAATGTCAAACGTGTTTACCCTCCAGTGGCAGACAGATTGGCCAGTATTCATCATAAACACAACAGGTTCCCATTACTGAAACATTCTCTCATCCTATTTTGAGCCGCTCTGGCCCCTTACTCTGGTTTAATTGCGTGAAAATGAAATGAAAGCATAGACATGCAGGAAAAGTCCAGCACCCTCTTTTCCAGCTAAACACTACATGGTGTTTAGAGACAGTAAAGGTCATCTTTGTGATGACACATTGCGAGCCTATAAAGCAGGGGTTTTCCCTGTGACTGTTCAAGGTAAGTGTGTGCAGGAGTGTGTGTTAGTAGAGAAAAATAGAGAATATACTATTGACTGTGGCGCTCCTGGCTGTTATCCGCAAAATATTGGGGAGCTATGAGCATCTAAGTGAGATGGATTCTCCTGTTTCTCCTCTTCTCTTAGAGAACATACAGTATATCATGTGAGAACATTCATAGACAGTATTTACTATCCATCTGCTGTGCACAGCAATCATGAGGATGAAATTGCTCTGTAACACATCTTGACTGATTCATGGCAGGGTGACCTCAAATTCTCTCACGTCACTGTGTAATTCCAGTGCTGCCCAAACTGTTGGAGATCAATAGAACAGGAGTTAGGAGAGGGCTAGAGGTGCAATGTGTCATCATTTTAATGAAATATAGATTTGGGACTATTAAACAGCTTGCTAGTGTGGTTAAAATTGCTCACTTTTTCACTGCTAAACAAAGCCATCCATTTAACTGTAGAGAAATCGATAGCAGGCTGTGACCAATATGTACCTTTCAAATGTGGGTACAGTTACATTGAAGAGTAGCTAATAAATCAAAGCAAAGGGTACCGCATCTTTTATAGTCATTGCATCAATATAAACCACTGTGGCTCTCAGCAGAGTCCTTCATCAAAAAGCACCGCTGAAACTAAAGAGGTGTCTGTCCTCACTAGGTGCACAGGACTGTCTTAGATGCTCTATTTTACCATGTTAGTATAGCCACCATGTGGGATGTGTGATGGTAAACAATTCATTTTTTGTCACAGCTTAGCACATGTCAAAATAGCCTTTTGCAGTTTTGTCCAAGTGATCCTAGGTTATTGCATATATGATATCAAGACACTGACATGTGCACTAATTGCTAATCAGCATAAATGCAAGCCTCTATAATCCAGCCTCAGTAAAAGTCACATAATTATTAATTAACATAATTAAATTGTTAAATGTAAATGTTTTTCATCATTGAGCAAATCCGGGGGTAACTTTAATCCTATTTTAACACAATCACTGGTAATCTTTTGCCACTGCATTTGTTATTATTCGGGCTAATTGCCCAATCCTAAACACTGCCTCATTCCATCAATGCACCATTCACAGCTAAGCACGCACGTGTACAACCCAAGCGGGAACCTCTGGGTCTGAAAAGTGAAGCCAATGTGGAAGTGCCTATAACATGAATTCTTTCTAATGGCCTGCAAGGGTCGACTCCACTGGTTGCAAAAAGAAGTCAGATTCCTTTAGAAATAATAGCAAAATGACTCTATAATAATAATAATAATAATAATCTTTATTTGTAGAGCACTCAAAAACAAGTTACAAAGTGCTTTAACAAGTGTAAAGACAATAACACCCAAAAGACAATAATACAAAAACAATACAAGATAAAAGCAAGAAAACATTGAAAAGACTAAAATCCACATTTAAGATAAATATAAAATAAGTAAAATAAAATAAAATAAAAGGGATAAAATAAAGTCAAATAAGATCGGGAAAAGCTCTCCTATAAAAGTATGTTTTAAGAAGGGACTTAAAAGAGTTCACTGACTCAGCCGACCTGATTTCCTCGAGCAGGCTGTTCCAGAGCCTCGGGGCCCTGACAGCAAACGCTCTGTCCCCTTTAGTTTTCAGTCGAGACTCTGGAACAGACCTCTGCCCGAGGATCTCAAGGTACGTGCTGGTGCGTATGGGACTAAAAGTTCAGAAATATAACAAGGCGAGAGGCCATGAAGAGCTTTAAAAGTGATCAATAGAATTTTAAAGTCAATTCTAAAACATACTGGGAGCCAGTGTAATGAAGCTAAAATAGGGGTGATGTGGTCATATTTCTTTGTTCTGGTAAAAAGCCTGGCAGCTGAGTTCTGGACAGTCTGGAGTCGATCAGTAGATTTTTGGGTTAAACAAGTGAAAAGGCTTTTGCAATAATCCAGGCATGATGAGATGAAGGCGAGTGAGGTAAATTGACATTAACGTTAGTTAACTTAAGTCTTAATTGACATACATAGCTATTTTAACCCAAACCATGATCTTTTCCTAACCTTAACCAAGTAGTTTTGTTGCCTAAACCCAACCAAGTACTTTCTGTGCCTAAACCTAACGAAACGGCAGCGTTTCACGACTTTAATTATGCGCGTTTCAACATGGCAATGTATCGAAATGTTACGTTTTATCTTGAAAGTGTAACCGGATAATGCATATTTATTGTTGCTAAGCGTTGCTAACTTGACTGTGGATCCCTAAACGTCAATAATTGATGCAAAAGGGCTACCCAAGTCTTTAAAAAGCGACGACAAAGGGCCTTGACCATGCGTCAGACATTTGACGAGTAGGGAGTGAGACTGTGTTGAGTTAACATAGATCGAATTTTTGTTAAGTTGATAAAAACATGATTGAACTTTGTGGTGTGCTGCTCGAAATTTAAATTACTATCAAACCAGACATCAAGGTTCTTTGCAACAGGCTTAATGTGATTTACTAGGGAACCAGCAGATGGCAGTATTCGTTTTGCCATCTGCTGGGACCCGATGACCAGGATTTCTGTTTTGTCTGAGTTCAGCTGGAGGAAATTATTTGACATCCATTTTTTAACTTCACAAAGGCAGTCGGTAAGTGAACTCAGCATTCCAGGGTCTGTGGATCTGACGGGCAAGTACATTTGTGTGTCATCAGCATAAATATGAAAAGAAATACCATGTTTATGGATAATATGTCCAAGGGGAAGCAGATACAAGGAAAACAAAATGGGTCCTAAGACCGACCCCTGAGGCACACCATATTTAACTGGACAGAACGAAGAGACATGGTTGTTTACAGACACACAAAACTTCCTATTTGACAGGTAGGATGAAAACCATTCTAGGGCAATACCAGAGATCCCCACCCAGTGCCTCTGTGTGACTCTACTACCTACTTGAGTTATTAACTCTAACAAACATATCCACATCCAGTGCCTGGTTGCAAAAAAAATAAGATGGCGACAGCCTAAATAGCATACACCAGACTTTAAAACTGTAGTCCATAAACCAAAGGGTGACATCAAGGTGACTACATCCACTTCTTTTATACAGTCTATGGTACATTCAGCTATCGTTTCACTCCAATTCTTTGACCCTCTATATGCTACTGTTGTTTTTGTTCTGTTTCCAAAGCCTGAAAGAAATCTAGTTAAATTTAAAGATGTAATAACTCTTTGAGCAACTTTCATTAGCTAACATTAGCCTACTTCACAACCAACACATCACTATAAAGTGTGGTAGTGGCTTAACATACTGACATCACGACACTGTTGAAAGTGCTCTATGGTGCTGGTTTACAACTGTGAGATAGCTACTTGTTTCTGGCATTTGTGTGGCTAAAGGCCTAAAGCTAACACCAATTACAGTATTTAGTCCATTACCACATTTGTGGTTCATGAAACAGTTATGTTTGTAAATGCCTTGTCATTATAGTTGTAGTTTGTTTGCTGTTAGAACTGTGAAATCGCATCACAGCTACCTATTACCTATACAGGTTAAAACATCCAAACATGTATGTCACTTGATTTGTACTCATCAGGAATTTAAGGTAGGTAATACAAAACTCATTGCGAAGATACAACGCAAGGGAAGAAATGTTCTTATATTATTTCTGGGCTGGGCTAAGCCCCCAATGTTTCAAGAGCCTGGAAACGCCACTCCTCAACATTATATTTTGTAAATATTGACAGCCGGGAATCTTTGAGAGTCAAGATTGCTGACGCATCTCATGGCTTTGTTGTTTGTGTGCAATTTTAGTATGAAAAAAGGAGATTAGGCTTGGTGTGATGTATTTGTATAAATCTTTCACAATTTGAAATTTACAAGGGTGATACCAAAAGTAATTTAAGTTATTTGTTACAACAAGCATTACTGAGAAAAGCAATTACATTACTGTGGTGCATATTAGCTCACAGAACTGGATGTCTGGACACGCTGTGAAGCGGCAATTCATTCAGGTCAAATCCAACCTATCTGTTACAGGTTTTTAAGCAAAGGAGTCAGGCACAAATGGATTCAAAAATGACAAATAAAAAGGTAAAAACAAAAAAGAAATCACAGTTGTAAGTTATGTAAAATTGGAAGATGTGCATGAATGGCACTGCAGGACTGATTGTCAGATTTTTATACAAATCATCAAGCATTGCATTGTGTGAGCAAGTCCTATTTAATAATAATAGGTTACTGAATATAAGCGGTGTGAATACACTTGATGCGTGCTGTGTTAATGAATTTCAAACAAGCTGAGATTTGTTATCTGGACACATTCTAATTTACCCCTGCGTGATATGTTTGTTTTAGTGTTGAAGCGCTGCATTTAGACAGAAAGATCAGAGGACGAAAGCTCTTTGTATCAAGTGGTGCTCCTCCTACAAGAGGTCCCTGTCTCTGAAAGCTGTGCTAATGGCCACTTTTAAGGTAACCTAAGTGACCCTTAAAAGTGTGGGTGATGTTAAAGTGGAATAAGTGGTTCCATAAAAGCCAGTCAGGATGTTTTGTCATCCTTCTAGAAAAATATCTCTGGGAAACATATATTTTTCTTTGTCACTTTTGTCAGACAGATATGAGCCCGAGACCCCATACTTTATTGCAAGGCTTTCAAATAACTATCCAACCTATGACTTGGAGATATCAATTTGAGCTTGGTTGCACTGAATCTCTTTTCCATTTTGCATAAAATTGACAACCATCTGGGGAAGCCTTGGAAAATTGCCTTGCAGTGAATAAGTGATGAAGAGATGAGTATACTGTCAGTTGTAATAATGTTGCTGCTTTAAATGCATTGGCACCATTGTGGTGTATAATTACAGCGGCAGGGGGATGCCATGTCTCTGATCTGTATCATGCAATGCAACTGAGCTTAAGAGTCTTTTCATAAGTCATGTACCTCATTTTGGGTGGTCTGTTATCATATTAGTATCTCTTCATCAAACAGATGTGCTGTCGATAGCTATTCACAAGACAGAGTGAACACAATGCTGGCTCAACTGATGTAGCTGCTTCGAGAGAAATGTCAAAGCTAATTCCAGCATTGTTCAGATAAGGCAAATTAGTGCAGCTGAGCCTGACATAGTACAGGTTAGACTAATAAAAGTTGAGGACTCTGAAATTGGACAATGCGGAGCTGAGCCCGATGAGCTGAGTCTAGAACTCATACAAAGACAGCTGTACAGAACAAAGGATAAATTCATTTGATTTAGAAAACAGGCTTTCCTCTACCACCACTGTCAAGCCAAGCTTCCCATCTTGTGTCCCAGTAGTGGTACTAATTGAAGCACTTTTCACCCACCCAATGATTTTGTTGTATAGTTAGTAATTGCAGCCTCAGAGTTAACGAGTTAGCAAAATATTGTAATCCAAAAAATATGTGGGAGAGTTTCATATATTAACATGCTAACATTAGCAAGTTATGCTATGATTAACTAAGGTTAGGATTAAGTTCTAAGATGAGCCTAAGTGTATTTGAGGCTGATAAAGTACTGGTTAGACTAATGATAGACGAAGGGGATTACACCCAGTTGTTTCAGCCTTTGGTGCTAGAAACATTTTTTTGTAGTGGAAATGATTTAAGCACTTCCAAACAACTATTTGGTTTTCTGGTGTGTAACCTCACAGAAACTAAATACGGCAAAGGCTGACAAAACACAGTTTAGAGTAACTAAAGAAAGAGCATAATTCTAGTTGATTCACATTACAGCATTGAGTTTCCCCTCAGGCAAAGCTTTACATTTTGTTGAAAACTCTTACAATGCAGAGCTGAGCCTGATGCGCCTTTTTCTGATATTTCATTTAGATACAGAACATTTGTGTAGCACCACCCTCGGGTCAAGCTTTACATTTTTGCCCTTTAGTTATAATAGTAGTTTTTAACCACTTTTCATCCACCCAGTGACTTTGTTTACTGGCGTGTTAATCAGCATTACAGCCTCACAAGGCTGCTAGCATGGCTAAAAATGTTTGGTCTAATTAGATGCCCTATAATGGTCACATAAGCAACCTGTTTTTTTCCTGTGAACTTTGACTTGGTTCAGCAAGAAAAGCACCTCCTATCACTACACTACAAATGTGTAAAAAATGTGTATTGCAAACACCTGATTTTCACTAATGTAATGTCATTGTTGACATGCACTGAAAAGGGTATTGGCAATTTTTCATAAACAGGACACGTGACATGCAGCACAGTTGTGCTGTTTTGACATAAACGTAATAATGATAACAACCTTGACATTCAAAGCCTGTGTGTGGAAATCAAGTGCCCATCCAATTAATTTTCACTTGTCAAAGCACAAATGACAAGACTTTGAGTGGAAAAATCAACTGAGGAGACATCAATTTCTATAAAACACATCTACAAAAAAATACAATTTAATCAAGAATAATTGTTGTTCCCGTGGTTTCAAAAGAGACTAAAATCAAGTCAGTTCAAGTCAGGTTTATTTGTATTGCCCAATCACAAATGATGATTCATTTTGGCTTTTAGGGACCAAATTCAGCAATACTTCCCAACCCAGTTAAAGCCCTGTGCATGGAAATTCTCTTGCAAAGCAAGAGTGATGATTGGATCCAAAATTGTTTGAATTTAAATGGTTTCTCCTCCAAATTTACACATGAACCATTCATTATATATAACACATAACCAGTCATTATGGGTACTATAAGGCTAAGAAAACAGTTGTATATAATGTTATCTGTGGCTGTCTTACGGCTCAGAAAATAACCCTGATTATGACGCTATCTCAGTTTTGGCTCGAGACAGAAATCCTGTGTTACAAACTGGGGGTGTGTGGGTGAGTTTGAAAAATCTAGGGATTTATCAGGCAGGGAGAATCTAATGGAAAATGAAATTATGTAAATGCTCCGTATTGGTTTAGCGCCTTTCTGGTCTTTTCAACCACTCAAAGCGCTTTTACACTACATCTAACATTCACACACTGGCAGAACAGCCGCCAGGGGCAATTCGGGGTTCAGTATCTTGTCCAAGGACACTTTGACATGCAGCCTGGGGGAGCCAGAATTGAACCGCCAACCTTCCGATTAATGGCTAACCCGCTCTAACTCCAGCCACCCCAAATTATCAATGTCATTATGGCAGTGGATCTCTTCATGTGTTGACAAAAACAAACAAAAGTGCTCTGATTGAATTAACAAGGCTATCCTGCTAACCTGAATCTTTTTTTTACTTAAATCGCCTGATAAAGTTTGAAGTTTAAAGTTTGAGAACCACTACATTATGGGAAGTGTATGACCCAGGGGTTTGGGGTTGTGAGTCATTCTAGGTGCTAAAAGTCAAGATACTGACCATTAATTTGTACTATATGAGATGTCCTTGAAAGAAAAGGTGTGTCAAAAACAATCAATTTGATTTTTTTAGTGTAGTATAACTGCTGTATAGAAGAAAATTGTAAGAAGCTAAATTGATTCAGACAACACGTGAAACTTACACTTATTCTTTTGAGAAAACTTTAGACATCAAATACTGTGAATGTGTTTTCCTGCTGTTTCACGCTGCAGAATAATTACTACTCATACACTATCTAAAAATGAGCCGGTCAGGTCTCCTAAAATAATTCTTATCAGTAGGTTGGGCTAAATAAAAAGAAACGTCATGCATTTTAAATTGATTTTACAGGTTTCACACTATTCAGATTGATGCAGTTGACTCTTCAGCCTCCAATCAATAATCATTTATCTTTTAACACCCCTTTAACATTTATAGGGTTGGAAGTGGTTACATGTAGATGGAGATGAATTTATTTCCCACTTAGCACTCTAATGCTGCTGAAGGAAGTGAGGGGAGGAGAGATTGAGCTAGGTGCTTAAATAATGCCTCATGGAGTGTTGATAACCTTTCAGCTTATTATCCCAATTAGAGTACACAGCTGGAGGAGAAAATTAATTCAACACCGGGCCATTTTGTTTGTTTATTTACCGATGTGTGTGAATTGGAATAGGGTAAACAGAGCTTGGTGATCAAGGCTTGTGGTTGGCGCCACAATAACGGTCATCGTTTCAACCAGACGCCTAATGCAGCCATTTAATTTCCACAGCAACTTTAAAAATGCATGAGGTCTAATAAACAATATCCATTCGGTCACATGTGAGTAAATTAAGACAATCATGGGCACATCTGTATAATTACATAGAACAAGGGGCTGATTTTAATGTTTGTAAATATCTGGTAAAAGATTTGACAAGTAAATCACAATAGGTGACATTAAACACTGTGAAGACAAATGAACAGTGCCACAGTCAAAAGGCTGACCGCACTAACTATAAAGTAAAAAAGAAAGGATAGGGAATTCGTAATCAAGCAGCAGATGGAACGTTTTCTTTTGAGATCACACAGTTGGCACATTTAAAACTGAAAGATGTATGTGAGCCAAGAGGAAATGGTGCTTTCCTCTATTCTCCTTATGCCATAATGTGGGTTTCCTCTGAACTGGTGTAATTCCCCTCCCAAGGGGACAAGGTTGTTCCACATGAGCTGGTTCCCTAATAACCAACCCAAGCCTCCCAGTGAAAAATCCATTAAGGTCAAGTCATGCATAGTTGATTGAACATCTCGTCTGGTGGTCTGCTAAGGAGAGCCATGAGCCTAAGAATACCACATTAATCAGAGGCAAAATGTTTTTATGGTTATGGAATCGCAGATGTTCTTTAGGGGACTTTTTGGCACATTTGTATCATTAGCGCGCAAGTCTGATTTAGCATCATATTTTCAGCAAGGAGTTGATGTATGAGCGTGAAGTCACATGTAAAGAAGAAGAAGGGACCTCTCAACTGCAACACCCCAGGGGGAGCGTCTCAGGCTCTAACTCCCAGGGAAGATCTGGCAGCCCTCACCACTAAATATTACTCTGTTCTCCAAAAAACCATGATGACAGTAACCTGCTGCTTTGCGTTTGCAAAGAGGTGCTTCAAGAGCACCCTGATCTCTCCTCCACCTCCTTCTATTCACAGCCAGCCTGTGTTCTCCCTGCTCCATTAGTTAGACACTGCATCCATCCCGCCGAGCCTCGCATGGGGGAGGCAGAGCCAAGGACGTCACTGTCGGATGCCGTGCGTGTTCTTGTGTGTGTGTTTTGTATTGTGGCAGCGGTGGTGATGGTGGTGGGGTGTAGCACCTATGAAATGATGCAGCCAAGCATGAAATCACCTCTCTTCAGCTTTAAAGGGCTTACATGGATTTTTAATGATGAGCCCGTATCTTTTATATGCCAAATATACTCAATGACTCCATTCTTTTTAATGCATATTTAACAGAAAGAAAGCGGGTCTATAACAAGATTAATGGGATGTACATAGATAGATGCAGGTGTCTCACTCTCTTCGGGTTAACATTGAAGGTGTCATTACGTGGGCAGCCCTTTGCATTTTTAATTCAGTGATTTTTGTGGGTTAAGACTGGCCATCCAGCTGATATTAAATAAGGAACAAATCTTTAATTCTGACAAAACACTAAGCGTTTATTTCAACCGCTTACAACATTGATAAGCAGCATATAAGCAATTCAAAATGGTTTATAACACTATAGCACTGTAAGCAGATTTAAGTAAATTTTAAACACATCACCAAATGTACGTGTTTGGGTATAAATTTCAAATCTATATATCCAGTTAATGTATATTGTGTACAATTAACATGCATCGCAAAACACTTTGAAATACTTATATTTCAATACATAAATAGATTTTGATTGTGATTAACTCTAAACTGTTTTAAACCTTAACCTGCAAAGCATTTGTGCATAATCATTCAATAAAGTAGTAATAAGTAGTAAATAATAGTAATAAATTAGTAATTTATTACTCCTAATTAGTAGTCAGAGAACAGACCCTTTAGAAACTAAAAAGCAGAATATCTGGGTCTACTGCATCAATTTTAAAATCACATAAAAAGTGAATGTATCATTTGCACATGCTTAATAATAAAGCAACAATTGTGTGAAATTCAAAATTGTTCATACTGTCCTCATATAGATTAAAAGTTGTTTTAATGCATTTTTGAATAACCAATTGATAATAATTTTTCAGAATGTCGTAACAAATGTATTACCTGTTTATACAGATGGGGCTACAATGACGTCGTACCGTAGAAATGAAAGTATTTGATTATTTTAAATATCACAGTGTTTAGTTTGATCACCAGAAAAAAAAAAACATGTTAGACAAGGTGTTTGTCAACGTGCTGCACAGAGGTGAGAATGTACTTGCATAAAATTTCATCAAGAGCTCTGTAGCAGCTCCCATCTGCTCAGCAAAATGAAGGAAAAAAATCTCTCAAGTATGTGGCTGTACCGCCAGAGGGGAAAGCCAATCAAATTAATCACTTACTCTTCAACCCTACTGGGATTCACTGTCTGCATGAATAGAGAAAACTGTATTTATAATGGGGCATGACCCACTGATAAGTACCACTGGTGAAGTGTATGTTTAAATTAATGGGAGCTAGTCACATGTTGCTGGTGGGGGGCAAGAAGTTGCCCCAAAATACATCTCATTGAGAAAAAAAAATCAACACTCAGGCCCTTATGGGGATTTTTTATACAATTAAAATCATTATGGGCACTTCCCTTCAGGTTCTAATTGTGTCAAGAAGAGATTCAGGGCAGCCGGCCTTGAATGCCCCATTTTGCATCTGCAGAGACATGCTGGAAATGTGTTTGCCTTTCTGCTCCATTTTAAACTCTACCTAAGTCAACGAGTCAATTTGCATGACATTTCTGCACCAAAGGCACTTTTTGCCATTGTTGGCGTGTGTGCCTGTGGCTCTGTGAAGAAGAGGGAAAGCTTGTTGTCTCTGGAAAAAAATGAGCTTCAGCATGTGTGACAAACACTTTACGGGAGTCTTTACATAGCCAAGGGCTTCCTAGCTGGCACTCAAGCATGTGCTGCTGTCAGTGGAAATACTCACCTCTCCGGGCCACCGTTGTTCAGGTTACAAGTCAATAGAGGGAAATTGTATGCAAATGTGACCTTTAGTTGAGTTCCCATCGTACTGCAATTTAGGACAGTTTGTTCAATTTTTATTTAAGTAACTCAATAATTGTTCTTCTTCCAGAACTAGAGGGAACTAGAGTCACACAAACTCACGTGTCCAGACAAGATCATAAGGAAATACAAGAAAACATATTTAGGATTTTCTCCTCAACATTGCTGTAAGAGAACACTTTGTGGTCCCAGGCTCCCGAGTAGTGTGTGGACCTCCCCGTGTGGACGAGCGGTTGCTTGCCAGTATTGGCTTCCTGCAGGGTGGGGGATGTTCATTCATCGCTAATTATGTGTAGGTGGCCATGCAGTATGGGTATGCGTTGCTAATCGGTGTGTTTAGCTACATGTGAGTGTTAATATGGCGCTCCAGTGCCTTTGTGTGTGTGTAGGGCGCGGAGCCTCCCTGAAACGGCAGTCCAGTCTCTCGCCTACCCAGTGGAGGAAAGGTTGCCTTGCCTTTTTTATATGGTAGAAAAACTCTTGTGTATGACTGAAGGTTTTGCATCTCACATTCTGTATGGTTTTAAAAGGTATGCATGCTGTGAAAGACTTTCCAAAGAGAAATGTTTGTTGGTTTGCGAATGGAACGTCTCTGACCCTCCCTCTTCCAAGTAAGACGAACCTCTATTTTGTTTTGACATCAACTCTTTACCACACCAAGTGGATGAGGTGTCCTAGCCGGTCTGGCAGTCTCGTTTCAGGGCCCATAGCAAAGGTCTGGGCCAAGAGGTTGCAGCCACTGTTCTTAGGCAGATGCAGAATTCAAATTTTCTTCTGTTCTAACCTTTGCCTCGTTAGAGTACAGACAAGGCTTCTTTCACAACGTTACTTTCAAAGCTGGGTGAACACCAACGGCTCAGGTACAGCTGCGGTTATGCTGGGAAAGCGAGCTGTTCTCCTGGGGTACATGTTGGCTTGCCGGCTTCTGTCAAGTCTGTGATGCTGTGGCTTGTTAATTAAAATATATCTGGCAACAGTAACTTCTTTGGCTAGGCTTACAATTCCATTGGCCAGATAAAACTTAAAAAAAAAAATAGTGTGCTTTGACTGATGTTGGATCAGATTGTCAGGTGGACACATCTGACACTATCACGGCTAATTGCTCATGATCTCAGTCTGTTTTCTCACAATACTCACTAGCCACTATAGTGCCATGGACAGAAAACATTTTCTCATAATTAATTAGAGGACCACAAGTCTTTCTGTCATTAAATGTAAAATATTTATATGTCAGAACATAATCAGGGTTATATCTGTTTTTTTTTTTAACTATTCATTTGATGTACTTGGCACTTGTAGCATTTTTAAGTAACAATGTGCTACTGTTAACACATTTTAAAGTGATAACTTTAGCAACAGAAAGGTGACTATTTGCATAAAGGTGGATGCATTTTTCTTAACTGGAGTGGGAAGCTTGTTTTTTGGCTCAAATCCAATAGCTGTTTTCAATGTCAATGAATGAGAACCAGATTTTGCACTTGCATTCACTGACAGACTCTCCTTGAGCAATGCTCTTAATGCTCTGCAGGAACTAATAACGCCAGTTGCCATTAGCTAGTTAGCTCAGTTAGCCATGCATCTAGTCATTCTATTTGCTGACTCTGTGTGGACTGGGAGCTCAGAGCACTGGGGGAATGTTGGTATGTTTACACCTCTAGTACGGTAGCTTTAGACTGCCAGGGTCGCTGATGCTCTTTGCTCCCAGTCCAGGCATTAACAGCTGCAGCTACAGTTAACAGTTGTTAGCCGTTACTTTAGCAGCAAGTAAAACTATCTGACAAAGCACATTCTGCTTGACATACTTAACAACTTCCAGCCTGCTCAGCAATGGAATGGCCGCTTAGTGTGGCCTGTGGTTCTGAGTCAAGACCTCAGGAAGTATGCTGTGCTTTGAAGCCAATATGACGTAGTGGCTAAACTGTGGAATTACAACTTTGGGTCCATTACGTGACGCACACTGGCAACCAAAAGACTTTCCCTGTAGACTTACTTTGTAAACTCTGTAAAATCTACTGTAAAACAGTAGATATTACTTTTTTTGTTGCAACCCTCGCAAATGATTTGATTCACTATCAGACCTTGATCCATTTGGTCTGATTACATATGGGAAGTCTACAAGAGCTGCACAATTAAATTATTTTAACCCCATTCTACTTAATGGAGGGCTAAACCAGAAGTTAGCCGCTCAGCAGTGGAATTTTTAGCGTGCTCGCTCCTGTGGGGCAGCACAATGTGGAAGTTATGAGGAAGATCTTGGTAATTCTATATCCGGAAGAAACTTTTTTGGCTTCATGAGCCACTGTGCAGCTTTCATAGGAATGAATCGAGCCCTGCCTCCAACGCTGTATCCAGTTATCTCATACATCCACCGTCTGAGTGGGCTGTGCTGGAGGCATGGGGTGGTGACATCATTACCATATGGAAGTCCTGATGGCTCGTTTAAAGGCACAGTTTATGATTATGGGATGTGTGCATTTGTCCCTGGTTTGAGCATTTTGATACTTTTACTGTATTACTGTAGCACCTAGACTTGCTTTATGATAGAAAACCTTCACCAAGTTGTTTTGTGCCTTAACCTAACCAAACCTTTTCCATATCTGTGTGAGATCAGAAAATGATGCATTGTGTTGTTTAATTTGAAAGACGTGTTGGTTTTAAACTTGGAGTAACCTTTCTCATTTAATAAAATCTTTTGTTTGGGGATGTAACCTCTTCAAATGTGTATGTTGCACCTATTCACAACAATGACAAAGTAATTCATTCTAGTTGAGTTATAAAGAAAAAAGTCGTAGCCTAATATTACGAGACTAACGTCATCATTTAATGAGAATCCATGATATTTTTACTACATGCTCTATATGCTCTGCTGATATGGTGGTATCCCTTTCAGATCGACGGACACAGATATGAAAACAGGAAACCGAAACTAACTGAAAACACTTCTGATCAGGAGTAAATCTCACCACAAATCCACACAGTCCCAAACAGAGCAGGTTTGCACCTCAGTTTTATATTGCAAAACTCTGTCAGCTGTGTTACCACTCTGTCACAAACTGGCTGCGACTCGCAGAGCAAGGTGGGTCCACTTGATTATTAGTCCAGTCAAAATTACTGAAGCACTTTCCATAAAAAATACCCAAGATTCTAAATATTCTTCTTCAGGGTTACAAAATAAAATTCAACATTCCAGGTGATCTTTGAAGACACCCCAGGACATGCTGGAGGAAAGCTACAGGAGAAAGAGTCAGCCAGGGTTGCTCCACGTGCACGTAGACCCAATCGCAGTATTGATGCAGTAGTTGTCTCATCCTTCTTTGATAACTAAAATATAACATGTTATTTGTTCATAAAAAAGAAGTTATTCCATGTACTTCTTTATTGCCCTTCATAAAAACATTTGAATCATGCTGCTTGTTTGTAAAGAGGTGCAAAAAAAATTCCCTCAAAAGGAAACAGGGGAATGGGGAAAAAATAAGAAATGTGGTATTTATTCCATAATCTCTGAGCACTGACTCCACATTATTTGACAGCTGAAAGTTTGTGGGCAGGCAGATAGATTGTCAGTCTGAGACGATTTGTCACGCAGGGCCTGGCGGGTCCCCATTCTGTTTCAGACACTCTGGCCCAATGTTTGCACCACTGACAGGATTGTCAGAGCTATTTGTCACAGCTCTGTTTAGTGATCAGATTGGTTGTACCCTCTGTGGCCTCTTCTTCTCCTGTCCGCAATAAATGGAAACAGTTAAACCATTGGCTCTTAATCAAATTATCCGCTCTGTGTATGGATGTTTGTTTCCTCCTTTCCAACTTCAATGACATATGAAGACAGGCCCTCAATTCACAGAGCGTTTGCCAACCAAACCAACCAAATCAGAATGTTATGGATGTCCTGCACAGGTTGTGCAGTAATGGAATAAATATATGCGTAATGAGCAACAATTATGGACAGCTAACAACAGGATGTAGAGAGGCAATGCACATATATATTGTTGTGATTGTTTACAGCTTGTAAACAGGCAGTAAAATAAATAGATATGTATTCTGCGATGTGCTGGTATAAATAGGTAGTATAAAAAAAGAGACACAGAGATGTACCAGTAAGTAGAAGAAAGGTATAGTGTACTAGTCTGGTGCAAGTTAAGTGACATAGTAATGAGCTTGGAGCTCAAGACTTCAACAGTCTTATGACCTGAGGGATGAAACTGTCCCCGAGCCTGGTGTGGCAGGACTGGATCCTGCGGTACCGTCTGCCAGACAGCAGCAGGCGGAACAGTTTGTTGCTGGGGTGATTGGGATTTTGATGATTCTGTTGGCTTTCTTCCTACATGCTGGGTGTGGAGGTCCTCCATGGATGACTGCTTCATCGTGGTGTTGTGTTTTTCACCACTCTCTGTAATGCCTTACTCTTGAGGGCGGTGCAGCTGCCATTCAAGGCACTACTATCAATTGTGAATTGTTGGAAATTGCGTAGAGTATCCAGGAGCTCATGTTCAGCCTTCTCAGTCTGTGGAGGAAGACCCGTTGTCCTGCTGTCTTTGTAATGGTGGTCCTTACTGATGTGAACTCTGAGGAACCTGAAGCTGCTGACTCTCTCCACTATAGTCCCATTGATGGGGGGGTCTTGAGATTGTTTCCCTGACACCAAGACATCAGGGTGCTCCCCTCACAGCCTTGGGTCTGCCCCTCAGGAAGTTCAGGATCCAATCACAACCCATGGTCTCTGAGCTTGACAACAAGCTGGGTGGGCACAATGGTATTGAATGCTGAACTGTAGTCGATGAACAGCATTCTTGCATATGTGTTACCCTGCTCCAGGTGGCAGAGGTCAGTGTGGAGGGTATGGGCGATGGCGTCGTCTGTTGATCTATTTGGTCTCTATGTAAATTGAAGTGGGTCCAGTGAGTCAGGGAGGATGGAGGGGGTGGAAGGTTTTGACTTGCCACACGAAGCACTTTGTGATGGTGAATACAGCAATGTACTATTGATTTAATTTTCTGGATTGAGCGGATGGATCGAGCTCTCGTAGATCGAGATCCTCTTTGATTTATTTCATGCTGCAAATGTTTTGTTCCTTTCTTTTTGCCCCCTTGGATCAGCAAGACCTTTTGTCTGTATTTCTGTAGAAATTAGATATTCATCTTTGAAGTGTTCCCACCTTTGCAGCATTCACGGTCTCAATCAAACTTATTGTTATGCAACCATTTGACTTTGGTCTGTGCCAGTTCGGCAAAATGACACATTCAGTAAAATAACAGTGTGTTTGACAGGAAGTCAATCACATTCACAAGACGTGAAAGTGTATTAGGCCTATATCAAAGTAGCAGTGGCTGCCATCAATTGCACAGTATGTTACATGAAAACCAATGGCAACCAACTTGAGCGCTTTGTAGTTTGTTTTTTTCCTCTCGCCATTACATTTCTGCTCTTTATCTCTCTTCCTTTGACTCTCACTTCAGAAAATGATGCGTATTCAAGTAACTGTGATGGCATCCACAGGGAAATCAATAGACATAGTGGCCAGGATTGTATAATGTCACAGTTCCAAAGATGTTTTTTTATTTTACAGGGGAAAGTTCCATTGCTTGTATGAATTTTCTACCGCTCAAAATTTCTTTTTTTCTTTACAGATAAAGTAAAAACAAACTGGACAAGTGATTAACAAGAGGTTGAGAATAACACTAGTTCGTGCTTAAATCCATACATTTACTCATTTGGCAGATGCTTTTATCCAAAGCGACTTTCATTTGAGGCACAATGTACAAGCATCAGTAAAGTAAGTGATGACAAGTGACAATAGATACTAGTAAGACCATAGTAGATGTTGAGATATTTCACCACAGTCACTAAGGTGCATCATCTTGGCACCATGGATATCTCTACCAAATGTCATGGCAATCATTTTAACCGGTGCTGAAATATTTCAGTAAAAGCCAGCCTGCTGGTGCACTAGCAGAAAGTTCAGGGGGTCAGTAGGATTCATCCTCTGGGGACCACAAATGTCTACAAAATCCCATCTTTATTCATCCAGTAGTTGGTGAGATATCTTGGTCTAAACCAGAGTGATGGACCAAAAAACAAAACCTGCCATCCCTAGAGTCATGCTGCTAACATGGATCTAATGAATTGGGCAGCTTTATGTTTCTTTAAAAATGTGGTTGCTGTTGCAAATTGATAGCGTTTAGTATAAACGTCATTTTTAGGGGTCAGACCTGCACTGTAGTGTAGCACAAACGACTTGCATGTTTACGAGATGAGATTTCCATAATGAAAACTTTTTTAACTTTTTTGGGCTGGTTGAGTAATTTATATAAAAATGGTATTTTATTGGCTACAGATCAGTCTAGTTGTGTTTGGAAGGATAATTTTGATTTCCGATGTTCCTATTTAGCTGTGCAGGCTCAAGGTTGTGTCATCCTTTCATTTTTAGTTTCAACTTATTATTGTAGCCCTTTCTCTACTCTGTAAAGGCTTATGTTATGATGCCTCAAATAGCGTTTCATCAATAATTTACTAATGCTTTGGCTGGTGTATATCTTCTTACAGTATGATGACGCATCCTTCGACTTTTCAATTATGGAAGACCTAGGAGCTGCAGAGCATTTGAAAATTACTAAACTTAAAGAGCAATTTGTACAATGAATATCTTATTGAATATACTTCCAGAAAAATTATGCTTTTTGTTTTACAATTCATACCAGGCATGCAGACTTTATGTTAGAGTGAAAAAACATTGCCATTACATTAATAACTCACTAATATTTACAATTACACTGTGGTACAAGAATCAGTTAGAAGCTTAAGGGCTTATATGTGGCACAATATGCTGACAGCAGCCTGAATTCAGAGCTGTCTTGCAGGCTTATTATGCAGGAGGATCACTGCAGGAAGACAGCTAGAGGAGTTAATGATGTCAGTCCTTCCAAGAAATACATTTATGATGTCATTTGGTGATAAATTTACATTAGTGGGCCTGTTTTGTGATTTTTGTAAGTGCCAGGAAGGAGACATATGCAGTGGGCTTTTCAATGAAATTCTTGTGGATTCATATCATGGCCTCAGTTTTCCCTCGACACTGATTTGTTTCTACCTTACTATATGGGCTATATGTGAAAAAAAAGTTATTATATGTGATGTAGAGTATGAGATAAAATTATTTGAAGCTTCTCTTCATATCATTGATTTAGCACAGCCCTGTGAACTAAGAACACAAGTAAGAATCACGTAACAGCCAAGCAATCTGATCCTTAAAAGGTGACAAGACATTTTCCTAATTAAGTCAGCTAAAGGCTGCAGTACTTCTCTGTGCTCCGGGTGCAGAAATGAGTGGCCATCGGTTCAGGAGCTCCTCAGCTTTACCAAACTGACTGTTGACCCACAGCGTGCGGGTTCAAAGCTCCACTACGTGTGACCAGGATGTCTGCTGAATATGTGCCTGCCTACTTAGTGTCAGATGAAAATTAATAGACGCAGATGTACTCCACAGCTTAGGATAATCATGTAGCCCTTGGGGCTGAGTGGAAAGAAAACCACAGTCTAAATATCTCATTAATTCAAATTCAGGGAGGTCACGGTGAGGTTTTGCCTTCGTGGCACTGGCATTTTAATCAGAAGTCCGCCCAAGTCTTCATTAATAGACTAATGGAGATTATGAAAGCAGGCATTGTAGTAAGAATACCTTTGCACATTTGGACTAAGATTTCCACTGTTGCTATTCTCTGGAATCCACTGATCGCTGCTCTGCTGCTGAAACTGAGGAGATATTTTTCTCTGTATTCTGCCTGGCCCTGCATGAGATATACTGTACCTCCTTTAGATGTGCAATTTCAGCAGCATTTAATTTATAGCCTGAGGACCTGCTAAATGACACACATACATTTGAGCTGTAAAGGTGGAGTGTAGCAGAGACAGGTCCAGTGATTCAATAATCCAGATTTCCACATACAAAAAGACACATAGAGTCTTTATGGGGAACATATTTATTTTTATTTCTTAATTTGTGTATTTTACTAAAGGACAGCACTCACTATTCCACTTTCATGAGGTGCTGCTCACTGTTAACAGCAAAAGGACTGTTGATATAATGTGTTGCAACACAGAGTAAGAGTGGAATGTAAGACCTCAGTGAGACTGAGGTATTAATTTGTGACATCTTCAATTCATGATTAATTTCGCAGTTTCAAAACTAATTAGCAAGGGCTGCATAATGACAGCAGCAAGCTTAACATATGGAAACACATTCAAAAGGTGTTTCCATATGTTAATGTTAAAAACTGTATCTGAGATTTCAGCCAAAACAATACTTGTACAATGTATAACCAAGTCTCCTCTAAAGTAAGTAAGTAAGCTTTATTTGTCACAAAGTGGTTTAGAAAAACATTACAAGTAAGAAATCACAGAAAATAAAGTGACCACATGAGCCCCATGAAAAATAGTGCAATCTAAAAACACAAAAAATTACACAGTATATAATAAAATACACAGTACATAGTAAACATACTCAATAAATACACAGTATGTAATAAAAATATACAATAAGTACATAAATGCAGACCTGCTGCATACAGGTTATCTAAACACCTGTCTAAACAGGTGTGTCTTCAGCTGCCTTTTAAAAGTTTTATGGCCTCAAAAGCTTGATCACCACGGGCGAGTGCATTAGACAGACAGCGAATTCTGATTATTTAGCCTAAGAGAACAAGCTGATGAGTAAGGGTGAAGTATTTCAGCCACATATGCAGGTGACAGATTGTGCAATGGTGCAACTTTAAACCAGTGAAGAGATCTTAGTATAGGGAGAGTTTATTTGGCCTAGTGAAACATTCTGGATTGCCTGCACACAATCAAGGGCAAGAAATGCTAAGAATGAGAATAGCGCATATGCAAGATGAGATAAAGGCGTGTACAAGCATCTCTAATTCAGCAGTTGAAACACCCCATCTCAGTTAACATATCTTTTCTAGAAAAATCATCATCCGGCCAGCTGCTTAACATGGCTGTCGAATGATGAGGATTGATCAAAAATGACCCCTAGATTTCGCAGGTTGGAGTGGGCAACAGAGGAAAGAGGCTCAATTCTTTGCATGATCATGGGGCAACTTTTTCCAGAACAACTGAAACGTATCAGCATTTTGCTGTAAAAACCCTTGCTGGGTTTGAACGAGAAGTGGAGTTGGATATCATCTACAAATAAACTGTATGCAAGATTAAATTTGTTTATGATCTGTCCCAAGGGTAGAAAATATAGAGAGAATAACGGGGCCCGTGGGAGCTAAGGTCTAAGCCTAAAGTTCATGGGTAAAGCAGGATCTATGTTGGTTTTGGTGAAATTAAGGTAGGACAGGTTTGGTTATTAACAAAATATCAAATATATTTATAAAGATATTAATATTACACAAATTATAAATAAATATTAATAAATACAGGGCACCACCCTGGAATCAGGGACCAATAACCAAACATTAAAACAGTCTCAACATGGGTTTTGTCCACCTTTAAATGCCAATAATGAAACACTTGACATTAGTAGGGGGTAACAATGATGGATGAACACAATAGACAAATAACCGCAGTTATCGCCTCCTTAAAATATAATTTTTATTTAAAGAGGCAGTATTCTGCTTTTTGGCTTTTCCCCTCTCCTTTATTGAGTTCTATCTCTTTTTTGTGCATGTAACAGGTTTGCAAAGTGAAAAAGCCTAAGTCCAGCCCAAAGGGAGTTCCCATCTCCCACAGAAAGCTCTGCTCTGATCCGCTTGAAAACAGTTAGTTTGTAGTCCAGCCCTTCACTTCCTTTACTTGTGACGTCACAATGAAATAAAGCATAAAGCTTGCCAAGCGGCTAGCGGGGGTCAGGCCAAGCTAGTCTGAGCGGAGGCCCTTTGGCTCGACTCGCCTTTGTTTGGTTTTCCATTGTAGAAATGTTGTACCTGTACCTGCTTCCAGGTACTTTTTTTCATATCACCTCACCTCCGTCAATGTTCCAAGCAAGCTGAGGTACTAAAATGTACTAAAATGTAAAGCAGGACAGACTGCTGATTGGTCAGACAGAATATTCACTATTCACTGCAACATCATTGCGTGCACCAGACAGAGGACAGCAGAAAGTTTTATATTTTACAGTTTTTGTATGGAATTTCATCACTAAATCCACTTCTGAGAAGTTTTGAGGTGAGAAATCAGCTGTGCAGATTTCGAATATTGACAGTTTGTGCTTGAATATTTTCAGAGTTCAGGAGCTCCGCAAGTGGCTGTGGGGGATTTTCACAAGCCAAATTTTTGTTTTTGGGAAATTACGTTTTATACGATTAAAGTTGACAATGGTGTGCAAAATGTACTAATATTATCATTAGCTCTGATTAGGTTGTGTGTAAAGCTCCTTTTTTGAAAACATGTTTCTTAGATTCACAACAAAGAACAAAATTGCTGCATGGGTGTAAAAGTTTAATTAAAAAGAAAAAAACTTCACCAGAATCATTTGGATCTGCCTTTCCTCAGAGCTCTGACTAGATTTATGTTGATCATCACGAAGCTGTGGTAGCTCTGAGTAACTAGAAATACAAAACGGGTATACAGGTCTTTTTTCCAGATTATTCCCATACAGATGCATCTTCTGCTTTCCTATGGCATGACAACTTTTATTAAAACATAGTTCTATATTTTAATAATCAACTCTGGAAATGTAGTTGTGACAGGACGATTTAATGTGATATAAAGGCAACTCTGCTAGTAGTAACACCACGACCCTTAATCATGAATATATCTAATTTTACAGCATTTAAGGGCACTTCCTCAGCTCTGCCTTTTCTCTTTCTCTCGTTCTGCTGTGCATTTCTTCTCCACATTACTCGGCTACGCACACTTACAAACTGACTGACCGCTGTGAAGATGTGTGTGTGTGCATGCGACCAGTCTCCTGTGATGACATACCATCAGGTTAAAAGCAGACAGGAGGCTGACGATCCACAGGTCTAAGGGACTGTGGCTGCCCTGTGAAAAAAGTCTGGATGTCATATTTGGCGCGTGCACCCTTGCGAGAGAGGTGAGAGAGTGAGACGCGCATGTTGTGTGGATTCTCGTGATATTAAAAAAGCTTGCTTTGGCATTGCTGCTGCTGGTTAAGTTGATAATTAACAGCAGGCCAAAACAGCCCCTCTGTCCAACGGCCAGTTTAATTTCCACATTGTCTTCTTGTTTACCTGTGATGGACTGGTGACCTGTCCAGGGTGAACTCCGCCTTTCGCCCGATGTAAGCTGGCATTGGCTCCAGCCCCCCGCGACCCTGTATGCAGGATAAGCGGTTGACGATGGATGGATGGATGGTCTTCTTGTTTACATTGCCGTCGGTCAGTAGCGCGAAAGACAATAGGCAATAGACAAAAATGAACCAATGAGCAAACACTATGTGCAGGGAGTTGTAGTGTCACATTGCAATTCGTTTGTTATTTCAGTCTTTTGACAAGACTACAATTTGTCAACACGCCAAAATGGCTAGTGGGAGTGACTCTGTTACCCGCAATGGGCGAAATCCACCCGCGGTTGGTGGGTGTTAATGTCAAGCCCTGGTTGAAACGTTTTAACTTAAAAAAGAGAAAGCTGTGTGGATCGCTGGCACGTGTGTCGCATTGAACATTATGTTTAGGCAGTTGTGTGTGGCGTCGCTATGACAACAAGCTACGTACTATCTCTGGGTACTATCTGCAATGGAAAACGGAGCAGGGCCGAGCAGAGTCCAGTCTATCGATTTGCGCTATGGTAGCATTTTTCGGCAAGGCAGCATAGATCGTCAGAACACCTGCAACAGTTCAACGTTTAGTCCTAAAAGACGATGCAACTCCGACTCTGTTTGGGCCTGGAAATTCACAATCACAACCTGTAAGTATGCTTTATTGGTTGTGAATTATATTTAAAATAAACACAGCAATGTAACTTCACAGACTGTTCAAGTGCGGAGTTGCTGCTAACACAGCTAAAGTTATAGCTATAATGCTAATGTTACACCTGATGTGAAAGCTACTGAGCAAACGTTCAAATTGTTTGACAAATTTTTATGTAAAATTGAGTTGAAATATGATGATTTCTGTAGTGGTTTATTGTAAGGTGTAGAACAATGATGTTGTGGACTTGGGAGTAACTTATACCATCTGCTAGGTTACGCTCGCAGTCTGAAGCGGCTTTGATTTGGATCACACTACCTTGTTTCTTACAACACGCCCTTCTCTGCTTCTGATTGGCTAGTAGTCCTTACCTGGGAACTGCGCATGTGCAACTCCCAACAAAGATTTTGTACAAGTAAGATGCATCACTCTGTAGCTCAAGAGCGGAGCGTACAACAGTCAGGGTGAAAAGAGGAGCTGCAGCAATGTGCAGTATGAGAAATATATGGTGTTTTTTGAAAATTAAACCATGTAAACCTGTTCTGGTACAACCCCTAAATAAAATTTTTAACCTGAAAATGAGCATAATACCACCTCTTTAATTTATTTACTTTAGCATAGATCAATGACCACAACTTCAGCCAAAAATCACTATCCTCTGCCCTAAGCAAAAATGAAACAGAAACAAGTAATTTGTGATGTTGATGCCTAATTGATAGCCCTAAAATTGAGTATTCGAGAAAACTAAAACAGAAACAAAAGCATGCACTGATCAGCTAGCATATGTGTGCGTAAGAGCACAGCTGGAGCTTTTAGGTGGCAACTGTGAATTCCAGATTTGTGTGTTGATGAGCGCAAAGCGTGGATGTGTGGAGGTTATTATAGGGGAATAAGAAAGAGTTTTAGTCATTTTCGCTGCATGACACCAGGTGAGGGGCTTGGACTAAAACTGGCACATTAACTCAATGCAAGGGGAGCTCACAATGGGCAAGGGGCAAGTTGATCCCACACATGATGAACACTAAGCCAGACCATAAGAAATTTCTTTTATTCATTTAGCTGACGCTTTTATCCAAAGCACCGGTTCTCTCACACCAAAGGTATGTGTCTTATCCACTGCCCCATCACCAACCCAAACAACACAAAGCAAGGAAAAGAAACCACCAAGGCAGTGACTCAATACCTGCAACCTAAATAAAAACAAAGCATCGCAAATCTACAGCATTTACATGAATTTGTAGAATTGTATTAGACAACATACTAGAAAACATGTTCAAACCCCACCAGCTACGCAGCTGACCCCTACTTGGGTCTCCCCAACTAAATAACATTATGTGAGCGTGCTCCCAAAAAGATCTCCTAACAACGGTTCGCCACCTGCTAAGCCACTCTGACCCGGGCTCTCCTGACGACTAAAGCAAGAACACCAATTCCAATTCAAATCTGATTCATTCACATCATGGCAGGACAGCCACTCGTCATGCAGCGTGCCAGCTCTTTATGCGGAGGACAAAAGCATAATACACCCACGGATCACCAACAGGTCCCTAACAGCTAGTCAATGCCTGCACCACTGACCAGCCAGTCAGACCAGACTAACTACCCCGCAACATCAGTTACACCTGACTTCATTTCCACCCAAAATATAGGCTTATGTATGTCCTATGAAATAAACTGACAAAGACGAAAACTAAGGACATTTGCTGAATCATTTTAGTTTTGCAAAGCTACAATACCGTTTCAGTTAGTTATCGGAGGTTAAACAATGTTATTAATGGTGTCAAATAAAATCTTAGGGGTTGTTTTGGAATAAGAAATTATATTTGCAAAGTAACTATGAGATATAGGTGATGCCCTTGTTATCCAATGGTTTTCCATAGCCGTTCAATCCTGCGACACCATCAGTGAGGTAAAAGGCTTAACGTTCAATGAGAATCAGGTGCAGTTCTGCTTCATAGAGGGCAAACTTTGAGTACATGCATTTTCTAGTGGTGGTGTGTGTACATGCACGACAGGTATGTTTTTAATTAACAATTTTAAACACATTCATGTTGACTTTGTGAATTGAAACTCATGTGCATAAAGGATCTGTCTTGCATACATCCAAACACAGTCAGCGCAGATAAGGAGAGGATTAAAATAAAATTCATTTCTGTTATCAAGGCTAGATTATCCCAGAAGGAGCCCCAGGGGCAGGCGTTTTCTGTTGGACCCCCCTCATGCTGTGCTCCTCTGAAGCAGAATCATTTTATTGAATGTAAATCAATTTAGTGTCATTTTATTGATGCCAGTGCAGTTATCTGCCATTTAATACCTTGCTTAAGATACAGAACTATCATCTGTTTTTCCTAAAAGAAAGCTAATAATTTGTAGGTTTTTGACATTTTATTTCCTACATTGTTGTGAATTTATTATGTGTGAGGCTTTGAGAATATAGTATACAAACAGACTGCTTTGTATTTACTGCAATGTTGTATTTATTTAACAAATAAATAATAATCAATTTAAAAAATGACGATGACAATTGCAATTTGAACTTATGTTGGCTTTTATTGTTTGTGTGTTTGGCAGCTAAAACCACTGAGCTTACATTATACATATATATATATGAATAAATAAGGACAATACATTGCTGAGGCATGAAAAAGCCTATGATTGTGGCAATATATTACAGTACACTGCTGCATTTTAAATGAAACACCTTCCTTTAGGATTTTAGAAAGCCTCCTTTAAGAGTGTAGATATACAGTAGTAATTCATTTTAATGCAGATAATATAGTAAATAATTTTTTTACTTTCAGAGCTTCTGAGCTCTCTTTAGTCTGACCTCCAACAGTCAGGACAGGTGGGTGAGAAATGACTGGTGAAGCTGTCCGGCCTTAGGTTGTGCTGAATGAATGGGAAAAACCAGGAGTGGGCTAAAAAACAATAAAAAAAAAACAAGGGGGGGCTAGGAAATTCAAGTTTTCAGTTTTCAATTAATAATCTGTCTTTTAATTAAAAGAAATAGCACTGCGCACTAGTCTACTAAAATTATCAATGAAAGCTTTTGCATTTGTGTTGTAGGTTGTTCCTGCAAAAATATTTGGGCTGAAGAGAAGGTTAAAGCTAGGGTAGGCACTTTATTTCATATTATTTTTGTTGAAATTATCTTTAAATCACAACAACAACCAATGAGTCAAATGCTCTGACACTGTAATAAGCACGGCAAATTATTTAATTCTGTCAATATTGATAGCATTTATTTATGAAATACATAAACATCAAATCAATTCTGCTTGTGACACAAGCTCGGGCACGATGAGGCTACATTTCCACTCCAAATAAAAAAACACATTAGTGATGTTACGCTGCACATATTGTTCCTGTTAAAGGGCCTTTCTTAATCTGTGTTCTTGTCTGTACTTGTGTTCTTGCGTTTTTGTGAAACGTCATCTTTTGTGGCCCAAGTACTGTCCCAATACACATGTTTGCATTTTGGCAAGGACGGTTAAAAATCCCCTAAGTGTTCTTGACACGCCCATTTTACCGAGGATGCATCGGTAACTTGTGTGAACTTGACGGCAGAGATATCCCAGCATTCATTTCGGCATTCAAGCGAGGGGCGGAAAGAAGCTGAGAGAGAGGCAGACAACAGAACGTGTTCTACTATTGTCATACATTATTTCATCACTAAATCCACTTCTGAGAAGTTTTGAGGCAAGAAATCAACAGTGTAGATATCGAATATTGGCAGCTTTACTAAAAATGATGGCGAATCGAAAATGTGCTCAATCATTTTCGGAGTTGTGACGCTCCGCAACTGTCAGCGGGAGAAGGGAGAAGCTAATGAGCTCAGCTCACAGAGCCTTCAGACACGCAGACCACTGTAGCCAACACGGCAGAGTCCATCAACAACGGCAGAGTAAAGACCTACAGCTGTAAGATAGTTTTAACGTTCGTACCGCATTCTGTCATTACATTCTGAGTAATTTTGTAAGGTTTTAACTTAAATCAAGAGACATCTGGATGATGTACAGAAAAATCTGGTCTTGTGAAACTTCGGAAAAATTAAACAAATAGAAAGAAAGGGGACTGTCTTTTCTTTATTGTTAATATTAATATTGTTATATTAGACATTACATTGTTAGTGTACAGTAGAATTGTGGTCACAGTATTTGCCTTTTATTTGCTTTTATTTTATATTTTTTTATGTACGAGCAAATACTGTATATCTTGTTAAGTTAAAACCTACAGTTAACCCGATTCTGAGCTTTTTGTTTTGGGGGATAAAACCTGGCTGTTATAATAATTAGACCGATTAAGAGAAATGCAGGCGGCCTCTGTGCTGGGGGCATTGCGCAATACCAGCAAGAACGCATCGTCTCAAACCGTCAGCAGCGTTTTGTGTGCTTGTGACATTGCAAGTTCATTCTTCCAAGAACGACTAGCAAGAATGCTCTCCCAAAGAACACAAGTCCGTTCTTTGCATTCTTGGTTTTGAGAAACACCCAAAGTCTCTTGTATAAAGATTGAGCTATCCTGCTATTAGAGAGGGAAAGGGAATATTGTGTTCAATGGTTTATTTATGGCAATGGAGACACTCAATAACAGGGTATCAAAAGTTCATATAAACAGCTTAGCCAAAATAAGATTTAACTGAGACACGAATAGCTAAATTACTCTGAGCATCAGCTGATGATTCCTCTCTGGAAGTAAACCACAGACAAATATGTATTTCGTTTCTATTGGCTGCCTCCTCCACATAAAATCCAGACTTATTGTTGTCAGTCTTGGTATGTGTAAGCCTTGGTGACTGTGTGCCTTCAACAGCAGGTCACACTCAAGGATTTTTTCCACCCTCAAGGTTCATCTACTTCAGGCGGTATTTAAACTCTTTAAAGAAGATTATAATGTGGCATGGGGCAGCGAAATGAGTCTGGAATAACTAATTAAAGGCTCTGCTGCAGACAGAAGCTAAGAACATTCATAAGTCATTGCATTGTCTGAGGTTATTGATCACAAATGTCAAAATCTGACAGAAGACAGAGTCACTCGTACATTCACATCAAAAGAACCTGATGCTAAATTTAAGAGAACAGAAATAGAGATGAGAGATGATATGGCTTCTATTCATAGAGAGAAGCTCTACAGTAGCTTGTCATGTTGAGAAATAAGGAATATAATAGCTACTAAACTGAGAAGCCTATAAAATTTCACTCTTTAAAGTTGTAAATTATTGATGTCCTTATGTAAAATGTAATTTAACAAGACTAAGAATCTTAACCCTCAATAGCAGCCCCTATAAGGCTGCAATGTTTGTCACATGTTAGAATGGTCAATACAATACAAAGGCACTAGACAGAATGAAGTAGACACTGATGATTTTGATTACATCAAACAGAACAGGTCCCGTATTTATCAAGCTTCTCAAAGTGCCATTTTAGTCTTAAGTGCTGAGAATTTATGAAATTTACTCCTACTTTTAAACTTAAGAATAAAAGCAAGTTATCAAATTTCTTAAAGCTAAGAATCACTCTTACTCTCCCAGTTATTTAAGACAGCTCAACGCGCAGTTAATAAGACGGGGTCGGACGGCGAGTTGGTGAGGGACGTCATCTCACCACTGACTTTCCACAGTAATACGTTTTCAGTGAAATTGAAGGTGGTGATGACGCTTTGTTTATTTGCCACAGGACAAACGCGGTAATGCTGATGATTTTGGCCGTCACAACCATCAACAAGCCGAATAGTCATTGAAACAATTACAGCACTTAGACTACAGCTCCACACATTGTCACGCGTTTCATTGACTTCCCAACAACACCCCCGTAATCCGACAGAAGCAAACACAGTTCACGCAAATAGCCGGCTTCACAGGAGTAGTAGGCGCATTGATGGCGCTCATATAAAGATAAAGTTTTTTGTCTTTAATTTATTAACGTGTAGGCCTATATCATAATGTATTTTCTTGAAAATTCTTGTTAAACGTATGTTGAATATAAACTCCTCTTAGGAATTTCACCATTCAATATGAATTTATCTGAGAATATTCTTAAATAAGTAAATCTATTCAGTGATTGGTCCTTGGCGACATTGTCATCCAAAATCCTGTTTGCGGCACAGCAAAGTGTCGTGAATCAGCACTGAGACTGACACTTAAGATTTAGTCCTACACTTCACTCAAATTAGAACTATAATGCTTGATAACTAACTTTGAAGCACAGCTTTGAGACAAGAATTTTTTTTACTCTTAAGTCAGTTCTTAGCAGCGTTCTTATGAGTAGAAGCTTGATAAATACGACATGCAGCTCAAAAATCACAGATGAAGATTTATTGTTCAAAATTGGGGCACGCTAAAAGTATTAATTTAGTGTAAGGCTAACATTAATATTCTATGACCAGCTACTGCATGGCTGAAGGTAACGTTAGCTTAGTGTGAATTACTTAACTTTGTAAACATCACTGAGCCCAAATCACTGTCAGATTGGTAAAGGAATCCATGCATCCAAGAATTGGTCGTCTAAATGTTGTGGTTCTTTTTAAATAAAAAAACAATCTGCAATTGCATATGGCCAATTCATGCAATTTAAGTCCCTGATGGGTGGAAATTGTTACTTACTGCTGTTCCTACTGTAATACAGTCACTTTCATTATCAAAAAGCCACAGGAAACATAATGTATTTGTCACATAGTCATTTTTGGCATCTTTTTGATATTGTCATTTACTCCTTAACCCAAGGCAAAATAACCAATAAAGAAAGTGTAACAGAAAACATATTTGATTCAGGTTTTTTTTGCAGGTAGAGGTACATTGTTGTAGTTCACATTGATCTCTGAAATGGCAACCTGGTGTGTCAGAATGGAAGGAAATTACTTGCTGTACAGCAGGGCACATATTTTGATATTGATTGCAGCCTATCGTCACTTTTCGAGGAGATTAGCTAAATTACCCTCCCCATTATTGGGACTTGCACTTAAGTAGAACTCCACTGTGAGGGAAGATTTAAAATTCCATTAGTGTCAATGACAGCTCGGCAGTGGGTTTAAGACGGGTCTCGTCTGATCAGCGTCTAAAATGTTCAAGGTAATTGATGATGAAAAAATTAGCCTGCCACTGCAGGGTGATTGATACCGGTGACTCGCTAATTACAGACCGGCGCCCATTTGAGAGGCCCTTGCTCTTATGTATTGTTGGAAAATCTCTACCTCTTTCCTCTTGATTCAAAGAACAAATGACAGGGCATAATAATTTTCATTTATGGCGTACGTATGTGGTCTAATCACATAATGGCTCCTGAGTCGTCATAAGAATTAGTTTCCTTGCATTCCCAGCCTCTCTCTTTACTATTATGACATTTCATTTGAGCTAGCCTAATTGTGTCAGGAATACAGACAAATGTTTTATTTTATTTTTTTGCTGTGCTCCTTAGCTACATATGTTTGTCGCCTCTAGAAACCTGACTGAATTCTGTACTTGTCAACACAATTTTCTAATTTCTTGAATGACTTGACATGAAGACCAGGATTACCTGGGGCTAGCTTACCTGAAAACCCTGGCAGCTAAACACACTGAACACCAGCCTTTTCACCTGGCTATCTATCTGAAGCTTTTGCCATAAAACTACACCTGTGAGGAAAATATTGGTCATCTTTTAATATCACTGTATAATCTCTCATTACAGTAGTTTCTCATAACAAAGCATTTTTGCTGCCACGCTAATGCTTACAGAGTTAGCGAGCTAACACCACTTAAACTTTTGAGTTGAGAGACGACATTAAATCACAAAACATCAAAAAAATTTGAACACCGTAAAATCCAAGACTTACTTCAATTTGGTGAAAATAAGATACACATTGAGGAGATACAAAGCAGCATATTCACAGAAGCAGTGGCGATTAAGCTGGTAGTTGCTATTATGATTAATGTGTGAATCATATAAAAAGATTTCACTTTGTCTAGTATCATCCTTTCTAAATGTTTATGCATAATGTGTAAATGTATTAATTACCTTCATTAAAGACGCCATACTTTGTAAGTGTGATCACTTGTCAAATTAAATTTTTCCAGTTATTGTTTGCTGTTATTCTCACAAGTCACAACTAATTCCTGATGATATTTCTGCCTTGTGAGGGATGTGTGATTCATGTGAGTGTAATAAATCTATTCAAAGAAGAAAATCATGCTTAGATATTTATTCACTTTGTATTTCAGGTACCTGTTATGACCGCCACAAGATCTCAGTCTCCTTTGTTCACGATCTCAGTCTGCATTCTCCACCACCGTGAGAGGACAAGGTCTCATCTGCTGCTTTATTTCACACTTCACTTGCCATATTCTTCACCGAGCAGGACCTCCGACTCATCAGAGCCCCACACCGGCTACAGAAATGTTATGCAAATGTTCCCATGGTCTGTAAAAAATGGAGAGGAGGGGAAGCATATTTGAGCAGAGCCCTGCACTAGTTCTCTTTTAAAGGGCAAACAGTTTCCTAGAAGAAGGCTGTAATGAAACATCTTTAGCTCAGTGGATATGAATTTCCATAGAGAAATATACCAGCAGGGCAACAAGGTGAAGTGAAAAACTAAGAAGTTGAATCAACCCTAGCTATGGGGTTATTAAAAAACCCTGAAGTGAAATAAGGTATGACTTTGTATAGAAGCAGCTGAGCAGTACAGGCAATTAATTTAACACATTATCGATGTATTTTACTGTAAAACTACCATTTGTCCCTGCTGGTGATATCAGTTTCACCCCAGTGTCACCAGGTGCTCTGTTTTAAGATCAGCCCCACCACACCTTTAACCACTTTGGCATCAATAAAATATTGAACGTAAGAGCAAACTACATGGTTAAATATTTACAGGTGGAGTGTTGGACGTGGTGTGATGTTAATATTATGTGAGGGAGAACTGATGAGGGCTTGAAGGGCCAGTGGATCCACTGACGTCCTGATAGACACGTCTGCTAGACACTTTTTACCAGGGCACGTATCCTAGTATTCATGCTCTTTGCCTAGTAACAAGGTCAAGACGCCTTGGCGTCATTTTTGGACGTGAAGGGCTCCGCAGTCAAGTTAGCAACAAAACATCTGTAAAATCCGGTCAAGTTAGCAATAATAAAAACGCAAAGTCCGGTTACGATTTCAAAATAAAACTGGTTAACGTGAAATGGCCCATTGCTACCATTGAGAAACATCGCAAAAACATGAGTCAAAGGTGAAAGTGAGTGTCTATAACATAAGAGGATGACGAGGGACTATCCTTCTGGGCACAAGAATCTTCGGGAACAGCAGTCAGGTAAAGTTGTGTTCTCCCTTGTCAAAGTCTGATGTCAGCAGATGTGTTAGCTGCAGTGAATCTGTCTGTCAGTCCTGCTAACTCAGCTGGGAAGTTGCATGTCGCTCTTTCTGTGTTTTGGTTGCTTGACAGATTTTTTCTCTGAACAATGTTAGAGTGAAATACAACTTTTTATTACGTTTGATAAGTGCTTACCAGCCACGGTGTTTATATACGTGGCATGGTTGTTGGTGCCAGACGGGCTGGTCTGAGTATTTCACAATCTGCTCAGTTACTGGGATTTTCACGCACAACCATTTCTAGGGTTTACAAAGAATGGTGTGAAAAGGGAAAAACATCCAGTATGCGGCAGTCCTGTGGGAGAAAATGCCTTGTTGATGCTAGAGGTCAGAGGAGAATGGGCCGACTGATTCAAGCTGATAGAAGAGCAACTTTGACTGAAATAACCGCTCGTTACAACCGAGGTATGCAGCAAAGCATTTGTGAAGCCACAATACGCACAGCCTTGAGGCGGATGGGCTACAACAGCAGAAGACCCCACCGGGTACCACTCATCTCCACTACAAATAGGAAAAAGAGGCTACAATTTGTAAGTGCTCACCAAAATTGGACAGTTGAAGACTGGAAAAATGTTGCCTGGTCTGATGAGTCTCGATTTCTGTTGAGACATTCAGATGGTAGAGTCAGAATTTGGCGTAAACAGAATGAGAACATGGATCCATCATGCCTTGTTACCACTGTGCAGGCTGCTGGTGGTGGTGTAATGGTGTGGGGGATGTTTTCTTGGCACACTTTAGGCCCCTTAGTGCCAATTGGGCATGGTTTAAATGCCACGGCCTACCTGAGCATTGTTTCTGACCATGTCCATCCCTTTATGGCCACCATGTACCCATCCTCTGATGGCTACTTCCAGCAGGATAATGCACCATGTCACAAAGCTCCAATCATTTCAAATTGGTTTCTTGAACATGCCAATGAGTTCACTGTACTAAAATGGCCCCCACAGTCACCAGATCTCAACCCAATAGAGCATCTTTGGGATGTGGTGGAACGGGAGCTTCGTGCGGGATGTGCATCCCACAAATCTCCATCAACTGCAAGATGCTATCCTATCAATATGGGCCGACATTTCTAAAGAATGCTTTCAGCACCTTGTTGAATCAATGCCACGTAGAATTAAGGCAGTTCTGAAGGTGAAAGGGGGTCAAACAAAGTATTAGTATGGTGTTCCTAATAATCCTTTAGGTGAGTGTAGATGCACACCTCTCAGTAAATAATAAACATCACATATTCAGTCAAGTCATATAGTATTTTACATTTGAAAATGTATTAAAGATGTGGTCCTGATGGAGCTGATAACATTAATATCTAGCAAGTATTGTTATCTATAAATTACAGGTGCACAGGTTTGTCACTAGATGCTGGATCATAAGCCAGTACTCCAGCCTCCGCCAGTACGAGCACGGAACCAGTACAGTCTTCTTTAGCAGGTCCCACAGACCCAGGTGAAATACAGGTAGCCTCAGCCAGTAGCCTACTAGCATAACCACAGATGAGCAGCTAGCATCAGGTACAAGCAGCTCAGACCCTAATGGAACATTAGATTGGCCCCTGTCTTAAGAGACTTTACGATAGGGTGACCAGATGTCCCCATTTTCCGGGTACAGTCCCCGGTTTTCGTGGCCTGTCCAAGTCTGGAGCTGTGTGTTAATCATACACTGTATAAGGTGTTAATAGACCTGAAATCAGATTTTAAGTGTCCAGAAAGACTGGACAGCTGAGCACACAGGTGTCGTGGAGAAAAGTGATTGGCGTCTGCGTGACTGCACACAGAATGTAACGTTATCGCCCCATCTCTTTACGGCTACAGCTGCTTTTATCTGGATCAAACAGACATAACGTGCAAATAACCATTACTTTATGTTCGTGGTAATAGCAAAGTTATGTCTTTGTGAAACTTTAAAGTTTCTTTTAACGGAACAATTGTGGCCAAATAAGACAATGATGGTGCACTTCTACACCGCCATCATTGAGCCCATCCTCACCTCCTCCATCACCATCTGGTACGTTGCGTATCATTCGCTCTGCAGAGAAGGTGATTGGCTGCAATCTTCCTTCTCTTCTGGACCTGTACTCCTCGAGGACTCTGAGGCATGCAGGAAAGATTGCAGCTGACCCCTCCCACCCCGGACACAAACTGTTTCAGACTATCCCCTCTGGAAGGAGGCTGCGGTCCATCAGGACCAAAACCTCTCGCCACAAAAACAGTGTCCTCCCGTCTGCAGCCTCATCAACAAGACCCGGGTCCCCCACTGACACTCCCCCCTTGCAAATGATACAAATGTCTCTGCACATGTAAATACTGTTTCATCTCGTGTCGGGCACAGACCTGGCATGTCGCACATATTTGTTGTTGATTGTTGATCTTTGTTGTTGTATATTTTATAATGAAAATATAATATCCTTCTTTATATTTGGAAAATAGACTGTAGCCTATAATTAACATGACTTACTGCTGAGTTATATATAAAATAAAGACATTATCTATTTTGCAATTATCCTTATGAATCTACATTATTTAACTTGCTGTGTACCAACCAATTCAGTACTTTTTACCTTAAAATACCTTTAAATGGCCAAAAAAACACATAAAACGCAGTATTCTACTTGCCAGGAAGTGATTGCAGCCTCTTCTTATTGACTTTGTCTTATTGATTCTGCCTCAAAATGACTTGATTTCATTTGGAAGAGTTATATTTGACAGATTATAAAACCCGAAATTGTCCCCCTTTTTTTTTTACATTCTATATTTTAATGACATACTGACCACCAAACCAAAAATGTCCCCGGTTTTCCATTTTCAGAAATCTGGTCACCTTACTTTATGAGGACTGAGTGAGTGTGCAGAGGTCCATTCAAACCAGCACTTTCTAGAAGACATTTCCATTCAGACTTATTACAGAGACAGACTGTTTTAAAGGATCCCTCCTTTAAAGTGAGAGTGAGAGTACTGCAGTGTCAGGTGTGACAGTGCAGCAATAGAACATTTTTTACATGGCTCACAAGTCAGGTAGGAGGGCCCCATAGCAGAATTTTTCTTAGGTCTGGTGGTGACGTAGGTATGTGTGCTTATGATCCGGTCAAAGCCCTTTCTGACATTCTTGCCAATAATAATGGGTTAAGCAACAGAAGCTGGTAAAGCAAATACTAACACATTTCATGCACTTTCAAACATTTATGGGGGCCTGTGCCCCAGTAGTGGTTTATATCTAGCAACGCCCCTGGACATGTCTGAAAAGATTTTTACCACTTGTGTGTGATTAGACATTGAAAAGATGTTTAATAGATGTCAATAGATATTATACAGTTTGTCTGTAGACATCTAGTTTACATTAAGATTATTCAAGGTTGAAAAGTGCATTTTGGGATATGAGTAAACAGAATCTGTACATATGAAAAAAAAACAGTTACTGTATTTACAGGGGTGTGCATTTTTCATGTCAAGGTTTTTCTGCATTTTTAAAATATGTAATGATGTTTTTATATAATAATCCTGGTCTATATCAAAGCTAAAGCATAGAGGCGATGTTGAAATGACGTCTATTGCTCAGCGGGAATGCGCATACATAAATGTCACTCTGTGTCATGTATTACCATGTCATGTCATTTAACAGCTCCATTTTTTGCCTGTCCTTTGTTCCCAGTTGATATTGTGCTGGTTACTGTGCTTCTTTTATGCCCTGAGACACTTGCCACTGGACTGATCCGATCCTTTTTATGTCCTTGGCATTCAGACACAGGGAAATGAGAGTAAATTGAATCAGCAGGGTGAGTGACAGAAGCATTATGGTTCGGGGTTTGCTCTCAGCAGCTACATTTCCAACAGGAAAGGAGGAAAAAAGATCGATCAGAGGGGCTTTGTAGCTCTTTTTCATTAGGATACACAGTTACTAGGGATGTAAATATATACAAGAACATTATTTGGATATAGAGAGATTATGCAGATACAAACAAGTCCCTCTCTAAAGTGAAAATCCACCCTGTCTAAATGCCCATAAATCCATTTAGAAATATTTGGGCAGTCAGAAAAGTTTACAATCAAAAGCTTTTCATTAGTTTCATCATGTCTACTTACTACTGCAAGTCAATTCTCCTATTTAAACAAACAATATCACAGACCAAATCAAGCAAAACCACAAAAAAAGTTGTCGCACTCGTATCGAGGCTGAAAAGTGGATTACATCAGCTACTGGAAAAACTTCGACCACAACTACCCATAGTGCAACATCCCAGATACGTCTTCACAGCCAACCATTTAGACCACAAAACAAACGTGAAAAAAGGAAACAATACCAACACCATTTTCTTCTTCTTTTCTTCTTCTTCTATAATAGATTTTTTTTAACTACATGGAAGTCAATCATGTTTCAAAAACAAAATGTAACTTCTCTCAATATCTACAAAAATGCAAACTTATAATAAAAAGAAGTCTTTTTGGAGTCATCTGTCTCAAGGCTAAGTCAAGTCCCAAGTCATGAATACCAAGTCAAGTCGTGTCTTTTATTACAGTCAGTGAAGCAAGTCTCACATCCTCAAATTTGAAACTTGACTTGAGTCAAGTCATGTGACTCGAGTCACCCACCTCTGTTAAACACACTTCAGACCGACTTTACATTCATCCAGGCCTCCTGCTATGTACAAAACCTCTAGTTTTTAAAGACAATCCACGCAATATGACCCTTTAAGCTAATTTGACTTTCCCACTGATAAAAGTAGTTAACAGTCACATCCTGCATTAGGTCTCACTTTACACTTTTGTTTTTTGTTGCTCTCCAAGTGCCCCTGATAGTTTGACTGTGTGTTTATTTCTGAAACATTTCCCTTTTGATTAGACTGTTGTATAAAAAGTAAGTACTTGCCTGGGAAAATAAAGAGAAAGAAGCAGAGTATATAATCTTAAGGTCAGCTATTAATTCACTTCTCCCTAAGGACACATCTGCCAAGGTCATTCGTCACCACAGCCCTGAGTATTTCTCACCTCTGAAGCAAATGAGCACCGTGTCATCTTACATCTGGGTGTGATGCCTTTTAATTTCTCAAAAGACCCATCCTGCTGTCAGAATCTACACTGTGAGTAAAGCAGTTCACTCCTGCACCATTCCAGGATCTGCTGAATGCAAGGGTAAATGCCAAAGAGAGCAAAAAGGATTCACACATTTGATGGTAATTCATGCTCTGCAAGGATGTTGTTGTTGGATGTTGTTTGGACTTTGTTTACTTTTGATTTTAATAGGGAAAAATGGCTCTCCCTTCTGTTAGTTACACGCACACACACACACACACACACACACACACACACACACACACACCTCTCACTTCAGCCTGCCAGTTGATAAAGTAATGTTAATTACTCGCTCTTAATCCTGCAGATACTGCAACTAAAAGCAAATGCATTTTTTGCAATCTCTATTTTATTTGTTCCTGTTGTGGTTATGTACAAGATATGCCACCAATATGCACCAATTTATATAAAGGGGAACACAAAATTCAGGTGGCCGGTGACAATTCAGTAAATAAAAATATAATTGAATATAATTCAGTAATCAGTAATTTTTTGTAATTGTTTTTTTAGCTTAAGTCATTTTTTTGGACAATGCAGATCTGTTTTCTCTATATTTGCATTGCATTGCATGTTTGCTTATTGTGCCAAAACTTTGTCATAGCACTAACATTTGTTATTTAACATTTCTTGTTGCTATTTTTCAGAACATTTTCAACAAATGCTTTCACAAATTGGTGGTGACATGTCCCCAGTGTAAATGGCACCTATGTAGTTGGTGAGAACAGACCACATCACTGGTTTTGATCAAAGGAAATGACTCAGCACTGACCAGCTTTCCACCCAAATGTAGCACACATTTAAAAAAAAATTCTAGAAAAACTGTAAAAGACAAATGCGTATTATTGTGTGTTCCTGTCCATTACTAAAATCCTTGAATTCTCCAGTCCGGTGCCATCAAACCATTGCAGAAGAAAAGGGTACAACAATGTAATAAAAAGAGCGCCTGTCAATCCTCATGTTATGAGGTGTATTTTTTCCCTGTGGTTTTCTGGTTCTTGCCATAATATCCTTAGTCCTGTGCTTTCGTTCATATTTAGTGTGATCCTGATCTGTGCACTTCTATGTTTTATCATTATGGTCTGTCTTAGTCCTTAGTCTTTTATCTCCATGTTTTAGTCTTGACTCCTGTTTGGTCCCGTCTCTGTCCGTGGCCTGATTTTGCTGTCTTTCCATGTTTTGTGTTTTACTTTGGTAGTTTTCCTGTGAACTTTACTTCCTGTTTTATTTTGGTAATGTTCTGTACCTGGTGTCCTTATCTAGCTTTGTTTGATTACCTGATGTATCTCAGCTGTGCTTCCCTCCCTGCTCGTTTACCAGTGTATATATTGTCCTCAGTTGTCTTCAGCCTTTGTCATGTCCTTGTGTCGTATGTTGAGTGTTCTTGCCTGTTCTTTCCCTTGTTCTTTGTGGATTACTCTGCCAGTGCTCTGGATTCTTGTTGCATTACTTCAGTTTTTGTCCTTGCCCTGTGCTTCACGTAAGCCTGTTTTGTTCAGTTTTGTGTTTAATAAATGTTTTTGAACTGCAACCTCTTCGCCTTTTGGTCTGCATTTGGGTCCACACCTCAGCTCCCTGCCTTCACTCAGCCCCCCTCCCCTGACACCTCAAACGAATGAAAACAATGTGGAAAGCGTGATGAAGAATTACATTTCTGGTAGTTTCTTGTATTAACTTGAAAAACATTAGTCTCCTAATCGCTCCTCACAGATCTGATGTTTTTTTTATTTTTATTTCTGACTTTTTGTTTGAAAAGCACAATTTCTTGAAGCCAAAGCTCTCAACCGTTTAATATTTAAATAAAGAATTATACTAATTATGTTTAACAGGTATAATGTTTACCATGTGTAATATTCCATATTTAAGCATTAGCTAATTAGCACCAAACAACAAACTGTTGACAGTGTTGGAAGTTTTGACCTTTTGCTGTTTTTGCTTTTGCTTCTAACTAATTATTTGCATGACCACAACAGGGTCTTATCACTAGCAAAGGTAAACATACTGTACAATGCTTTAAATAGTTTTAACAAATGACCAATGCTCTTGTTTCTCTGATGAGTAAAGTCTCAAAGCTGTTTAATTACATAGTACATAATAACAGCTAGAATTATTAAGCAAATCACCAGACTGACTGACTTTGATGACCCATCAAGCTATCTTCAAGTTATCTACAAAGGATCCAAAAAGCCACAAGGTATGTAACTGTTAGTAACAGCTCAAGGAGCATATGCAATTTATACATAATATAACTTAAGAGAGAAAGAGTTATTTTAAAGCAGTGGCAAACTGTCAGAAGGACCATTTGCAGGCCAACAGTATTTCATATCCAGACTTATTTGTGTTGGTGTACCTGTAAATAAGCAGAATATGTGCCTGTCTGTGCCCTCTGCCAATGACTAAGCCTGCACAGTAATCTTGTTACAGCTGCAGTGAAAAATGCTGGAATGGAACTACTTACTGAGTCTTGGCTGCAGAACATGATCTCTTCAGAACTTCAGAACACCGTGGCCCACCTTAATCAGCAGCTTGGTTGTAGAGGAAAATATCTCTCAACAATCTTAAGTAAATTGCTACTTCAAACAGGAATAGTTATATCTTTCTCCATTCTGTTTCATTTACAGCTTGGAGTTAAGATGACCTGAACCTAGCTATAGCCATAACTGAATGCATAATTACCTAATGCATAACTGAGCTTGGATAGAATACCAAAAAAATAAGCTTTTATCCAGAATCTGAAAAAAACATCCCATCAAAGCAAAATGAAGGATATGCTTATTAAAGTTGCATCAATCAGTATTTGTATATTAACAACAGATCAAATGACTATATAATGTGATGGTGTCGCTTGTTGAGATGCATCATCTTCTTTCAGCCAATTGTGTTGGCCTTACAACCGATTGTTTTTGTTCTGTTTTACTGCTCTCCTCAACCTCATATTCAGAAACAGCAGGGAGCTGTTTTCAACAAAAAAACCTAAAACCTACTATACTACTGCTTATTACCAAGCAACAGACTGACACATTTAGCACTCAGCTGTTAAACAGTGAAGCATTTAGCTGCTGAAGAGCCAGATATTTTCCTCTGCAGTTGGTGGAGACCAAAACGAGAGTGAATATTAGATTTACAATTGTCAGGTGGCCAAAGTCACAACTCCAGATATATGTAAATGTTGCTCTCTGTGTGCTGGATGTGTAAATAGGCAAATCATTCATCAATGCTGATGTTTCTGGCTATAATATTATTAAAAACTTATTTTTTACATCATCTCCACCTGAAAAGCTTATCCAGTTTCCTTACTGCTGGAACATATCCTGCCTTCTACACCATGCACCAAGAACCCTTCCCGGAACTGCTATTTTTCAGTGTGGTTGACATTATTGTTGTGTGTGACATTATCTTGTTGGGTGCCATTAAGCTCTCATAAGTTGATTTGTCAACACATTGTAATGTGCCAAGTATAAAAACATGAAGCCTGGGAGGACATGTATGAGAATAATAGCAGGCCAAGGGGGACATTGACTCATCCATCTATTAATTGCACTGACTGTTGTCTGCAGCCTGACATCATGAAAGAGAGAGCTGGTGCACAGCCAACAACAAACAAACTGAGTAAAGTGCATTCGCACAACATTTACACAACATCCAATATAATACTGTACACATGTGTGGGAATACATTTCTAGCAGGACAGCCTGGATACATGCATGTGTGCACACCCGTAGTAATGTTGATTGTTAATATGATTAAACAACTGATAGATGTAGTACATTTTCTATTGTTAAAGGCATAATGAGTAGGACTTTCCTTAAAAACCAACAAATAGACTCATACAAAAATAAATCCTCAGTGTAGTGGTGTCTGTATCTACAGAGACCCTGCCCTCTGCCTGCACTTACTTATTATTTTGCTTATTATTTTGTGTTTAGGACATTTCTGGGTTTTTTGTGAGCCCAGTGGTGATTCCACATCACAGTCAGGTCCGTCTTGCCCAGTGCGTCCTTTTGGCCTTGCTCCCTTGGTGTATTTTCTCAGAAAGAATACGTTACCAGATATTATAGGTGGGTGCAGGGGAAGCTGTGACAGTCATGACCAGTAACGTCGACTACTTTAATCCCCTTTAAACACTTATTTCAATTCCTCTGTGTGAAGATCCACTATGTTTTCTGTACATGATAGTGCAGGATTTCATTTAACACAGTGATCCCCACAATAATCTGCGATTAAATACCACCATAGTAATGTTGATATGTGGCCTCAGTTTGCTTGTTATTTTTACAGGTGAATTTACTTGATGTAAAATAATGATGACATGTGCAGCCAGGTTACTCTGGTTACCTGCTGCTTAGGATGGAGACACTGGGGGAGGGTTGGCAGAGTATGGACCTGAGGGGGTTAGTAGTGGAGGGAGATGTTGTAATTCAGTTTCTCCTGGAACTAACTGTTATCAACGTGTCTCGAACACGCTTGTTGATTTGCAGTATAAACTGTGTAGAATAATTTATCCACACAACACATTTGATGTGCACATGAGGACTGGGGTCTAGGAGCAGTCTGGTACTGGTTGCACAGATTTATCCAGTGGCACAGTGTAATTGTGCAACATCTCTCCAATTAGATGACTGCAGTGGAACAGATACCTGCTGCCTTCAGATGACTGTAATGCGAGTCGACACAGTAAAAGAAAAACCTTCTGTAACAGTCTTAAGGCTCATGCAGACTACACGACTTTCAGCGTCAGCCTATCGCCGTGTTGACTGTAACTTGCCGTCTTGTGACGGGAGTCTTGAAGTCGTTGCGGCGTTCACACTACGTGACTGACTGGTGACAGGGGGTGTCACACTGCGCGAGCTGGCAGCGGCTGTGTCACCCGACACTGGTCTCCAAACCACGTTTTGTCAAGAGAACACGTGAAATGAGGCGAACCTACATGAAACAGCTGTGGTTTGTTATTATAAAGATAGCAATTCTAAATACAAAGAATCTGGGAGAAAGAAAGGATTAGCACACACAGGTAGCAGGTATTGTCTGAGCTACAGAGAGAGCTGGAGGTGAGTAAAAAAGTGTTTTACGGTGAAAAGTAGCCAGCTGCCTGCTCTCATTGGCTGGATGTGGATGTCGGCCGACTCCTCCAGATATTTGGCATGCTGGATATCTGGCTGGCGTCTGCGATGTGTCAGCACTGTGTTGAGGAGCCGTTTTGATGCATCGTTGAGTAGTTTACACGTAACGATTGGCGACTATCGTGCGATCACTGATTTACCCCAGATCACAGCCTGACGGTCGCCTAGCTCACCAACCGGCAAATCGTGTAGTGTGAACTAGACTTTAGATGAAAGGGCTGGCCTGAATTATTCATTTCATTTCTGCATCACCGGCAATAATCCCATGACCTGAGATTTTGACCTGCTCTTTGCAGGCAGGCAGAGGACTGTGCGAGACTCGTTTTTTGCCACCAAGATTGCAGCTAGCTAGATTGGCATTGCCTACTGTAGTGCACTGCAAGTTACCAACATATCAAACTGGTGCAGGCGAGGAAATAACTTCATTGTGCCCTACCCAACACCAGTATAAATTCTGCATAAATGAGCCTGGGGATGTACAGACGACATGCAGCCTCACTCTCACTACTGGACCCTGTGTCCTCCTTTTCCATAGAGCCTTAGTTTTGGAATACTTACGCTACGCTATTTTATGTTCTGTGCCATTCATTTGCTATGGCCACCCACCTAGTCCAGTCCCACCTGGAGAATAAGAAGAATACATATGCAAATTCATTGATTTTAGCTCAGCGTTTAATACCATCATTCCCCAGTCCCTGACAAATAAGCTGAGCTCTCTTGGACTGAGCATCTCAATGTGCTTCTGGAATTTTAGACTTAGAGTAACAGGACACCGATGGTCAGAATCCTTGCTTGGACATCTTTCAAAGCTACTGTGAACACTGGAGCACCCCAAGGCTGTCAGTCCAACCTCACTCTGAAAGTCAAGAAGCCGAAGGAGGTAACTAACTTTAGCAGGGTTGGAGCAACTCACTCACCCTACAGGCTGGTGGTAAGACTGTGGAGAGTATACAGTTTTAAGCTGCTGGGGGAGCACATACCTTACAGAAACACCCTAGCACTCAGATGTTTCTACACTTTAATATACCATGTACCTAGACAGCAGTAACACTTAAAAGTGCATCTCATAACTTCCGACAGTTGTACTTCATCAGACACGGGATATCAAAGGTTGATCTCTAAATGCCTATATTAGCTTTTGATAGTAGCAAACGCACTACAGTAGTTACACAGAAGCCTCTCTGTCAATGTGAAGTACTTCTGTGTAATTAATGCTTTATTTAATATATTATTCACTATTTACATAATTGATCAGATTGTCTGAAGGCTGCATTAATAGAAAGTGACAGTTCTTAAAATGAGGGGTTTCACAGAGTAACGTGGTGGGTTCAGGAAGCCGAGCAGCTGAGTCTGTGCTGATTTAATACGGCGTTCTGCCCCCCCCTTCTCGCCCCAGAGTTGGATGGCATCGAGACCATCGGAGGGTCTTAATGAGCAAATCGAGTTATGTGAATCACCACCTGTACCCCATCAAACAAGATGATTTCAGCCTCAGAGTGAGTGAGGTCTGGCGTCGTTTGTCTTCCTCTTTGGTTTCCCCGGGATGACTGGGATTAAATGGGCCATATTTATCATCACTGACAAATGTAAGGGATATGGTCTACCTCTCGCAGCGGGGGACACTTTGATAAAGTCCAACCAAACAAATAATGCACTTTAGCCTTGCTTGGAAGGACAGTGATTCACATTTGCAGATTAATAATCCATGACAAAGAAAGTGGTTACACATATCATTGTTGGCACAAAAGCCCAATAAACCTGTAATAATGTCATCTGTAACAGTTAATCATCCATTCTTTGTTCATGTTGTACATCCGGAGTGTCCAAAGGCTGTGGTTCATATTTGATTTTAAATCAAGCATTCTATTCAAACTTTACTAATAATTACAGACTTTTTTTATATCTACATTTTGCCGATGTAAACACACACAAATGGCGACATGCAAACACGCTTTGACAGCAGCAATGATCCTGAACTGGTGTTAGCTGTTGGTGGAAGAGGGAGACCTTTGATGGCTAATTAGTGCAGGCAGCTGTCAGAACAGTAACGGCAGAGATTTGAAAGTTCTGATACTACAGTTATATTTATGCTTTCACAGCTCGCTTTATTCTCTCAGGGATTATTGGGTTGCCGAGGATGGCTCTGGAGAGATGGAGGAGAGGAGAGGGGAACATCAGGTTTCCTCTTCCCGTGCTGGATGTGACCACATTAATTATAGATCTTGGGAAGCAGCAGTTACGTTCATTCGGCATATTTTTAGAATATGAGTGGCTGATTTATTTCTTTAATCAAGACGACATGTGTCAGCTCGGTTCAGAAAAAGATACTGAAAGCTGCTTAAAGTTGTCAGACAGTGACATTTTGAGCAGGCTGAGGTGTAAGGCATCTATTTGTGAATTCTTGCCTGAGGCTAAAGGTGCAGGTGAGGGCCTATACTGTAGGCTACTGTGGGTTTCAAGTTGCTGTAATATTTAGAGTATCGGGTACAATCTAAAACCTCTCCAACCCTGATGACCAGGGATGGAAAGAACTCAGAAGAAGTAGTCTAACTTCAAATTTACTTAAGTAGAATTGATATCTAAAATGACCACAACTTCTTTAAATGCAAATAAGCTCTGCATTAAAAGTGAAATGCAGCACACTTCCCAGCACAGAATTTGCTTCCATCAAAGCAAGATGGAAATCATTCCACAGCGAGAAAGCTCAAGAACATGGTCTCTTAACTGATCATTTTTTCATAAACTGGGTAGTCTTAATGTCTTTTAATTATTAAATCTAGCCAGCCGTATTGAGTGGTATCATCAAACACAAAGCAAAGCATGTAACTGTTCTCACAAACAATCCAGGATGTGCATGCAGCATGGGGGTAGAAAACACGCTGCCACAATGTCATGCTTAATTATGGTAATTTTCAGCATGAAGCTGCTGAAAACTAGTCAAACTCCTATTTTAAGCAAATAAATTAAATTATTAAATGTAGATACTTGCCCTTGCATTTTCTAAATGTTTTACCACACACCTGTCTTGACAGCTCTGTTTAGCTACCATGACTCATGGAATTCCAGTGAGAAACAGCAGCTACTAGCAATAATAAGGCTAACTGAGACCACACAGAGTTAGCTCTACAGGAAATGAGAAATGAGCTGTGAGTGTCCCAAAAAATGAACCTGCAGCATATGTTCAAAGCACAGAACCCCCCGCACTCAAACAAAATTAGCATTTTTAATGTTAGCATAAAACTTCAGAGCAAAACCCTCATTGTGGATATTATTATATTAATAAATATTTTCAGCATGTATCCTGGAGTTTCTTCAAAATATAAAATTTATCAGACACACAGGATCATGAAAATAGATTTTTTTTTCCTGAAATATTTTAAGCATTGTAACATCCTGCACTTTCCATCCAAAGCCATCAGTCTGCACCTCCATCAGCTGTCATCAAATACCAGACTGACACTATATGCATGTTAAAAACATTGATGATAAAGCCTGACAGACATTTGCACAATTCATTTAACAGCCATAAACACGCAGTAATGCTAGCTGTCTTATCTTATAATGGACTGAGCTAATAGCTAATTCTGCACTCTGAGCTAACAGTGAACCTCCCTTATATCGAAATAACTTTAAGGCCCAAAAACAACATTTCATGCTGATCTAACCATAAGCTCTCAGTCATTTTGGTTTGTTTTCTACCCCTCTTGTGCACGCACACCTCACTGTTGACGTTCAGAAACCCGAATGTAAACCCTGTAACATCACAATATCTCATCAGACCCTTTGGCTAATTCTAAAATTCAGCAGGGGCATACACACCTTTACAAATCTACTCTGCCATGTTTACTGTAAAGGCACTCACACTGCTACAGAGGGTGACAACAGTGTGTTCACCTTTTCTCTTTCTCGGTGCCATCATCTTAAAGCTCTTATCAGTGATTTTAGAACACTTGTGGTGAGTGCACCAAAGTGCTTCTGAGCACTGCCTTTTTTTTTGGTAGAGTACTGAACATTTTTTCCCCTTGTTTTTTTCCTTTTGTGGGGCCACCTTTGAGTAGATTAAATACAGCATCCTTTCAGAGAGCCACACAGGGCCACAACATGTAGAGGGTCTTCAAGAAGCCTGAAATTAAAAGTTTTTAAAGATTTTCTGTATGTGCAAAAAACCCAACTATTAATTGTGTTAAGTACATCATTAAATTTGACTGTATAAATAGTTTTGCAGACTATTTGGAACCACTTGGTGAATCGCAGGTCAGTGAGAAGCCAGTAAACACGGCTTCGGTTCAGCTGTACATGTTGCCAACCAGCTTAGCAACATAGACTGGGGCAAGAGTTTCAGAGTGGTGAGTTATTAATCTGTAACAAGAGTATCTTTCATCCATAAAGTTTTAACTGAGCTCTGTCTCTACATCACAGGAACAACTTTATGTCCACTGACTGCCTGGAGGGTAGCTAGTGTTTGGAAGGGAGAGGAGATGTGTGCTGCAGCTCAGTGTTTTTCCATTGGTGTTTTTGAGGGCGTGTTGGAGTAGCCGCTTGGCGAGCGTTATATGAGGCGCATTTTCCTTTCATCCCGTCAGAGGGATGAAAGGAAAATGGCTGGACTACAAACGAGCTGTTTTCAGGCAGTTCAGAGCAGACTCCCTTTGGGCTTGACTTTGGGTTTTTTCACTTTGCAAACCTAGTACATGCACAAAAAAGATATATAACTCAATAAAGGAGAGGGAAAAAGCCAAAAAGCATAATACCACCTCTTTAAATATTTTCTTCCCCATATTTCCCCAAACTTGTGCAATGTCACGACTCATAGGTTAAGTGTTTCTTAACACCCCTAATCTGAGCCCTTACATGTCCCCACCACATTACAGCACAAAGTGAAGCCCTTGGGTGTGTGCCATGCCAGAGTGACAATGATGATAATTAGTTCCATTAAGGTTATTATAAAGTGAGACTGTCCCCCACTGCTGATGATCACTCACTGTTACTCACAGGTTATTTTGTCTGCATTGTGTTGGCTAATCCCATGCTGCTGTGAAAATGACTTGTAGTCTACTTGTACTTGAGTATGAGTTGTGTACTCCATGGCCACCTCTGATTACCATGGAGTCAGTAAATGAGTGCGAATGAGTGCACTGACTCACTTGCACTACTTATCCGTTAGGGGTGGCAATCTCTGGGCACCTCATGATTCGATTCGATTTCGATTATAAAGTGATTATCGATACATCTTCATGCATTATTTTTTCTATACAGGATCCCTGGATAATTACTAAGCATTTAATTTGCGCATTAAAATCCAAAAGAAACATCTCCTAATTAGCTTAAAAGGACTAGTTTGCATCCCTACTTTACTTTATATATATATAAACAGACACACAGTGACCTACACTGCACGTTTACTACCAGACTGAAACTTACTGCTAACACATTATATGCTAACTTTCAGTGTCGTATTATGCTGCCCGCTCTCTTCGCACTTGCTCAGCCTCAGACACAGGATACAAAGAGAGCTGCCGAACGTTGAGTGTTACCATGCTCGCGGTGTGCAAGTTAAAAGCATTACTTGCGCATTGATGTTAATGATTGTGTGACATTTTAGTAGGGTGGTTATTCATTCCGCAGCGGTGGTGTGCGGAATACAGGGGAACACCGGTGGTCTCTCTGTTGTTTGCGCTCCACAGACGGTCCGGGCGCTGCACTTCCGCGATTTCCGCTTTTTGCATTCCGTCAACATTACGTTAAGAATTAATATTTAATAATTGATTTTTAGACATTTGTTAATCGATTCATAATCTTACACGTCCACATCGCGATGCATCTAAGAATCGATTATTTCTCCCACCCCTATTATCCATGGCACATGCCACTCAGCTGGTTTGGGGGAATATTACATTTGGTACACATGTTATAGAAGCATGGTGTTAGGTGAGGGGTGTGTGTTTTTTGTCCCAGTCGAACCCTGCTCCCCCCGTAAAAGGTGCAAATGGTTGCATGGTTTTCACCCCAATAGACAAAAGTAGTTAGTTCAAAGGTTTTACGCTAAATGTACCCTTCAGCGTCCGTATAAAACGCCCCCGTTTGCTACGTTGCAGCAACACACATTGCCGATGTGCTAACAGGTTGGGTTAGTCGGTCGACATGCACAAAGTCAGTGACTTAGGTTTAGGTACTAACATTTCTGATGGTTGTGGTAAGGGTAGGGGCTTTGGGGGGCTGTCAACACCTTTATCACGAACGTAGCTACCTAGCTACCGCTAGCTAACTTCCACTCTCTACGGGACGCCCTAGAGCGATCTCATAGTGACACTGAAGGGTACCTTTAGCGTCAAATAACTACGCTTTGTCAGTCTTTCTCAAATTGTCGGTATATGACGCCCTGAGATGAGAATGGGCTGTTAAATCTGATAAACTGACACCGCTTTGGATAAGGCTGAAGACTACAAATCTGAAAATGAAATTTAAAGTGGTCAGTTCATATCCTGCTCATAATTGTATTTAGGGGTTGTACCAGAACAGGTTTATATGATTGAACACAATTTTTTGTCATACTGTTTATTGCTGCAGAACCTCTCTCTCACCCTGTGTTTTGAGGGATCCATTTGAACTACATCTTTGTTGGGAGTTGCGCAGTACCTACTTAAGGACTACTAGCCAATCAGAAGCAGAGTAGGGCAGGTCCCGAAAACCTGTAACCACGGCTTTGGTTCAGCTGTACATGTTCCCAAACCCAGCTTCGCAACCTAGACAAGCGAAGAGTTTCAGAGTGGGAGGTTAATAATTTGTAACAAGTTTATCTTTCATACATAGCGTTTTAACTGTGCACTGTCTCTACATAACAGTAATAACAAAAGTTTGTGTGCCACACACGCGTTACATAGTGAAGCAGACAGGTTATGTAAGTAAAGGCTGAACTACAATGGTCTATTTTCAGGCAGTTCAGGAGGGTTGGACTTTTAGCTTTTTCACTTTGCAAACCTATTACATACACAAAAAATTAATTAATTGATTAATAACACAATAAAGGAAAATGAAAAAGCCAAAAAGCATGAAATGACCTCTTTAAGAGTGCCTGGATTTTTGCACTAAACCCCTGCTTGTCAATCACTTTTCAAACACTGCCCAGTAGAGGAGGCCTAACAATTACATTAACATAAACACACTTCTAAATGTCTTACTTCTGTAAAAGCAATACACTAAATGGAAATGTAGATTTAGACGTTGTCAGCACAAGGGTAAAAATTTATGTGTCAGTGGACTGCAAAACAGTTTTGAGGTAACTTACTGTACATTTTATTCATTTTGTCCAATTTGTCACTTACACATTAATGCACTATTTCAGTGGACATTTCAGTCAATCAGTACTTTCAAATGTATTTCCATGTGGACTTCCAAAAGGACGAAATAATGACAACAAAAATATAAAAGCATGGGTTGGTCAGCCAAATAAAATCTCTGTATGGAAAGCACAGTCTCATTTCAGCTAATGGGATAATGGTATGTAATAACCAAACAGCAATTGTGTAAAGGAGAGAAATCAGTCTCTAAAATCAAACTCACTTCTGTCCACACTGGAGTAATGCCAGCACATTATCTGACTGCAAGTTGTAGTTTGTGCCATTCCCATGATATGGCAATTTACTTCTTTGTATAATATATTTCTTGATAATATTTATTAGATAAACAAGCATCAACTGTGTTTACGCTTAGACACTGTTTGCCAGAAATGCCTGTCTCTTCATAGCGTATCCATTAGATAGAGCTGTGTGACTAATGGATGAGAAAGCAACGAACCTGTCTTTTGTGGATGCATTTTATGAGGCAGTGCTCAGGGACTCTCCCATTCTCACATGGCGCTTCAGAAACGATGAGGCCATTAGGACTTGGCAGAGAACATGATACATCCTAAATCTAATTTGTTTAGTCCAGGGATTAAATTAACTCATCTAAGAGCTCATTTGCACAGGAGAAGATTAAGTCCAACCCTCTCACTGGTGTTTCCTAGTGTCACCTTGGGTGGAATTTCCTCTAAATGTGGTGCAAAATGATCAATACCCTGAGTAGTGTAAAATGGCAGGTGACATCCTCTGAAGGGGAGATGTGATAATGGATCCCACACCACGTCTGACACCAGCAGCATGTCACTAGCCTCTTCCTCCGATCTCTCCTGCGGTCTGCGCGAGGTGTATCATATCAGCTGATTGTTTTCAATGTGACTTTGATTGATATCAGAGCCACACTGTTGTCTAGTTCACAGACCAGAAGCTGGCTCTCAAGGGGTATCAGTTACCTGCGAGGCACCACATTACCTTTGATACAACTATACTTTGATACATGTGATGGCATCAATATACCCACCATCCGCCCCATCTACCTATCCGGGATTTGTCATGTTCTGTAGATCAAAGGGAGTGAATAGAGTCACTCAGCTTTGACAGATCAATACACCCCTCTGGAATGTGTCCTACAGTATGACAGTATGAGCGATTTCTCTGTATCTTCTTATATTTTCTCCATTTTTTTAACCATCAAGTGGAAGAAACTGGCGCTGCTGACGTTTCATTTGCTTCAATGATGGTTGGGTAAAAGTCTATGAGGGTAGAATATTTTAAAAGGGGGACAAAGAGTTCAAAGCTGCAGTAAAAGTCACTATTCACTGTGGAATACAGAACGAGTGCAAAAAAGATACTGTACAAGATATGTCTTTTTCAAGAAAAAGACATTTTACAACTTTGTAAAGGTACCTTCTCAGACAGTGCTTACTGCTGCGCTTTCTGCCCGTAGACGTCGATGCTGTGTATTGTAATTGGGTGGCAGCATGGTGCCAATTACCAGCTAAATCTGTGCAGAGCCGACTTTTACCATAGAGCTTTCTCAGCCCAATATCCCCTGAAATTACATTCACTGCCAACGTTCAAGGAAGTAGAGCCAAGTAGAGAGGAGATTGGGGTCATGGGTGGGCATGTAGCGAGTCCCACTTTGATGTAGTAAACTGAGCTTTGTGTTCTGTCCTGGGCCAGATAACATTTGCCTTTTTATCAACCGTAACCACAATTTTTTCCTAAGCTTAATGAAGTGTTTAGTTGCCTAATGTAAAGAAAAACATAGAAGAATATAATCCAGGGTTTTGCTAAACAACCCTGTCTCCTGGAAATTCCATTTTTACAGTACTAAATGGTTGTCTCAATTACATTGTGGTGACTAATGTAATGACTGCCCAGATTGTGTTCTGAGCCAACATTTTAGGATGAATTGAGCATTATATTTATCGTCACAGTTGCAGGGAGATGGTTAAGACTGCTGCAGTACAAACTTTATATGTGGTAAAGTTGGGGTACCAAAGCACTTAACGTTACACTTACTTACTTACTTACCTAACTTAACATTAGGGAAAGGTTGTGGTTCCAGTTAAATGGTAATAACAAAAAGCACATTGTGCACTGGTGACCAGTCCAGGGGATTACCTGCCTTTTAAGATATACTAATATTATGTTGTCAAAATGTTGTTAAACGACCTTTACCAAATAATCCAACTTTGAAACAGGGGTCAAAGCAGCGAAGCTGAGAGATCCCTAATGTTTTGTTCTCATTATTCTTTCTTTCTCCTTCTTTTTCTCTGCTAAAACTATTCATGCGTCAAAACGTTTAAAAATTGGGTAGCAAATTTACAACCACTACTCAGGTGCATAAATGACACTCACTGACTTAATAATAATAGTAATAATCAAGTTTTCATTTTTTGCAATTATGTCGAATAGTGCTTTGCTTAGAGTCATAATTTCCCTCCATTTAATCTCTCAATTCATCTGCATCTTTGCTGTAATGGTCTTCTGCTCTAAAGATTTTGCGACTTTTTTCAAATTCATCAAAATACGTTATGCAAATCAAAACACTGGCAGGATCTATGGACTCACTGACCTAAATTTATCAAAGGAATTTTGATACTTCAATCCATTTTTCACTTTTGTGTCTTTACGTAATAATTTCACATAAAAGCTCTAAAATCAAATTTGGCATAAAGGGATAGTTCGTTTTTTTAAGTGCGGCTGTATGAGGTTCTTACCAATAGTCAGTGTATTACCTGCACTAGATCGCAGTCAGCATGTCCCCAGTTGGGAGAAGCAGAGCTGTATTGGCACAAAAGCTAAGCAACATACTGCTGTTGACAGGCTCAGCATCTAATGTGTTAGCTACCTAGCAGAGGTCCCGCCGAAAATTTTTACATCAGTTCAAGTGTGTGCTATGTGTTCCATATTTTCAATCCCGTCAGACTGCCATTTCCTTTGGAACTGTATTTTCTTAACCATATTCCTACATATAAGCACAACTTGGCTGCACTCTGTATTTTGCTGAGATCAGATGTTTGGGTCAGACCTTCAGCAGTTTAAAAGGAAAACCTAAATGCTTGACGTGATGAAATGCCATTCACAGTGGATACAAGGGGATACCTTTTCAAACCAAAGTGTATAAGAAGAAGTTTTGCAGAAGAACACTGATTGGGCAGACAGAAAGGAGATACTTCTGGGGAAACTGTTGTATTGTAAGTTGTTTCATTTAATTGTAGGTATTTAGCACTGTCTTAACTCACGGTTGTGTACAGCAGTACTCTTCAAGTGTCTATCTGGCTTATTTGGCCGTGGTTTTACATAATCCTCTACAGAGAGGTGATCACTGCAAACACAGAGTTGTCTCTATGCTGCATGTTGAGTATTTATGTCTAGATTTAGTGCAACTAGCCACAGCTTTCTAAGCCCAATATCATTCAAAGGAACATGGTGAAATCTGACTGAAATGACTGCCTGACAGCAAGGTACAGCACTGAAAATGTCAAACTCACATGTGGGCAGGACTAATTGGAAGTTGCTATTTAAGCCTGAAATAGGAATGGGTTGATCAGAAGTTGGTATATTTGTTAGAAAACTATTTATAGAACAGCTTTGGACTTGAGTTCCTATATTCATAGTTTATTAGAAAACAGATATTGACACATTTTGCTCTAATGATACTCATACTAAGTAAATTATTGTAAAAAGTACATTATCTGTGCCTTGTTTCAGCCAAGTAAGTCAACCCTACTTATTACAATAAATGTACATTTTTAGGCATTTCACTTTCCAAACTTTAGTACTGTATGCACTGAACCAAAGGGTCTTTATCACTATAAAGTGTTAGGTTCCACTGAAAAGGATTCAAGTGCGGACACAAAATGGTATGAGGACACAGGCTGAATTTAAGGGGACTGGACACCACAGGTTTCAACTGGGATCCGTGGAAGGTGGGGTGAATCCTCATTGACCGAGGTAATTGGAGTCTGACAGCTGAGGGATTTATGATTCTTTCAACAGTATAGGGACCAATGAACCGAGGTGACAGCTTTCTGGACTCTGACCTGAGGGAAATAATTTTGGTAGATAACCAGACCTTCTGACCTTGCTTATATTCGGGGGCCGGGACCCTATGTCGGTCTGCCAGGTGGCGGTTGTTCTCCGTAGACCTGAGGACAGCGGCGGAGGTGGTGTTGGACCGACGGCACTGTGAGGACACTCTCTTGAGCCGGGAACAGGGGGGGTTGGTAGCCCAGAGAGGCCTTGAAAGGTGACAGGCCTGTGGCCGCACTGACGAGGGAATTGTGGGCGTATTCGACCCAAGCCAGGTGAGAGCTCCAAAAATGGGTGGTCTGGGCAGCGACACATTGTAGGGACGCCTCCAGGTCTTGGTTGACCCTCTCAGCTTGTCCATTTGTCTGAGGATGGAAACCAGAGGAGAGACTGACAGAGGTGCCCAGAGACTGACAAAACTCACTCCATACCTTGGAAACTGTGGGCCTCTGTCCGACACGATATCCTGGGGAATTCCATGAAGGCGGAACACATGCTGGACGAGGAGGTCAGCGGTCTCACGAGCTGTGGGCAACTTGGGTAGAGAGACAAAGTGGACAGCCTTGGAAAAGCGGTCAACAATGATGAGTATGGTGTTGTTACCTAGGGATGGGGGCAGGCAGGTGACAAAGTCCAGGGCAATGTGAGACCACGGTCGACCAGGCACGAGTAACGGACGGAGCTCACCGAAGGGGGGAGGGGGGGTGGGGGGGTTGGGGATGAGATGATTTCTCCCGGGCGCAGACCGTGCAGGCTGACACGAACCGTGTATCGGCCTCCATGGTGGGCCACCAGAAACTCCTCTTCAGCAGGGACAGGGTCCTCCGGTAGCCGGGATGGCAGGCGAAACGGGAGTTGTGGACCCACTGCAGGACATGAGAGCGGACTGGATCGGGGACAAACAAACTGTTAGCAGGACCGTTACCTGGGTCCGGGTGGGTACGTTGGGCTATATGGCAATCTGGGCCTCTGGCGGCCAGGAGAAAGGTGATTTGGTGGAGGTTAGTCTGGTTAGGGGGGCTGCGACCCTACTGTAATCTCTGATAAACCTACGTTAGAAGTTAGCGAATCCCAAAACTTGTTGTAACTGTTTGCGGGAACCCGGAACTGGCCACACAACCACAGCCTGGATCTTGGCTGGGTCTGCCTGCATCTGCCCCTGCCCAATGATGAAGCCCAAAAAACTCACAGAACTGGAGTGGAATTCACACTTCTCGGCCTTGACATAAAGCCTGTTCTCCAGCAACCGCTGAAGAACCTGGCGGACGTGGGAAACATGCTCAACGGGATTCCTGGAAAAAAATCAAAATATCGTCCAGGTATACAAAAACAAAATGGTTCAAGAAGTACATCATTCACCAGGTTTTGAAAAACTGCGGGCACATTAGTTAAACCAAATGGCATTACCTGGTACTCAAAGTGGCTGAGCGGGGTGTTGAAAGCAGTCTTCCATTCGTCTCCCTCCTTTATACGCACCAGGTGGTAGGCGTTGCGAAGATCCAGTCTGGAGAAGACTGTGGCCTGCTGCAGGGGCTCAAATGCAGAGTTGATCAGTGGCAAGGGATATTTGATTTTAACAGTTATGTTGTTGAGGCCACGGGAATCGATACAGGGCCGAAGGGACTTATCTTTCTTAGAAACAAAGCAGAACCCTGCACCAACGGGAGATGAAGAGGGGCGGATCAGACCAATCTTAAGGGAGTCACGGATGTATGTCTCCATGGCCACCCTCTCAGGGCGAGAGAGGTTGTAGAGCCTGCTGGATGGAAGTGGGGCATTAAATAAGATGTCTTCATGGTGGTTTCCAGATAACACTAGTTTGAGGGGTTTGGTAGACTCTGTAACATGGGCTAGGATGCGGCCATCTATGGCCCGGGCAGTACAGGGCTCAGGGAGTGGTTCTAGGGGGAAGTTAGAATGAATGGCCAGACTTCTATCAATAAAATTACCCTCTGCATCGGAATCAATAAGGGTTTGGAGTGGCAGGGAAATCGAGGGCATGCATAAAGTGGCAGGAATTAACAGTGAAGGGGTTTGTTGGTGGGGCTAAGGTGTTGCCCCATCAGTAAGCCCACACCTACTGAAGGGCCCGTCCCTTTGGCCGAACCGGGCATGAGGAAACAAAGTGACCCTTGCCGCCACAATAGAGGCACTCACCCTGACTGCATCTGCGGGAGTGTCCGGTGTCAGCCGAGCCCGACCCAACTGCATGGGTTCTGGTAGAGAGCTGGAAGTGGGTTGTGGCCCCATGGCAGAGACTGGGAAGGGGGGAGAATCGTAGGTGAGTGGACGACATACTGAGGGTCTGAGATGGGGCGGTTAGCACGCTCCCGCCACCATTCACGCAGGTGGTTGTCGAACCAGATAGACAGAGAGATTAAAGAATTCAAACTGGAAGGCTCATCCCGTGAAGCTAATTCGTCCTTAACTACTTCATTTAGTCCCTTCCTGAATGCACCCCGCAGCGCCGCATCATTCCAGCCTGCGTCAGCGGCCAGGGTTCTGAATTCCACAGAGAAGTCAGCCACAGTGTGGGCTCCCTGCCGGAGCTCCAACAGGTGGCGGGATGCGTCACCGCAGTGATCGGGGTGATCAAAAACCTCTCGGAGCATTGCCTCAAACTGGAGCAGAGACAGGGCTGTAATCGGGGTATTGACACTTACTGCTTCTGCCCAGGCTAGTGCTCTCCCTCTTAACAGGCCCAGAATATAGCGTACCTTAATAGGGTCTGAGGCGAAGGTCCGCAGCCATTGGGAGAACACCATGGCACACTGGAGCAGGAAACCACAGCACAGGGAAAACTCTCCAGAGAAAGGCTCAGAATCGGGGGCGTAGGATTCAGTCGAAGCAGAGGGCAGGGGAGCGGGTCTTGGAGCTGATGGCTGAGTAGAGGAGACTAATTGCAACAGTGCAGTTACTTGATCTGATAGGCGAGCAATTTGTTTGTGAATACCTTGTTGTGCGTTCATAAGAGTCCGGATGGTTTGGTCATGTTCCCCGAGAAGGATTCCTTGGCTGGAGAGAACAGATTGACCCCTCGGGGCAGCTGCCGTTGCGTCCGTGACATCCATGGTGTCCGCTGAATCCATCTTGGCCAGTTAGTACTGTGCGGACATAAAACGGTATGAGGATACAGGCTGAATTTATTAATGTGCACAGAGAAAGCCAAAGGGTTGGGGAGGTAGCGGGGAATTCCAGGCACGGACAGAATCTGACAACGGTGTTTCTGGACTCTGTCAGTGCAGACAGACAGGCTGGCGGGCTAAGAGCAGATAGGCAGCAGAATCAATGGGCAGGCAGGCAGACAGGGACTCCACACACGGGGTAACTGTGATACGGAAAAACAAGACGTTAGGTGAGATCGCAGGAAGCACTCAACAAGATATGTAGAGTGGCCGGAGCAATATACCACTGTAGGTAAACTGACGAACTGGCGACAAGTAGGAGCTGAACCAGGGCTTATAACTGCAGGAGTTGATGATGATGATCCACAAGTGCGGAGCACTGCAGGTGGAGATGAGCCAGGCCCGGACACGCCCACACATACAGACAGGACTAGACAGACAGGACTGACAGGGAAGGGGAAAAACTGAGAACACAAGGAAGGGAGGAGAGGGCGAAGCCAAACCATAACACAAAGTGCATTTGAAACTTCATAAACTTCCCAAAAGAAAAGGCTGAGATTTTCCCTTTAACTTTATATACAGTTTATTAAGTTGATCTTCGTTAGTTAGAAATGCATGTTGGTGAAGCTCCAGCACTTGTTGTAAATTAATTGCAAGCCAACAAAGTATGAACAAAACGCAAAATATGTCCACGCTCTCATCTGTGATATTTGCACACTCTATCTTTTCTAAATAAAATCTAACCACAAACATATCTGGTCAAACTGTCAAACAATACTATTTGGTCTTCATTTGTTCATTAATAAATCAAACAAAGATTTTATACTATGTGAAAATAATTTCTTTATTGTCATAAAATGTGGAAATGACAGGTTGGACCTTGGCATGACGAGATGGACAAAGGCTTTATGGCCCTGCGATTAAAAAATCCAAAAACACATCATGCCACTAATGATGTGCGATACCACTTAATTCCTACACGATCCAATATCAAGTAATACCCAGGCTGATATTGCCGATACCAATACTTTTTACATATTTTATTTCTAGTTTAATGTGACCTCCCCCCTCCCGTTTCTGTATTTATGAGAGAAATAAGGAGTAGGCTGTAGCCTTACCAATTCAAAATAATAGCTGCATAATGACAAGACATCAAACTACTGTCGTATTCTTTAATTATAATAAAAATATCCTGCTCAGAACTGCTGCTTCATAATATCATCCTATTATTGTGACAGACTTAATCTTAGCAGTTTAGCAAAGTTTGCAGTGTTGCTAAAGTATTATACTGTCTCTGTTCACACACATCACACAGAGCAACATTATTACCTTCACAGCTAAAATACAGCCAGACGTGACTGTTTTTACAGTTAGCCAGAGTCAGTATTCATTGCAGGGAAATGTAAAGGGCTGCAGCAGCTCACTTCAAAGAAGCTCCGTCACAGAGCCACAGCGCAAGCATGACTTTGACAGGCGGAAGGAAAAGTAGTTCCTATCAACCGAGTAGCCTATAATTAGACCATCCTGGTGACAGTAAGATACTTCTGATAAAACACACACTCACTCCAAAGTTTAGATATCGATCCTTTTATATGAGTATCGATCCTAGAGCAGGAAACGTTTTTTTTTGTATTATTAATTAATAATGATTTGGGCTGTTGGGAAAAATAGTAATTTTAACGGACTGAATGATATATTTTTAAAAAAAGTTATTGTTTTCATTTCATTTTGGGGATACAATCAGTTCTCTCTGTCATTGTCATTGCTCTTTCAAATAGCCTAGGTTTTGTTCTTTTACATTTGCACAGCTGAATTTTTTTAAATAGGTTGTTTTAATTACGTAGAAAGTTTGTAAAATGTTGTTAAATCATGATTATCAAAAGGCCTGCTGGTACCAATATTTCCAAACAAAATCCATATTGCCCACTCCTACTACATTAAAATAAAGCATATATGTGTGCAATAACTGTTTAAATATCTTTAAAATTACAAGAATGGAGGGAATCTAAGCAAATGTCCTCCATGTAATGTACCATGTCCACCCTGTCATAGAAGGATTGATGACAGGATGGACCATGACTGTGTACTGTTTAGCAAATATATGTTGAATTTCTAAAAAGGTTTTTCTAATCTTTCTTAATATTTATATTTCACTATGACAGGATGGACATGTTAAGCTTGACAACATCCAACTACAAACACAATATGATGAAAATTGATAAATAGAAGTGTAGAAATGTTATGTACTTCCATCAGTTGTTTAAACCTCCTTGAACAAAGACAAATTGCTGATGATGATGTAAATACATCGGTCTGTTTCTTAAAGAGGCAGTTACCCCACAATGACAGGGTGGGCAGAAATTTCAGGGACATGCGCAAAATGTTTATTATTATATTGAAAATTAAACATAAATTATCAAAATGACTTCTTTCATGAACAAACTTGCTAAGGACCATTATTACAAATGAAAACTATCTTAATTGTGTGTAATTAAACCACTTATTACACTAATTGAAGTTAGCAGAGCAGCATGTGGGACATACAAAAACCACACGCACCAAATCAAAGAAAATGGTATAAAATGAGGGAAACATATTTCTAGTGACGAATCATTGTACTGATGTGTGTAAATGTTTGGTCATTTATAATAAAACCTCAGAATTCATGTTCATGATGATAATTCTGAGAAGGACACCAAAGGCACTTTATAGTGATACTGAGCCAAAAACAATTGTACTGTATGCACAACATTTTCTTTTTTGCTCAGTTTTGGATCAAATGTCACCAAAATATTTGACAATACACCCGAAACCAGCAGAATGATGTGTGAAATATTTCTGAATTCGATCACCAACATTTTGCCTGTTGTAAGTGTTTTAAGTTTAAGCAGACACAAAAACCCCAGTGTGGTGCATGAGATGTCATTGCCTCAACTTGTGAGAAGGGGTGCAGAAGCCTGGTCTCATTGGCTCAGGCAATAAGTCTTCTCTTTGGATATAAATGTCCAAGGTTCAAATCCCCAGGTGGCCAAGTCCTGCTTAAAGCAATGGGGAAATTCATATATGTAGGTTGTTTTCAAGTGCTCATTGAGGACATGTTAAGTCAATCATTGCCAATTCTACTTAAACCCAGTTAAAATGTCTTCTTCTAATTTTTCTCTACTAAAAACCTAAAACTTAGAAACACCGGCTGGGCTGCAAATTCCACCCACTACTCAGGCACACATAATGACACTCACTGACATCAAGGTGACGCTGTAATAATCAACTTTACATTTTTGCAATTATCTCGACAGCGGCTTCGCTTAGAGTCAAAATTCTTTAATCATTTTTATCTCTCAAATCATCTGCATCTGGTCTTCTGCTGTGAAAATGTCAGATTTTGCAATTTGCTTGGACCCCCATCATTGCCACTTGCGGCAATATTTTATTAATAGAATAGAAGAATCATATTGGCTTCAGCTGGTTCCCGTGGTTGCTATGGTCACATGCAGTGAGAAGCGGCAAGCTGGAAAAGTTTGACAATTGTAAACTAAGGTAGCAGCAGCCAATAGCCATTTACATACACAGTGGCAGTCACCCTCTCTCTCCTTGATGCTGCTGTCTGACTCAGTGGCAGGGCTAAAAAGAATGGACCTGATTCAAGTCACAGCTAAATTAAATCTTTTCAATCTGGCTTTCCTTTTTTACTTATCCATTTAGCAGTAAAAGTAGCTAAGGGTTAGGAGAAAAAGGAAGTAAATGAAAGCATAATGTAAACCAAAGAAGGTGAACTATTCAATTAGTTGGCTTAGATTTTTTAAATAGTGATACGTTTGTTTTTAATGGCCTGTTGCTTTTTTTCGTACATGTGCAGTAATCCATTTTTGGTAAAAATGGATTACTGCACATGTTTACCAGTGGAGGTGAAGTAGTGGGGCTAAGAGACGGAAGCACGACCTCTCTCTCTCTCTCTGGTACAGTGCAAGGCAATGCTAGTGGGTTCCCACATTACAGAGGCTCCCTGGGCATTTTGATACACATTGTTTGGGGTTAAGCTTGACCCATATTTGGATCTTCCCCTACAGTAATTGTAATTGCAATGTAGTCTCTATTATCTGGATATCTATTATCCAGAATGGTTAGTCTTGACTGTAACTGTAAATGGTTTGCACTGGTCTAGCACTTTTCTACCTCGACGGACAAAGGTCTTTACAATTTGCCTCCCATTCACCCTTCCACACACACACACACACACACACACACACACACTCACAGATGGTGGCCCATCTTTCACATTCAATGGGCAGGCCAGTTCAGTGTCTTGCTCTTTGTCATGTGGCCATGAGAAGCTGAGAATCAAACCGTCAATCCTGCGATCAGTGGACGAGTATCATTATCTGTACAGTACAGTATCAATGGACAAAACATGCCACAACTTGTCTCTGTACTGTAGATAAGTTGTACTGTTTCCAAACATGCCATTGATTACACAATCACATGCTTCATGGGTTGTATATATGTGATTGTCGCATTGCTGCATGCTGATGTATTCTTGTCTTGTCAGCTGAACTACATGTCCCCACATTGCATCAGTCTTACTGTAGACAAGCATGCACAAGTGGCAAATCAGCCTAATGCTATTCAGCTATCTAGAGGCAATCACAAAATGAGCATGCTGACCAAGCCAATATATTATTACCAACCCCATTTGGGTTCTTTTCACAAATGTAGAAATAGATGTTTAGGTGGGTAGAATGTAAAGGGGGGATGAAGTAACTCAGGTATTAGGGTGCCCAGATATCTCTGTATGTATAAATGAACAACCATGGTCAACAAAAACATGCTGTGATTCCTATCAATGGGAAATGCAGGCAATTTGTGTAGAGGCAGCCTTTTTTTTGTCAGCTCTATTTGCTAGATTTCCATACTCCCGCCCCTGCTGTTCCACAACCCCCTCACACACCGGCCGGCAGGAAATGAGCATTCAGTGCTTTCTAGATGACTTCCTGAAAGAAATGAATCTCTCACGGAAAATGAGAACAATGAATAATGAAACGCTGGATGGGATGTGTCTGACCCATTCTATTCATACAACCTGTGCCGTCGCAGAGAGCCATGTATGAAATTGAAGGTTGTGATCACAGGGCTGGAAACAGCCATGGGTAGGACCATTAGAGGGAGGGGAAACAAATAGGTTTTCTTGGTGCACATATAATCATTTGATTTAGGCTAGATGCAGACCAGAGCGCTTGAGTCAGGATAAATCTTGCATTTTGCAACTGTATGATAGATTATATATTTTTCCTTCATTCATAACATCCTGCATTTCTTCTGGGAACAGTGGAATTTTCAATCACAGCCATTTCACAACTATTTCAGGCTGCGTTGAAAAATTGTTATAAAACTTTACCCTGCTTGCACAGTGTATGCCTTGAGTGTAACTGAATGCAAAGTTCCTCAGGGAAGAATAATACAGTCTGAACTGAACAGACCATTTGCCCTGTGCTCAGCCACTTTACAGCAGAAAAAGTGTCTTAACAACATCATAACCCCACTGAGAAAATAATCCACCAATGATAGCAAATACAGCTGTATAGTGCCAGAAGAATGCCAGGGCCAGGAGGTATTCTGGGTTTTGAAAGCCTACTTCTCTGCCTCACATTAGCCACAGCAGGACGGCCAAGAAAAGTAAGGAGAAAAAAAAACTGCTTGCGCCATTTAAAAAAAAAGAGTCTGACTGCAGCCCTCCAGCTACCGCTGCAATCCTGACAAGAAGGAGTCAGCTTGAGCACTTACAAATCTTTCTAATCCCTTTCAACATAGAGCAGCATTTGCCAGACCCCTGCTCCTCCAGGGTCTTAGAGGGAGAGAGAGAGAGTGTGTCTGTGTGAGTGAATGTGCATAGGGTCTGTCAGTTAGGGTAAGTTAGGATGTGCGAAGGACTTTTGAGAGTCACTAGGAGGAGAGGCGAAGCACAGTGGCTGCTCAGTATGAGACTCCACACTGTGCTGTAGAGCTATCATTTACCCTTTGGGTGTCGGGTGGCTTACTGCCTGTGTGTTAAAGGCTGTGAACTGCAAGATCAAGTAATTACTGAACACTGTTGAGCCTCCTGAGTGTGTTTCATGTCACACGTTTTCATTGAAGTGAATGACTTCAGTGTTCATTTGGCTGTGTATAATCATATTGAACGTGGTGGCAGGGGTGCCTATCTTACACCCAGCGCCGACTGCTGTGTTTCGGGTCACTGAGCGCTGTTTACGAATCATTGATTTTGTTGTACAACAGCGAAAGACACAAGGCAAGGCTGCGCCTCATCACGGACAGTCCCAGTGAGGCGCCAACAAACAGAGGGGGGCCACCGTGAAGTGTCACAGCAGCCCAATTATGTTTTTGTAATAAGCCAGTGATGCCAGGCCAGTTGCAGGGCACCCGGGGGACCTTCAGCGCTCGCTTATTCTACCGGAGTCGCCAATTCCAATCTAATTCAGCGCGTCATTTTCATCTTCGAAATGTAGGAATGGGTAATCAGATGATTGATTGAAGAGAACTGCTGTTCTGACAGAATACTGACATAGACACAGCTGGCTGCCTGCCAGAGGGGATGGCTGAATGATATATGACTATCCACACTCAAAACAAAGCAAAAAACGCCCACATTTGCAAGGTGATACTCTAGCCCTGTCACTCATTACCCGAGCTTGCGAAGCATTACGAAAGACCTTTTTGCCTCGCGACTGTTGATTGCATCCACATGTTTGTGCCTTTTTATTTGCTCCTCTAAAAAACATCTATGGTGAGGTAAAAAAGATAAGATCTGCTTCTGCTACTCAGCAAGCATCAACAGTCCCAAAATTTGATTTTTTTTTTTTCATACATTGTCCAAGTCCAGCTTCTAAACCAGATACCTTCAGTGATAAAACACTGGAGATCTAAATTTCAGTTTGCCAGAAAATGAACCATCTCAAAATCAAATCACCATCTATTTCCTCCCTTATTTAAATGAATGCTGTGGCTACAGTGCATCTGAGTAATGTTGAAATGCAAGAATCCTCCCACACATGCAATCTCATAGCTCATTTTAAGTGCAGACACAATCATTAGAGGGGGAAAACACAATAGAGCCACACTCCATTAAAGGCACTGTAGCTGCTGTTGGATGATAATAAAATATAGTGTGTTATATGTTATATGTTATAATTAAAGTTAGAAAGACAAAAAATATTATGCCCACCTTGCAATGTAGTGTAATACAGCAACACAGGAAAAAAAATGCTGCACATTATAAGCTTCCCAAATGTAATATTTATAGTGGCACTTTTGTGCTGGATTGCATTATGTTGTGTCTACCCGCTCTGTAAAATGTTTAAGAATGAGGGAATCTATAAGAACAAATCTAAAATCTATCAGATACTACTCCTATGATCTGATTGATGCCAAGAAAAAGTGGTATTGATTGATTACAGTCTCTTTATCGTGTGTATTGACTGGATTTTCGCTGTGCTGTGGATTACCACATGTCTTGCTGCTTCAGGTAATGAAATATGAGGATCTATTGAATTGGAAAAATAAATGCTTTCGAAAATATTGCTCTGCAAAGCTAAATTGACGGGCTTCTGAAATGATCATTATTTATGGAGGGACACGCTGGAGAAGATGACATGGCTCATCCCATTCAGCATTTTTCATGCAACGAGATCCTACAGAATGGCTAGTCTGTCTGTACATAAAAGAGTGGACTAAGAGAAAAAGTGCATGCAGCAATATGCGTAAAGAAAGCTGGATCAATAACCAATCTAGGGAGCAGAGAGGGTCAGGTTGAGCATGGGGAGGTTATCGTACAAGTATAATGGAGGACTCCTCTATGTGTTAGGGCAGCTTTAAGATACAATGTGGGTTTTAGTGATAGTATACATTGTGGAAAAGGGGGCTTTTTATGGCTCACACAAGAGAAACCAGGCTTTCTTCACACCTGTAGCAGATTACCTTTCATATGCCACAACAAACACACAACTTGATACATTGCTCTTATAAATTGCTGCATTTAAGTAGTTTTAAATAAACAAAAAGAAATAATTTAAAAGAAGTAGATTTTAGGGCAACAAGACAATACAGACAACCTACTTAACTTTGTTATTTAATGACTTTTTCTGAAGTACTGCTATTTGCTTACTTTTTTTAACTTTTTAAACTCTTGGGATTAGAGTGTGTCTGACAGATTGTAGTGACTTTAACAGTGACCTTAACATATTTTAAATTATTTGATCATATCTCAAATATTGGTATAGTATTCTAAAAAAAATCCTTTATTAAAGGAATAGTTTGATATTTTGTGTACGATATAGAAAAGAAGATTGATACCACTGTCATGTGTTTTGTGTTAAGTATGGACTAGCTTAACTAAGCATAAAGACTGGGCGCAGCTAGCCTAGTAAACAACTAGCTTGGCTCTGTCCACAGTTCAAAAATATATCTTGCAACACTTCCAAAGCTGCTAAACCTTGACAGGACAAGTTTTGGTTTTATAGATTATCTTCTGGAACTGTGAACAGCGAGCACCTGCAGCTTGTAACTCCCAGAAAAAACAGAACTTACATTTTTGTCTGTGTACAAATTAAACAAAGAAAATGCAGTATATTAATGAAGGAGCTTTAGATGTGCGGGTAGGCATGTATTTGAAATTTAGACAGAGCTAAGCTAGCTGTTTTTTTTCCCATTTCCAGTCTTAATGCTAAGCTAGGCTAATCAACTCCCCCACTGTGGCTTCAAAGTTAATGGACAGACATGTGAGTGGTATCAATTTGCTTTTCTAACACATGGCAAGAAATTTTATAAATCAAAGTAGTATTTTTCTCAATAACTCATATTCATACGCATGCTTCTTTGTATTTTATAATAGACTGTGTGTTCAACCAAGATGAAGGAGAATTGACTACTTTGCCATTTGACTGCAGCAGGTGAAAAGACATTAATGCACTAGCTAAAGCTGAACATGAGGTTTTATTACAGCTTCAGCTGCATCATTGTGCTGCAACTTCATGGTGCTGCTGATGGTGACAGATTTCCACCATAGAACTTAAAAGCTCACTTAAATTCTACCTGCCTGCTAATTAACTTCACTAACCAAACTAACTTGTTACTTTAACTAAACTAACATTCTGAAAATACATTTCAGAATGTTCACTTTTATTAGTAATTTTTTTGAACTGATTTAGGCCTACGCCAACAGATGGGCCATCTTTTTCCAGGTGTCACCCTATAGTTTATGTAGTTGGCATATTGTTCTGTCCACAATGTCAGCAGCTGTGATGGCTGGGAGTTTTGAAATGCTACTGCAAAGTCAGTACTGTACGATGAACATGGACATTTCTGACAACATGGTCTTCATTAAGCACACAGTTTAGACAGTGCACCTTAATATACAACTTTATATTGTCATTTGAAAACAAACAAAACTATGCAATAGTTAAATACCCTATCCCAGAGAATAAGAAAAAAAAAAATGAGCATGGAATAAATCAAATAAGAAATGACCTAGATCTGATTGGTCTGTTCCCTGTTGAAGCAGGCTGGTTGAAAACATTCACACATCTTGCAAATAAATGCAAAGCTTGAATTAGTCATGCAGGGCTGAATGCTGTGATGTTAGCTGATGACCCACATTAATGGAGTCTGTCACATTGTGGTCTGGTTATTAGAAACTGGGTTTGCAAATCCGATTTCACAGGACCCATTATGCTACTACACTACTTGGGCTGATCAATGAGTAAGCCCAACCACTGTTTGTGCTCGTTATTTACCTGATTGTTGTTTATCCCCGCGTGTCATAAAAGCATTTCATCGTACGCAGCTCCTCATCATATCTAAATGGCCCGGGAAATTTACAGAGGCAGAAGTGTTTGTCAAGCACTGTTCATTCCTAAGGGAATATAATGCAGTAATTGTACAGTTGGGGCACCCCCAAACTACATAACAAGCACTACAGCTCTGAAAAAATATAGATTTTTACTGACTTGTTTCTAATATAATTGGGAGAAAGGAATGAGAAAGAAGGGATGTAACTAAGAGGGTCTTTGTCACAGGATGTCCCAGCTAGACTGTATGTGTCTACCATGCTACTAAATCACACAATTACGTTCAAGGAGAGGGAGTTGTTAGAGTTAGTTTAGGCATCACAAAGCAACAACAAACATGTCTGTGATGTGCGACAAACTCTAGTTCCCTGCATGAAAGTCTGACATGCTACCTACCCAACCAACATCCCAACCACTACCTCAACTCTTACAATCTGCCTAGCACTGTACGTATTGGATGTAAATTGTGAGGTGCAGAATAGTCCTTTATGGACAAAATTCCTAAGGATAACCAGCTGGAATTTCTAGACATATCCATTTAATTACTTCTGCTGCAATATCACACTTTCAGGTCATCATTTCTACTTATGAGAAATATCAAAATCTCAAGGTCAGATTGCCATTCATACTCCACAGAGTCCTTGTGGCCTCTCCCTGAGCTTTCCTCCAGCACCACCCTCATACCTAAATGTCTACTTGCACAAGCGAGTATTTAATGATGGAACAGGCCATTAATGTTCAAAATGTTTAAATGTGCTTTCAAGGGGATAAACCCTTTTGAATTTTATGACCACTGGACTCTCCTATAGCACCCATGTCAGGGCGCAGTGTCCTATGGTTAAAAAGTATTTGTTGAAGCTTAGTTTCACCACACAAGTACATCCTTGTACGGGGTGATTTAAATCTCTTGAAAATTACATCCTTTATAGGACCATACCAACTGGTATTCACTGACTGAGCTCCCAAATTTCACTTTAACCTATTGTTTTTATTTACCCAACCCCCCGAAATGATAGAAAACTCAGTGAAGAGCTCAGGCGTGGTTTTGCTCCAGCGTTAGAGTAACCCCTCACAGAGTCCAGCTGTATTTCTGGTTCTGGTTTAACAAAATTCTCATCAGGCTGGCTCCCAAAACAGAGGGGAATCTCTGCAGGAACGACATGATAAACATGACCACAAATGCAATTTCTGTCTCCGATCTAGCCGCTTCAAACTGCTCGCTCCACCAGAATTGCAGAGAGTTACAGAACTGCTCTTTATCACCTTACTGTTGTGTATCCATGTGTCATATATAGAGCAATAGATAAAGCTGACAACAACCTTTTATTAAAAATAACACAATACCACCCATCAGTCAACTCTGATATAATATTAATCTGCAAAATATTATAGGACACTCTGCCTAAAGGATGTCTTTAACCTGAATTTATTTATAGGATCAGGCTTGTTGTATTTTATGTTGTATGTTTTTCTTAATGTCAACAAATCCCATGAAAAGACCAAAACCAGTAATACATGCATCCTAACAATATATCATATTCTTTTCTGCTTAAAAACACATCAGTGAGCCACATAGACCTGTTGACATTCACTTATTATGGACTTGTTGCCATCTAGGGGTAGTCTGTCTCTCAGACTGTTCTCTGTTATCTGCATTGGATGGCTTGCTGTGTAATTTGGTACAAACAGGACATGTCCCCCCCAGGATAAATTAATAACTTTGGTGATGTCCCTGACTTTTCATCTGGGGCAATCATCAGGTCAAAATGCTCGAGCATGTTAGCATGCTTACATTAGTATTTTGCTCAGTACTAAATGCTGTACTGAGAACAGCCTCTCAGAGTTGCTAGCACTCTTTTAGATTTATGTCTTTAGTTGGAACAAATGGGTTTGAGGATGAATACCACAAACGGGATGGGAAAGTCAGAAAGTTTTGATTATATGGATTATAGCATGGTTGGTTTTGCTTCTTTCATGAGATTTCATGACAAACATATTAAATTAACCTAATCTGTAAAAGCCATATTTGGGTGCATGGGTCCCATGTTGGGTTTTTACTTTAAGACCGTCAGTCACAAAGTGCTGTAAATTAATAGGATCTGTTGGGCTTGGGTTTGTTTTAAATGCCTCATTAGAGGTCTAAGTTTAAGTCTATGCAGACATCAAGGAATCAAGGTCATTTATTTGTAATTTTACAACACAGGGTTGCACAATTAAATGCAATTTGTAGCCCCTTCATGCTGCACACACATACAAAAACAAGACTTCTATGAGGTGTTATATTATATAAATAAGCTGCTTTAAAGAATGTATCACAGCAGCCAAAGTAACTCACTTAGTTAATTAAAACTGGTAAAAGATCAATAAAGCTCCTGGTCTCTCTCTCCTAATTCTCCAGTATTAATTAAAGATACTCACTTTGAAGAGTTTTTTTTCTCTCTTCTGTATCTAGTTAATTAGAAACTTTGAAGCAGTAAATGGCTCCAAAGTAGATGAACGGAACAACAGTAGATCAAATTAAACCACAGGATCTAAATCAGAATTTCAACAGTGAGGCATTGTACTGAATTTATAAAAAATCAATATCATGGTATCATCAACTGAATCTGTCAGTGTAGTCCCGTGAGGCTGTGGCATTAGCAGTGGATTTTAGTTTTTGACCAATCTGGTTTAACAGTCAGAATTTAAATGACATGTTGGGGGTCTGGGACAAAGCAGCACTGCCCTGAAATTGTTCCACGGGGGCCTGAAGCACAGGAATATGAGGCAAATGGCTTTCATTGCATCATAACCTTGACCACAGCGGCTGCTCTGCTTTGAGCTTTGGCCATTGATGCACTCGAGGGCCACTTTGTGCCAGTATTACCCCTCCATGTCGTCCTGCCATCACAGTGCAGCGAGCCCAGTGGCAAAAAATAATAAAATGAAATGTCAAATCAAAGCGAGGACAGAGAATGGTCTTTACCACAGGGCTTAAAATTTTGAGTGAAATGGAAAAGTGCATTTGCTGCTGCCATTCTCTGTATTGGGTGGATATACTGCAAATTGAGTCAACGAAATATGGAATGAGCTAAATTCAGCTTCTGAGTAAGATGTGCATCCAGTGACAAGAGACGTGACATTTAGAGATAACGAATTTTAACATGAATAAAGAACTTATACATACATTTTGAGACAATTTCTGAAGGCAAATGAGACTCATCAATAACTCTACAATAACAAATGCTCCAACAACATTCTTTAGTATTGATACCTGTAAAAAAAAAACATACTTCTTAAGTATATCATTGTATAAGTATTTAAATGCCATGTCAAGGTTTTTACAGACATAAAATGCACCTTTGTCCTGTTGCACTGGGCACCCTGGCCACCCCTCCACCACTGGACAAAGTAATCACTGAGTCAGTGGTATTAATGTGCAACCTACCAATTTTCAATTTTGTGCAATCAAGAAATGAAACACTAAACATTCAACATTCATTCCATGTTAATTTAAAAGCACCTCTAGAGAGAAAGATTCATATTTACTACAACATGATGTACTGGGAAACAGATTTCCCTTCCTCTGCCTACAGGGACGTGATCCATGTTGGTGCACCTCACCCTCTTGGCTTATGCAGCGATATTATCAACACTCCATGGATCAAGCAGTTGTGGCAGCCTCCTGAGAGTCCAGATGCTGCAGGGAGGACCTCTGTTGACCTCACAGCAGACCCGGGAGTGTGTACTATGGGCCCGCAATGATCATCCTAGGGCCCTTTTAGATGAGGTGTGCATAATGGGGAGGTTTCTCCCACTGAAGGATGAATCAATGTGGCATGAAGAAGAGAATTTCCACCCCATTTCCCCCCCTGATTACCCCACCACATACAGCTCCTTAATAGCTTGTTGTGTGTCATAAATCTCTTTTTACCACCACAGCATCACAGACGTATTACAGTGTATGCCTTACATATTAAAGCAAAGGTGTCATTGAGGTTTGGTGATGGTAGCATGTTGAGACAGTACTGTAAGGATTCAGGCAACTTGTTTCATTTGTCAGGTTGTCAGTGATGTCTTAGCCAGCACACAGAGCCATGATGTGCGACCGGCCTGGTTCACTTAGAACAGCTCTCTGGTTTATAATAAAGCTGTCCCTGTATGGGATGAAGAGAGAGATGCTGCTTCTTTCACCCCCCACAGGTGGGACTGCAGTGGACATTCAGGCCCACAGGCAACACAGACAGCACAAACTGGGGGTGTGCAGGGGTTCAGGGGTCTCTGGGATGTGCTGTCACATTGAGCAGGTACCAGTCAGTGTCTGAAAACATTGCTTCAAATGGATTCCAACTGAGACAGAGGTCACTGATTTACCTTTTAGATTTACAATATAGAGCACACACTAAAAACAACATAAACAGACTAACAATACATGCAGTTTATACATGCATATAACTGCATAGTGTTTGGTCAGTTTTAGGCAGTGCAACAAGCTCTACACACAATACTGACATAATATCACTTTAGAATATTGCCTTTAAACATCTGCCTGTGATTTGAATGTGTTATGTTTCTGGCCACCTGAGACATGCAAAACCGATGTTCACTCTTCTTTTAGCTCTGTTTTTGTTTTCACCAGCTCTTGAGAAAGACCTGGCTCTTTAGCTGCTTCATGCTACACTATGTTCACTGACTAGTTGCTCTACTTTTTGGTGCTGAGCTGGTAGCGTACAGCAGTTTGATCAAAGCCAGTTCACTGAACAACACTGCAGCAACAAGGACAATAACTTTCACCAGCTTCCCAACAACAATGTGAATGTTTGAAGGCCACTGGGAATCAAACTCCGGGTCCCTGCTTTCTTTTGAGACTAGTTGCTGAAATATTTGTTATGGTGTAAGGCTATAGCCAGATTCCAAACCTCTGAATCACTGCCCACAGCTCACACTTGTCCAAATAAATGACCAATCAGAGCTTAGTGGGCCTGATTAAGAATGGGGATGACATCACTTGGATACATCACTTGCTACTGATTTGGACAAAGCAAAACCATATTCCCCCAATCATGAAAATGATGTATTACATGTCAGTCTGAATGGACTTTTTCATTAAATTAGAAATTTTATTGTGGCTAGTAGCTGAGCTGTAAACATAGCTTACATCAGAGTTGGGCATGTAAACGTTATGTCTGTAATTAAATTCCGCCATTTTGGTCTCAGTATGTAATTTCTTTATAAATAGTGCAAAGAAGCTGAGTGGACCCAACCCTTTCCGGCAAGCTACATGCCGCTCTCAGGAGCATGCATCTACCTTAATAGCTCGCCCTTGCTGTGACTCAGAACTCCTTTGCATCCTAAAACTGCAATCTGTTGTGTTCTCCAAGCAAGCTCTCTCTCCAACTTCACAGAAAAGTCTCTTTTTTTCAATGTGTGTGTTCATCAGGGGTTTCCACGCCACGCTTGTATAATTTACATGTATTTGCATGATTGACCATGATAGGCTGCCAATTGTTATGTCATAAAGCCTGCCCATCACCAACTCAGATTTTAGGTAAGTGTAGAGAGACCTTCAATCTTTAGAAGAGGGATGTAAAAAAAACAAAAAAAAACAATGACAGCAAAAATAGTTAGTATAGTTAAAGTCAGTAAAAGATGTTTGAGTTAAGGATAAAAAAAGAATATTTATCCATTAAAACACTTAAAATGATTCACACCAGGAGTCTGTCGTACATTTCTGTGAAACAGTTCTACACCATCTATCATGACAGCAGTGAGAGTGCAGTGCAGGAAGCTTAAGCAATGTTTTCATTGGGCCGCGGCCTGCAAGCACCATCTTACAAACCTTCTCATACTTCTCATACACACAATTTAGCCGCTGGGGTTCAGAGAGAAATGAGTATTTGTCAGAAAGGATTAGAAACAGATTGTGTTTCATCTTAAATTAAATAAATAGTTTGATCCACTTGGCATGTCTCAGTGTAACAGTGGAGGTGCAAATGGCCATATTCACACTAGTCAGCACTGGTACGTTTGCAAGTCATTTTCCAGTCAACCAATTACTGATGTAAGGCAGCTATCCTATTGCGTTTATGTCATCTTGTTTCAGAGAGACAAGTGAAAAGTCTGTACTAAAATACACATACTGCACGCACAGCTCCAGCTGCATTAATAGGCAATGGGAATTTTCTCTGCTGTCAGAGCTACATATGCAAATGTGACAGCAATGTACCAACTGGTCATGAAGAGCAGTGGGAGAGCTCTACGCATTAGTCATCCCCGCAGAATGAACCTCACTGACAGAACCACTAATTAATGGTTAAAAAAAGATTCAAGAGTGATTTCCATCCAGCTCTCCTCCACCTAATCAGTTTATAATAGCATTTTCGTCCTCCGGGATGATAATGTCTCCTCTCAGATGTCTGCTTGCTCTGTCATTAAGCCCTTGCAAGAGAAGAAGTGGATTTGTCTGTAGGTGTTTTGTATAAATTGTGCTTTTGTGGACCATAGTAAATAAGACAAAAAAAAACAAGTAGTGATAGGAGTACAGAATGAACGCAAGAGAAACTTGTCTGACACTTATTTGAATACCAAAACATGGGTTGACATGGGAATTAGTCACGGCTTTAATGTCTTCTGCATTTTAAGGCCACATTAAAGGTGCAATATAGGAATTTAAAAGATTCAAGAGTGTCAAAAATACAAAAATGAATGAAAATAATCAACAGAATGTGAAGAAATTACAGTGCTGATGTTATGTCAAATCTACTGAAATTAGTATGCTAACCAGCTAGGGTCAGCCTGTCTTCCCTTGTAATGCCACTTTGCTTTCCTCAAAAGGTGATAGTCTGATAGTACAGCTCAGGCCTCCCCCTGTAGTTTCAGCTGGGTTTCAGGGTGTATGTGGAGCGGTGAGTTTTCTACGTTACACAAGTGTAGTTAGCTTTTTTAATCTGATAAAATAAACTCACAAAATGTCAGGAGAGGAAATCTTCTTACACGTATCTTCCTCTATAATTTCCTTTCTTTCACTGAACTGAATAGCCTTGTTAACTCACGGTAAATCAAACTGGACAAAATACTCACCAAAACCATCTTGGTTAATCTTTCCAATGTTCAAACAACCACAGTGAACTCCGGTTTGGTCAAAATAAACCTATAATTCATAGAGTTAGATGTGAAAATATTCTGTGTCTGTATGCTGTTGCTGCCTCTCTGATGCCCGACCTCCCTCTCGCTCCTCTCCCACCTGAACCCGCCGTGTCTTCGCCGGAGTCCGCCGGAGTCAGAGTCCTGGTCTGAGCCGCAATAACTCTCTGTCCAGTATTATCTGTCGTCATACTGGCCTCCGTTCAGTCCTAGCCCAGCCGTGATCATAGAACAGCAAAGTTAGCTGAACTGAACTAACAGCAGTTAGCAGCAGTTCTAGGCGATATGCTGCCCTCTATTTTTTAAGTAATTCTTTAAAAAAAGGAGTCACGATCAAATTGGACAGTTCTAACCTTTGAAGTGAACTTACCATGCTGACCATAATCACAGACAGAATCAGAGTGTTAGCTTTTAGCCGTGGTACTCTACTTACTGGTGACTTGTCAGCTTAGCTATGATTCACAGTGTGTTACTTACTTGTTAAATCGTAATAAATAAAATACTTAAATAAACTATCACAATAAGTGGCTGCTGAGCTTTTCACCTTATGTGCAGTGCTTGTATAATCTAGTTTTGTCCTGAATACAATACAGTGTGATACAGAGATGTGCAGAGATATAGAATTGTAAAGGCCCCATTGACCTCCACCCACACTTCCCTTACCTCATTGTTTGACCTGAAGGTGGCTGATGAAGGGAAAATATAAAAATGGCCTCAAACACATTCTTCAGAAATATGAACAAAATGTTTCCTGATTTCCAAACACAACCCTCTGACCCATAATGTCACTCAACGGTCAAGTGTGGTTTTATATGATAAAAGGATTTGCTGGTTGTCCAAAATCAAATTTGATTGCATGATTGTGTGAGTGCAGGGAGCAACCTGAGTCATCAAAATATTTTAACATTTTACAGAAAGAGAGTTTTTTTATTTATGTGTGTGTGTTTTTGAGATAACAATGAATAATTAATACTGGTACCCAGGATTTGAACTTTTTAGAATTTAGTTTTTCCTTTTTCTTTTTCTTTTTTTTACTGTGAATTAACTGCAGAAGGAGTGAAGTTAAGAAAAATGGTAGGATGGCAAACTGTCAGACAGATAGAAAGGTTTGTCTCTTTAGGCTAATTATTTTACCCAAAAAAGTCATTGCCATTGAACCCACACAATGCCTAAAATATGCATAGTGCAATCTGACTTTCGATAATATTCACTGAATGCTGAGAGAAAGTGCAGTGTCTACCAACAAAATGTTTTCTCTCAGCTTTCTTATCCATTTAAACTAGTTTGTTTAAGAAAATTAACTTTAAGTTGATTATTATTTTAAGTCCATACCGTAGACACGTGTGAATAATAAACTGAATAAACAAAATGTCCATTCATCCAAATGGATATTTTTCATTTACAGACAACAATTAGGGGGAAATCAATAACTCCGCTATAGGTTATTTCACAAGCTTTTACTTGAAGTAGCCCTCTTGCTCTGGCTGTCTAGCTATCTGTCTTTCTCTGGCAGAGAGTGCAGTAAGTGACAAGTCCTACAGCACGCAGATTAACAAGCCAGAATGCGGTAACTACTTAGCCAGTCCAAATACTGTGTTTTGGCTTGGTTTTTAGGTCTGTGTTTACTGCACTTAAAAAGCGTAGGGGGAAAAAACAACATCCTCTGGTTTCTGTCCTTGTACGACGCTAAAGTGGGATAAAACACCTGTTTTCATTCAGTGTCTTCTCTTACAGAGGAGACAGAATATTATTTCACAGCTGGTGAATGAATCGTAGAGTTGATCCCATCTCTCTGCAACATTCTTGTTTCCTGCTTTTTCATTTAATCCCTGATTTATTCCAGCCAAGCATTAATAACCCGCCAAAAATAGCAAAGAGTAAAGGGGCATGCATGTTTTTTTTTCAAAGTTTAAAGACTTTGCCCACAGGTCAGGAGAAGTGTTACCCATAATTGGCAAATAAATGAGAAATATGTAAATTATAGAGGATTCAAAGCAGAGTGGAATGTCTTTAGAGGGCATAGTTTATTTTACAGGATACAGGATATTGAGTAATCAAGTATCAAGACTAATATAAACGTCACACTGAGATATTTGTTATTGACATACTGAATGAGAATTGCATATACAGTAGATGTGTGAATATAGACCTTTTGCTTGACAATTTTGGTGTTTAAGCTGATGCATCCTCTCCACATGAAAAGAATGGACTGAAACAGCTGTCGTCGGGGTGATGCTGAGTTCATTCATACCTTTGCTATGGAAATGAAGTCACCGCAACACTTGATATTTGTTTTCCCAGCCTCATTTTGAAAAAAGAAAAGGTGTCTGAGCAGTAACTTGTTTATCACAATAGCTATTCAATTGAGTGTTTGTCATAGACCGCTGCACTGACACTGTTTATTTGAATAAACAAAAATAAATCATCCCCCCTCTCTTGTATGAAGAGAATGCAATAATCATGCGTTGTAAGTGAAAGGCTCAGCTGACTCCATGAAAAACCACTCACTGTTAAGCATGACAATAAATACATCTGGCTTAACGTCTTTTTCAGCTTTATTTTCTTTATTGATTGTTGGTTTTGGTGGCTCCATGTGGTTTACAAAGACAAATGTCTCCTAGAAACTGTCTGATTGTCCTAAACAACAACAGATTTTTCTGTCTGAAAGGTGAACAGGATTATGATGTATGTGATAAATAGCCTATATTGATGCAGCACATGCGTTGTCTGTAAACCCAATAATCAATATAACAAGAACCATGGCAAGAAACTGTCTCACATGTTTGTGTTGTATTTAGTAACACTTTATAACGCTGCTATGAATCATATATACGCAGTGTATAAACAATTAATAAATGGTTTATAAAACCATTTAATGTATGACATATATTCTCCTATGTAGTATCTGTAACTGGTGTTAATGAATGATAGCTATAATTACGTTTATTGTTATACTTTATGATTACACACATGCTCAATACAGTGTATTAAAAGTCTGTAAAGTCAGGAAAGAGAAATTTGGCAAAAAGGATCAAGGTCCACTTCACAGATTTCTCAGGGAGCTTGAAAACCACAATATACTGCTAGATATTCAGCGCTGCCTTAGAACGTCGTCAAACTCTTACTCTTACATTTCAACACATTTGTTTCTAATTTATATCTAACCTGCATGATGACGATAACTCCTTTTCATATAAGCCTCGCCCCCAAGAGCGTACCAAGCCATCGCTGCTGCAGAGTGAAGTGGCTTGAGCTGTACTGTAGTTTATTCAAAGTTTATTCATTCTGAACGTGTTGCGTGTCCAAATTGCACCAAATGCGACACTATACTCCCTTGAGTCTGCTGCAACACACCCGCCACATGTGAGGTCGATTGGTTGAAATACAAATACACACACACACACATTCCTGCCTTTATGAGAGAGATACCTCATATTTCATATCCACATAAAATAGGTTTTATTATGTTTTCAGGTATTTATTAAGTTATGGATGCTCCATAGGAAGAGTTATACTTGTTGACAAATACAACAGCATAACTAAATATTGCTTCAAAATGCCAAGTAGGGGCGAGTAAACGACGTAGTCCCAGCCTGTCAAGAACATTTTTGGTCGCGTCACTCGGGTCATCTCAAACTTATTTAGGTGGATGAAATCCAGGCCAGTTTAAAGACAAGCCATAGCGGGCCGTGTTTTTATTCACCTGTGTTTCTGCCGCTATTCACCATAATCAGTGGGAGTAAATGAGTGGCCCCTTCCAAAACAGATACAGTCCCACCTTAACCTGACCTGTCAAGAGATAAAGGTGCAATATTTAAGAATGTGAAGCAATTCACGTGTAATATACATATGTATCACTTTCTTGCCAGCCTGACTGATTTCTTTATTGGCCTAAAAGACTCTGGAAAATCCAAAGGATGTGACGATTTATGTGCGCTCAGGAGTGCCTTTCACTCCCCTACAGTGTGAAACACCAGTTACCACACCAAAGTCCACAGCCAGTATTTCTTACATGTTCATGCGTACAGTATGAATTGCTAGCTAGCTAATGTAGTAAAGTACTAGCTTAAGTGGTTAGCATCAGCTAATTCATCCAGACACCCGGGGCTGATCTGGCAGGTAGCTTGGGTGGCTTGCTGTTTGCGCCCGATCAATGCAACCTGCCTGGATTGCTGATGGCTGGCTAACCATTGCTTGCTTGCTCGCTAACGTTATCACTAGCAAAATACTATCTGAGTGCATAATCATAGTGGGCAAGCGACGCATCTCTCTCGCTCGGTGTCTTAGGTCCAAGCTGGGATATTTAGCTTTTTCCCACCTCTCTTCTTTTTCTTCCTGGAGCTATCACACCACTTGCATTGACATTTGGTGTGTCTGGTCTGGCTGAGTAAGATGCCATGGGCAGTGATTGTCTCAAGGTCCGCTGAACTTAATCTAATCCCTGTGCTTCCTTTTCTGACGTTATTGAGCGTATTTCTGTCTCCGGTGAGCCTCTACAAACACCCCTACTACCCTGCCATGAGAGACTAAAGGGACAGCCAAATGACTCTTAATTTGTGGAGAGAGATGGTCACAACACTGGTGAAATCCATCAAATCTTCAGTGTATTTGGTATTTGGTTTTTTGACACGCATACAAGAAGAATGCTTTGAGCAGATCAGGTAGAACCATTATTGCAGCAGTTTTTGGGACAAAAGAAGTTAAAAGAAAGCAACGGGTCAACAGTCATTACATTGTACATATGTCAGCAAGGGATTTCAAACTTCATACTTGCATCAGCACCATTTATCTTTATGTTCCTCTCAGAGACAGAGACAGACTGAGCAGCTGAGGGCTTCAGTCAGAGTTCATGAAGACTGCAGGACAGGGCTGCCTGATCAGCCTGCCGTCACAGCGGAGTCCTCCTCTGGCTCTGCATGCTGAGCAGCCACCAGGCGACCTCTGACCCCTGGCTAGTCACAGGGTTTTGATCCTACCGTCAGCCAGCGGCAGCACAGCTGTTGCAGCAGAGGGATGCATCCTCAGGCCCCAATTAGGCTCCCAAGTCCCAGCCGGCCCGGCATAGCAACCCTCCTCCAGGGAGCCGGGGCCTGACACTGATGTGGCTGTACAGCAGCTGAAGGGGAGGGCAGCGGGAAGTGCTACCTTTGAGGCAATGCCAATAAGTGGTTTAAAAATGTATGGCACCCTTGTCAAACTTTCTTCATTTCACAGTGCCATAGTAACCAACAACAGGCTTGTGGCATGGTTGGCAGTAAGAAAAAGGAGGGTCACATTTGTTCCCTCTTTCTTGAGCTTACTTACACACATGCAGACCCACAGTTCACATTTTAACATCTAATGGCTTGACTGTTTCAGTGAGATGATGTTGAAATGATTGAAAGAATAGAATAGGAACTGGATTGAGATGAGATTTATTGTTTATTGCCAAAAACAAAACAATACTCTTGTAAAAGGCTAATCATTTTTGCCTTTTTATTTAAAAATTTTAATTGTGGCGCATTGCCAGGGAGTGGTGGTAGTGAAAGTAATATAGTAACGTAACAAGTAATGTAACAAGTTGCTCTTATCACCCAGTAATAAGTAAAGTAATATAATGAGTGTTGGGCAGTATCGTCGCTGCAAGCGGCGCCGTTACTTTAACTACATTTCTCAGTAGCTTGGTGGTAGCGTCGCTATTTTCTGAATCAAATAGCTTTTCAGTAACAAAGCTCTTTTATTGACCGAGTAGCTGTAGCCTCCACACGCTAGATTTTCCCAAGCATTTCTGAAGGATCAGTAAGTGACGCCACCGCCACACACGGACCTGTATGTGTAGCCGGCAGAAGCGCCTCCGTGTGGCGTGACCTCACATACCGATCCTTGGGCTGATGTCTGCGACTTTGCTGCAGGGGAATAAGACACGCTCACTGAGTTTACTTTCTATTGTGATAGCTATTGTAACACCTCTTGTGAGAAGGATCAGGGTCCAGCCTGGACACCTCTTCCTCCAGTGAGGAGGAAACTTTGATATGTAGTGGCAGAAACTTGTTTCCATGAGATGAGATCTCTCTCTCTCTCTCTCTTTCTCGCCCATTGCCATGAATGTTTAGGTTGTTGAGGTTGCAATGTTGCCAGAGCACAGATTCACATGTAAACAATAAAAATTATATAATTAATTTACAGTAATTAAGTTACTTTATACAAACAACAATGGTTTTCCTTTTGTTGCATGAGGAAATACATTTAGCTGCAATGATATGGCAGTAAGTAGGAGAGTTTCTGTGTGTCTGATTTAGCTCTCTCTGTCACACACACACTGTTTGGAGCAGGTTTTTAGTCTTTCTTCTATTGCTACTGTGGAATGAAGTTAGTTCAATATAAACTATATATATATACTGTATATCATTCTAAGCTAGGCAGGAGCTTTGTACTTTTGTTTTGAGCTTCTCATCTAACCCTCAGTGAGAAAACTAATTTTATAAATACAGTATATATTGTACAAAATGTATTTCCCAAAATGTTAATATACTATTATTTAAGCAATTATTAGTAAATTTACCTGAGTATTACCATTTTAAGCTTCTTCAACTCCATCACATTTCAAAGGGAATTTGTACTTTTCACTTAACTAAATTTTACATACAAAACATACACAGATCAGCCATAACATCATGACCACCTACCTAATAATGTGTAGATCTGACCTGTCGGGACATGGACTCTACTATACCTCTGAAGGTGTGCTGTGGTCCTGTAAGTTGTGAGGTGGGGCCTCCATGGATTGGACTTGTTTGTCCAGCACATGTCTCAGTTGCTCGATTGGATTGAGATCTGGGGAATTTGGAGACTAAGTCAGCACCTTGAACTCTTTGTTGTGTTCTTCAAACCATTCCTGAACCATTTTTGCTTTGTGGCAGGGAGCATTATGCTGCTGACAGAGGCCACTGCCATCAGGCAATACCATTTCCATGAAAGGGTTTAAATGGTCTGCAGCAGTGTTTAGGTTGGTGGTACGTGTCAGAGTAACATCCACAACAATGGCAGGACCTAAGGTTTCCTAGCAGAACATTGCCCAAGCATTACACTACCTCGCCTTGACCCTGGCGATGGTTCACGGTTTTTCCTTCCTTGGGCCATTTTTGATACCGACGACTGCACACCAGGAACACCCTACAAGAGCTCTCGTTTTGGTGATGCTCTGTCCCAGTCAGTTCCTGTTTCCCACCTATTGACAGGTGGACAAGATAATCAGTGTTATTCACTTCACCTGTCAGTGGTTATAATGTTATGGCTGATCGGTGTATATATATGAGCTTTCAAAATATGATGCATTGTTATAGTTTATACTACCCAACATTATATTCAGTAGTTTAAAGTAGCTCCACCCTGACCAGCACATTATATTATGTAAAAATGTTCACAGCAGACCACTTGGCCGACAGCACCTTCCCAACTTATGTTAATGAGCATCTCCCATGTTGAATTGTGGCCAACAGCCTGGCAGTGCGAGGGCGTGAGAATCTGTGCTGTCAATTATCCAATGTGAAAGCCGCCTGGTAGGGACAGCTTGTAGACTCGCCGCTCATCGACCAAATATAGTCACCCTAATGCATGCTGCCTTTCCATCAGCCGCTTTAAAGTGCTTGTTTAATGCAAATCAAATCCTTTAAACAAAGTCTAAGCTGTGCATTATGAAACACACTTGGTTCAAAGCAAGATTTGGTTTGATTTAAAGAGGCAGCAATGTAAGGGTCTCCTACCTCGTAACTCAAAAAAAATCATAATGTGTCGACAAGAGGTTTTTGATCAATACAAAATTACTCAGTTGGCCTGGAGCTGAGGTTTCTGGCTTCCTTCCCAAGCCAAACCTCCTGCTGCTCACACAGAAACACATACCTCACCCTAACCTACTGCCATTTTCAACAGCTCTGCGGTGCAGGACAGCACTAAAAGCAGCCAAACGGTGTCACAAAATATTTTATCTCCGAAGGTTAAAAAGTGAACCTGACACACTGACAAAGCTGCATTGTTGTTCCAGCATTTATCATGGCAACATGTTTCCTCTTCAGCACACGTTTCTGTTGGAGCCCTGCTGTAATTAACCAGCATGCTGCTCTACATTGTGAATATGGGATCTCTAAAAGGGGTGGGGAGGTCTGTGCCAAACACCTGGTGATGTTGTTGGAATTCCTCCTGCTGAGAGACATCAAAATATATGACTTAATGTCCCTTTAATTTGTGTTTTGAAACATGTGCTAACCTTTTGGTTCATTTACTGGGTTTGAGAGAAGAGGGGATTAAGTGTGATCTCCTCCATACATGATGTGCATGTGAGGAAGACAAAGCTTTCATTAGGGTATGAGAGTATGGTCATGGTAGCCCTATCAAATTCCACCAGACCAGCTGAAGCTATTCAGCCTGGATGCAAACATCTCTGGAGGGGCTCTCAACGGGTTGAACCCCTGCCAGTCATTCCAGCAGCTTTGTTCATTTCCAATTTTGCTCTTTTTGTGATATTTAATTACATTTGAGAGGAGTCAATTGTTACTCTGTCATTAAAATAATTGCATTTTTCAGAAAATCCAAGTTTTGTGTTTGGAGTGGGTCACAAGACACATTAGATTCTCCTCATCTGGAAAAAAACATGGAAGAAATGTAGGGCTGCCCCTTAATAGTTCACTAAAGCGTCGATGAGAAGAGTTCAGTTAGGTGCAGAAAAACAACAGCCTCACACTCCATTTAGGAGCTGTGCCATGTCTTTTAGGCTGGGACAAAAGTATCAGGAGATTGTTGACTGCTCATGGATGTATTTTTCATTTTGTCTGTCATATTATTATACATGGCACTGCTGCAAACTGTAGGAGCAAGTTAACGTGTAATTTGTTGTGTGTCGTCCATCATGTTGAAGTCCACGAGTATTTGTTCTTGTGAGGTTGAAAGTTATTTTTTCTCATGTTTTGAACAAAAACACTTGTGTGATGTTATACTGTGTTGAAATAAATTAACCAAATGTATCCTTGCTGGTTGTTCCGACATGTTAAGAATCATTACCGCTTGTAGTTAAAAGCACCGCGGGCGCCTTGTAAAATGTATTATTATTATTTTAAAGGCTCATTATTACAGTTTTGTACTTCTTCTCACTTATAATATTCTTTCTCAGCCCTAGAACTCAAACTGTTGTCTGATGTCCCAATTATATACATTTAAATAATTAAATTTATACCATAAACATGTGACAACTAGTCGACTAATGGCTTGAACTAACGACTACTAGTAGAATAGGCAAATATTTAGTCGGGGCAGCCCTTAATGAATGGAAGCTTCATGCTGCATGCTGACAGAGGAGGAAAACATTTTCTCAGTGTCGAGATTTAAGACTGACGAGACAATAGCTTTCCCATTTAATACACCAGCTACTTGCTAGTTACTATTTTACATCGCTGTACATATAGTTTTCCAGGCTTCAAACATCTTGTGAGATGTATATGATATGTATTCATATTGTGTGTACATATTTAGAAACATATATAGGTTTAGATGTTAATAAAAACTGTTTTCCTACCTCGTGCAGTGGAGTAATGTGGGGAGTATGACATGCAGGACTCCAGGCACTGTGAAGAAGAAGAAGAAGAAAAAGAAGAAGAAGAAGGGTGAAAAATAAAGTTATATGACCAGGCAAGGGCGAACGTGTTTCAACGCTGGAGAAACCTCAGAGATCTTAAGTTTGGGGGGAGGAGCTTCTGACGGAGCACTGAAGGGAGGGGTGTATTTGCTGTTTAGAGTTGAGTTCAGACATCAGAAATCCTACTGTAGAATCACTTACTCTCCCTTTAATGGAGTGTGAGGGATACTTGCCTCCTCTTCTCACAAGTGAATCAACCAAAAACATTTCCACCAACATCAACCTTACAATGTCAACACATGAAAGCAATAGTTTGATATTTTGGACAACTTTCTTGACAAGAGTTTGATGAGCTGATTGATATGACTCTAATATTGGCCCCCTGATTATGGAGCTATAGCCAGGACATGGTTAGCTTAGCTAACTTCAAGAAAATTACTGCGCCCATAATCCCTGTCAAACCAAAAATTGTTCTTTTACACTTGATTAAAGGTCCAGTCTGTAATATTTCTAAGGATCTATTGACAGAAATGCAATATAAGATCCAGAACTATGTTTTAAGTGTATAGACATTACATAATGAAATGTTTTTATTACCTTAGAATGAACCATTTCTATCTCCAACACCGCAGGTCCCCCTTACAAGACACAAGCGGCAATGTCCCACGGACAAACTGCTCTACAGAGCGCGTTTCGTCACTACGTTCTTCTTCTTGTAGAATTATGGCTGTGTAGATGCTCATCACTACGTTGAGTACGTACGTTCAAAGAAAAAGGAGAAGTAATCCTATACAGCAGGGAAGGCAAATAAGCTTTGCGCCGGAGCAATTTTATTATCCTTTAAATAGTGTGTGAGAACATAATATTTACACTGCATATAATGGTGTTATGACAATTTTTTTTCTCTCTTCAAATTGAATCATGAAGCGACAGTTTCACATGCTCACAAAAAAGCATGTGCTGCAGTGTGTGTGTTCCGGTGTTTGATACGCATCCATCAACTTATGGACACTTTTTCATTTCCCCAGTTTCACCAGGCAGAGGACATTCAGGGGAATCACGTTCTCTCACAGCTCTTTCAGGTGTGGCAAGCAGGCTACAGACCCTTTTTAATGTCGTTCAGAATTTTTCAAAGAAAAAGCTCTCAATTCAACTCGAAATAAGGCAAAAAGGCTGCAAAAAACATTAAGAGGAAGTGATTATGTGAGCAACTGTTGCTGTCATGACTGAGGTCTATTTCTGCACCACTATTAAAGTATTTATTTATTTTCATTTTTTTCCACTACCCAAGCACCATAATCTGACTGCGGTCCAGATATTATTGCTGGCAAGCAGTTTTGGCGAGGGTCCATAATAACAGAGAGAAATAATGTTATAAAATGCCTTTTTAAACTTAATTTATTATGTGGTTGATAATGGACTGTGTTGCAGAAACAGTGACAATGTTACACACTCTTGGCTTCCATTTTCCATCTGTAGCCAAGTTGCAATAACATATGAGTTTTACTAATAAATTAAGCAAATATAATTTCCTAATATATCTACCTAAAGAAACCTACATTACATTTATTCATTTAGCTGACGCTTTTATCCAAAGCGACTTACAATTGCTAAATATGTCAGAGGTCGCACGCCTCTGGAGCAACTAGGGGTTAAGCGTCTTGTTCAGGGACATATTGGTGACCCACAGTGAACCCGGGTCTCTCACACCAAAGGCATGTGTCTTATCCACTGTCCCATCATCACCCAGTCAACCTAATATCAACCTCAACGCTAGATGCCATTAAATCTTACACACTGAACCTTTAAAAAAACATCCATACAACATGTTAAATAGTAAGCTGTAGAGATGGATTAGACACAGCCAGGCTTGCTGTTTCCCTGATTCCAGTCATTATGCTAAGCTAACTGATAAGCTAAGCTAACTAACTATTGATCTTCTCATCTAACTTTCGAAAGCGAATAAGGAGGCACTGCTGTTGCTTAGGGCTTAAGACAGCAACCATGAACTTCAACGTCCCAGATTCAAGTGCAGCAGGGGACCTTTGTTGCACCTCTCTTTGTACTCGTTTATTTATGTACTTTGACCTTTTGTGCTCATTCATTATTATTATTATTATAAATACTTTTTACAGAGTGATCTGACATGAGAAGCATTTCCTCAACGACTTATGTTGTTACATTCACAGTGTGTTTTTTGTTTTTAAGTGATAAGTCATTTATTGCAGTGTGCTAAATAAGGTGAAAATGTCTCTCTGTGGATTTTAACCTTTACCTGACAGCACTGAGTTCCAACCTGTGTCACCTTGACACTGTTAGAGATTGCTATCATGAACTCTACATAAAAGTGTACAGTTTATTCAGACTGTACCAACATGTGTATTAATATCACATTGACGTAACAAGGTGAATGTCTTTTTCTTGATGATCAACAGGAGGAGGGTAAAAAACTAATCACGGAGAATGTTTGTATGGTGTTGCATGAAAGGGTTATTTTGGGAAGAACAAAGAACAGACAAGGAGGCAGGAAAAGTAACGTGATCTGCTTTGTCACATCTCCTGGGGTGTTCTACAATCACAACATGAGCTTCTTTGAAAGTGTAAAATTGTAAAACCTTGTACTCATGTTGTGATACCAGTTTTCAAAATGCAGTTGTTGTTCCTCTCATTCAAAATGAAGGATTACCTGTTCTGATTGCATTTGAAGTCTCCGGTTGTTTATGCTCTGCGTGACGGAACTGGAGTGGATGACTCGAAGGCATTTGGGAAAAGTTTAAGATGTCTTTCTCCCAAGAGCATGTGTGTAAAGGCTGTCGCATTGTCCGACAAATGGCTTGGGAAACAACAAAAAGTGAAATTAGGATAGCGCTGTCCTTTAACAAAGACAGTGAAAGCACAGTGTACCCTTGAGTATCGTTAGGGGAAGTCATTTGAAGAAGCCCAGTTTTTTCTCTTTTAAAGAATTGCTTGGATAAAGACAAAAAAATGCTAATTTCCCCAGCTCTTGTACGAACGTGACCCTGCTGGAACTCCAGAGGGGTGGTGGTGGTTTGGGTTTCCTTGTCTGAAGCACTCAAGGGATGTGATATTTTTCCCCAAGTGATTTATTAAATGGGGCCGGTTGTAGAACAGTGGATGTCCGTGATTGGGGGGGAGGCCCACTTTCATTTTCCCTTGGGATGTGTGTGCACACAGCTATGAGACAAATTAACATCAAAAAGTGCCTTTTTTATCTAGAAGGGAGGAGGGAAATGTCCTCAGAGCTGATTTATGACATCTCACCACTCCCGGAGACGGCAGCCACTCTGACCATTTGGACATGTTAAATGGAGCCATTTCATTAAATCTAAAACCAAATTACCTCATTGAATTTGCCCTAAATATGACCTACCATAACACGCAATGATCTCTCAGGATGAGCAGCCACATGAGAGTTATTCGTCTGCAGGGATTTAATGACTGTGGAGGTACAGGCAACATAAAGCAGCGGTAGTGTATTATTTTAAATCCAAACGCTCTTTTCTTCTAATTGGCAGATCATAGAGACACCAGTCTTGAAGGTTCATATTTAATTAAAAGATGAACTAAATATATGCGCTCCATAAAAAGCATCCCTCATGTGGTAAATCATCAGAATACATTTGTCTCCTAAATATTCTGTGAAAATTGCATAGTTTACACACAATGTTTTTAAAATGAATGCCTAAACTTCAGCTCTTGTACAGACAGACTCATTTTGAAGTGTGACACAGGGGCAAAACACTCACCTACCACCACCTGTTGTGAATTCCTCCTAATGGCATGTGTACACTCCTTTGTAGAGACAGACGGGGGGCTGAAGCCGCTGCTGCTCTGCTAACAGGCTGTGTAGACACGCTGTAAAGCAATTGGCTGTGTACTTGGGTGGGAGGACAGCGGGGGATCATAGTTCAAAAGCGACTTGGTTAGGTTTAGGGATTGTGGTTTGAGTTGAAATGACTACTTCAAGTTAGGAGAGCTTCGTTAGGGGAACTATAATAATCATGTGGCTAAGGCTGTGGAACGATCTGTTTGAAACAGGAAACAAACTAGATCTATCCAGTCAAAATTCTACCAGTTACGTTTCTGCTCGGTCACAAACTGGCTGCGACTCACAGTATCTTGTATCTGATGCTGGCTGTACTTCTCTGGCTGTGCTAGTACTGGCTGAGGCTGGATGTGTTTCACCTGGGTCTGTGTGACCTGCTAAAGATGTCTAGTCTATACTGGGTCTTTGCTAGTGCTGGCTGAGGGTGGATATTGATCAACTGTGCTTGTACTGGCTCTCCTCATCTACTCTACTGACAAACTAAAGAATAGCCACTGCAAATTATATATATTTTCTATTTATTAATGTTATCAGCTGCATCAGGCCCATTCAAACTGGCTGCTCCAGGTTTCCTTCAATGCATTTTCAAATATAAAATACTATTTATACTCTGACTTGGCTGAATATGTGATGCTTATTATTTACTGATATGTGAATACATATTGCCCAGTCTGCCTAGGTAATCAACATTTTAATATTCAATGTCAATTCATTGCTTTCCATATTGTATTAGTCCAGAGCTGTAACTAAGTCTTGACTGAGAAACAGATCATCACTTTCTTGTTTTAAAATAATGTGTGCCCATGAGGACTGTCATCACATCCTTGTATTGTCTGGACTGGTCCCACAGATGTTTCTTGCTGGAATACGCAAATTTAATTTCAACACGGTTATCTATTCCGTGCTACAGTTTATAAACACTATGGCCGGATGGCGTTTATCAAAAGTAATAAATAGTTGTATTTCACTCTAACATTGGTCAGACAGTTTGGCGAGCAACCAGGACACAGACAGACAAGATATGCACTGCACAGCTGCGTTAACAGGACAGACAGACTAGAGAGAGACGCACTCCAGCTGCACATTAACCTAACATTACTGTGATCTGCTGACATCAGACTTTGAGAGGAGAGAACAAACATTGGCTGGCTGCTGTTCCTGCAGTTCACTCTCATTGAGTTTTTCTCTTCTCGTTCCCAGAAGTACAGTTCCTCTTCATCCTCTCATGAAAGGGGTAGGCTACACATTAACATTAACACTCGCTTTCACTTTTGACAAGAGAGTGAGGCGGGTCCGCGCAAAAGTAACTTATTTAGATTACCATTGCCGGTGTCGCATCGGCTGGGCGAAGTTGATTCGCGCAGAGTCGGCTATACCAGCTATATATTCGTTTTTCAATGCGCTCTACTCAAGTGCTCTGCATGCTAATAATGATGTAACGATGTCTCATGCAGAATGTAATGGAGTAAAAAGTCATTATAGAGGGTAAGCGCATGACGTCACAGAATGCAGTTACACTCACTGAGTGACAGAAAGACGAGCAGCAGTGTTTGCTTGAATCAGCTAAAACACAAACAACACATCTAAAATGGGAAAGAGCTGGACCGCTGGTTCTTCGGTAGGCAGTAAGGATCATTGTTGAGTCCGACTGCCTTTAATTTGACCAAATAATCACTTGTTTTACTACCGGTTTGCTAAATGCAGCCATGGTATTAGATGTTTTGTCACTCAGTCCCTCCCCCCATACACCCATACCCTCTATTTGGCTTAGAAATGTAGCAACGTGAAAGTAAAAAGTTGCAACAACTAAAAGTACTTAAGTAAAGTACAAAGTATTTGTACTTTCTTACTTTCCACCACTGATTTTTACATAAATTGTTTTGGGGCACGAAGGTTACGATATGGTAACCCTAGCTCTATAAGCACAGGCAGAGCCCTCTACTGGACTCTTTGGGTACTACCTCCTCCAATCACACGCACGCACTTGCCCACTGAAATTTTATTGTGCACGTAGCCGACCAATAGGACATCGCCACCGATACCTGCGTGACGTATAATTAGCAGTGTCCCTACTGCCGGGGCATCCTTCTCTCCACTGCAGCGAGCTGCTGCTGGGAGAATGAGCCGCTGTCCACTGTAATAAACCGCTGGAAGAGACGTGTTGTCTGGTTGTGTTTCTCCGGCTATATTTGACCTAGATTGGCGTTAGCTCGACTCGTGCTCTCGCAGATAGTCAGCTGAACGCTGCGCTGGTTCTGTTGAGCATATGTTGACAATGTGGTTGTGTGTTTTAGGAACACACACACTGTCAGTGAGCTAGCAGTGTTCCCGTGGAACCGTGACTGCACGGGGAACGCAGAGTTAGCTCACATTGCTGCATTGTGTCACCGTCATGGCAGCAGTCCTTCATTCGGCTGCCAGGCGATGTAGGCGACCCGTTGCGTGGGCCGGACAGCTAGCTAGTGAGGAGGAATCCCAGGTCCTACTACCGTCTCGCTCGGATGCCACCAGGAGAATGACGTGGGACATGGGTTTCTGTCCCAGTGGTTTGAATAGCACAGCAAAGACCCAGGCCCTCCTACTGTCCCTCTCAAGCTTAGCAAGGAGAGCAGTGTGGGCCGTAGGTCGGATCATTAGCTTAGCATTGTTGAACGTGCAGTTATGTGGGGACTGAAGCCGAAGATGGAGGGGGTTCAGTAGGGAGGAGAATGCTCTTGGAATGTACTGTATTTAATCAGTTGAACATTCACAGCATTTTCAGTGTGTACACAGCAGCACCATCCATCCATCATCAACCGCTTATCCTGCATACAGGGTCGCGGGCTGGAGCCAATCCCAGCTGACGTCGGGCGCAAGGCGGGGTACACCCTGGACACAGCAGGCTGCACAGCACGCAGGGCCACACAGCAGCACATGAAACACAAATAAATGCATGCTGGACACATAACGGAGGGAGGAGGTCTGGTGGTGTGCATCAGCCACTGTCCTTTTTTTAAATAAACAATAAGGCAGACTTTTTCCATGGGCTGCAATCGAAAAGGCCGTGGTGTTAGGCCGGAGTTAGAAAAGGCTGACCGGGCCTTGAATGCACCACAGCCAGTGTGACTGGTGTTGACCCAGTGTTGACGTCAGCCTCAAGCTCACAGCTTCCATGTGAAGCAGCGGCAGGGTAGACAGCCTCGCCTGCTGCAACAGGCACTACGAGCCCCAACCGAAGCAGCGAGCGATCTCTGTTGTCCCTGACTTTGGCTGTCTCTCTCCAGCTATAGCGGACTAGCCTAGCTGCGTTGTGACCGCTCGCGAAAGAGATGTCCGCATGGCGGCGTGTCTGTTTATGTAACAGGCCTCAACCACCCTCTCACTCGGTTCGAACCGTTAGCTTAGCATCGGTGAGCACAGCAGCGAACCCTTAGCGAACCCTTTGCCTCACCCCAGGAGTTAACGTTAGCTCTTTGATGAGAGAAGTTAACTTATCTCTTTGAGGAATGTAATTAACATGTTTTACTCAAAAAACGGTTTCTACATTCTCAAAAGCCCTACCATAGTTTTACACAAGCAGCACAAAACAATAGCGTCTTGAACACCAGACGGGGGATTGTGGCAGCATCAGCGGGCCTCTCTCCCTCCATAATGGTCACTTGGCCAGTCGCTCCCTTCCCCATCCGCAGGTCGGCGGGCAGGGGGTGGGGGCCTGGACTTGTCCGGGCAGGACATGGGTCACCTCGCCCGGGTGCAAAGATAATTTTCTAGAAGTGGCGACTCCATCCGTAGAGATGGTGAATTCAGTGAGCAGTTCGCTGAAGGATGTTGAGGCAGTAGGGACACTGCTATTTATACACCACGCACGTATCGGTAGCGACATCCTATTGGTCGGCTACGTGCATGATAAAATTTCAGTGGGCAAGTGCGTGCCTGTGATTGGAGGAGGTAGTACCTATAGAGTCCAGTAGAGGGCGGAGCCTGTGTGAGATAGAACAACTAATTCTTGTCATTTTCCCTGCATGATCAGTCCTGCCACCGGTTTCACACTACTGCTCCAAGAAGAAAGAACAAGAACATTCCATATTATACTGTTCGGGGCCATAGCCAAAATTAATAATAATTTTAAAAATGCATTTTTATTGGAAAACATATCCTGATATTATCTGAGCTGCCTGCTCATTTTAATGTTTGATTAAATGATTATTTTGCCAGTCATGTATTTTATGTATGTATGTATTTCACTGTAGTATTTTATTTTATATTTCTGTCTGTGTCTTTGTGAAGCACTTTCTTCTTTGTTTTGTGAAGTGCTCTATAAATAAAGTTTATTGTTTTAATTATTAGTAGATTTTTTGTAACTAATAACTATTCAATTCAATTCAATTTTATTTATATAGCGCCAAATCACAACAATATTTATCTCAGAGCGCTTTCATAAAAGAGCAGGTCATTGTACTTTACTGCACTGTTGTAAATGTATTTAGTTACATTGGCCTAGCTTAATCATCCGGAAAGGATTGCTTTCAAGTTCCCCATGTCAGCAGTAGAGTTTGCATCTTATGTGCCTAATCTTAACAATACACTACACAACTGGCCTTTCCAAAAGAATGTGTCTCTGTGTATTTTCAATACTTGAATGTACTGAGAGTACACACACAGTCAGGCTGTGAGAAGTCAAATGCCCAGGGGGTTGCATATCTGGCTGACCTAGAGTAAGCTAGACAATGACACTGAAAATAAAAATGGATGGGAGAAAGTTAGAAGAATGAAGAGGTCAGTCTGAGACAGAGGATGAAAGTGCATGAAATCCTCCTCTGCACTGTGAGAAAAAAAAAATAAAACGACACACAGTTGGACAATCCCAGAGGTCAGGAGGTTCATCTCTGTACCTTTATTTTGAGGGCATGCAGAGAAAGGAGCGCTGACAGTTTCATCATCTCATCCAACAGTGATGTAATGCTAAAGCTGAGTTGTGTTCACCCGGCTTCCCAGGGGATTGCCCCAAAGCCATTGGAAATGACTGACCACAGACTTAAACCATGTATGTCTTGAGTTCTACTGGTACCACTTCCTAATAAGGCAGCCACTATAATAGTGTTGGGAATTATGGTTTAAATAGCATCAATACTTTTGTTAAATAATATAAAACTTCAATTACAGTTTTTTTCAATTGCTAAGATGCAATGGTTACAACTGAATCCACTTTTTCAAAACTCTTCACACAGTCTGCATTACCAACATGCATCTTGGCCAAACAGTTAATCTCACCTTCAAAAGTCACTCAAACCACCAAAACACTTCATACAAGTCTCAAAATAGACTCGTTCAACCAAAACACTGGCAACAATTCTCATTTAGAAAGCATACAGTCTCACTCATAACACACTGACCTACAAAACACTAAAAACAGGGAGCATTACATAAATGAAGAACTTTTATCTTTGAAGCATGAGCGAATAAATTAGGTTTTCATTATACAATAACAATAACTTATTTTCACTTTGACAGTACTAAAGTATATGTAACAAGAATGCATCAGAAATGCAGCAATTTGCTTCAATATCCTTTACTTGTTCCATATCTGTGGATAGTATTGTAAACTGTGAAAAATGTTACTGTAAATTGAAACAAAACCCCCCACAAGTTTCTGGAATTCCAGGGCTGCAAACAGTAATACAAATAAGAAACACCTCAAACACGCATAATGTACAGTACTTGAGGGTGCTAGGCCTCCCTCTCTGCTGCATTTGGCCACAAGTTCTCATCAACATCAACATCACGTCTTCCCTGGCGATGCATCTTGGAAAGTATCTTCTGGAATGTCTAATCCAACCCTGGCAGTCTTCAGGAGAAGTGTCTCCACATACCGTATTCATGGCATCCAGAAAGGTCATCTGGTCATGTGGATGATGGTCATACACCTTCCACCTCCATGCAGAGAAAAACTCTATGGGGTTTAGGAAGGGGGAGTATGGAGGCAGGAACAGTCCTGACATCCTGGGATGAGCAGCGAACCAGTCTGTAACTGCAGCAGAGTGGTGGAATGCCACATTATCCCACACAACAACAAAGATAGGGGAGTTTCTTGCTCCTCTCTCCTCCGCTGGCGCAAGGCGATTATGCAGGTCATCCAGGAAAGACATGAGCCTCTCCGTATTGTCGGGGCCAATGAGGGGTTTGTGTAACAGCAAACCATCATTGGACAGTGCTGCACACATCATGATGTTAGCTCCTCTCTGCCCTGGGACATCCACAGTTGCTCTCTATCCAATCACATTTCTTCCCCTGCGGCGTGTTTTTGCCAGGTTGAATCCAGCTTCATCCACAAAGATGAATGTATGTGCAGTTTCCCTGGCTTCCAGCTCCATTACTCTCTAAAATACAGTAAATATACAGTTTTAATGGACTTCACATTATGCATCACTGTGTATCTTCCCTGATTGATTATTGAACAGACATCTTACCTGGATATTATATTATAGATATTATATTATATTGATAACAGAGTTCTTTCGCACGTTCACAGTTTCTCTCGAATGGTACAGTGTACAACTGCTTCGTCCTTATTTTATGTTTCTCCAGGACTCTGGCAATTGTTGTTGTGCTGACCGAATTCACATTTCCAAAAGTGATATTGTCTGCCTTTTAAGATTTTCTACTTATTTCAGTCTGGTCACTGCAGAAATGCAGTGCATTTACCATCAATCTGTTTTGAATGTGCTTTTAACAGTTTTGGACAGTTTTGGAAATGTGCTGCAGATATATAGTGTTTTGCAGGTGGTGAAGTAGTAATGAGAAAAGAGTTCATGAATTTTGGAGAAAGGGGTCATTGAATGCATTTTGTGTGAAAGCAATGAAAAATAATTCACAGTTTGGTCCACATACACATCTGTTGCGCTGACTGTGTTAAGAGTTTTGACAATGTGACTTCAGTTTTGACCAGCGCAGGTTAGCAATTGAAAAAAACTGTAATAGCCCAGTCCTTTATTTGCTTCAATCACTGATCTCACCTTGCCTATATTTAGGACTGGCGTCTATATGGCACAGGCACAAAAGTCTTTCTCAGCAAAAATTGGAAATAGTTTTTTTTGTCTGAATTGTTTCCATAAAATTAACTGAACGATTTAGCTGTAGAGAATCTAACTGATGTTACGATGTCCATAATGACAAAAGTTTTAACATTTATATTGTTATGCGTGATCAAAGCAGCTTAGCTCAAGCAGGCAACCTGGTGGCCTTATACATCATCATGCCAACAAACTCTTTTTACTTGGCACCATTTTCTGACACAGATCACACATATTCACCTCTGATTTGGCCTCAAACACAATCACACAGGCAAAGAGAAATCTTAAAACTCCTGCTTAACTCTGTTTTCTTCGTTTGCAACACGTGTGTTCATGCATGTGCATGCTGAGCATTCAGTGCAGATCCCAGAAACAGACGGGCATGCACACGACACACACACATTCTCTTCTTTTCACACACATGCGCACACTTTGTTCTTTTGTTTAGTACATTTTAGTTAGCTTTCATGTTGTGTGTTCTTCTTCTAATCTGTTAAATAAATGCTTGTGGTTCAGTGCTAGTATATACAGTATATCTAGATGCATCGCCAACCTGTTCTATGTAGAACTCCAAATCCTTCAGGGTACGAGGTATTGATTTTAACTGTGGTTATAGTTAATCATTTAATTATTAGTTCCAAAGTGATATTAGAATATTTTATGAGACTAAATTAGGTAAGTGGCTATCAGTTTTCTCTTATTTTAAGTATGGTGCCTACGTAACACGTAGCACCTGCCGCGCGCAGCCGCATGTGAGAGAGGACAACAAACACCGGCAGCCGCTCCGCCATTCATCATAAACTTTGGCTTTAAAACTTCATAAAACAAGACCCAAACCAAGAACGCAAATAGGTTAGTAACCTGTGGTGAGTGAACATGTTTAGCTCAGCATTGGCCATCTAACGTTAGCTTGCTTCTTGCTTCAGCTACGACCTACGAGAGGTTTACTCCAACTGTCGTTCGTTATGAAAAGATGAACGAGCGTTTGTTTACTTGCCAAACTTGTGGTGGTTGATTAAGGTAATTATTTACGTCCCGCTGGCTGCCATCACCTTAATTATTGCCGTTGGCTGGAAAGAGGTTACAGGTTTATTGTTGATCATCTAACCTTACAGATTTATTTAGTTTTAACTTACACTGGTTTGAGAGTCTGCAGGATGTGTTGACTTACAGTTTAAGCTGTCAGTGATTGCATTGCACATTGTGCTCTGTAAGTTAAAAACAGGTTACAGCTTTATTGTTGACTATGTAACTTTACAGTTTAGTTTACATTTAGTTATAACTTTACACTGGGTTTGAAAATAAACAGGGTTTGTTGACTTACAGTAGTTTATAAGCTGTCATTGACTGCATTGCACATTGTGCTCTGTAAGTTAAAAACAGGTTACAGTTTATTGTTGATGTGATTGTTGATTATGTTTTATTTAGTTATAACTTTACACTGGGTTTGAGAGTCAACAGGGTTTGTTGACTTACAGTAGTTTATAAGTTGTCAATAATTGTAGACACACATACATTAGGCTACATGGTTCTGCTCTGTAAGTTAAAAACAGGTTACAGCTTTATTGTTGATTATGCAACGTCACTGTTTTATTTAGTTAATGTTATACTGGGTTTAAGAGTCTGGGGAGTATTGTATTGTACATTACATGGTTGTGCTCTGTAAATGAAAAGCAGGTTACAGTTACAGAAGTCCTTATAGCTATGCAGTTTAATTAGCAACCTGGATTGAACGCAGCAGGTCATACAGCATTTGTAATAACCACGAGAGACTTGAGACTTGACTTGGACTCCAGCTCAAAGACTTGTGAGCATCTCTGGTGGATGGATGTCGAATTAGCTGCTTTTCATCTGAGAGACCAACGTTCGGTTCCCACGTAAAACAAGATTGACTGGTCTTTTTAATTAAGTTATGAAGGTAGCGTAAGTTATATAAGTTACATAGTAGCATTAGCTACATTATATTTACGTTTATTCATTTGGCAGAAAGCTTTTATCCAAAGCGACATTAGCTACGTAGCGTTAGCTAGCTACTTAAGACTAAAGCTATGTTAGTCTTAAAGGCACTCACAGCCCCCCGTAGCCCCTTACCCTAAGCCTAACCTTTACAGGAGTGTGTGCCTAAATCTAAGTCAGCTATTGAATGCCTGATGACCTGCACACTTCGGCCTCACGGCTCACCTCCTTTGCATCTCCATGTGTTTATGTCATGTGGTGTAAATAGAAATGCTCCGTATTTGTGTAGCGTCTTTCTAGTCTTTTCGACCACTCAAAAACTGGTGGCCTAGTGGATAGCACTGGGGCCTCACAGCAAGAAGGCTCCGGCCTTTCTGTGTGGAGTTTGCATGTTCTCCCCGTGTCTGCGTGGGTTTGCTCCGGTTTCCCCCACCATCAAAAACATGTTAGGTAGGTTCTCCAGTCAGTGCTGTTTGACCAGACGCTGCATTAAATCTGGAGGTGTTGCCCGGGCGCTGTACAGTGGCTGCCCCACTGCTCCCTTCAGGGATGGTTTAAATGCAGATAATGAATTTCATTACATGTATGTGACAAATAAAAAAAAACAAAAAAGAAACTTTGGTCCGCTTGGGAAATGGAGTTCGACATTGCCGTTTTGGGAGGCATGGACAAACGCCACCTGTAGGGGCGCTATTGTAGGATACGCTCATATGAGTCGCATTTGGAGGTTGGTTAAAATGACCTATGTTGTCGTTTAGGTTGGAGTACTTGTTGGGACAGAAGGAGCTGGGGGTCGAACCACCAACCAATTAATGGATGGCCTGCTTTACGTCCTGGAGCCAGAACCTCCCAGTAATCACCTCCTTGGCTGGCATTAAACTTGTTCTAATTATTTATCACCTTGACAATGATTGAGGAACTTCAAAGTTTGACTTTGTCAATAACAGTGAGAGTTGCTGTCATATGCTTATGCTAAAGTTTTATTGTACACTGTAAGTAGCTATTTAGAGTTTTTTTCAATTGCTAAGATGCAATGGTCAAAACTGAAGCGACTAAACTCTAAACTCTTCACACAGTCTGCATTACCAACATGCATCCTGGCCAAACAGTTAATCTCACCTCCAAAAGTCACTCAAACCACCAAAACACTTCATATAAGCCTCAAAATAAACTCGTTCAGCCAAAACACTGGCAACAATACCCATTCAGAAAGCATACAATCTCACTCATAACACACTGACCTACAAAACACTAACAACAGGAAGTTTTACATACATTTGTTGAACTTTTATCCTTGAAATGTGACTGATATTTTCATATAAATCAGTATTTCATTATAGAATCCAGTTGCTTTCAGTCACTTTGATACATTTCTCAGATCAGAATTGAAATTCTACCTGTTCAACCACATCATCTAGTCATGTGTGCACATCATATGTAAAAGCAATTTCTCAAAATGATCGAAATTGCAAATGGCAAATGCTTTGACACATTTATGCAAATGATTATGTACAATTGTCTGCTGTTTCCTACATTATCAGTTGCTTACTGCATGTCATGTTGATTACAATGTATTACAGTTTACTGGTTCTCTGTTGAGTAGCCTTACCCCCCAAAACATCTAGTCATAAGTTCACTGCATAAGTCGCTACATGCAAAATGGTTGAACATGTAATAATGTGCAAATAATTTATTCCACATGTACTTTTTTTGTGTGCTACAGTAAATTGAAGAAGATATCTGTTATGATGTCAATAAGAATCTGTGAATGATTCTAGAAATGTACCAAAGCAACTGAAGAAAAACTGCATTCAGCAATGTACTTGTGAAAAGTTCCAGAAATTACAGTGCTGCAATTCAGTTTTTCTCAGTTGTTTACACAGTAACACTGGTACGTGAGACACAATGACCACAACTTGTAATAGAAGCACCAACCACTTGAACCAATTCTGCTAAAATACAAGCACAATTCCTGCTTTACACTCAGCTTGCAGTTTTACAGTAAAACCAATTTCATAAAACTACAAACATTTCTCTACGCACATAGATGTAAACATAAAATGTACGTAAATGTAAAATATTTTCTATATATTTCAGACTGGTTGCTGCAAAAATGCAGGGTATTACAGGACTCAGTGTGTTAGCATTTGAAAAAGGTGCTGCACGTATACAGTGTTTTGCAGGTGGTGAAGTAGTAATGAGAAAAGAGTTAATGGATTTTGGAGAAAGTTGTCATTGAATGCATTTTGTGTGAAAGCAATGAAAAATGATTCACAGTTTGGTCCATATACACTTCTGTTTCGTTGAGTGCGTGAAGAGTTTTGACAATGTGACTTCAGTCTTGACCAATGCACGTTAGCAATTGAAAAAAACTGTAACACTAGTACCTGAGACCCTCTGACCACAGCCTGTAATTGATGTACCACCACCTTGAACCAGTTCTGCTAAAATATAAGCACTTACTTGCTTTACACTCAGCTTGCAGTTTTACAGTAAAACCACATTCAAAACATTACACATATTTCTCTAAAACATAAAATGGATGTAAATGTTCTGCAAAGGGCGGCACGGTGGTGCAGTGGTTAGCACTGTCGCTTCACAGCAAGATGGGGTCGTGGGTTCAAACCCCGGTTGCCCCGGCCTTTCTGTGTGGCGTTTGCATGTTCTCCCCGTTTCTGCGTGGGTTCTCTTCTTGTGCTCTGGAGTCCTCCCACCATCCAAAGACATGCAGACTAGGTTAACTGGTGACCCTAAATTGTCCGTGTGAGTGGTTGTTTGTCTACGTGTGGCCCTGCGATGGACTGGTGACCTTTCCAGGGTGTACCCCACCTTTTGCCCGATGTCAGTTAGGATAGGCTCCAGCCCTCCGCAACCCTGTAAGCAGGATAAGCAGTTGACGATGGATGTTCTACAAAGATTTTCTATATATACAGTGGGTACGGAAAGTATTCAGACCCCTTTAAATTTTTCACTCTTTGTTTCATTGCAGCCATTTTCCAAAAATCAAAAAAGTTCATTTTATTTCTCAGTAATGTACACTCAGCACCCCATCTTGACAGAAAAAAACAGAAATGTAGAAATTTTTGCAAATTTATTAAAAAAGAAAAACTGAAATATCACATGGTCATAAGTATTCAGACCCTTTGCTCAGTATTTAGTAGAAGCACCCTTTTGATCTAATACAGCCATGAGTCGTTTTGGGAAAGATGCAACAAGTTTTTCACATCTGGATTTGGGTATCCTCTGCCATTCCTCCTTGCAGATCCTCTCCAGTTCTGTCAGGTTGGATGGTAAACGTTGGTGGACAGCCATTTTCAGGTCTCTCCAGAGATGCTCAATTGGGTTTAAGTCAGGGCTCTGGCTGGGCCATTCAAGAACAGCCACGGAGTTGTTGTGAAGCCACTCCTTCGTTATTTTAGCGGTGTGCTTAGGGTCATTGTCTTGTTGGAAGGTAAACCTTCGGCCCAGTCTGAGGTCCAGAGCACTCTGGAAAAGGTTTTCGTCCAGGATATCCCTGTATTTGGCCGCATTCATCTTTCCCTCGATTGCAACCAGTCGTCCTGTCCCTGCAGCTGAAAAACACCCCCACAGCATGATGCTGCCACCACCATGCTTCACTGTTGAGACTGTATTGGACAGGTGATGAGCAGTGCCTGGTTTTCTCCACACATACCGCTTAGAATTAAGGCCAAAAAGTTCTATCTTGGTCTCATCAGACCAGAGGATCTTATTTATCACCATCTTGGAGTCCTTCAGGTGTTTTTTAGCAAACTCCCTGCGGGCTTTCATGTGTCTTGCACTGAGGAGAGGCTTCCGTCGGGCCACTATGCCATAAAGCCCCGACTGGTGGATTGCTGCAGTGATGGTTGACTTACTACAACTTTCTCCCATCTCCCGACTGCATCTCTGGAGCTCAGCCACAGTGACCTTTGGGTTCTTCTTTACCTCTCTCACCAAGGCTCTTCTCCCCCGATAGCTCAGTTTGGCCGGACGGCCAGCTCTAGGAAGGGTTCTGGTCGTCCCAAACGTCTTCCATTTGAGGATTATGGAGGCCACTGTGCTCTTAGGAACCTTAAGTGCAGCAGAAATTTTTTTGTAACCTTGGCCAGATCTGTGCCTTGCCACGATTCTGTCTCTGAGCTCTTCAGGCAGTTCCTTTGACCTCATGATTCTCATTTGCTCTGACATGCCCTGTGAGCTGTAAGGTCTTATATAGACAGGTGTGTGGCTTTCCTAATCAAGTCCAATCAGTATAATCAAACACAGCAGGACTCAAATGAAGGTGTAGAACCATCTCAAGGATGATCAGAAGAAATAGACAGCACCTGAGTTAAATATGAATGTCACGGCAAAGGGTCTGAATACTTATGACCATGTGATATTTCAGTCTTTCTTTTTTAATAAATTTGCAAAAATTTCTACATTTCTGTTTTTTTCTGTCAAGATGGGGTGCTGAGTGTACATTACTGAGAAATAAAATGAACTTTTTTGATTTTTGGAAAATGGCTGCAATGAAACAAAGAGTGAAAAATTTAAAGGGGTCTGAATACTTTCCGTACCCACTGTATATCTGTCCAGCTACAGCAAATGCAGGAAATTTGCAAACATTTTGTTTTGAATGTGTTTTTAACAGTTTTGGACAAAGTGTGTTAGCAATTGAAAAATGTGCTGCAGATATACAGTGTTTTGCAGGTGGTGAAGTAGTAATGGAAAAAAGAGTTCATGGATTCTGGAGAAAGTAGTCATTGAATGCATTTTGTGTGAAAGCAATGAAAAATGATTCACAGTTTGGTCCACATACACTTCTGTTTCGCTGACTGTGTGAAGAGTTTTGACCAATGCAGGTTAGCAATTGAAAAAACCTGTAGTACATTACATTTGTCATCACACTAATGTTGTTGCGCCTCTGTACTGCAAGTATACTGTGCATTAGCAGAAATACACAGTCTATAATTTCCTAGTTATAATATTTCACCAAGGCTATTATAGAGTACAAGGTAATACCCTCATTGTGAAGTGTAATCAGACTTTTCCTCAAGAATAAGAGGGCAGCACATTTTTCCTCCATTTTTTACCATGTTCCTGGGCTGGGCCAAGGTGTAGTGGCTGAATAAGGACATTTTAAATGCAAAACACGCTCACCTTAACATGAGGCAAACATCATTTAGAAGGTCAATGTTCCATGAGTGGAAATAGGTGTTAAGGTAAACAGTACAGGTGATGGGTTCTTAACTTTCCTAATGGCGGTGTCAATATCCTCTTACCCTACGAGTCTATTCATATTAAGCTCGCAACATGATAGCATAATTTCTGTTATTGCATTCTGAGCACTCTGTCTGCTTATAGCTCCTCATATGCACTGAAAGCACAAACAATTGTTTTAATCTCCCAACTCCACTGGCGCTGTTGGTTTACAGAGAATATTTACGCCAAGGGCTCTCCCTCGCCGCCGCTGCAGCTGGAATGAAAAGCGAACAGTACAGTAGAGGTGGGACTGGATATCATCAGAATCCATCCATTTATTAACCTGGCTGACTGTTGGAAAAACCTCACACTGGGTTTATGGGGAAAAAAAGTATGTTGCTATTCCCACCTGAAAGAAGAATTAAAAGAGGAAGAAAATTTGTTTGCAGTGCACACACCCACACACACACCACCAAGCACACCTTTTCAGGCCTGGAGGACTGCACAAACCCTTAAAGAATTCTTGCCTCAACAGCACTTTTTTCTGCACTGATGAATAAATAAAAAATAGATAAGATATTCATTGTCTGCAATAGCAATGTCAGGTGTAACTGATCCAGTGAGGCTGAAAGTGGCCCGTTAAGATTTCTAGCTCAGTCATATTCCGGCTGCCTTTGACCTATTAAAAGCAACAGCCGCCTTTTGTCTGGTTTTGTTTTTGTTTACATCTGTGTATGTATTGGCGGGGTGGGGTGCGGGGTGGGGGTGCGGTGGGGATGGGTGGGTATGAACAGATGGACTTTAATCTCGAATTTCACACGGCTGAGAAACAACTTCAAAGTGGAGCGGCCTGAAGGATGGAAGCAGGGGGAAAAAAAGCTGAAAGAATAAAGAAGAGCAGCATTTACATGAGGAGAGAGATGTATCCAAGGCAGCAGCGGAGGGGAACATACAATATTTAAAAGGTTGGAGACTGAGACAGCCTTTGCAACACAAACTTATTTGATCTGCAACTATTATTTCAAGGGCGTATCAAGGTAAATAATATCCCTGCAGTGTTGGGTTTTGAAGTTAGAAAAACATGCCAGCTGCCAAAACTCATCATGAGCTTCCCCCTCAGAGTTAATAAAACTATATTTAGTTCAGACTTCATTACAGAGTGTCAATCCTCAACAGTCGGGACAGTGGAATTACCTTTATGATTTGTTTCCCAACATGACACAGTGTGGTGGACAAATACTGACTTTGAAGTGGGTTGTCAAAGGGAGAAGAGGTTCACATTGTAGTCAGTGCTGCTCTATCACAATGTATTTGACAAAAGACTATGTATCATGCTTTTTTAACAAGAGGAAAACTTTATTACCGATAAGGGTATCTACAACCTAAACATGTATTTACGTATGGATTTTGAGTTCAACGCATAACAGCACATGAAAATTATAGACAAATATTACGAACAATATTCACAATCCATAATTTATATACAGCATATGGCTGAAAAGTGCACAATAACTTTACACACACATGTATTAAAAACGTTTTGTTTTTCAGTTCCTGTTTGATATCTGCTTCTCCCTAGAAAGGGTTTGTACCTTTAATGGAAGTATGCCTCTTTTGTTTTCCCTATTCCTTTTTCTCACAGTCTTTTGTCCTTACCTGTGACTTATCTTTCTATATTTTATAGCCTATCTGATATTTTTAAACATGTGCTTTCTTGCCTTATAAGTGACTAAAATGCTCACAAATATAAGAGCATGAAAACAATTATATTTCCTGAATAAAAAAAAAGTTTCTTGGGTATTTTTTGGTTGAAAAGATTTCCATTGGTCAATATAATGGTGGTGCAATTTCTGTATTATTGCTGTTATTCACCCATGTTCCTTCAAAGCCCTGTAATGATCGATCCTTCACAATCTGAGTTTCCACTTAGCAGGCAATGCACACTGACCAGTGGTCACATTAGGGCTCCGTTCTAAAGGAGTCAGAGGGACACTTCAACATTGATCAGGTTGTTTTAATCTCAGTAAGATTAAGAGCCCTCCAGTTAATTACAGAACAAAAGGAAGGAGGCGGCCTCTTTAGATCCTGAACATGATTAAGAAGAATCCAAGTACATAAGCACACTTCAAAAAGCCATTTATTTAAAAAACACTAAACCTAAAATAGAATCTAAACCAAAAAAAAAAAACACAGATAAAATTGACCATTACTGTGTTAGATTAATAACAATATTGAAAGTTGTTAGTAGTAGCCAACTATCTTTTGTTGCATTTGCTTTTAAAATTGTAATCCTTCTAATCAAACAAAGATTTTAGTCCTGGTTGTTGACACATGTGGTTACTGGTGGAAGGCGTAACAGCAAGCATAGGTTACAGAATTCTGGGTGCAGGAAAAACAACCTATTGTCATTTTAATAAAGCAGTCAGGCAGTAACAGGCCATTCTCCATCATTCTGTGAGCAATCATGATCTGATTTTATGCTGCACTCGGCATGAGTCCGCGAACAGCAGCGCACAGTGAAAGGACTTGGTTTTTTCGCTCAGAATTTGGAAGTGTGCAGCCTGTTGCCTCCAGTTTTTCATCTAACACCTCACCATGGCTGCTCCTGACTGTTTCATTACTCCCTGCAATATCTCAAACTGATCACCTGTCAAAAATGTTGGCAATAACTACATTTTTGATACGACGATAGCGGTAAGCCCTAATCTCACTGACAAACAAATTACATTTACTATGACTACTTCATAATAAAAGTCAATTTGTGTTAATCCAGTTAAATGCTTTTAATGTGAAGCTGCAGCAGTAGGAAACGTTCATTTTGCATTAGCACTACCTTAATAAAACATTTTTTCCTGAAATGTCACCATAGACACTTAGTTCATATTACAGCCAATGCTGGGACTTTCATCAGGGGGCCATAGAAATGGATGATAGTGATTGAACAGACATTCATTTTAATGAAAATCTTTGAGATTATTAATGAAAGGAAATGAGCAAAGCCACCAAGTATGAAAGTAAAAAATTTCTGACTATGGTGCCCCAAGTGGCTGTAAAAAAAAAATAAAAAATCAAATCTAGTCTAATCTGATAAAAAAAAAAGTATTTCCATTATGTTCATGACCAGCTACCAGCTTCTCCAAGGTTCACTAATGTTTTATATTTTGTTTGTTTAATTACAAAAGTCAAAATGTAAAAACAATAATTACCAAAACCAGTTACTAGTGGGCACTCCAAGAAGTTACTTTTCTAGCACATATCCTTCTTATAAAAGTTGGGACTTTGGTTTTTTGTAGGGATGGAAACCTAATCTGCTTTTCTTAGGACGGTGTGTGTGTGATATGATCAGATTTGATTGACAGTGCCGGCAACATGAGCAAACAACACCACAACTGTCATCACATTTAGATTCAAATGTTGCTAAACTCGGATTAGTATGTGAAAAAAAAATCCCACCATGTATATTTCCATTTATCCCTGCCTATTAAAAATCAGTGAAGGAGCAAAGGACAAATAGACAAATGTAGAAATCTCTCATTCATTAAAAAACTGTTTGGTGGAACAATGTGTGTTCATGTAGGCCCCCATCATTCATAGTAAGAAGCTGATTGAGAAGATTTCGGGGCTTTGAAGCTATCTCTAATTTTGCTCCAGATTTTCTGAAGCCTTTTAAAAAAAACTCCAGTAGTCCCTCCACCCAATGTTCAGGACCCATCGATCTGTATTCTACTGTTGAAATGGACTTGTCTCGCAGTTACAGATCAGTACATCCTCCTTTGTATGCATTCCTAATCAAATAAGCTGCTCTTACTTTATTAACTTGGACAAGCTTACTTCAGATAAGCCTGTCGTTTTAAGCCACCTCAGAGGGGGAATCAACCCCCGAAGGTGATGAGAGTTGACTCGAGGAGCCCGAGATGCAAGCTTTAGGTCGCAGTGTTATTGTGTGAGGCTTGGCCCGAGGCTCCAGAGAGAATCACTTCCTCTAATGGAAAACTATTGTCTGCCACTGAGGACATACAACTGTGTGGAATACGGATCAGCCTATCTGGACTTATGCACAAGACAGAATGAAGCTCTCCATCCGATAGAAAGCTATTTTGGAATTGTAATATCCAGTGAAGTCAATTCTGATTAAGCCATACATCTGGAATAGACTGTACTCTTGTGTGTGGCTCGGTGGTGTTTTTTCCGGCATTGCGGTAATGCATACAGCAAACCTAAAAAACAGCGTAAAAGAATAAAAAATAGCGACCTTTTCTAGTGTTCTGCCCCATATTTTAACTCTGGCAATAGGACTAAACATCTAAAACTGCCATAACAACTCAACAATAAGGCACTTGGTGAATTATTTATTCGGGGGAGTGGATTGGATTTATGTTAATGAGCGCAACAATATAAGATCAAATGAAATATGATAATATGTGAAATATGATTCCCTTATGCATATGGCATTATTCGTTTACTCATCCTCTCTAGTAACCGACAGTTCATCTCTAATATACAGTATGTAGTAGATGAGCCCACTGTGGCAACAGTGTGAATCAAGAAAGACAGGGCAGGTTCACAGCCAGTTCAGAGCACACTATGGTGTGTATGTAAAATGTATACAGGGTTGGTGAAGCGCTAAAGGAAATGTCCTCCGACAGATCATCCCAGAGGATGAGGAACTCCATTTGCCTCACAGGTTTCGTCTTTCCCTCCCTTTCTCCGGAGAATGACGATGTGTGATACATGCATTATCTTTTTCCTCCTTTTCTTCACCTCAACAGGTCACTCTCAGTCTCGTCCCCCCACAGGATTCATCTCAGTCCAGACTGTGAAAACTTGAAAGTCCACCGTTTGGCCAAGGGAAGGTCCTTTGTGACGACGGACGGCCTTGTCAGGATTTGGTTAGAATGTTTGGAGGGAAGCTCGTGTTTGGTTTTCAAGTCTATTAAGAGAGGCAAGAAGAGAAAGATGAACAATGTGAGCTTCAAAAAACATTAAAAAGCAAAGAAGGACATTTTTAGGACTGTCCTTTTGATACATTCTGGTTTCTGCACTTTTTTGGAACAACACAATCAATCAGGCATTACGTTTCTCTCCTTAATAGAAGCGCAGGGTGTCATTTTCAAACTGCAGCTACAGGGACCCCATTGTGGTTCAGATGACACAGTGCTCTTATACACTAATTGCATAGGTACAAAGTGAGGCAGAATCCAGCAGGACAAGAATCCCCTTGGGGAGATTGTGGAAAGGTATAACAGGAGAGCTGAGGGTCGAACCTCCAAACTAGGGGCGATTGTGAGGATTTCACAAGCTCTGGAAAAAAATTTCAACATTAAATATCTGTCAAGAGGACATCAAGTTGCTTCAAAGTCACATTAATATTTCATATGTCATGATAAAGTAGTGTCCTCTGGTTTTCAAATCAATCAACACTTTAATGGGTTAGACCAACATTTGAGAATTTCTCTGAGGGTCAACCCTTCATCTCGGAGGATTTCTGTTGTTAAACTGCTACTAACCCGAACTCTTATACAACTGCTTATACTGCATGTTTTGGTTTTAGATCAATGCATATTATTACAAATAATTGAAAGAAAAATTAAGTTGAGCTATCCATTTTTCTGTAAATGTCGTCAAACATTTTCAAGAATACAGAGAGCTCGCCTGATCTGGCCTCAAAGCTCAGATATCATACTTGAACCCGTGGTTTTCAGGATATTATCATGTACAAAATCCTCATGGACACCAGAGACATAACATAAATCTTTTAGGAGCTGAAAAGAAGTGTGCTTTAGGTCCCTTTCTGCAGACTTCTTGGAAGGTTTTCAATTATCTCCAAGCTTCACCTGATCCAACCTTTCAGTATTTTTGTTCCTAATTTGACCCCACAGTATATTTTGTTGTGTAAATGCAAAACATCATCATAAACATCTGACACTTAATGCAGAAAACAACATACCTTTAGCGCCAATGAGATAATTGGATGGGTGGCCTGGTATAGCTGGGACATTGACCTAGAAAGCAATATAAACAACGCTATGACCATACAAGTTCACACCATAAACATATTTTACAAGTAATATAATGAAAACAAATTCCAAGACACATAACATTTTATGGTTCAATTATATATTTTATCAAAGCCTTAGAAGAAAGTTATTTCACTATACAGTCTGTTGAAATATCACTGCTATTTATCATACTTTTTTACAGTTTTTTGTTACAGAAATCTAATTATTCCCAGCTTTGTTGCTAGATTACGGACTTAACAGAGACAGGAAAACATATTACATTTAAGTTTAGAGAGGTTTTATGTTCAACTACGTTAGGGGAGAGGTTAAACTGGGTCAGGTTGTTTACCTTGTGGGACGGAGGTCTTTTTAAACAGCTACTGCCATCCTCTCTCTGCGGAGGTCAGCTGGGGGTCATTTAGAGTCTCTTTAATGGACGGGGCAAAGGCAGGCTCTTTAAACGACTGGGAGAGGGTCACATGACCGGAGGAGAACAGAAAGAGCAAAACAAGCAGAGAGAGCAATCCCCCCCCCCCCCGTTCTGAACCGAACATGGCCAGAGGTCAAGGAGGCTTTCATGCAGTGTTACGTTTCTGTCAGGGTAAACACTCAGAGAGTTAATGTGTGTTTACTGATGATGCTTGACGTGATCAGCGTTCGCTTCACACCGAATTATACGAACAAACAGAGTGGAGAGTGTTTCAAAAGTGGCAATGTCGTTATCGCTAAATCCTCTAAATCTCAGTCGGAGAGATTTCCAACAAAATGCATCACATGGCGTTCAAACACAAATAGGAAACCGTTCTTATCAGATTACCAAGATCATCTGCAAGGTCGCACACAGCCATTTGCTGTTTGTACCGTTTGTATGTATTTTTGGTAATACCATCTTGCTACCACTTTGGATTTTTAAAGCAATAACATATGTTTCATTTTGTTTTTCACTCCGTTACGAAGATACACATCATGTTTAAATTCATTACAGGCTTCTATCTACTGGATAGATATTCCAAAACGTATGTAGCTTTTTCATTTGGGTTTGTTAGTTTAAATTAGAGGCTTTTTTATAAGTCCATAATTATTCTCTCGAACACAAGTGTTTTCTTTCAAAATGTTTATTCAGCATCAACAAAGAAGAAAATATTAAAGGGCTTACATAAGCTCAAAATCAATATAGTTGAACAAATCTCTAGATGGAAATGATTACCAATTCACCAGCATGTGATTTAGTAGCTTAAGATTGATTATTATGGCTACAAAGTCAGAAAAGTTTCTTTGATTAAATCAAAAAATTACATCTAAATGACTTTTTTTTTTATAATCACAAAAATTAAAAAGCTCCTTGACTGTTTTGCAACTCTGGCTGTTTGGTGTACAGAAAGTATGAGCAGCTATTTATAGATGTTTTAAAGTTGATGTTTTTGGGGGGGTAATCATGAACACAACTACATATGCTTTTCAAAATAAAACAGCTGACAATATCCACAGTTGCACACCATGCTTTTATAAGCCCTTTAACACTAAAGAACTATTATTTTACAAAAAGGAGGAAACAGCAAAACAATATGTATACATTATGACGTTTCAGTTTGTAAATGTTTAATTTACAAGGGACACAATTTCACCAATTACCCTCAGAAAAAATATCTACAGTACTGCACTTTCCTAGAACTAAGCTACTACATTTTAAATTGATCAACGACGCAGTTCAAGGTTCGAAGAATAGAGGGTGATAAATTAAGTTGCACTGGCAGCTGTGTAGAAACATTGTATCGGCAACTTATAGTGACTCACTAATCATTACCAAGTAAAATAGCTTGATACAATGTCATTCTTCACAATCACATAGCTGAGAGAGAAACTTAATGTACTCTGGAGTCTTTCTTAATCTCAACGTCCAGTCGATTTCTCCTAGAGGACAGGATAGATTACCTCAACACATTTTACCCAGTGGGAGGATGTTTTTATAATCATGGTGATGCCATTTTTGAAAATCAGTTTTTACTCATTCAGTGTCTCACTATGACCGTTCCATTTCGTATTATTTTGCGGTTTAGTTTTCAATTCTAAAAAGGTGGGAGCGTCCATAAAAAATCCATTACTTGTGATAGCCTCAGGTGCCAGTTGTATAAACAGTTCAATATCTGGAGTATGGCTGATCTCTGTACACTCCCTTGGTTGTTCGTGCTGATGGTGCCTTGCTTGCCCAATCTTCCAGACCTGATTAAGAAAAGAAAAGAAAAAGATGGGGAGTGATTACAGAGGCCTTATACTTAATCATTCGTTTACAACAACTCGTGTAAGTCTTTGAAGTTCTATGCAAATGTTGTGTAAATGTCCATGAAAATAATGCAGCAGAAGTTGTGAGCACTCTGAATGTGTGCTATCGATGCCGCTCATCTCTTAACAAAAGGACCGTTTCAAGCCGGGAACACAAACAGTAACTCACACCAAAAAGCTTGCCTTTCACCTGGAAGGATGCATCTCAGATAATTGAATGCGAGGATCAAATAGCTACCTGAAAAGGAGCTATTTAGTGGCTCCCGGCAAAAAGGTCACAATTACCATTAGCCCAAATCAGCCCCTGTTCACCCCCTGGTACTGTCAATGTGAAAGTGCCAGTATCGATGGCACCCTTTGTCTGATCTTCAGCCAGCGCTGAGACTTCCCTAGAGCTTTGGCTCACAAAGGGTTGTTTTTTTTCTGTGTACAGGCTCTCTGTTGGCAGCACATAGCCAATACCCCTTAATTAAACCTGTCACCCTTTCACTGACAGTCACTTTGAAGAAACAGACCAAGGTAACCTTGTGTTTTGAGAACAAGGATGCACATCAACGCTGTTTATCTGTTTCCTTTGTACTGTCGGCCTTTTTCTGTGTGAGCCATGCGGCAGAGTTTTTATTTTATGTGGAGGTACGCAGCACTCTAATGAGTTGAAGGCACTTAGTTCTTCCACTTGTGTGGTCGGAAAAGTTGGGGAAAGTTTTTATTAGCTTTGACTTCCAAAAAACACATTCAAATCTCTTAACCATGCAATGAATGCACATAGGTCTTCAATATATTATAAACTCCTGATGCAGAGGATGTAATGACCATTTTCACCTTGTTTTGCCAGACAAGTACATTTTAAAGGCCAAAAAATTCTCAAAACAAAATCCCAACGGTCACTGTCATTTTACTTTAAGATGTGAAAAGACATGCAACATAAATCTCTATAACACTTAAGAATTATGGATTGCAGTGATTCTAAAATAACTAATTGTGTTATCTTTTTGCAGTTAGTTGCTAACTAATTTTCTTTTAAATATTTACATATAATACATGATACATTTAAGTAATCTTGTCTGAGAGCTGAATTCTATTTGGAGCTTTTAGCTCAGCAGACACAAATGCACAACCTAATCATCACAACTCAAATCACACTGCGTTCTTATAATATTTTAAGCTAATACTTTTTGTTTTAGATTATTAAATGGTGCATAACTGTACCAGAGTCAACCGTCAGCTGTACAGCAGCATGGTCTACTGTGCTGTAGTGTATATTAACTCTACTATCATGAAAGTGCACTCTGCAGCAGATATGACCTTGGCACACTTTTTACTGTATCTTGTCAAAAGCTGACACAGTACTGTTGAACATTATCTCAGTGGTTTTAACTTTGTCTGAACATTGCGGCAACCGGAGCTATTGACAGCTCTTTTCAGCCTCTGAACCAGAGTTCAGTTGCTGAAAGTGGCCCTAAGCATAAAGCTGTTCTGTTTCGCTGATTGCAGAGCCACGCATTACTGTTTGGCAGTCCCACAAACACACTCACCAACATGTATTGGCTTTTAAAACAGTGCTTGAACAAAGAAGGCACATGAGGATTTAGTAATATACAGTTTCATAGTGTAGGTAAGAGATTGTGTTAGCTGGAGATTGGAATAAAGGGATCAAACACAATTACTGCCCTGTATATTTAGCTTAGCATGATGTGTAAGAAAACACTGACATTTCTTCATATAAGCATACTTTATAATATCCTCATAAGCTGCTGGCTATTTTCTTCAAAATGCCTTTGCACACTCTGAAAAGGTTAAACATTCCATGTTAACTCACATTTAATACATTGATGTTTACACACAAACCCCGCAATGAGTTTCTGTTACTTCATAAGAATAAAAAAAATCTGCATTTCTCAAAAGACATAGCAGGTTAAAGCATAGTAGTTCTTTTTGCAGATCCAGTTCTGCTCTGAAGGGAGTCATCAGTTCCTGAGGCCAGCATTTGCGTTAGGTTTCTGTTAGTAATGCTGTTTTGAATAAAGCATTAAAATAAAAAAATAGATTTAGTGCGCAAACTCTTTAATACTACAATTTTTAGGGTAATTTCCTGTAGCTTAATTAACACTGTACGCCATAAAAAAAAAGTTTACTTGTTTGTTAATCATTCTTGGTTTTTATTTGCGTTGGGAGAAGAACAATGCCACTCTGTGGAAATCACTTTAAACAGGCTTATTTTGATTGTGTCTAAGACATCACGCAATTACCCGGTGCTATGGCAACTGATATGAAGCCAGCGGTGCAGTCACTAAACTAAATTGATGTTGTTCCGACAATTGACACAATATATATTGGAGGAAGAGAGGTCTGCAACTCACCATATGAATCATATGATTCCCCACTGTGTCCGTATTCATAGTAGTCATCTGAGCTGTAAACAGACAGAACAGTGAGGTGAATATCAAAATGTATAAATAAACATAAAATAAGAGCAAAATAATACGTTCTGCATCAAGGAAATTGCAGTTATCAGCAAATAAATGGAATGTAACTTATTTTCGGTCTTATTGAACAACATCAAAGTAATATTTATCATGATGCAATCAAATATAATTTATGCAGGGGCAATAAAGAGAAACAAATTTTTTTCCATATATACTCTGCTGGATATAAAAGTGAAAAAGCAAACAAGAGGCAGCTTTCAATCGCTCAAAAGTTCAGCCACATTTGTGGTTCTACAAGGCAATTTCCTCCACCGTATTTCTGCACAAACTTCCAGTTCCATATCACTGCATATGGAGATCTATGAGAGGTGGCATCTTTAATGAAAAATAAAAAGATGGGGAGGCAAGTTGCATAGCGGTTCATTTCTCACTTATTTTTTTATTTTTTTATTTGCGGTCGCCGGTGAGATGCTGACAGAACAATCCTGCGTCAGTATCATTCGGTAACAGCGCTATCATTCAAGAGAGGCAATTCATCATAAGGCTGCCACTGAGCCGACACCAGCCATCACAGCTGGGTCCTCTCCGCCTGCCTGTCAGTCAGTCTGTCAGCGACAGCAGCACCTCTCTGCTCTCCGGATTAGAGAGCTGAAGGCACCATCCAACACCCCAACACAACACATCAACACCGCCCGACCGCTGAGGGCAAAGAGGTGACGGAAATGACACACCACGGTGGAAGTAACGGATTACATTTTACTCCAGTTACTGTAATGGAGTAGCTTTTTGCGGTGTGATCATTAAAAGCCAAACTAAGGCCTGAGAGGTTTAGACACTCCACCCCTCTATCAAATTACAGCACATTTTTGCAGCACTCCAGGAAATCAATTTCAACTAATTCTGTTATACCATTAAGTCTGTTTTTCGCTGAACAGTATCCACTTCATAAAAAGAAGCTGCACAATGTTGAAAATCATTTAGTAATTATTATATCGTCACATAACCTTTCATTATTTTTTCCATTTTGTATATTCCAATAAATTTACTGGCAAACTGAAGACGTACCTTTCAGTGTTTCCACTATTACTTACTATTATTTATAGTGCTCCTGTAGGTCTATTACATGAAATGCAAATGTACTGGTCTGTTGGATGATACAGAAGGCTATCAAACTAAAAGATTTTGTGATTATACAACACATATTCAATAAAACCTTTTGTACTCGTTTGGCATGTGTATTAAATTTGCCAGCTATAATACTGCTGAAGGAGCTGTTAACATCATGCTAAATGCTACACACTAGCTGAATGATAAAGCTAAATTGGTCTGTTGCTTTGCGTTAACATGAAGTATATTTTTTAACTTTCTATTGTACAGATGGATCATTTCACTTTTAGTAAAAGAAATTAAAATGATGCACTCTTCTATATTGGAATATTTGGCTTTAATTTCATTCGGCGGTTCACCCGAATCATAAAAAGCCTTTTTTTCCTCATACCTCTTGTTGTATGTAGACCAAGCATGGAATTTTATCATTTTAGTTTTTTGAAGGCACAATGGCCAAATGCCAGAGAAGCAAGCCCATCAAACAAAAAAAAATATTTATATTTTTTGGAAATTAAGAAATTATCTTAAAGGTCAAAGATATATTTCTAATTTGTTAATTCTTGTGAATTATAACCATTCATCAAGGACACTGGAAGTCAGTCACAGTTAGGGTTTGCTGAGAGAAGGTCCATCTATGTAATGATGACATACTAAATGGTGTGCACTATTCATCTTTTTTGTGTTTATTTGAATGACCAGGATAACTTATATCTAATCGTTTTTGACAACAATTGAAAAGTTGAACACCAACCCCAATGTCAAGGCAGCCACAGCAACTACACTGTCAACAACAGGAACTAATTCATGACAACTGCAAAGCGATGAAGGGGGAGTGACAGCGCCTGGACGAGAGAGAGATGTGACGCATGACCAGTTCATCACAGTTTATAATAACGCAGCGCAGTGAGGATGCAGATGTTTCATAGAGGAGATGTGTGTCTGTATGTCACTGTTAACAGAGACGCCAGTCTGCAGTAGTTCATACACTTCACTGATAAATCACACAACTATAGTGTAACATTAAGCATGCTCCCTCTCTCTCACTTGATCACGAGCTCTCTTGTCTCAACTTTATGAAAATGTTTCAGCAAAAGTCACATGCTGTGGCTGAATAGCCAGCCAAACACAAACCTTGCTTATCTTATCGACGCATCTCTCTCGCTCTTGTTGTGCCGGTGCTCCCGATGGCCAGCCCGGCTATGGTTTCTTGTCTTGTTTGTTCTCTAATTTATCAAAGTGTATTATCTCAGCTCAGTTGACCTCGTCAGTTCACTCAATTATAGCTTTGTGGCATTTACACATCAGAATCAGTAGGAATAAATCTCCCGGTTAGCCGGTAAGCTGTGGTGTAGTCTACCTGATACGCAGGTATACGCGTATACCCACTAGGAATGGTAAAAGATAATACTAGTTGCAACTTACACTCTTAAATGTGCATTGAAAATTGCCAGCTGATGAAACCTATGCTCCAGTGACCACATTCATATATCTAAGGCTTTATGCAGCTGCTAACTGGCTGAGTAAGATAGTGATCAACACTAAATACTAGAAAATCAGTCTGTTCTCCCCACCTATAGGTGTCATTTACACTAGGGACGCTGTGGACATGTCACCACCACTTTTTGAAAGCATTTGTTAAAAATGTTCTGGAAAATAGCAACAAGAAATGTTAAATAACAAATGTGAGTGCTATGGGAATGTTTTTTTGGCACAATAAGAAAACACGCTATGCAATGTAAATATAGAGAAAGCATTGTCCAAAAAATTACTTAAGCAAAAAAAAACTATTTACTGATTACAGCATTAGGCCCATATTCCAATGTATTTTATATTCTGAATTGTCACTAGCAAGTGTTTTGCTACAACTCCTGATCGGAGCCCTTAAATGTCCCCATGTCACATGTCGACACATGTCGACACAAAGTGACGTGGTTGCCCACCCGTAACTGTCATTGGCTGTTTAAGTCTTTGCGGTGTTGATAACACATAGCCTTGCAGTCTTTCAGAATGCTCTCTATTACATGCACATGTATAGGCCTACTGTATGTATTAGCGAGAGTAGTGGTGCTTGTGGGACGTCGCTCTGGGGCGGGGGGAGTATGAGGCTGGGAGGGAAAAATCACGGTATACTCACTACAAAAAACTAGATTACACCACTGCCAGTAAAAACAAGACCATCAGATAAGAAACAACAAAGAAACCTAAGCAACAACATCATATAACAGTAAAAACTAATCAACAGATAAATCATAAACAACAACTTAAAAAAAACAGTAAAATAATCAGTCAATAAAACATAGCAATGTCAAAGCCTGTCAAACACACAAGATTTCACACTTTATACAGCACATGGTGAGATAAAGGCCAGTGCCCGGGCTAGATCTGTGTCAAACGATCATCATAAATATCCCGGGTTTCCAGCGGTTCATACCAGGCTCCGAATTAAACCCACCACATGCGCAGCCTTTCACTTGCCAATAAAAATTCTGAATCTCAACAAAAGTCACTGGGGTCTCCAGTGACTTTTGTCGCATTGTTTTGATTATCGAGAGTAATGGGGACTTTCTGTCCTGAATGAAACTTTGCTTAGAATTTTTTTTTAAACTGAATTGTTTTAATGCTGTGATCACCACAAACAACAGTTTCTATGCCTCCTGTGTATTGGGGTGGAGCCAGAAATATCATAAACACAAATATCAAAACCTGGGTAAAGCAACTATAAAATGTAAGTGAAAAAATTGGGATTTTTTGTATTTTGGGTGATCTGATCCAAACCTTGGCAGCCTCACTAAAACTGACAATGACTCTCAACAGCAACAACATGACAAACTGATTGGCTTTTTTATTGTTTCCTGCAACAATTTCTTGGTAAGGACGAACAAGACAACATGACCAATTGAGGACAGTGGGGGGGAATCATTTTAAGAGCACTGGTGGCTCAATGAGACATGAGACAGCTCCCCACAGAGGCTTGTGCCTAAAGTCAGGCTTAGCATAAATTTTACACAGATCATAATTCAACTACAAACAATGCCAAGCCAGCAGAAGCAAACAAGCCTTTTCCCTTGTGCTAATGTAGTCTCCCTCCAAGAAGCGAGGCCAGCTGCTGTTGCTCTGAGCGTCAGGTTTCCAGTCAGCCCTCGCGGCAGACGTGCCACCGTGCATCTGCCACGGATGTCAAGTCACTGCAATATCCTTGACACCACTCATTGGCCAACAGAGACAGAGGGAGGGAGAAGAGAGGGAGACAGAAAGACACTGAATGCATGTTTTCATCATGTTGTGTACCCCGAGACAAGTCCTGACAGGATACTAAATAATTAGATTTCACACTATGCTAAAATGCAGAGGTGTATTCCAGAGAGGTCGCCTTCAAAATAAACATCAGTTTTTATGAATGTCAGGAAATCAATTTGACACAATTCACAGGTGCTTGCAGACACATTGAAAAGTATGTGAAATATTTGGTAATCTTGGGCTTTCCTGTACAGCTCTGTCATATTCAACAATAAAAAACATAACAAATAACACAAACCACAGCAATGCTAACAATATTTCAGAGGCTTGCTTACATGCTGTCAGCATTTCCCCCTTCATTTATTTTCACTGTTTATCTCACATAAAACTGAAAAAAACCCACATTTTTTTCTCTGTTGCTTAGGGCAGAAAGGACCAATAATAGCAGTCTGCTGTGCGGAAAGCTGCCAGTACAGACCTGCTCTTTGCACAAAGGAGAAGAGTGCAACAAAAGCTGTTAGGTGCCTCTAATTTCTGAGGTGACATTTTATCAATATTGCTATACAACGTCTCTCCATAGTTACTTTCTCTTCTCAATTACAGAGACCGGTGAGCCTTGAGACGTATCCTGAAGGTCAAAGTTTCCGGTAAAAGTCTGCTTTTGTGTAGCCAAAAGTTCTAGTGCTCTACAGTACATTTAACATCAGCATTTTAATTGAAAATTACCTATTAATGCTACACGGTAAAGCTTTTTTTAGTTTATATTATAGCACTATCAGCAAGGGACACTTGGTGAGAAAATATATGTTTATGTTATTTGGCCATATATGTAGAGTTGTTCAGAGTTTGTTAGTACTTTATGAGTAAAATGACAAAAATCTAATGGAAAATAACATTATCTATTTTATCTATCCAATCTACAAAATCTATAATTTAATGAAAAGTTTGATACAGGTCCAATATATGACATTGAACATTTTAGACAAAAGTATGCTAACGTTAAGTGACCAATTTAGCATTAAAATTTAGTAAACCTTTTCCCCAGCATGTTTTAATAAGATTAATGCTGGCTTTTTAAAATTGGCAAATGCTAACAAGCAAGAATACAAAATCTTTAATGGTATACTGTATGTGTGGTACTGCGTAATCACAATAATATTTAGCTTGATGCACTTTATCTCCATACAACATTGTGTCATCATGCAGATGGTACATTAAGGCACATTCTCCATTCGCTGGTTTCATTTGAAGAAAAAAAAACCTAGAAATTTCTAATTTAAGGTGGTATGAGATAAAAGGAAGGGAAAAACAGTGGGAAGCTTTAACCTGAAAACCTTCTCCAGTGCCTCCTGCATTCAACATTCATCATTACTGATCCCAAATCACAGCTTCGCCTGGTCAGAAGTGCACAGCTGGCAGCATGAACACAAGCATGAGATGAGGTGCCTGGGGTGGTTAGATCTCACTCGAGATATTGCCCTGTCATAGGTGTGAAAGTGCTTTGATTTTCTAAATAGGTCAGCTTTTGATTTGACATTCATTAGCAGAAGGTGTCCCCTGGTTTGTGTCCCCCCTAACTTCACTGGCCAAGAAGGAAAAAAAACACATCTGTCTTCAACGCAGGCATGCACCACGAGAGGCAAACACAACACCTATTAGATAAGTGTGTCTCTTTCATCAGGCATCTGATTCCAGGCCTAATTTTCCACAGGTAAAAACCCTGCCTCTCTAGAGCATCTGTCATCTCTGTAAACGCTTCGTCTTAAGCACTGATGTTGCCATTCCCGGGCACCACGAAACAGATGGCGGTGTTAAATCTGAATGATGTAGTACACGTCCCTAGTGGACTTTGTTTTCTTACATCGCCATTACTCTTCCAGTCCTCTGTGATAAATTTGAAGAAATCTAGGAGGACATTACGAGGGGCTGAGAGGTAATACAGTGCCGGCCTGATGTGGAGAGTGGCTGCTTTTCTTCTGTTAGCCTATTTCTTGGAGATTGCACATTTTAGCTGATCATGGCTGTGAATACTCAAAAAACTTACTTGATGCTTCTTGTGTAATAACTTTTCATTCATTCTTGGCACAAGGTTGAAAAGGTAAAATGCTGACAAGAGTGCCCCACACCGAACGCTCTGATTATACCAGCTCACTGGTGATTTTTCAACAATGCAATGAAAATGGATTGGGGGAAAAAACACTACCTTTTTTTCGCCATTTAGTATGAAATGAAGCTCACATAATTTCAAATGGAAACCATCCTTATGGATACAGTGGTGATTGCTCAGTGTGGTGGCTGATTGCAAAGCTATCTCCAATTCTGACCCCCTGCTGAAGAGCCACAAAGACGGACAAAATGGCCTACGGCAAAGATTTGACTTTACAAATGAGTCTTCTGTCTGGTACAGACCATTTATGTTACTTTCCCCTTCTGTTTGGAAAGTGCACAAAATCCTCCTTCTGGAAAAATGCTGCTTCTTTAGGGCAAGTCAGTTTACAGTGTTCTTTCAAATCCCACATTTGGAAACATGTTTGGGTTGTAACATTGTTATTTGGAATCTGTGAATCTCTGTTACATTTTAGTGAAGGGGAATTACATTTACAATATGCAACTTTTTGTTTTGAGACAGAGAGATTGTTGTAAATCCCGCCCTCCTTCCCTTCAGATGGTCTAATTCCTGCCACAGCACCTGTCATTCATCTTGACAAGCTGTCTACCTGGAAAACGGCATCTAGCTACCCAGCATCTGTGAAGCACTGCAGGCATTTCACTAGCAGACAGCTAACACTGCCAATCTGCACTAAGATAAAAAAAAAAAATGCTGATATTCCCATTGTACTAAATGGGTTCTGTCTGCCTTAGGGCCTTGACAAAACAAGCACACCTCAAAGAAGTAGCTTTGACAAAGGCAGGCTGATCAAATACATTGTGTCACCAGCAATTGAACACAACACAAAAAGTATAGCCAGCAGCTTGCTGCCCACTGACATGCATATATGCTCTGCGCCTGGAAGAGAGGACAGAACAAGTCACTACTCTGTATCTTTAATCTAAAAAACAGTTTAGGTTCACCCAAGGGTGTAGCTGGAACTCTGCGGCCCTTGAAAACCACTGCTTTGGCTACTGTTTTCAGCTGTGATGGCAATGTCTGTTGGCCGGAACCATCACTTTGGTCCAGACTGAAATATCTAGTGTTGTAGTAGTCGAGACCGGTCTTGGTCTTAAGACCACTTTTTGATGGTCTTGGTCTCGTCTCGGACTCGACCGCCTTTGTACTCGGTCTTGTCTCGGTCTCGGACATTGAGGACTCGTGACCAGTCAAGACTATAACTTTGGGAATATCAATAAATTGCTTTTGCATTGTCTGATTTGATAACATCCTAACTTTAATTGGAAGTAAAACTTATTGTTTCAAATGCAACCAGTAACCCTAATTAAACATGTGTTGTTCCTGTTAACAACTGTCACCCCTCCCCGCAATGCTTACGTTGATTTCAGCTCTTAGTGTTTGTATGTGGGTGATTTAATGGGAATGTGGATCTTCCAGATCAATTTGTGAATATCTATGATCTCGTTCAACATTTTATTGCGTGCAATGCAATGCAGGGAACTGGTCTTGGTCTTGACTCGGTCTCGCCCTCCCTCGGTCTTGGTCTCGACTGCTCTCAGGTCTTGTCTCGGTCTTGATAAACTCTGGTCTTGGTCTTGACTTTGACGGTTTGGGCGGTCTTGACTACAACACTAGAAATATCTCAACAACTAATCAATGGATTGCCATGAAATTTGGAGATGATGGGGTGGTGATGGTATAGTGGATGAGATGCATGCCTTTGGTTTGAGAGACCTGGGTTCAATTCCCCAATGTAAAACATGCACCAATGTCCCTGAGCAAGACACTTAACGCCTTGCTCCAGAGGCGTGTGACCGCTGACGTATATAGCAATTTTAAGTCGCTTTGGATAAAAGCGTCAGCTAAATGAATAAATGTAAATGTAAATGTAGATATAGAGGGTAAGCGCATAATGTCACAGAACGCAGTTACGCCCACTGAGTGGCAGAAAGACGAGCAGCAGTGTTTGCTTGAATCGGCTAAAACACAAACAACACATCCAAAATGGGAAAGAGCTGGACCGCTGGTTCTTTGGTAAGCAGTAAGGATCACTGTCGAGTCCGACTACCTTTAATTTGAGCAAATAATCACTTGTTTTACTCCCGGTTTGCTAAATGCAGCCATGGTAACAGATGTTTTGCCACTCGGTCCAGCTCTCCACTCTACCCTCTACTCATGGTTCTCTGAGGATGAATATTATTGACCTGGTGATATATTCTATTGACTCTAGTGATCCTCTTACTTTTCCTCTAGTTTGTGAAATGTCTCACTTGTTGAATGGATTGACATGTAATATTCTACACACATTCATGTCCCCTTCAGGATGAATTATAATCACGTGAGTGAACCCTTCACTTTACATCTAGTGACACAATCAGGTCTTTGGTTTAGAACAAATGTCTGCTAGATTAATGACATCAGACTGTTTTGTGCAAACAAGCACATGTTAGCATGCTAAAATCCTGCCAGGATCCTGGCAAACGACCCCACTGAGGTTAAATAGCTGAGTTTCCCTGCCAGTCAGTCAGAACTGAAGAAGTCCTTTGGATGAGGGACGAAACGTCTTCCAGTATCTTCAACCAAGTCCAGTTGCCCTTGACTTTAACCTTCGTTGGATGGATGCTGGTATATTTTTGTGACATTCCTTAATGTTACAAGGATAAGCAGGCTGCTACAAGCATGCATGGTGAATGTTGTTTAGCATTAGCTAGTGTTAGCAAACTCTAATCCTCCCTATGTGTGGTATATTGGGTGCCCTTGTCTGGATATGTACGCAGGCATTCTATATTGACAAACCCATCAGGTAATTTAGATTGATATCTTGCTCCTTAGTGTTAATACAGAGGTAGTTCTAAAGACCATCCCAAAGAAGTATTGATACATTTACTTTTTGTACAATTTGGTGTAGTCCATAAGTTGTTCAGTGAAAAATACTACGACTGGGGGTTTGTGTGTGTGTGTTGGTGATGAGGCGTTTTTTCAGTAGTTTTGGGGCTCTTTCAAACATTCAATTCTTAACTGCTACACCATGAAACTTTGAAATCCTGCAACTCTCCTCCTCAGTTCTCCTCCGTGCCAGTCTCTTGTACTAAGATTTACAGTTGTTCCTCAGGGATGCTTCTGCCCTTTAAAACACTGTCACACAGCTATCCTTGTGCCCACGGGCCTCCGGGATCCAGCCTACGATGTGGCGTACCAAAGCAAGATGCAGGGGAAGGTGCGAGGTGTCAGCAGCCGTCTCTGAGGTGTCAAGTATAAAATAATACTTTGATCGCACCCGAGCTACGAGAGACGACCTAGCCGTGACCTCGCCAAGTGTCCAGCCAGGGCTATGCTACAGCTGTCATCCTTCTCATTTCCCTACAGAGACGTCACCTTCTCTCTGCTGATAAAATTAAAGACGCTCTACACATGAGCAACCCTCTTCATCCTCCTTGACCTTAGCACTTGATTTGTACCTAAGCACTGCAGCTTCTGATAACTCTCCTGAGATGAAGCCTTCTGCTGTCTCTCCAAAAAAAGATGATGGCTCAGTGCTCTGCGTTGTATAAACACGGTAAGAGGAGGCTGTGATCTAGGAGCTGGCAGACTGACTGCCATGGCTGTCATGCTGAGGTAGCATTTCCATGAGGTTCCCCCAGGCGTCAGCTCTCTTCTGAGACATGTAAATGTCCCAAAATGTCTTCAGAGCATCTAAAACATTTTTTTTTAGCTTAAGTCTCATGTCTTAAGGTTGTGAGCGCCTTATTTGCCTTTCAAATTTAATTATGTCTAAATTACTCAATTTCAGCTGTTCGGAGTGACAGAATGTGTACAGTATAGTTTCATAGGTTGTCTTGTCTCATTTGGCAATGGTTAGTATAACCAGTGTGCAGTATAACATTTTATACCAGTTAAAACGCTCAACAGTGATGGTAACTGAGTACATGTCCTCAAATACTGAAATTGATTAAGAAAATGTTTATGTGTATACAAAACTTAATCAAACTGGTGTTTACTATGTTCTGGAATTTTAAAATGAGTTTATTAAGTTTGTAAAACTTTTTTTTTTCTTGACTTGACTATTTACAGAATGTGCACAGCATTCAATTAGTACACAAAATATGATCCACTGATTTAATTAGCAAGCTGTAAATTACTACTACTAACTACTCCGAGTTGGACTAACATTAAAACGCTAGTTACAGGTAAAGGCTGAAGTGAATGAATCACTTGAAATAATAAGTATGTGATAGTTGAGTACATTTTGCTGATAATAGTACTTACAATTTGGAAGAGCCAAAGTTCATCTAATTGCCACTTGAGGCTGGCTCCAGAAGCAAGTCAGTCCTCATAGATCACTATGTTAAAATGCCCAAATTTTACGGCAGAAATAAGCATGTTTACAGCTTGGAACAAAAAACAGTATTGGTCGCTGTAGCTAATTTCCCCATGTATGACTACAGTACAAAGAGTGAATTTGTATAAAACTCACCAGTTTCAATTATAATTTTAAGTTATGTGCAAAAAGGAAGCGGCTGCTTTGGGTGACAGGTTGGTGCCCTCTCAGGTGGCTACCCACTTGGTGGTTCAGCAAACAGACTTCATTCAGCCGCCTCGGCTCCACCTCTTTGCCCATGTTTGGATTAGCTGGATTCATGCACTGTCAAGATGGCGACAGCCGGAGCACTGAGCTTTACAATGGCCATTGTATGTACAATAAAACTGTAACCAACAATTATATTCACTACTGATTAATCTGGCAAAAAAAATAAATATTCCAAGGTGATATTAAAATAGCTTATTTGGCTGACGAACAGCCCAAAACCCAATGATATCCAGTTAAAAGGATAATAAACACAGCAAAGCAGCAAATCTATCTTTGAAATGCTGGAATGAGTTAATTTTTAAGTTTTCTTTTATTTATTAAAATCAATCATTATCATTGGTGATGGTGATGGTGAGTCTGGTGTGGAAAGTCAGACCTGATCTTTTGAGTTAAAATAGGAATAGTTTTGTGGGCATATTTTGTAGGATAGTAAGAGAATTTATCATTTGACAAAGCACTCTGATAACCACCTACAGCCAAATGTATTTCATTTGTTATGGACACATATTTCAAGATAATTAAGGTATCAATAAATCCACTGATGCGGCTTTACAACCTTTTGAAGAGCAGAAGCCTTTTAAAACCATCCTCTTCCTTTCTCTTCCTGTTCACAAATGGCAGGCCTGTTTCTAGCATAAGCCATTGGGGTAATACCATGACAGAGAGACTGTAAATTGTTCTGCTTGTTATCCTCCGGCAACTGAAATCCTGCCACGCAGTCAGAGCTCAGATTGGTGACTGGGAGCTCCTTAGGCTTCGAGAAACATTGTTAGGAGACTTCCACATACGCACACACATGCACCAGCATACACGCACGGGCGCACACACATGCACGCACCCTCCTGGAGGCCCTGCCGCAGCTGGGACCTGCTATAACTTTCCTCAGGTTCTGGGTGAAAATAATGCACCTTTGTCCATCACAAAGCTTAATAGGACTGTGACTGTGAGGAGGAAGCAATGGAAGGACAGTATTATGTTGCAGTATTAACTGAGGTTGCTAAAATGCAACAATAAACATAATTTATAGATTACTGTATGTACCACAGACCTGTGGCTTTATGATAGCATTAGAATGTCTTTTATGTAAGTAGTTCTTTATGTGCTGCCTGCAGGACTAAACAAAGGACCAAGCGAACATGTCACGCAATGTATCTTATATTTATGGATGACCCAAATTGTATCAAATTAGATCATTTATCACAAAAACAAAGAATAACGCTTATGTTGTATACATGCACAATGTCAGCCTGCAGTAACAGTATCTTTTCAGCCAAATCCAGGACACAGGACACACAAATAAGAGAAAAACTAAGTGAATCAGCTGTCTCTGGAGGCGCAGGCTGGGCCCTATTAGTTGCTTTGTCTCCCGCCAGATAGCAGACATGAAAATCTCTTTGAGTCGACCCAGCCTCCAGCCTTTACATGATGGACTCCATTTTTCTTCTGTTCCACCACCAAGTACCAAGTACCCCAGCCCCACCCCCACCATTATTCACAATGCTGCTTTTAAAACAAATAGCTGCAGATTCCTGAGGCGGACCTGCGTTTTCCCCAGCAAGCATCTCTACACCTAAGCAGCAACACTTCAAGATACATCACTGTGTTAGAGAGGGAGAGGAAGTGTGTGCGTGTGTGTGGAGGCGTGTGATCTGCCACCACCCCCACCCCAAAAAAAACAGATAGCACAAAAGATGGATGAAGCCTGGGTGACATTCTGACTCCACCACAAAAGAAAACATTGACCACCCTGCTAACAAAAGCCAAGGGACAGAATAATGTTTTTTTTTTCTTCTGTGTCTGTTTTCCTTTTTCCAGCTGCTGTCAATTCAATCCAATTTTGACACACTAAATGTGGCAACAATCATTCTTTCTTTGAAGTGGTGCAGGCAGGCATACATATTTGTAGCACATTGTGTGCTCATCAAATACAGTGGGACACCAACAAACCAAACGGAAAGCCTTTGACCTTGTGTGGCTTGGAGAGTGTGATACCTCCCTAGATAAAATCAATATTCTGCATTTAGCTTTGCCCTTTTTTAAAATGGAGCAACATACAGGACTGTTTATTTTGCATCGACATGAGAAACACATTGGAGTGTCATTGAGTCTGCTGGGTTTGTTTTGGGATCAGAGATTCAAAAACAGAATACTGTTTCAAGATCCTGCGATGCATCCGATCTTTTTTCTACATTTTCTAAACCTGGCTGATTGCTTATTAAGAAGTAGGGTTCAATGTTAAATTTTGCTTTTTTAAGGGAATCTTAAAGGACAACCCAAAGGTCAGTCAAAACATTTCACACTTCACAAAGTACTTCATTAACAGGAAGTGTTCTTTTGAGTTTCAAACAGGGCAGAAAATGAGCATAAATGACTCCTAACAGCTCATGCACCATAATCCAGCTGCTATGAACCTTTAAAATCTCAATTCTACCTCATATTCTTTTACATTTACTCAAGGCCAAATGGCCAGACTGCAGTGAAGTCGCTGGCATTAGATGCTGCTCATTTAGACCTGGAGAGACATAAATACAACACATTGCATATTCAAGTGCTTTTCAATTCAGTGCACTCACTGAAGCTGTTTGAAGTACTGTCATTGTCATGTTTTTGCCCTAGTATGAACTCAAAAGTACAACATGAGAACCCAGAGTTATTTATTACTTGTAAGAACACTCTTGTTAGCTTTAACTAATGCAGTCTAATACGACCAACCTGTTATATATCCTACCTTCATGGAGTCTGTGAAGGTTCTCAGTCATCTAGGCCATTGCTATCTAAGGAAGGTTAAAATCAAGGGCAACTAGACTGGTTGAAGAGACTTGAAGATGTTTTGCCTCTCATCCAGAGGCTTCTTCAGTTCTGACTGACTGGTAGGGAAACCCAGCTATTTAAGATCTGTGGGGTGACTGTGAAGAAGATCGATACAGCTTGGTTCGTTAGTGCTCCTGGCTGTTGTGTTTGAAACACCAACAGGTCAAGTCTGAATGACCATTGTTGACATTCTCATGAGGCCAAATGTGAGTGTTTGTTTAGTTTCCTGGGAAGGGATGAAAGGACAGCATTGCAAGTGGGGGATAAGTGGTGTCGCAAACCTTCTCCCCTGTTAAGTGAAAGTCTTTCCATTTGGGTGTAAATGGCCTCCTTGACATCTCTTTCAACCTCCTCCCTGTCTAAAATATGTACATGGTGGTCCCTAAAGAATGTCCTTTTTTATTCTGATGCAAGTAAACTGCTGAGTCTTGAGTTGAGGTGTTCAATGTTGGGCCATGTGTTTTTGTGTAGAGGCTGTTTCATTTTCCCCAATATACTCTGTATGTGCATTCCTTACTGCATTGGACAGCATTTACAAGATTGCTTTTCTTGTGTTTGGGTGTGCGGTCTTTAGGGTGGACCAGTATCTGTCTTAGCGTCTTCTTGGGCTTAAAAAACACTGGGATGTGGTGAAAATTCTCCTGAGCTTCCCTGATACTCCAGACATGTATAGAATCACAATGTTTAATCTTCTTTTGATGGCGCTAGCATATGCTCTGGTGGGTAGTGGGAATTGAAAAGTAGGTATTGGTCTGTTTGTGTGGGTTTCCTGTATACTCAAATGTGAAGGCTCTTGTTCTCTTCAATGTGTATGTGAGAATGCCAACAATGGTCTTTCAAACTTGGCTTCATGTGTATCCAACAACCATAATGGCTGTCATCACAACAGCAAGGAGCAATAACAAACCAAACTGTATCGATCATCTTGACTATGACCCCACAAAGGTTAAATAGCTGGGTTTCGCTACCTGTCAGTCAGAACTGAAGAAGCCTCTCAGATGAGAAGTGAACTGTCTTTGAGTATCTTCAACAAGTCCAGTTGCCCTTGATTTTAACCTTCCTTGGATACCTTCATGAAGGTTATAATTTTCAGTTCAGTTAAGTGATGTAGGGAGTCAACTGTATGATCATTTTGGAGGATGTAGTTTGTGGTGCTGTTGAACTGTATTGCATTACATAGAGAACACTTTCAATGCCGACATGTTTAATATTATTTATTTCTACAATACACAGTATATGGCACCCACAGTATGGTTAGGGAAATATTGTGTTTATTGTGGTTTAAATAAGACAACAAAAAACTGCAATTTTGTTGTTGTTGTGGTGGTGAATGTGTTAACAAACATTTGCCCATTTACAGATCTAGCACACACGGAGCAGTTCGCTTCTTATCCTGGTTGACCTATCAGCTAACTTTCACACAATCAATCACTATCCACTATCCACCAACTTGACAATAGGCATCTTGGGCAAAGCACTCCTATGGTTCAAATCTTACCTCTCTGTGCATTCCTACAATGTGTCGTGGCAAGGAAAATTGTCATTCTCTCACTGCCTCTCAACAGGTGTGCACCAAGGCTCGGTGCTAGGGTCCCTTCTCTTCTTAATTTACACCACCTCACTGGGGCCGATCATTCGCTCGCATGGCTTCTCTCACCACTGCTATGCAGACGAAATGCAACTCTACCTATGCTTCCGACCAGATGACACCACTGTCTCAGCATGAATCACTGTCTCTCTGACATATCTGCATGGATGAAGGCTTGCCACCTTGAACTAAACCTCTCTAACACTTAATTCTTGGTCATTCCAGCCAAGTAACCGATCTACCATAACATCAAACTAGAAATCGGCGCCTCAGCCATGGGTGTCATGATTGATGACCAACTGTCCTCTTCAGACTGTGTTGTCTTGCGATGAAACCCCTACAAATGGTCCACAATGCAGCAGAGCGTCTGGTTTTTGATCAACCCAAAAGGACTCAAGTCACTCCATTACTCAGCAGCCTCCGCTGGCCCCCCATGGCCTCTACAATCAAATTCAAGTCACTAATGCTTGCAGACAGAGTGATTACTGGGTCTGCACCCATCCACCTAAACTCAATTATAAAAGTTTGTCCAACGAATGCCGTCTGGCTCAGCCATCTCTACACACAAAGCAATCTGAGTCCCTGATGTTCCCATCTGTAACACCACGATGTTGGAACGAGCTACCACATGCCATCAGAGCAGGGCCTCCATCTCTAAGTTTAAGAAGCTCTTGAAAACTCATCTCTTCCAAGAACCCTTCTTCTTATAACACCACTACCTCTAATCTCCAACTTGAACTTCCTGTGCTCTTTTTCTTGTATCTTCTTACAATTCTCTTGCATTGATTGCACTATTCGTTAACTCTTATTGTTTCCCCTAGGTATTTACCCCATTGATGTTGCACGTGCTAATAGCTCGTACTAGTATTTATTGCCATTCTTGCTAGTATCTTGTAGATCTCTTACTCTATTTATGCTTTATTGATGCTTGTATGTTGTTCATCAAATGTAAGTCGCTTTGGATAAAAGCTTCTACCAAAAAGAGTAAATGTAAATGGCTGGCTGTCATACCTGGTGAATGTAAGGGTATACAACTATAGATCCCGTTCCTGAACGTATGGATGATACATTGTTTAAATTTTCCACCTGCGTTCACAAAGGCAAAAACTTCGGTCAGAAATTGTAAACAAAACCCATGTGGTGGAAATGTTTGGTTACAGGTCATATAGTTGGCAGGTACAAACAGCAGCATAAAATCTTTTATGTTTAAAAAATCTGTAATGTATCTCCTTGAATGAATGAATTAATGTATATATATCCCTACATGCTACATACATAAAAATGTTCAATATATCCGGTGCTGACCTTTTGTCAAGAATAAATATTACATATTATAATAATAATATGACTTATTATTACATAATGCATGTATTTTTTGTTATAGTATTTTTTTAATATGTCGTTCTTGTTTTGATTGTAATTCTTCTAATCTCTATATCCATACTGAAAATCAAGATCCCTTTGACTGGCTCGCACCAGTTTGAGTCTAACGTTTACCCCAACTTAAACAAACAGCACCAAGGAGGTAAACGCTCCAGGGTTTGTTCAACTCAATAGACAAGGTGGGTGTGAACCCACCCTAAATCAAGTATTCACTAACCTTTAGCTCGGTTTTTGTCTCCACCAACCAACAGAAAAAAACACCTGGCTCTTGAGCTGCTGAATGCTCCGCTATGTTCACCGGCTAGTTACTAATTTTGTCTGTCCGCTGTACAGTGGGTTTATCAGAGCTTGTTCGCTTCACCTCCTGGTAAGGGTAAAGTGGTTATTGACAGCGATGAGTTAAACAATAACGTTTTGGGCCTTAAAAACAATGAATTAAAAGAGGCTAAAAGTAAAGTGTAGCTGATGGGAACCGCAGAGTTAGGTGATAGTTTTCTGTATGTTAAAATAAGCAACTCCTTTCATATTACACAGACTTATTCCATCAGGGTACCCCCAGGATTCTCAAAGTTAAATTTAAGACTTTTTAAGACCTTTTTAATACCACCAAGGATGCAATTTAATACCAACTTCACTTCCGTTTAATGGAAAATCTGTTTTAATTTTAAGCCAGAGACAATTATTTACGAAGTTACCTGAATTTAAGGGTTCAGATTAGGGGTGTGACGATACACTTAGCTCACATGCACGATTCACAATATTGGGTTCACGAGAACAAGACAAGAAGACATTTTAACACTATTTGATGAAATATTCAATGCTGAAATACATAAATGGGAGAGATTTTCTGCACCAATATATGGTAGAATTGTCTTTATTTAAATTTTTTAGCTTAAACTTTTTTGAACAATGAACATTTATGTCTTTTATCTTTAAATTGCATTGCATGTTTTCTTATAGTGCAAATAAACCGTTCTCAAAGTATTTTCATAAGTTTTTTTTAACATTTCTTGTTGCAAGCCATTTTTCAGAACATATTTAACAAATACTTTTAAAAAAATTGAAGGAGACCTGTCCCCACTATCCACAGTGTAAATGACAACTATGAAATGAATACAATATTTGTGCACTAAGAACTCTTAAGGGGTAAAATCAAAAATACAAACAAATTGTGTGGTATGAGTTGTTGCAATTAGTTACACCTTGGCTAGATAAGGTAATGTAATATAATATGCCAATTTCTTCAGTGATTATTCATCCTGGTCTGTTTTTCTAGAGCATCTAAAGGCTGCTTGAAATATAGTATTATATAGTATTGGCTTGAAAACAGCGGGGATAAGGAGTTGGGCTCCGGTTTGTTTTTCATTCGTTCCCGTGATCGGCGCATCTGGGTGATGTAAGTTTAATGTGCTTTAGTTTGATGTTTCCATTCACATAACGTTACCCTACAACTCGTCTCATACACACCTGTCTCTCCATTGCTGTTCACTGACCAGTAACCTTCTGCGGGTCTTCCAGCTCTGCTGTTCCATTAGCGCACGCCGATCAGCTTGTTGTGCTAACCTCAGCGCCACTGCCCTCAGCCTCGTTCGTATCTCTGGCTTTCTGAATTTCAGACACTTGCCCATTCTGAGTCGTCGAGCTAATGTGTAGCATTACAGAGACATTTTCTTTTCTTTTCTAACAACTGACTGATTCGCGCAGAGCTGGATGCCAGAGCTGTTGCACCGCAAAAACTTCACAGTTCAGAGCGTAAAGCTGAACACTGAAGTAAACAGGAACATTACCTGTACTGCTGTATAACATCAGAGTCACACCAAACGGAGTAAATTATGAAGTCTCACACACACAAAGTATTCATTTCAGTATTTCATTGATGTTACAGCATTAATTAAGTCCTACTAAAGGACAAGAAAAAATTTAAGACCTTGGTAAACGAAATTTAAGACTTCTAAGGCCTTATTTTTGGAATAGGAAATTTAAGAAATTTAAGACCGACATTTGCCACCGCTCTACATAAGAAAGGCTCTTCCTGTCCTGAACCTTTGGATTGGGTGAGTTGTATGCTGCAGGTGTGTCCAATATGAACAGTATTCCTAGGAATATTAGTATGGGTTATTTGAAAAAACTTACTTTTGTCCTTGATTGCTGTAGTTGTTGTCATACGATTCATATCCTTGGTCATCGTAAGCTGTTCCGTAGCCGTCATCATATTCCTGAAGTAATAGAGACAAAACACAACCAGTTACTAACATTATAGAGTGAAGAAGCCGAGAGGACAGATGTCAGATCAGAGCTGCCTTGTGCTCTGTTGTTTGGTTTAATTGTGAGCTAAACACATTTCTGAAATTGGTTTGCAACCATTTCTAAGGCAAAGCCTTAAACTTAGCACAGATATAGGTCAAACTGCTTCATCTGCTGCTGTTGGTATAGCACCCTATGTGCACTACTAATAGAGTGGCAACTGACTGACAGTGGGATGTAAAGACTCTTGCTGTGGCAATGTTTCATCAGCACCTCAAAGGATGAGCATTGAACATCTGTTTGTGGTTCAGCAATCTGCCCCGTCCCCCTTCTGCACTCCACCCAGACCCCCGCCAAGAGGAACATCAAAGCAAACCAATGCCGCACCCGTCCTAATTTGGGATAAATGGGACTTATGTTCCACAAAAGGCATCGACCCCTAGCGACACATCTCTCATCCCCCACACACTTCTTTTCTAATTCCATCTGCCCTTGATTTGCATGCTTGAAATTAATGTCTGTAAGATTTAGCACCAGAAGAAAATGCTCATCGCATCCATATTATTAAGGCTCTAATTCCTGATTAGAAACATGCATTTGCCAAGTGACAGTATTTCAATTGACTCTTTTATCTTTAATACTCCAGAAACAAAGTAAGTGTAAAGAAGCTACATTTCACTCTCAACAAAGTGACCTGGATGAGGTAATGCTTTGTGGGTAATATATTTGGTGCAACAGTTGCTTGGACATGGTTTTCTGTCACTATTAGGGAAACACTTGCGCTTTAGGAATCATTTTTACATTCTCCAAACGTTCCTTGGTCATCCCATTGGGTTGGTTTCAAGACTACTTTGTGATTTCTTTGTTGTTTGCATGTCATTGGGAGGTCTGCTGGTTTTTGTGGAGGTCTTTGTCAGTTCCCTTCTATTTGTGTTGAAGTAGCTTGGAGGGAATTAAGTCCCTCCTGGCATTTGTAATTCTTCAGTTACAAGAGCTTGTGCAAAACAACAATTCCCCATGCTAATGCAAGGACTAAGTTTAGTCAGCATCTGCACTTGTGACGATATTAAACCCCTTGAACACTTTCAAAAACAATAGGAGCAGTGGTTTTCAAAAAGCAGTGCAATTTTGTCAAAAATGATTAATTAAAAACACTTTTCAACAGGCAGATGAAACTGCAGACTTTGATTTGCTATTTCCTATCATAACCCTTTTCTGCCTCACAAAACACAAAATAATAATTTCCCTTGTAATTTCTGAATAGTTTTCAATAGTCAAAGATAATCATCACAACACAGACAACAGTTAATTGTTAATATTTAAATGATGCTTTTTGGAGGGCACCGGCTTACAGTAAGAAGGCAATCTAAAATAATCTACAATAGAAGGTGAACAAGTTGGCATGGATTTTGATGATGATTTCTGATTGTAATGATGTTCAAATGTTTAATTCAATCAAGCTATGCAACAAATATTAAAAAATGCTCCATTTTTTGCGATAGAGGATTATTCAACTTAAAGGTCCAGTGTGTAATATTTCTGAGGATCAGAAATACAATATAAGATCCATAACTATGTTTTCAGTGGTGTATAAAGACCTTACACGATGAACCATTATGCTTTTATTATCTTAGAACAGGGGTTTTCAAAGTGTGAGGCGGGCTTCTAGGGGACCTCCAAGCAGTTTCAGGGGAGGCTCAGTGGATGGAAGTGAAACAATATGACATTACTTATTTCATTAGCTATCAAAAGGAGATCACATAGAATAGCCTACATGTATGAGACTTCAGAGATACGGTAGTTTTTGGGAACTGTTTTCCCCCATCATAGTCAGAAACTAATAAAGACAGACCTTTTATAAAACTATTTGGTGCAGTCAGCAGTTATGTCAAACAGAAATATTAGGCTATTTTGGAAAAAAAGTTGAGTGTCTATGGGATCACAAAATATAATCACGATCCCATAGGCATCCAGGAATTGAGCAAAACTTACAAAGTAAACTAAAGATGTGGTGGGGGGCACCATTTCCCAAGCTTTGTCTGAGGTGAAACCGGCAGTCTCAGATTTTGAGAACCCCTGCCTTAAATTGAGGCATTTCTATCTACCTAACCGCGGATTCCCATTACATGGACGTCCCCATGTTGCACCATGTGTCTACAGTAGGCTAAAATGGACGAACAGCGCTACAGAACGCGTTTCGTTACCATGTTCATCTTCTTCTTCTTGTAGAATTCTGGCTGTGTAGGCGCTCAACACTACGTTGAATATGTACATTCAAAGAAAAAATAATTAATCGGAGCCATTTTTTCATCCATTAGATGGTGGGTTAGAATATAAGACAATTATCAGACAATATTTGAACTAAATGTTAAGGTGTTTAGTAAGCTCAGTTGGTAAAGCGCAGGACTCACACCTAGAAGGCTGTGTGTTTCATCCCATGTTGCAAGAATTTATTTTCCCCTCTTCAACAATTTGATCATGAAGCGACTGTTTCACATGCTCACAATAAAGCATGTGCTGCAGTGTGTGTGTGTGTGTGTGTGTGTTTGATATGCATCCATCAACCTATGGACGCTTTTTTATTTCCCCAGTATCTCCAGGCAGAGGACATTCAGGGGAATCAGGTTTTATTTTAAAGGTGCGTCAGGTAGGCTACAGACTTGTTGTAATGTCATTTATTAATTTTTCAAAGTAAAAGCTCTCAATTTACATCAAAAGAAGGCACTGCTGTTAAAAAAACGTTCTCGCGCTTTTATTTTGCAGGCAAAACCACTCAAAAGGAAGTGATTATGTAAGCAACTGTTGCTGTCATGACTGAGATCTATAATACCTGGGCGCGGGCCAGATATTATTACTGGCAGGCCGTTTTGGCGAGGGTCCATAATCACCAAGAGAAGTAACGTGTTTCCTTTATCATTGATGTAAGATTTATAATGGACTGTCGTGCAGAAACAGTGCCACAGTGTTTCACACTCTTGGCTTACATTTTCCATGTTTTGGCCAAGTCAACATATGGTTTTACTGAATAATTAAGTAAATATAATTTCTTAATATATCTACCTAAAGAAACCTAATTTCTTGACTGGCTACTCTCTTCTGTCTCATAAGAGACACCTTTTGTGCTGTGTCAGCCACCGTGTCCTACGCTCTTTGAAACGGTAGGGGGCAGTGGTAGACTGGACAGTTGGTTGCAATTCGCAACTTTGCTGCTAGATACCACTAAATCTGACACACTGAACCTTTAATGGGGATTTTCAGGTCATTTTTATCATGTTGTGGTGCTTCACTTTTTTTTTAACACGTGTTAAGTTATTTTTTCCATCCAAAATACAGACACGGATGGGTACAGAGGGCCAGTCTTAATTAGGTACTGGCTCCTGATACCAATGAGCTCCTTCTGCAGTCACTGTTGTAAAAGAGAATCATTATTTCAATTGTTGAACATTCTGCATTTTCTGTTTACCTACCATTAAAGTAACTTATTTACTTTAACTTTTCAACTAATGATACGTTCCTTAGCAATGCACAACTGCACTGTGGGTGTTTTTACATCATTTGGAGTGTAGAGCAGTCAGTTTGAAATGCTCTGAAGAGTGCACTAATGACAGCAAAGCTAAAAAAACACAGCTAGTTCTAGTTATATGTGTATAAATGTTGTGTGTGCCAAGGGTAACATTGGCCACCTAAAGGCAAAACATTTCATATACTTGCAGTGTTTTGGATTTTCTGAGCAGAGCCGCTGTTGTTCTATAAATGGCAAATGTAAGCGTCTGAGTAGCATTAGTATCGATACTGCAAGGATCAACACCAATAATCAGTACTGAATCTGCTTAAAGGATAATCATCGGTTTTATTTAGAGGACCGATGTGACAGAAGAACAAGGCCTCAGTCATGAATATGTTAGAGATTTTGATACTAAACTCTGTAGATCAACAAACTTCATGCTCTCATTTTCTGTTTGAACATCTTGGTCTTTGGAAACACAATATGATTTTATTGTTATTATTTTAATTGGCTGGCCCTCCACTTGTCGCTTGCTGGTATGATCAATTGTGTAAAAATGTCCTGGCATACTCTAGATATTTATTTTATGTCAAATCCCAGTCTTTATTCCTAAATCTTTTTTTAAGGAATTAAATAACTGCACATCTACCTTTATTTGGAATAAAAATATATCCCAAATAAGGAAGGAATATTTGGAAAGAAAAAAGGAGGATGATGGTCTGTTCTTTGTATTATTATTGGGCAGCCAACATCCATAAGATAATACTTTGGATCACTGTTCCATGAGACAACTGTTTAGTGTCTCATTGAACAGCTTTCAAGTCACTTTGCTCTTTAATTTGTGCCCCACTTCCCCTTATTAAACATCATTGGACAAACAACCCAATTTTTCATGGTTCTCTAAGGATACGGTCTCAGTTTAAACAACAAGCTCTTAGTACTTCTCCTACTCTGGAAAATGTCAACTTAGCACCATCTCTCACAGACTCATCTTTTGAACTAAGTGTGTGAAGGACCTTTTTAAGGAAGGGCACTTTATTTCCTTTGAACAGCTAAAGAAGGGGTTTAATATCCCTCAGCTGGGTTAAGATATTTACAGGTGTGTAGTTATATCAAAACCCACTTCTCTCTAACAACCCCACAGAGTACCTGGATAGATCAATGTCTGAGCATGGATCCAGTTGGAAGAGGTCTGAACTTAAAGAGGCACTTGGAGGAAGAGTTGGGTGATGTAGAGACAGTGGGCAGTTAAAATGTTACCTGTGAAAGATCACTGTGTCGTTTCTGAAACTCTTGCTCTAGTCTAGGTTGCTAAGCTGGTTCGGGAACATGTAGCCTACAGCTGAACTGAAGCCGTGTTTACCGGCTTGTCAAGACCCGCCTTACTTTGCTTCTGATTGGCAATTAGTCCTTAACTAGGTACTGTGCATGTGCAACTCCCAACAAAGATCTTTTAGAAGTGAGATGCATCACTCCAAAGCTAAAACAGAGCAGTCAGCACACAGGGTGAAAAGAGGTGCTGCAGCAATGTGCAGTATGACAAAAAATATGGTGTTTTTTGAAAGTTAAACCATGTAAACAGGTTCTGGTACAACCACTAAATACAATTATGAACCTGAAAATGAGCATAATACGATCACTTTAAGGTTCTGCATAGACTACACCTATCTGTGAGTTGGCCAAGTTCCCTTCCATTAATAAATCATAGCCAATGGTTTTTGGTTAAATGTGCCTGTGTATGTATCTTTCTACCTAGCAATAACTGTAATAATTATTATTTGTATGTTTATCTTACTGTGGAGTACTAAGCACTGTTGTTGTTATTGTACAAAATATGTGAAAATCAATAAACATATTTGAATAAGTATAAGTGTGTATGTGTGTCTGTGTGTGTGTGTGTGTGTGTGTGTGCACATACACACAAGCAGCTGTATTTTATCTATGAATTGTTAACACTTTAGCATTTCAAAGAGGTGAAAACAACAAAAAAACAATGCAATATACACAAGTTGCTCAAAGCCACGACTAAAGTCTTTGAAGCTGACACAGCTTTAGCTAAAAGGCAACTACTGAAGTAAGTTTGTGCATTGCTAGAAATGTCATCCCATTTGAAATTGAAATAATGTTTTTGACAGAAGCATACCTGTTTTTGTCACATAACTCAGGTATTTAAAGGTTGTCTCTATTATACAGTGCTTATTGGAGGCTGGAATAAACAAGCTTGGTTATAAATATTGAATGATAGGAATCTCGGCACGAGGACAAAAAGTTAAATCACATCGTTGTGATTGTGAAGTCAGCATCAGTTGTCAAATATAATATATTCTTTCTGTATGAAAACATGAGGACAGTCAAAACCTGTATGATGATTAAGTAAACTGTCTCTGCTGGTTACTCCATACTGACCACAGATTTGTTACACATAAATAAATACACACAATAAATCCATAACTGTGCTTGCCATTCAGACACATGATCATAAAGAAGCTCTCAAAAGGGAAAAAAGCAATGTGTTGCCTTCATTTTACACCGCTAACAGGTAACTTTCTACTAGTATATGGCATACATCCACTTTGACTTCTAATACAGCAAATATGTCATGGTAACTCAAAAACTAAAGATGTAAAACTATCTATACATCACGCACTGCAATTCAAATGTAAACTCTTACTCTACTGTTCATTATCGCAAGATAAATTAACATAATCAGTTAGCACCCAGGCAAGAAGCTTCTGGTATGGCAGGACTAAAAATGGAAAGTGAACTTGTGATTGTCAGAAATTACCAAAGTCTAGGCTTCTTGGCTGCAGAGTTATATTATTTGAGGTGAAAAACACACTTAACAGACATATGACTGCCTTTAGGGCTGAATATTCAATGGTTAAAGACACAGAGCAGCAGTGTCATGAAATGCTGGCAGTAACATACTAAAAAGGTGGGGCTAATTAAAAATAATGAGCTGCGTGGGCTGTATTAGTCATATTAGCCACTGATATCATGAACTTTTATCACAGTTTAATACAAGTTAGGTTATTTCAGTTCAACACTGAGACCCCATAGAGATCTTACAACCAACATCTTTTTTCTTTTAATATATACATTATTATATACCTATGCTAACACTTTGCTGATTTTCAACTGTCTTTGTATCATTATTGTAATGTGGGTAGTATAACACAAAAGAACAATGGTTAAGTGGGAGTGAGAGTGGCCTTGGAAGGCTACGGGCCCAGTGCATTCTGGTTGTTGTAAGTTTTCTACCTTTTGAGCAAAGGGAAATACCCCAGCACTATTTTCTCTCTGTTTTCTATGGTCATGTAGCACCAATTTAAAAAAATATTTCTTCTGCAAAGTCAGCCAAGTTTAAAACACTATCTTTGAAATATCCATTTAATAAGACATGTCTGAATTTAAAATAGTAGTATGTAGTACTCCTTACCATACTTAGTCTTGGTATGCTTCTGTATATTATTCAAGTTGCATTGTGATGTAAGCATTGATGCAAAAAAAGTAAAATAAATAGACAATACCTGATATATAAACATTGTTGGCTCAGTCTGCTCTTCCTATATGGAATAAGTTTAATATTCAAGAGAGAGAGTGAATTCATTCACCCATTCACACACACTCACACACCCATGGTGAAAAGCTATCATGGAAGACACTGGGCTAACCTTCAGGAGCAATTGTGATTCAGTGTCCTGCTCAAGGACTCTTTGACATGTGAACAGGAGGAGCCAGGGATCAAGGCCTTACCAACATCCTCTTGAGCATCCAGAGGCTGTTCAAAAAATGGTAGGACCTTGTCAGTTGGTTCTTAGAGGTGGAAATGCATTAGTGCTAATGAACTGAAAAATATCAGCTGCAAATTCAAAACATACCCACATCAGGACTGTTACACCTGACAGCCTGATATCTGGGACTGACATGAGATTATGTCAGAGAAAAAAACATGTGAAAACATGGCATGACCGTCATACCAAGACTTAAATTCAAAAGGCCTTCTAGCAAACCCTAGAGACCGCAATTATGCCTCATTACATGCCACAGTACTAAAGTGTTTGGACAAAATTACCAACAGTATAATGGTATTGCCAGGAGAAACAGCATGAGGTCCTTAAAATCTAAAATGTTCATCCCCTCAAAACTCCAAATAAACAAGAGGAAATCCTGCATTCAAAGTTGGCAGTTTAGCCTAAGGCTGGCGCTGCAAGAAAGATAATGGAATGACCAAAATGCAAAAGGTTCATCCTCTGGGAAGCATGAATGTACTCAGTAATTTCATGGTAATATGATATTTCTTGTGAACAAGTGTGAATTCTGGCATGAACGTGGGCTGGGGAAAAGTTGGGGGGTTTGCAAAACATTGGACATTATGGGGGACAATGAATATCCACCATAATTTCACAGAAATCCTTCCATTAGATTTGCAGGTAGCAAGCAAATGTGAAAAGGGTTATCAGAGTTTTCAGGTATTGTACTCTTGGTACGTTATTAACAAATTAATTTTCAGTAGCAATTGAAATATATGAACTAAAGGGTATTGTTTCTTGTCATAAACTATGCTGTGTCATAATACACAACGCCCTATATTTAATGCAGAAGATACACAGTGTTAGCAGAGCAGTGCTAGATACCCTGATTGGTTTTCAGCACAAGCCATTAATGTTCACAGAGTCCTCCTCTTGCCTCAACGGCGACTCTATCTATGTGCCATCCACTCACACTGGACAACACTGTCTGGTATTAAAGACCACATTAAACTTTAACAATGGCATGTTATTGCCATTTATTAGAGCAGCTACTCTATAATTAAGTAACAAGTGAGCTGAAAGGAGGAACATGCTTTGTTTATAAATCACATTGGCACATTAAAAATTATTTTTTTCTTTGATGTCTGACATGTAGAATCACTTTAAAATGCAAGGCACACTGTGATGACAGTGTGATTATAATGAAGTTATTGTAATATCTGATGTGTTTGTATTGATATACCATTTACTCAATAACAATACTGCAACAGTGTTGTGTTTCCAACACAAAACAGGATTAGTGTGACAGTGAGAGGTTGGAGGGGGAGAGAGAGAGCAGCCCCTAAGTGAGTCTTTCATTTGTATGCCAGTGGATTGCTGAGAGGCGTGTTGTTAAAAGATAAGGACTGGCCTCTGAGGCCACTGGAGACTACCAGAGGGCCTGGCACTGCATGTTACAACAGCAGTATCACAGCCGCTCCAGTGTGCTCTACAATACCACTGTAAGAGATAGGATGCCACTGACACCCAGAGCAGGCGCTGGATTTGTTCCCTGCTCACTGTACTAAATCCGAATGAGTTCAACAACACACTGTCCTCACATTATGAACTTTGTAGAGAACTGCACATGCTGCATGGCCTGTGCTAAAACCCAAAAGGTGTCACAAATGCAAACAACAAAGCCAGAAAATTAAGCAAATCAAAAGAAGAAGAAAAGCCTTGTTCTTCCCAGATGACTTTATTACGATACCATCTGTTCAAAGAAAAATGTTGCGCCTCCGCACAGCTGTGCCAAACAACGCTCTTAACTCCTTAACAATAAAAGCAAAATAACACCCCATGATACTGCTCAGCGAAAACAAATAATCCAGTATTTGTAACCCTCGGTCATCTGTCTTGGTCTCAAAATTGCTCAAAGCTATCTGCATTCATTTGGCTCTTCCTGCCAGCAAATTTCAGAAAGCTGAACAGGCTGGAATTTGCTGAAGCTTTTCCGCTGCAGGGATAAAAATACTGCTCAAGCTATCACATTGAGGACGCCAAAAAGTTGGCCCATACATCAAGTTGAAGTATCACTACTCTGTATTACACTTAACAAATGTCTTTGCTTTCTGTACTGTTACTTCACCATCTTTGTTTTTAAACTTTGGTAAGTTTTAAATTAAGCTTATTCACGTCTGATAAGTATTAACAGGGGAATGCATGTCATTAATGAAATAGCCCTGCAGAAACACACCTGCCCTGGAAAATATTGTAAAGTTCAGTATCACTAGCTCTGATGCAATTAGCTGAACTCGACTGTTCTTGCTTGCTTTGCAGAGTCATGTGGGGCTGGAACCTATCCAAACTCTCATTGGGCAAGAGGCACGGAACATCCTCGATGAGGTCCCCAGTGTATTACAGGGATAACACATGGACAAATATTTACACCCACATTCACACATACAGGCAAATTTAGAGTCCTCAGTTTACCCAGCCTGCATGTATTTGATCTTTGGGAAGAAACCGGGCCGCCAGGAGGAACCCAAGCAGGCACTGGGAGGAAATGCAGAAAGAATGGCCATAGGCTGACCAGTGAGTTGTGAGGTAGCCACAGACAGAAATTACCACATTTGGGATTTAATATCTCATAATTTCATCATTTATGATATCCAATATTTGTTGCTGGTCATGGTTTTCAACGATTCCTTTCATTTTTAAAACCCATGTGAGATAAAAAGAGTGAGGGGCAATCACAAAAGGACTACACTGCTTTTGCGGCCGCTAAACCTGTACAAAAAAAATAATAAAATAAAAATGTGTAATTCTCAAAGCACCCGCAAAGTGTGAAATGTAACTCTAACTGCACTGTCAAACACATAGCTAGAGTGGTCTGAAAAGTCGCTAAATATAGCAAAAAAGTTGCAAAGGTGGCAACACCGTGTTTAACATTTTCAACATCTTAGCTTAGCATGTTAGCATGCTAACATTTTCTATGTAGCACTAAACACAGTACAGTGTACAGCAGAGGCTATGTTATTAGTTTTTTCAGGTATTTACTTTGGATCACCAAAGTCATTAGGACCCATCTTTTGGGGACCATGAATGTCTGTGCCAAATTTCTTGGCAATCCATCCAATAGTTGTTGAGATAGTCTGGACCAACCAACTAACACTACCATCTCCAAAGCCACATCTAACTAACTAGCTAGGAGATGAAAGAAATAATTTGTACTACAAAAACAAATCACACAAAATTATTAAGGATTACTAAAAATATTACTCAAATGTCTGATTGACTTTCAACCACATATGATTCACATGTACAAGAGATATAAATATATAGTATATATAATTAATTGTCTTCACAGGGAGTGTCCCATGTGAATAGTTTTCAATCTTATCTTCATGACTGGTCTTGCCGGCCACACCAGTTGGATGCAGAGCTTTGTTATTACTCTGAAATATTTTCCTAACCATTATACCCCTTTTAGATTAAAAGGACAAGGACAGTGCCACAGAGAACACGATTCAATTAACAATGCTTGGCTGTCAACAGGGCTGGACATGACATGTGGAGAAGAGCCTGAGGGAGATTTTGTCAGCAAGGACCCACAATGCTCAGAACGGATTACTGTATCTGGAGGATTTAACATATACAATACCAACCCACGTGTAGTGCACATTTCTTGGTCTTCTCACCCAAAGGAATTAAGCTTATGTGTGAACAGAAACAAACAGGTACACTTACATATAGCTCTAGATTTAGCGTGAAAGTGAAGTTTAGCTACTGTGATTAGCCTCCACGGATTTCATGTTGGCGCCAAAAAAAGACAGAGACGAATTTCTAAAAAACAGAACTACATCATGTTTAATTCTTCTCCAATGGGATTAGCTGCAGGTAAGACTGATATCTCAATGCACCTAATCAATTACATGAAATGAGATCCAGCTGCAATCATAGTAACTTCAAGACTGATTGGGCTTCCAAGACTGGATCACGAGATAATATAATTTATGTGATTTTGTTTGGCAACAATTGGATTCAAAGTAATTTGATACTGATGCTTTCAGTACAAATGGAAGCTTTAACAGAGGTATATAATGTAAACCAAACCTCATCTAGACAAAGATACTGTACACCCGTGTGTCATCATGACAAAATCACCATGAGGTAACCTAGGTCTGGTGCTTCTTGTCTGAACAAGATAGAGAAAGAATACCCCTCCAGCTGAACAAATGTTTTGGCCTGTGGCGATGCCAGACGGTAAAAAGAGAATGATGGGAGCATGCATATGAGTGGATGTTAAACAGTGATAAATGAAGGCAGCAAAAAGAAACATTTCTTTATCATTTCATTGATGAATACAAGAACCAATTTGTCAGCGACGGATAGAGAACACTTGTCCTGGAATGGGGATGTATTCACATAACACAGAGTCAAACTCATTCAGCTACTAATTTGCAGTGATGTGGTTAGATTTATCATCTGGCAGATGTTGGGGGTCTTTTTTTCCCCTCCCGGATACACAGGTGCAGGTGTTGGGGGATGCAGTTTACAACTGTGACAATGATGGGAAACAGCTGGTCCAGGAGTCATTCTCTACGACCTCCACACATTTGAATTGCAACCTCTGAATAAACCTGTCATATGTGGTTAGGTATTGGCTGCTGGGGCAATTTTCCAACGCGGGCCACCTTCTCTCTCCTTCTATCGGCTAAATATGCGATGTTGATGCCGGAGTCCCTGGGGAACTTTGTCTTGACAGTGCGGCAGGAGACTCTCTTGGCAAATGCACAAAGGCTCTGACTCTAAACCTAATATATTCATCTCTGGAAGCTGTTGATATCATAGCCAGATTCCCATAAGACTGTGCAGGTAAGCTACAAGACCAAATCACAATAATGGATACAATAACAAACTCACACGCTTTATGCTGACACCTCATGTAGCAAGACAGAAAACTAAATATAGGTTATGGGGGGCTTTTCAGTGCTGCATGTACGTTTGAGTTCAACTCATTGCTGATATTCAAGCAGCTCTGGAATATTTAATTTTTAAAGGACCAGTTTACCCTGCATATAAAACATTTTTTTCTCACACACAATGGAACTTAGTCACGTGGACAGTTTTTATTTTAAGTTATCTGTCTCTAATATTTATGCTGCCACCTCAATATTAAAGGTTCAGTGTGTAATATTTATGAGGATCTATTAACAAAAATGCAATATAATATGCATAACTATGTTTACAGTGGTGTATAAAGACCTTACATAATGAACCGTTGTGTTTTTATTACCTTAGAATGAGCCATTTTTATCTACATAACCGCGGGCTATATTTTGTCGTCATGTTTCTACCGTAGCTGACAAAAACAAAGAGCGGTACAGAGTGTGTTTTGTCATAACGTTCTTCTTCTGCTTGTTTAATTCTGGCAGTGTCGCCCGTCACTACATTAAATACTAACATAGAAGAAGAGGGAATAATAATAATAATAATAACAATAATAATAATAATAATATGCAGTCTCTGAGTAGTCTTCTGGTTTATTAGAAGTAAAAAGAGAAGTGACATTTGGACAAATTAAGGAGCACACGTGTCATTTGGCATGAGAGCTGTCAGCCTGTGGCTCTTTATACCATGAAACCAGAGGAGTCCGTACGGATACAAACAGCTGACAGCAGAAATCACGGATGTGGAATTTCCCAGATTGAAGGCTATAATGTGGGACAGATGTTTTCAAAGCGGTGCTGAAGTTGTCTGTTTTCTGCTGGACAGGTAATTAACTTAAATTTGTCAGACTTTAGCGATGCAAATGAAAGCTGTTGTTTGATAGCTGGCCATAATCACAGAGAGACTTGAGGTGTTTCCCCTGTCTGTGGTGTGAAATATGTAGTTGCATTAATTTCACATCGCCTACTTATTTTCCAGTCTGTGGGTTGACTTTGCTGGTTACGTTAGCGAGACAATCAGCTGATAATAAAACCGTAACGTTAGCTTAGAGCATGGAAGCATCAGCCAGCTAAACTTTTAGTGCCCTGGTAGAAAAATCATGTAAGGTTAGTTGAATTGGTTTATTCTACAGCGCTGGCTTTGGCTTGTGGTGTAAAATATGTAGGCTCGTTGGATTAATTTCATGTAGTTACTCTCTCTCTCCAGCACTCTGTTTTGACTTTGTTGGTTACATTCCTGAGATAATTAACTGATCACTATTTGGCAATTAAACGGTAGCTTACAGCTGGAAGCTCAAATCAGACAGCTAAACCTTTACTGTGCTAGTAGACAAAATATGTTGTTGGATTAGTTTTATGTAGTTAATCTCTCTCTCCAGCACTCTGTTTTGGTTTTGTTACCTTGGTGAGACAATAGGCTGATCACTAATTGGCAATAAAACGGCAGCTTCCAGCATCAGAGCTCAGATCAGCCAGCTAAACTTTTACTGCGTTATATGTGTATATGTGTAAAATATGTAGTTGGATTGTAATTTCATGTAGTTGTTCTCCAGCGCTCTGTTATGGCTTTGTTACGTGGACATAAATGTGTCCTTACCTTCCTGAGACAAACAGCTGATGAATATTATTGGCAATAAAACGTTAACAGCAGAGAAGCTCAGATCAGCAGCTAAACTTCACATTTTACTGCCCTGGTGGAAAACATGTCTTTCTTTTTTCTGCTAATGGGGATTTATAACAAGACCGTGTGCCTATCAAATGACCAATAATAAATACTTTAAGAATTTGCATTAAAAAATGGCTTCTTTTGGATATTGCTTCCCCACTGTGCACACAAATGTGTAATTTGTACTTCAATTAATGCTGAATGCCCATTAAAAACGTTGCATCGTTTTACCACATGCTGAAATTATGGCTGTCAGTACTACTTTGTATTTCTGTTGTATTTAAAAAAATTTTAATTGGTAATATTTGCATGCTTATCTAATTTATCAAAGCCAGAGAAGTCTTGATCCTCACCTGACAATGCCTTTGTAAACTTCATGTATTATGTGGTATATAATGGACTGTGGTGCCGAAACAGTGAGTTTACATTGTCCTGTCAGTGGTCATACTTGATGCACTAGATGTGATTTTGAGATGTTCATCATTTACTTTGGTATGTTAGTCCAGATGAGCCAACCCTCCCAAGATGTAAAATACTGTATTACAGGAATATGAGACATCATGTAGTACTTCATTCTTGATGTGGCTGTTGTTTATTAATGAACAAGTAATCATAATAATTAATTAATTAATAATAAAACAAAACATATGGTTTTACTGAATAATTAAGTAAATTTAATTTCTATCTAAAGAAACCTGATTTCTTGACTGGCAATCTCTTCTCTCATAGATGACTTCTTTGTCCTGTATCAGGCACCGTAGCTATACTACTCGCTTGGATAGGGGAGGGGGAGGGGGGGTCGCAGTCCTCACCACTAGATGTCACTACAACTTACCCACTGAACCTTTAAAGAGATAAGTGGAATACAATTTGTGATGCTCACAATATTCAACATAATACAGTTAATACAGGAACAGTGCCCCCATCGTTGTGGATCATTTGGAAATCTTGCTTTGTGCATCATGTCTGTGATTTCAGATTTGACTGAGAGTGGCTCAAGAGTATGAAGATTGACACAAATTGCAGCAATCAGGTACTAGGGGTTTTAAAGTACTGTATTTGCCTCTATGAGCTGAGTGTCACAGTGACTGCTGCTGCTACAGCTGACTGTGTTGGGGAGCGGGCCAAATCAATGGGCCAAACTAAATAACCAACATTTTGTTGTTTAAAGAATATCGCAATACACCTGTCTCTTTCAGTTCTTTTATTGGCTCAAACTTACAAGCATCAATGACTGCTAATTGTATGTCTTAATTCTGTGGATATCAAAGGGGCACTCCACCAGTTTTATAGATGCAAATCAATTTACCCATCACAAGGAGTACTTCTTTTTCTGAGTTTCTTTCTGAGAAAGTAACCCTCATGATGTTAATACAAAAGAAAACCTGTTTTGCAAAGTGGGGGAGTTGAGTTTATGGCAGGCAGAGTTAAGTGACAGACATTACTGAGTTGCATTATGGGAAGGATTTTGGATATGTCGGCCGATACTGCTTCAGTTTTAACCATTCTACTACTATTACCCCAAAACAAATCAATTTGCTTGTTTAGCCCAAAAGACATCCAATTCACTATGGAATAAGCAAATTTCATGTTGCTTGATAAATACATAAATATTGTTACATTATATTTTACTTTAATTGACTAAAGGACTGGTAGTGTCAGACCTTATCACAATGACAAGCACAAGTATATTTGTATTTATGATCAATGTGGACTTGGATCTAGTCCTTTTTTGGGTACTGGGTGGCAGTATACTCACATATTCGCCATATGTGTCCTGAACTATGGGAGGAGCCGGTCGGTATCCAGCAGTTGGGGGGGCGCCTCTGGCTCTCTGAACCCCTCTCCCTCTGGAAGATGGAGCCCGGCTGGGCAGGGCCCCTCTGGGTGCTGCTCCTCGGGGCACCGCTGCATGCAGGGGAGGAACTCCTCCTCGACTCCTGACATAAGACAGAGACATCCGCCAATTTGATAAATTCTTTGAATTATTGGAGAGGGAAATGAATATGTGTGCACAGCTGGGATGGATAAGGTAACATACAGTATATCCTCTTTCAGCAAAACATGTTCATGTGATCTTTAAGAATGTAAAGATACTATTACAAGGATAGTATTATATATCATCAAAACGGGATGTCCACTGAGTTCCACGTCTTTATGATGAGCTGTTTATTATGCTTGGAGTCTAGCTGCCTCGTCTATTTCCACTCCAGCTAATGATTTCCTACATCGGCCAGAATGACTTGGTACAACCGTGGCGATGAATTTGATACATTCCGCGGGAGGTTATATGTGTAGGTGGAGACAGAGGAACAGCGAGGGTGGAGGGCAAGTTCTTCCAGTCCAGAAAAAGTGAGTCACGTCCATTACTCAAAACACAGCATGTCTTGCGGCTGAATTGCTTTTCTGTCTATTGAGGAAAATGCAGATGAAAAAAAGAGTTTCTGCCGGTTCCGCGATGGATGTTTCCTTGTGTGTTTGTTGATTTTGTAATGTTCAGTCTTGAAATAAAGCATCAACGCATTGCATTAGGACATAAGTATGTGGCATAAAAACCATTACCATTCATCTAATGGATATTGTGGTTCAAGTTATGGATTTTAACTTTATTATTTAGGTAAGCAAGCACGACTCTTATCAAGCTCTGCTGCAAAATAGCTACTGTGAGATACTGATCTGTACAGTCATCTAGATGAATATACACAGAACCTGCACTGTAATCAAGATGGAAGAAAAGTCAAGCTGCTTTGTTGGGAATCAAAGGCACTCTGACCTTGTGGTTTGGTAACGTGTTGCTTGAGCATTTTACACCGAGCTTTCTTTTAAAAGCAGCTAACTGATCTGAAGCAGCAGCAGAAAACCACCAAGGTTGCTCTCTGGGTCATTTTCTTTCAATGTGTTCCATTTTAGCTGTACAGTGATTCCCCTTTAAGAGCAGTTTTTCTATTCCAGCAACAGCTCCAGTCAAAGTCACAGCAAAGAGGAATATTTGACTTCTACAAAGTCTCGATCCAGAGCAGTGGTATTGATAAAAAGTAATTATGTGAGTGTGAATATGGAGAAAACTACATGTGACTTCCTGCACAGAAGCCTGTGGGACTCCTGTGTTATCACACTCAAATTAGGCATGGTAAATTCTAATTACAGTGTGATTTAAAACACGGCCAATTATATTCTGACTCAGAGCAATACAAACACCCCATCTCTGTGACCTTGTTTATCTCAAAATCTGATGAAAGAAGTGTATTTTCTTTGATAAACACAAAGAACAAACAACACAAGTTGTTGTTTGTTTTTTTTTACCTTTTTTTCCTCTCTTTTAAAGCACAGCGCTGACACAGAGAACGTTGAAGTCTTCTAATGGACATGAATATTTTTATTTGTAGTCTTGTGAGGTCTCAGAGGAGCTGGAATTAGCGTGGGTTCACAGGGATAGTAGAGAGGCGAGCATCTACTGGAGATCATTTGCGTTTAAAGGTTTTTATGCAAATTTGCTTTGCTAATGTTTATGGACACCAAACATTGCGTCAACGTGTATTACTAGACACTATTTACTATTAATTCTGATTTCTATTGAAGGTACTTGCTCACTTAATGGCCAGTCTGACCTGTTTCAGAGCATATGAATATTAGTCACAGCTAAAATATGGCATAACATTGAACAAACACTTATCTCCACCAAATGTACGAAGTATCAGCATAAATCACCAGCAGGAGAGGCTGCCCTAACCTCAAATGCTCCATATTTGCCGAAATGAAATTGTCTCCTAATTTTAATCAGGATGTTTAATGACATCAGGTGCTGATGATTAAATGTAGATTAGATTGTTTATGTCATAAACTCCACTTGTCAATGTCCAATTTTGTGGATTGCCATAGCTGGCCCACAGCATAACTGCTGAACATCACCACTGTGATTCTAGATGGAGTCTTGATGCTCTTGACGGAGGGGAAGATGCTGGCTGGATGGCATTCCCTTGACACATCGTGATTGTGATTATGCATAGGAAGTACAGTATGGGACAAATGCTGACAAGCTGATTCCAAAATGGCTGCAACCCACGAGTTAGGTGTTCAGTAACAAATCTATTTATGATACTATTTATGGTTCTTCAACAACTATTAAATGTATTTACATTCTGTAATCACCTCTCTATACAGGACTATAACAGGACTTATTGTTAGCAGCTGGATTCAAATTGCCTACCTCCACACGAGGGATTCACAGGAAACTATAAAACATGTAGCCCAGTGTTTCTAATTTTCATTTTATCTCTACCTAGCCAGTGGTCCCCCAGGTAAAAAAAAAAAAGAGACCCGTGGTCTGCACAGTTTATTTAACTTGTTAACAAAGGTGTAACACCATAAAACAACAGAACAATTAGCTCCCATGTGGGTATATGGTGTTGGGTAATAAGGACAGAGTAAAATATATGAATGGTTAGAAGCCAAGAGGTGTGGCTGGGAAGTAATGATCAATGAAAAAAGGGGGGGAAAGAGTGAAATAGTCCTTCTGACTGAACTTTCTCTAAGCTTTATTGACAGCTCTGCCTAGAGGAACCTGGGACCCACCAGTAGACGTTTTGCCTCTCTTGTCCATTGTGTTTCCTTTGGTGCACAGAAAACAACCTGGCAGGTTCAGTAAATACCCAGCTATGTGCAAAGTTGCACAGTGCAACTTTTAAGGATAACAGCAGTGCTTTGGTCTGTAGTTTTATGCCAATCATCTATGGTTTCTGCCTCCTCTTTGTAGAGTCCTGCTGATGTCTGCACACAGTCAGCATAGTTAGACATACCACGGCTCATTTTTCTGCCTTCAGAAGAAGCTATTTGCTGCCATTCATTCTTGTAAAATATGAGAAACAACTTCCACAGAGACAGATAACTCATCACACTGAACGAGAAGTCTTTGTTTTATTGCACTATGTCCTGTTTTTTTTTTATCAGTATGTACACGCTGATTATGCTATACTGTTTCCTGCCAGGTAGTTAACACCAACAAGATATAAATGGCAAAATAGATTTTTGGTCATTGCCTTCCAAAAAAATCATTTCAACTGTTTTCTGATCAGCTACCTCTGTGGTTAAGGTTTGTTATGGCAAACAAACTGTTTGGGGAAAGATTGGGGACATGGTTAAAAGAAACCAGCAAAATTGGGGCATGATGGGCCACAAACCGCAGTCTCCATTGTCAAAGTCAGACACTTTGTAGATCCAAACACGTAACCTCCTATCCAAGAGATTTTGTTGTGCTGTAACCCCATGCCACTTTCACCTTTTCTTCTGACAAAAGACAGGCATTATTTGTCCAAACACGAGAAGTCAGGAAAGTGTGAACATGGAGGGCTGGAGTTATCAGACCTATTTTTTAGCCGCTCATTTGACACACTGTGCCCCAAAAACATGGGGTGTATTTACCAAACAGGTGCACCAGGTTGGAGCCACTGTTTGCGTGTCATTTCAAACCAGCCGAAAAAATAGCACAGACGAGATTTAGAGGAGGTGGTGATGGAAAAAGGAACATGACTTTACCTTTATACTACAAAAATTCCAAGACCCTAATAAACAAAGCAATTTAAAGAACAACACTGTTCATCAGTTATCTGAAAATACAAACAAATAAAATAGACCCATAAATAAAATAAATACATTACTACTTATTTTCTGTTTTAGAAAATACAACAATAATTATTAATCAGCATAATTATTTTGTATCAAATGACCAGAGAGCAGGGAGCTGTGGCTTGAGTTAATTAAACTTAAATGAGAACAAGACAATGATTGTGTTATAAAATCACTACACTACTACCACTGATCTGTTTTTCTTTTTTTTGATTTATTTTATTTATTTAATGCATTCTGGTGCATTCTCCCCCTAACCAACCATCCCATCACTGGTTACAGTGGCTTATGTATATAATGTGGGCATCATAAAGCCATCCATCCATCTAGTAATACATCTTTTTTCTGACAAAGTTAGTTTGTCTCCTGTTGTATGACTAATATGAGTTGTCATAAAGATTGTAATACTATGCAAATTCATTAAGAACTGCAGCCAACATTTACACAGACACATTTAGCAAATCTGTTTAATCTGGCCCAAATTGTTTAGGCATTTGAACATACAACTAGTCTACTCTGACACAAACAAAGTATAAGGCCTAAAAAACATAGTAAACTCTACGGTGATATCCATGTCTGGTATCTGAAAAACAGCAAAAAAAAAGACTAAATACGTCTGGTATTATTGTACCAGACAGAGGCAATCCTAAATGTGCTGTACCATTAACTCTGAAAATGCAACAGAATCCTGTACACATCCGTTTGCAAAAAAACAAACAAAAAAACCCTGCTGCCTTCCCAGTAGCTCCTTAACTGTAAATAATACCCATTCACCAGCTGAACTAAAGTGCACGTATACACAACAACTTGCACACACGAATTCACACACAAATGCACACTTGGAAGCAGGTTACCTGGGAGGCCCTGGAACAGGTGTCCCTCTGCCACGGGCGGCTGACTTGCCCCTCACCGATGGCACCTTGGCATCCTCCGAGCCGCCGTTCAGGTATGTGAGCTCCTGCAGCTGGGCCTGTCTGATCTCATCATTGTAATCCTGCACACAGAGAGGCTGCATGTTAAAACACACACACACACACACACACACACACACACACACACACAGCAATAGACTTGCTTTCAATTACACAGTATTAAATTCCGTCCTTTATCTCCAGGGCTACAGCCCCGGGAATATCTAATTAATGTACTTTACAGTACTGCCGTGACCGCTGTTCCTGAGGCAGCAAAACATTTCAGATCTCCCGCTGATAAATCCTCGGGTCCCCATTTGCCTTTATCTTTTCCCACAGTTGTTTTTTGCCGGTAAATTAAAACACATAATTAACATGGAAATAGGTCTTTAATCATAAAACAACATGATTGTCATGCGTCCACTCTACCAATAAATATGTTTTATGGCAACAGTGGGCAGAGGTAACGGGCAAAGGGTTTGGGATTTGGGGAGAGGTCTGCTCATAATTAATGGTGAGATGGAAATCATCATAGCTCTGAGCATTGGAAAGATCATCCATAATGAATGGAAGAAGAGTAAATAAGCTCCATGCTGCTGCCAAGGCGGGGTTTGGCCCATGCAAAGAATCCCTCCTGCGCTCTTTTCTGTTATACCAGCGACTTCCCACCCTGGATCACACATACTGAATCTGAAGCTTTCCACGCACACTCCGACGGCACTGACTGAATTACAGTGCAAGTAACTGACAAAGAGTGTGAGTGAAACAGCAGCTGTCTCTGCTGTTACTCACACGCTTCACAGTGGACAGGCTGGAAATGAGTTGGCTGGGGCCAAAGAGAAGCGGACAAGAGATTCAGGTGGAGGAAAAGGAAAGCTAGAAAAAAGTGTGCGTATGTGTCGAACGAAGGGAGCGTACTGGTATGAGAAACTTCTTAATCTCCTCCAGAGCGTGACCCATCCTGGCGTAGGCCTCAGCCGGCGGGGCGAACACCTCGATGAGGACGTGCAGGTCTTCGTTCAGGTGGTGATATTTCGCCTCGCCGCTCTGCCGTAGCTCTTCTTCCTGTTGGTACAAAAGGACAGTTTGGTATCATACATTTTCTCTGTCTAGGGAATGAGCATGAGTTAGCTGTCACAGCCAGGAACATTTATCTTCAGCAAAGATTTACTGCGGGGAGCTTTTCCATAACTGTTACATAATGTGGTTTGATGTCTCGGCGCTGCAGAGGTACGAAAAGACACATATTTATGTGAGTTCTTGTAAACTTGTATGTCTGAAACCAGGCACTTCTTACAATGCTTTCAACTGCGGCTGTCACATTTAACTGATTGCTTTTGTCCTCACACAGCTGCCTGTTTTCATAACAAATGTACAGATAAAGTATGTGCTCTCATACACTTCATCATAATCTACCATGTTCGCTGCATTTTATCTCATCTATGTGATCGCTGTAGCTTTATTAAAAAGCATTTTTAACAACATAGTGCTTTATGTAAAAGGATCATTTTTAAAAATCATTAATGTGGACAAAGAGTAGTTTGTGTATGGATTAAGAGTGCGTGTCAAGAGTAGCTCAGTAACAAAGTGAAGGGCCTGTTTAAAATTTGGGGATCCATTATCTGTCGCTTAGTTTTCATGTGATGTGATAATGTATTTTTAATCGTGTCGGCAAAATCATATCACCGAGTCCAGACAGACCATTTTTTCAACAAATGACAAATGTTATTTAATGATCTACAGCAGTACAAGAACAGTCATCTTCATTAACAGAAAGTCTAAAGAAAGAAACCTCATAGTACCGGACACACAGCAATGAGCACACTGCACCCCTGAGACTAATTCAAGTAAGCGTCTAAAGGATTATTACCTTAAAAAAAAGAGCAAATACTTTAAGATGGTATCCATGCAACCCTTTCTCCTACAAAGCTGTTTATATACTACTCATTTATTTTGCCAAGTATGTTTTGGAGGAAACATAACTCCCACAGTAATGTTCGACTGACGGTTGATCAATCCCCCACTTTGGTGAATTTGGTCCAGATATCCTCGGTGCCCAGAGGATTTATCCTTTATGTTATTGGTCAAAACGTAGATAATTTAGCTAATCTTAGGGAAATCAAGGCAGGGCTCTACACTAACTTTGACAGGTCAGAAGTTAAGGTATATGGATCAACTGAACTATGTATTTTTCTATGAAAGAGTAAATGGAGATGCAATAAAGGAAAATATATTTTCATCCTCGCCTGATATAAAATCTATATTTTAATAGCAATATCACCATCAAAACCATCATCCAACTCATTATAATGCAACTGAATATCTTCTAATACACCTGGAATACAAGTGTAACTATAAATTTGATGAAAAGAAACTAATATACAGTTATTACATCATTTTTCAAAAATATACCTGGCGAATGTCCAGGTTTTGGCCATATTTACATATGTTCACTTTTATCAAAACACTATTTCTCTCCATACAACCACGTTCCAAATAGCATAAAGCTTCAAAAACATTGAGATTTTGATAAAAACAGTGAATATTGATCAATATTCCTGTGACCAAAAGTACTCCCGTGATTTACAGGCACACAAGTTGAGAACAGAACATCCTAAGTGGGCTCTTTCGCTTCGTATGAAAGAATCAAATCGATCGGTATAAAACACGGATTATAAAACACGGATTACTAACATGTAAATTTTGAAACAGTGATGGATACACTATACACCAGCACCACCCACAAAACCCATGCCACACTTTATGTAAACAACATTACTAAACAATATTTATAACAGTAATTATAGCAAATGTAAAACTGAAAACAGGAAGAAGCTGGCTAGAAGGAGCACATATTAGCCCAAAGGCAGTGGGCTCTAGCTACCTACGGTGGTAGGTTGTAGTCTTTGCTCGCACACTGTGCTCGTAAAAGTTGATAATGTTATGTGGGGTAATGTTTACTATGTTTACCATCTAAGTCTAGCGTGTTGATGGGAATTTCATCCATTTATCAGGTATTGGAAAAACTGAAATTTTGGCTCAATGATGGTGCTAGGTGAAAAGATAGATAACACAATATTACAATACATCCTGTAGGGAACATGAAGGTCAGAAGAAAACATCATAGCCAAAGGTTCAATGCTTAGATGGGCGGAGCCTGATTCGACTGTCAATCTCACAGTCGAAGCTTCCCAATAAGTTAATATACAGCCTATTACTGTTTAAATTTCAACATAAAAATCTGTAAATAAACATGTAAAAAGAAAAAAAACTCGCCTCGATTCTACTCGACTCGGTATGGCCATACTCCGTTTTCCATTGCAGATAGTACCCAGAGGTAGTACCCCTCAATGTAGCTGGTTGTCATAGCGATGCCACACACAGCCACCGCGACGTAATTTTCAATGCGACACACGCACCAGCGACCCACATACAGCTGTCTCTTGATTTAAGTTAAAACGTTTCAACATTCCTCAGAATGTAAAGACAGATAAGCGGTATAAAAACCTTCCAGCTGTGTTTTCCTCTGACATTGTTGCTGCAGCGGTCTGTGTGACGGCAGGAGCAGAGGGCTCTGTGAGCGGGCGGCTGGCCGGCCTTGCGACCTCCACCCACGGGTTGCCGCAGGCTCCCCCCCACGGCCACTTGCGGAGCTCCTCAACTCCGAAAACTTTCAAGCACATTTTTGTTCCGCCATCACTTCTCGTAAAACTGTCAAAATCTACACAGTTGATTTCTCACCTCAAAACTTCTCAGAAGCGCTGAAATAATGTCAATAATGTCCTCTGTCAGGCACGCGCAATGAAGACGCAGTGAATAGTGACGATTCTCTCTGACCAATCAGTAGTCTGCCGTGTTTTGACGTCACATTTTAGTATCGCCTCAGCTCGCTTGGAACCTCGACGGAGGTGATATGAAAAGAAGTACCTGGAAGCAGGTACAAGTACAACTTTTCCCAATGGAAAACCAAAAAGAGGCGAGCTGGTACCGTGCAGGCTTATGATGTAGCCTAGTGGCAGAGAGATGGAACCCCAGCCTCACCGCTGTTGTGATGAGTTGTCGGCATCTCGCGGGACATTCGAATCATTTATCACCACTGATTAATTATTTTTAAACACTACTTTAAATAGACCCACGAGGACCTCTTGTGCAGAGTTTTCCTCTACGTGTGAATGGCAGGCAAGAAGAGAGGAAATGATCGACAATAAGGCTCAGTTTATCTGTAACGTTAAATGTACAGTGTAAGTTACAGTGACTAATGAATAGAGGCTGCAGTTCTGCAGATTCTGCCACCCCCCCTCTCGCTCGCAATTGCCGATGGGCAAGACTTGACAATTCTGATTGGACTATGTAAATCGTTATTCAGGGAGAGCCCTAATGGCAAGCCATCCAATAGTTGTGAAGATATTCTATTCAAACCCACAAATGTCGACCTCAAGGGGATGCTTGAGAAAAAGTCATGGGATCTTATTAATAGTTGTTGGGGTACATCCTCTGGGGACTACAAATGTCTGTTAAAATGTTTCATGACAACCTATCCAATATTTGCTATGTTATTTCAGTCTGGACAAACAACAAACTCAATGACACTGCTAGCATGGCTAAAAATGTAATCAGACAGGTAATATGTTTCCCACAAAATGTATGGTAATTGCCACTCCTAATTAACTATGTATGAACATAGTTTTTAGAGCTGCACCACAGTGTCCATATTTTCAAATACTGTCTTTATGAATACATTGATCCATCTGTATGGTGGAGTTTCACGAAAGATGTCATGTTGTTCGCAAGATGTCCATCAGCTTGTCAGGTCAGACGTGTTGTGACTGACACTGCCAATAAAGTCTGTTCAAAACAACTGCTGCACCAGACTTACATTTCACATGACATCTTTCTTTTCACGAATTGCACTCAACATTACATAAACTCAGTTGTGTCTCACTTCACTAGCTGGAGCAAAGTACCAAGTTCCAACATCAAGTCAGTCACCTACACAGGATGTCAGGAGGTTTTAGCTTTAAACAGGTGTAGGTATAAGTGGAGACCTATATGGGCATATATTTGTTGTTCAGTCATTGTATACTCAAACCCCTGAAAGTAGAGCAGATGCAACCACTGTCTGCAGAAGCAAAGTTCAAATAGACTGCTGAAAACTGAAAAATATACCATGTAAACAGTGAGGGGGCAGCACAGGCCATTGAGCCCCGACAGAAGCAGGCCAGTACAATGTTATTGATGAGAAATAGGACAGCAAAACCCCCAACTGTCTCCCTCCACATCCCACAAAGGAAACAACAGGTTTTGCGTCCCAGTTTCTTCTTTTCAACAAAAAAGAAAAAGTCTTCTCCGGGGCCTTTCCAATGGCGGCAACTTCCTCTTCCCCTTTTCCCTCTCCAGCACCATGCAAGCCAGTGTTTCTGATGTCACCTAATTATAAATAACCTTCTTTTAAGACTGCCTGTGGTATGTTAATGATATGTTAATTTCCCTCATAAATCTGTGCTTTACGAGCAGAGGGCTCCTTTGCGCATAGCCCCAGCGCTGACGGAGCTGCCGGTGTAGAGAAGGGAATGTAAGCAGGGTGTTAGAAAGAGACGACTGCTTGCAGATCTGTCGCTCCTCTTCCCTTTCATGTGTTCCTTGGTATATTTGCATGAAAAAAATATATGAAAAACAATCATTATTGTGTGCTTCAACTATCATCAGCCAAAAAACTGATGATTCAGTTCAATGTTAGCGTGTGTCATCTGAGGGCTTCCTTTTCTTTAAAAAGCATGTAACACATACAAAGTGTCAATGATATATCTAGTGGATATCTCATTTGGTATTAACCCAATCTGCATGTGTGACCACATAATTTGCATATGATATTGTAGATATAATAGCAGTTTTCAAACATGGGGGCCCCTTTCCCAGCGCTGATAAGAAGCATCCATGAACTAGTACTATAGCAGCTAAGCAAGATTAGAGCTGTCTGTTTCTCATATCTATTGTCAGCATCTTTCTCCTGTTTACTTTTTTTTCTCCGTAAATCTGCTTATGTAAAGCCGTTCACCGTGGAAACAGAAGGCCACAACGCTGTGGACACAGCGGCTCCTGCAGAAGGAGCTTAAAGGTAAAGAATAATGTCAAGCTCTGATCATTCACATTCAAATATAATTAAAGACAGGTCAGTTACAGGAAAACGGAGGCAAATTCTATTATTCTGTCTAAAGGGCCAGTGTCACATCCTACTGTGTGTAATACAGCCATTTAGTTCTATCAGCCTTGTTCATTTACACTTCTGACATTCAAGGGTGCTTATAAACACAAAGGCCACATTTCCTAATAAGGCGATGCCAACATATACTCAGATATATATTCTGAAGAAATGTATCTGCTAGCTTGCAACAGCAATGATCCTCACCCTTACCAAGAGGACCACACTATGTCTGTCCTTTACTGGCCTCCCTCTACTGGTTACCAGTTAAACAGTGAATTGATTTCAAAGATTATTTTATCATCAATTTCTTCAGTTTCTATTCCACCTAATAATCACTGCTCTTCATTCAATAGCCAGCTCAAATCCAACGATGATTGAGTTCTAGATGCCTACATTGTTCATGATTAAATATTCTCCATACAGTGATATTTTTAAAATACCATGTCTTAAAGATAAGACTGATAACATTCTTTATTTTTCTTATTGTCAGCTAATGCCACAAAAAGACCAAAACTGACAATGAATTGATCCAAAGTAAAGTATTGTGCGTGTTTCCACAGACTGATAAGAATGATCCCTCTGTGCCACAGAGCTCCATTGTTGTCCAAAAAATATGACTACTATCAATGAGCCGTTTTATAGGGTGATGTGTTACCATGAGCATGGGCAATATTTTCAGTCCACATACACCATCTTGCTGCCATAAATAACCACTAGCTCACCATACTGTATGCGTATTAATCCAAGTCTGCAAATAGCCCATAACAAATGTACTTTTCCCCCCTGTTTGAGTTACATTTGCTAAAAACTACAATGGCCAGCTGTTTTCGGAAATGACTGATAATTGTTTTAACTCTTTGTTAAACAGGCTCGATAGGGAAGGATAGGGAAGTCAGGAAGAATTAAGAAAGACAAAGTAGTGTAGTTATTGACAACAATAAAACTATTGTATCACACAGGCCTTATTATTTAAGATTATCTAAATTGGTTTAACTGGTTATATTTGCAATCTACTCTACCCTTTAATAGTGTTATGAGGACTAGAATTTTTATTTTTTTTTTACAAAATATGCCCATTGTATTTTTTTTTTCTACACGTATGTGTAATTAATAAATAATTATGTTTTAGTAAGCCTCTAAGCTAAGTAAATATTATATGTAATTTGTTGCAAAACACTTTTTTTTACATTTTATCTGCTATAATTCACATGATTGTTAAAGTGATTTGAATTGACAATGCACACACAGGTGGATTCATTGTTTCGGTGCAGGACAGGTCTTACACATACAGACCAGTCCTTGCAGACAATGAAGGTCTTTTTCTGCAGAAGCTCACAATTAAACCCAACGTAGGATTTACCAAAAGTGAAACAAAGACAATGTGATAGTTTGGTCTATCAGGAAAATTTAAGAGGGACTACAAGTCCCAGAGAGGAAAATGGATGAGTTAATCAAAGCGCTAACGAGAAGGGGCGCGGAACACAGAAGCCTTTACATCATCCTGCTCTGACAGCAGCAGGACAACCGAGGTGCCATAACCAGGCGGGGAGACTCTGACTCCGACAGTTCAGTGCCTTTCAGCCTCTCTGCACTCACATTCTTGTCAACACAGGATCAAGGTCCTGCAGCAGCAAATATTTGAGCAATTATCACGGCTGGTGTGTGTCTCAGCCACATGTAAGAGCTTAAAAGGGAATGAACTGAACATTGTACAGTTTCCTCCTCCAACACATCTAGTATACTATATTTTCTGAGTAGCAAGAGTACAATTACATTTCCATCTAATGTCTTTCCCAGGGTGAAAACTGTACATTATCTCCTTTCCAGTCTGCCAGGTGCAACCCAGAAATACAGCACAGTATGTATTTTAACAATATAAATAGAAACATGTCCTTAAAGACGACAGTGCCTCACTTGGTGCTTGCATAATAGCAAGACAGCTTTGTTTTCAGTCGACTTGACAAAGTCTTGAAAGTGAACCCCACTTTTTCCTTTGCAGTGGCCCAGCTCCCTGACCTACACGAGGAATTTCAGGTGCTGAAAACTACGATCCCACATGGTGTGCAGCTGAAAAGAGAAAGTCAGCAACCAGCTGAAGGTAAAGTAGTAGTTTGTAGCAAAGGTGTATCCCCTCACCTAAAAACAGAGCGTCCCCGACAGAAAGCTGTCAGTCATAAATCCCGCAGAGGGCTTGTGCAGACAGGTAAAGGCTGCTGAGGTCAGCACATCTCCATGACATATCTTTTCTCTAGGTACTCGAGAGGAGTCGACCATCAAAGACTATTGATCACAGTAATCAAAAAGAATGTGCTGTATGATAGCGAGAATCATCGCCGCCAACAAATCACCCCTGACAGAGTGGAGAGACGCAGACGAGCCAAGCGAAGTCAATTTATTCTCTGTTAACCAGTCCAGTCTGCAATCAGTTCTGCTGCTAAAGAGTCGCTGTTAGAGCTATTTATATCCTCTCTTTATGTACCAACATGATCATGGATGATAGAAGTTGTTTAACTGAATAGTGTTAGAAGTCTTTTCATGAAATCCATCTTTTGTGACCAGTTTCCATTTATGGTCGAATCATTATGAAGGGCATTTTTCTTATCCTGTGGACAACAGGAAAACAAAGCCATAGATCTAGATAGAGTGTTGTCCTGTGTGCAGTCTGAACTTGATTTGCCTGAGTGTTTAGGCTGAGTGTGTATTTTGTTTACTATGAGAGAGCAGGCTTTAAAAGATGTCCGATGTGTTTGATGATACCCGAGATCATTTCCATTTCCATAAACCTTTGAAATGTGTTTTCAAAACGAAGCTGTTTTTCAAAACTGTATGCAGTCTATGTGACCCATGAGCTGTCAATCACATGTAGTCTGAGTTACTGTGGTGATCTGAGGGGTGTACTATGAAGCAAGACTGGTTAGCAAAGTATGTTGAGTCTAAGGAGTTTTCAATGTGATGAAGGTGGCTCTCTTATAACCTGACTAACTGTGGATCAATGTGATAACGTACACCTAACCTTTAAATCAGCTGTTTACAACTTTTCTTGAAAAGATAGTCACCCCGTGTCAATGCATTAGTTTGTCAGAAAATCCTAATTTAAGATGGATTTTCCTTGGACCTCCTACATTAAAGTTCCTCTTTCTTAACTTTAATGGTAGGTCCACCATACCTTCACTTCAAACCGTGCCAAAGACTTACTGCAGCACACCAAGATAAAATGATATGGAGGTGAAAGAGTGAAAGGAGCAAAGGGAGCAGGGGACAAAAAGTGGAGTGTTACCTTTTCTTTGTCTCTCATGGATCCTTTTCCGAGAATTGACATCTTTGTGAGAGTGTCCTCCTGTAGTCTCTTTAACGAGTTCCCGCGTGGCCCGAGGAGTTTGCCGACAAAGTTAAACTGCAACAGAGAGCGAGAGCGCGGATCAATCAGAATCTGTGTGTTTGAGATAAAGAGCAAAGCCATTTCTTACGTCAGTCACACGTGGCTCTACCAGCGACTGAAGCTGATGAAAACGTGTCAGCAGTTTTGCCTGTCCATGTGTCCATTACTGAGACGTGTTATCACAGGTCCACTGTGTCATCTCTTCGCGGGTTATGGTTTCATATGGCATGAAGATGCTCTCCAATTGACCCTCTGTTTGAAAACCTTATCATAAAATTTATATTAAATTTACAAGTACAGTAGCAAGGGTATACTGTAACTTTGGTTTCAGAAGTGGGGAGGACACAATTAAGGTTCTTCATCCAAAAAAAAACCATGTGAATGTTATTTTCTCCATTTTTATGTATTTATATCAACTCTTGGAAATAACACATTTTCATTGAATTGGTTTTCATGTTTTCACAATGATGGTGACGTAACAAAAATGTATGAACTTTAGTGTCCTTAATAGAGACTTGACACAGGTTATTTATCATCTGTATGATTAAAAATTCTGTTCATCTTTCCAATACAGTGTAGGGCCTTTAGGTTTTTATTGTCATATGTTAAAGTGCAATACAGACAGCAATGAGATAAAACAGTCAAATAAAATAGACAATAATATATAATATATATATAGTATCTCACAAAAGTGAGTACACCCCTCACACTATCTTTTCATGTGACAACACTGAAGAAATGACAATTTGCTACAATGTAAAGTAGTGAGTGTGCAGCTTGTATAACAGTGTAAATCTGCTGTCCCCTCAAAATAACACAGCATACAGACATTAATGTCTAAACCGCTGGCAATAAAAGTGAATACACCCCTAAGTGAAAATGTCCAAATTTGTCCCAATTAGCCATTTTCCCTCCCCGGTGTCATGTGACTCCTTAGTGTTACAAGGTCTCAAATGTGAATGGGGAGCAGGTGTGTTAAATTTGGTGTTATCGCTCTCACACTACCTTATTCTGGTCACTGGAAGTTCAACATGGCACCTCATGGCAAATAACCTGAAAAAAAGAATGGTTGCTCTAGATAAAGGTGGCCTAGGCTATAAGAAGATTGCCAAGACCCTGAAACTGAGCTGCAGTGCAGTGGCCAAGACCATACAGTGGTTCAACAGGACAGGTTCCACTAATGGTCGACCAAAAAAGGTGAGTGCACATGCTCCGCGTCATACCCAGAGGTTGTCTTTGGGAAACAGACGTATGAGTGCTGCCAGCATTGCTGCAGAGGTTGAAGGGGTGGGGGGTCAGCCTGTCAGCGTTCAGACCATACGCCACACACTGCATCAAATTGGTCTAAATGGCTGTTGTCCCCCAAGGAAGCCTCTTCTAAAGATGATGCACAAGAAAGCCTGCAAACAGTTTGCTGAAGACAAGCAAACTAAGGACATGGATTACTGGAACCATGTACTGTGGTCTGATAAGACCAAGATAAACTTATTTGGTTCAGATTGTGTCAAGCGTGTGTGGCGGCAACCAGCTGAGGAGTACAAAGACAAGTGTGTCTTGCCTCCACTCAAGCATGGTGGTCGGAGTGTCATGATCTGGGGCTGCATGAGTGCTGCTGGCACTGGGGAGCTACAGTTCATTGAGGGAACCATGAATGCCAACATGTACTGTGACATACTGAAGCAGAGACTGGGCCGCAGGGCAGTATTCCAACATGATAACCACCCCAAACACAGCGCCTTTTCTAATAAATTTTTAATGTATATTATTCTCATATTTTTTGATTGTTTATATATAAGTTTATATTTTATATTTAAGTATCTTTTTTAGATTTTGAGTAAAAACATGTCTTGTGGCAATAACTAATGACCAATGACCTCTGTGCAATATATTTTACTCTATTTATTGTTAGTATAAACTGCAAAGATGAGATTGCTCTAACAGAATTTTGTTGTATGAACGCATGCAATGACAATAAAGATCTATCTATCTACCTCCAAGAGGACCGCTGTCTTGCTAAAGAAGCTGAGGGTAAAGGTGATGGACTGGCCAAGCATATCTCCAGACCTAAACCTTATTGAGCATCTCTGGGGCATCCTTAAACGGAAGGTGGAGGAGCGCAAGGTCTCTAACATCCACCAGCTCCATGATGTCTACATGGAGGAGTGGAAGAGGACTCAAGTAGCAACCTGTGAAACTCTGGTGAACTCCATGCCCAAGAGGGTTAAGGCAGTGCTGGAAAATAACGGTGGACCCACAAAATATTGACACTTTGGGCCCATTCGGACATTTTCACTTTTATTGCCAGCGGTTTAGTCATTAATGGCTGTGTGATGTGTTACTTTGAGGGGACAGCAGATTTACACTGTTATACAAGCTGCATACTCACTACTTTACACTGTAGCAAAGTGTCATTTCTTCAGTGTTGTCACATGAAAAGATATAATAAAATATCTACAAAAAAGGGAGGGGTGCACTCACTTTTTTACTATATATATATATAAATACATTTATACACAATTTAAAAGAATATAAAACAAAAACAACAAAAAAGTACGCTATTCCTAAAACTTAATTACTCCAATTAGTCTATGGCAACAACTGAAGGTGATCTAGATCAGTGTATCAACATTTTCATTAACTTCTCTACTCTGAATTTTGGCAGCTGGAGACTTTTTCAATTTTAGCGGTCAAATCCAACTGGGTTGGAGCCAGGGATGTGGCAAAGACAAAACAACACATTCTCACTCTCGACTTGTCACATCTTGACGCTTGATCAAGGCGTCACTTTTAGACGTTTAAGGCTCCGCGGTCAAGTTAGCAACGTTAAGCAAAAACAAATATGAAATGTCCGGTAATTTAGAAACAATAAATATGCAACGCCCGGTAAGAATTTCAAAATAAAACGCTTGCGTTTCAAAATATCGCTATTTTGAAATAGCACGTTATTAAAGTTGTGAAACAAAACTACTTGGTTAAGGTTAGGAAAAGATCATGGTTTGGGTTAAAATAACTACGAACGTCAGTTAACATGTAAGTTAACTTATGTCACTTGCGTAACTTACGCAATTTACATAACTCACGTAACTTCAATAAAAATATTTAATGTTGACTTTTTGTTTCACACAGGACACGAATCTTATATCTGCCTTTACTGTCAAAAACCCACTGCGTTGAACTATGACACTAAAGGGATGCGTCCATATGTGACGGGTTGGACAAAACACTCTACACCACAACCCCAGAGTAAATAATGCCCTTGTCCAGTAGTAATAATTTAGAGACTAGGGCAGGTACAATAAGCCTAAATTATAAAATTACATATGTTACATTTTATTATCTCTATGAAATCTGAAACCTACCTTCAATTTCAAAAGCGTTCATATGGCTTTATTAGACCGGCAACAGTAAAGGCAATTTAGAGATGATAGAAAACAAGGAGATAGAAAGGGGGAATAGCATGCAACAAAGGTTCCTGGCCAGAATCAGGGACGTTACAGTTCACGGACCGTTCTTTATCCACTAGGCCACCAGCGTGCCCCAACCAACCATAATTGACTCGTGTTTTCGGTAAACTGTCACAATCCCATTGTATTAAAGGGTCACAGACAAAAAAAAATGTCATAACTGATGCACGAGAAGCAAAGATATCCTGAGTATTAGTCCCTAGGTCAAGCTCCTATACACTTCTCTAAAGCTCCCTACAGAGAAGACATACAACTGTTTTCACAGGCATTGTACTACTCTCTATTACTAGTAAAATGACTTTGAAATAAAAAAAATAACAACAATAAAATTTAAGTACCCTTTAAATTGAGAATAGATACAACAGGCAATCAACATCTAAGCAGTAGTTCAACCACCTAATTAGGCTCAAAGTGCTGTCTACAAGCCCAGAATCTTAAACTGCACAGACTGTTAATTGATTAGTACAAACGAATCAGAAATGAGTCAACATGAGGATGGAAATATCATGCATTAATATGATAAAAAGCATAAAATAATCATTACGACAATCATGTGACAGTATTTTAGGTCACATCGCCCATAGCTTCAGCCCGTCTCCTTTTTTGAAATCAGAACTTTACTGATAAAAGTTCAAAGCATTGCCCGAACTGCGTTCCTGAATGTTTGAACATAACATTACATTTTCATAATGTGCTGGTTTGAGCTAACATTGAACTTGACTACCTCTGGCATGCCACCGTCTGTCAAAGGCTTCCTGGATTACTTCACAAGGTCACCGCTATTTTACCCTTAAAAACCAAACGTTATGCATTACTATGCTGTTTGCAGATGCCCATCTAAGTCCTGCAACCTTTACCCATAATTCCACCGTCAGCTGGAGCTGGCCAGGGAGACAAAAGGAGAGCAATGCTTTTCTCACCTTTCTCATGTTTTCCTTTAACAGTGAGTTATACAGCTGTCTCCCTCAACTATCTAGGTCATCAATTAGCTAGCAGGAGGTTAAAAAAAAACAACAACAATCAGTTTGGTTCTGCACCTCACCTATATCTTTCCAACCTTTTTATTCAGAAAGCGAGCACTTATTAGGAGGCTCCTGCCAATTCCTGGGTGAGGGATTTGAGAGGCGAGCTTTAGTGATTCGCTCTAATGCAGTAACTGACTGTTGGGTTTTTATCCTGGCCGGGCTGAACTCCAACAGTTCTCAACTACTGTACTGTATGTTCCTTCAACTTTTATAATTACCCCAAGTCCTGTGACTGGATGTGATCATACAGGGCCCTATTCAGCTCCAGTTAAATAATGTGCCCCACTGTGCTAATTCCAACCCTGCAATTTGCAAATGGGAATAAGTGGCCTCCTGCAAAGCTTTGCCCTTGGATTGATGTGGACTTAGATGCTTACTTGGGTCCATTTGTACGCTTCATACATCACCTGAAGCGATGCAATACCTCCAGTGAAATTTGCACAATAATTAATTCCAAATATATTAAGAGAACACAAATTGTTGGGTCAGGAAAATTTAATTTAAAGGTATCAAAGAAAACAAGAGAGGTCCTGCCTCTAATGTATTCATGTTTACAAAAGGATCATCAAAGGAGACAGCGCTACCGGGGCGAACAGAGGGTGTCAGGAAATGTTTTAAATGAGCTGAGTTTAACCGACGTCCTGCACATCCATCATTTCCACCTGGATAGAGCCTTGATCACTGAACTGTGCCGTCTCTTGAACAATGATTTGCTAAGCCAGATCACACAGCCGACATCTCTCCGCATTACTACAGCTTTTGTGCACTCGTTCTACATTTCTGTCATGTTGTGTATCGGACACAGTGTCTGGGATGTTTGTATGGATATCTCAGTCCTCGGCCTACCAGTGTTCTACGCACCAATGGATCAACATGCTTGGAGAAAAGCTTTTTTTTCAACCCAGTACGCTGCGTCACAACTCTGTGCTTAACCAAGCAATCTACCAGAACACCTAAAAAAACTCCTCCTCTGACATCCACTGAAAACACATTTTTAATTAAAGATTGCTGTATTAATTTGATTGCTTGATTAACTGAATGACTGTAAATTTTTGCAAACAATGTGGTTTAATCTATTTAATGTCCTGTGGCCAAGTTTCTCATTTAATCATATTAAATAAAATGTATTCAACTCACACAAAACGTAAAGATGTATCGTTCATTAACCATTAAAGAGCACTTTTTTCCATTCATTTTATTTCTTAAATTTCTTTAATTTCGAGATCAAGTTTGAGGTGCTCATGTATTTTAGGGATTAAAATACCAAGCAGGGGTTTAGAGTGCGTCCACAGTGCAAGCCTGGCCGGAGATGTTTTTTACATCTTGTCTCTCCACTATACATCTTAAATGCCCCCAAAAATACAAAATACAAAATTTAAATACACAAATGCAAAATTCAAAATTCAAAAATACAAATGCAAAATTCAAGCTTGACCAACAAATAGCTGGTCAAGTTTAAAAAGGAGCACTGTTTTCGCGAATAAATACATACTGCTAAAAACATCTGGATTATTGACTGAGCAAAATGGAAAACTGCCCCAGTCCCAGATCCCCAAATTGGTTTATAAGCCCCAATTGATTTGTGACAATTTGATTTATTGGGATTTAGTTTAAGAGTAGGGGAAAAGGCACAACTAAAGCACAATTTCAATGACCATCATCTGGGTATTTCTGTATTACCTGATCTTGCAACTCTGCAAAGGTACATAAATTGCATTTATAAAGCACAAATTTGTTATGCCTACGTCCAATCAAGTAAGTGCTGTGTTACTGTACGCAAGTTGTAGGGAGGTGGCTGGAGTGGAGGATGGGTGTGGTTTGGTTTAGGCTATAAAAAAATTTGGTTATAGTTAGGAAAAAGGTTGTAGTTTCTCGTGCTTCAAGTCAGTGTCGTTTTTTTCTCTCTCAAAAGCAAAATTAATTTGCTTTTGCAAGTTAGCAGTTTAGAAAATAGTATATATGTATATAGATTTCTAGTAGACAGGGTTGGATCTTGAGGCCCTGTCTAGTTTTAAATCTAGCGTAGGCCTTCGTTATTACAATGCAAGGTGCTTAAATGGTGTTACACCACAGTAAACCTGAGGCCATGTAATATTTTAGCATAAGAAATATGTGCACTATACACAGAGAGGGGGAGAAACAGAGGGGTATTAGGGGCCCAGCAGCTCATTTTTGGCCCGGGCTCTGCAGCAGGTTAATCCAGCCATGGGTATCACTTTCACCAATTTGTTCTCATACTAGGCATTCACTGTCCTGAGTCCCTTCAGACAGTATTACAGATAATATGGTGACATAATATAATGGCATTAGATAGGCACTATTTTGAGTTCCTGACTCTTTAAAAAGAGATCATGCAGATTTGCTTTATATTTGTTTGACTAAATGTCAGAGAGACGTCTTAATCTGGACATTTTCACACATTACCTATTAATCGATACGTTTGCAGAAGCACACACACACACACACACATCTCCTCACAGGGACAGTCCTCCAAGTATAATGAGTCTTACTGAACACAACTGTAATCCCTGCTGTTTATCAGAAATCAAAATCCTTCTGACTCCTACTGTGATTGATGGGACTTTGGGGTTTTGCTAATGCTTTAGTTATCACGAGGGATTATGTGATTTACAAAAACCTGCCTGGGCTCCTGTGCTGGTTCATGTCATTAGACTGTATGAGAGGATTGCACTGGTGCTGTCTGTAATCACCACAATAAAAGCTGATGTGTTTAATCACAGGCTGTCGCCTGCTACTCTGTTGCGGTGCTGCTTAAAAAAGAAAACACTGAAAATATACACAAAATTACACAAAATTTGAGTTGGCTGTACCATATTCAGCTAAAACAAAAAGCGTCATGTGGATGATTAGGAAGTTAGCGGACACAAGTAGAGAAAAGTTGTATGATTAATCACACTTAACTTCAACGGGTGCGGGGGGGAGGCGGGCACATCTGGGATCTTTTGATCATTTGCAGAATGTAATACTGTGAGTCTGGCGAAAGGTGTGCTCACAGAGAGCCGGCTCAGAGTGATTGTGCTGAGGACAGCAGGACAGGAACGACAGCAGAAGGATAAATCACCACTCCCAGTGCAGAGAAAAGCCACAGTCTGAACTGGAAATAAACCAATGGGATTCCTTACGCCTTGCTAATGGCCTACGGTGCTTACTGCCAAAAGATGCTTTCTGGGGGAGGGCCCACAGATCCGGCAAATGTACAGATGAGCGCTGATAGTGCATCCTTGCTCAAAAGGTAGGGTATTTTTAGTTCTTGAGTAGGAGAGACGTTGTGTGTCATACTGGTTAAATCAGGATCTAAAATCTTAGGCTCTCTCTATTTCTGCAGGTTTCAATTAAATCTTATGCTGGATGAGTATAAGACACTGCTTCCCGCAGAGCGCTCTCTACAGAATTGAAGTTTCCATTACACAACAGAACTATACCATACAACGCTATGTATGATATCATCAATCTTGTCAATATCTTAGAAAGTCAAAATATTCATCAGTGTTGGGTATTAAAAATCATTGCTGAGGAACAGCTCCATTTTATCACAGAGAATCAGCAGCCTGGATCTTGCAGCGCGGCGTCCTTGCCCGCTTCATTTTGATAAAAAGCTATGTTTGCGGAGGATGGATTTAACCTCTTCGCACATGCTCCTAAATGGCTATTTGGAAAATGTCTGTGCCACTTCAATGCCAAAAGCCAAAAGGTGATGCTTGCAGCTCAAGAGAAAACCCATTCAAGTCAAACCGATCACTCTTGCCATTGCTACCTGTCAGATAGAACAAATTGAATTTGTCTTCCTTCAGTGGCTTGTTGGAGCTCTAAACAGCGTATTAGTGGCTCTACTTATCAAAGCTGTCAAAGCAAATCTGTTTAGCTGTGAACCTAGGAGACTCAGATCAGCCTCCAGATGACACTACATACATGTAAATGTACATACTGAACCTTCAGTGCTCGCCATCAATTAATTTCATCTAAAAACCTGGTAAGAATAATGACTCTCTCTCCCTTGAAACAATGGCTACGTAAGTTGGTGTCTAAAAAACCTTTGTTAGCAAGATACTAGTACTGTGTGCAATATAACCTTAACTGCTAGTACCATGGAGATTTACTTAATTGAATGTGAACATGTAATATATGTAGTGGTATGTTAGACTTTGGTCCAATTGGTACACTGTGGTTTCTTTCAAAAAGAATGCCCTGTTGTTAGAATAATATATAATGCATGATGGAGAATACCACTAAAATCTTAAAAATATAGTGTCATTCATAGCAGTCTGGCAATCCAACAATGTAATTAACTCCTAATTCATCCAAATTCATTGCAAGCATCAATTAGAGATTAACCTAGATGTCCAGACAAGTTTTAGCCATGCTAGTTGCATGACTCTATAGATGGTAACTTCCGTCACTAAGTCGGCCACACTTGTCCAGCCTGAATTATCAATAACTATTGGATAGGCTGACATGCAATTTTGTACAGACATTCATGCTTCCCTCACGATGAATTGTAATCACCTTTTTCATTTGTCAGTTACTGCAGTTTATGACCAAATACCTGCAAAATGAATGACATCCCCATCAGCCTCAGATGTTCTCTGCGTTAGGTGCTAATTTGCAAATGTTTGCCTGCTAACACGCTAAACTAAGACGGTGAACATGATGAAACATTAAACCTGTTACACATCAGCATGCTGGTGCTGTCATTATGAGCATTTAGATGCTATTGTTAGACATAACTCAAAGCTTTGCTGTGCCTGAGGACAGCCTCACAGAGCCACTAACATGGCTGTTGGTTCTGAAACGAGGCTAAATTCAGAGTTGCTTAATATTGGTGATTGTTTCCCTTCTGATTGTGTCTTCCCCTCTTGCCCCAAACAAATTCCAAGTGCTCACAAGTTTAGATTTTTCAGTGACAAATATTTTAAATTAAAGAGTGTTGACTGAGACTGTCACAGAGATGATAGGGCTCTATGGTGGATCTTCAAAGCTATGATAAAGTGTTAAATTAAATGCTGGGTGTAGACTAATAAAAAACCTGGTATATCGCTGATATTACACCCTGTATGTTAAACTGACGTTGGCATCATTTTTCATGTGCATGTCATTAAAATTCTAGTGATACTGAGCAGAAAAGCATGTTTTGAGGAAACTAAACCCAACTGCACCTCTAGAGCTTTATTGGTTCTGTGTTTGACTCCTGTGGTGTGTTTCCCCCCTGCTGTCCTCCCGATCCACATACTGCAGGTTACCACTGTCCTTCCCCCTGGAGGGCTGAGGTGAAAACTTGAGTGATGTCCCTGTCCAAGACCGGCCCTCTCACTTTTACACCAGCCTCCCCATCGTGCTCCCAGCGGGAAATCCCTGTCATGCACCGAGTGCGAGGCTTCAATAAATGCTGCTGCCGTTGAAGGCTCCTCTTGGCGGGCGAGGCTGAAGTGCTCTCAAAGGTGGCAATAGTGTTATCGCTCAAAGCGGCTTCATGTGGAGGTCATAGTGAAGCTGACTGTCTACTGACTTACTATATGTGCTGCAAATCCTCTCACCCTACAAGCTATAAATCTTCATGAAAAAAAGAGACTTTTAGAACTTGGAAAAAGTGTATGTATCTACCAAGTATCACATGAAATCCACTCAGGAAAATGAAATCCACTGTCAGATAATTCCTTTGAATCATATATTCATAAATATTCATTGACAAATTAATATACTGAGACATCAAAGCGTCATTGACCAAGGTCACTGTGATAGAGTAGATGTGTGTATGAGGGAGGAGTGTGAGAATTACAGTTGTAACATTTGAAAAGCTTTAACAATATCTTCAGACATAAGGTAACATCCCTACCCCAGTTCTGTCAGCCCACACTCTGCCTGTACGCCGCCTTCCAGATATGCTACATCTAATAACATAAAGCATCAACAAAAAGTGTCAAGTGGCTGTTGTAAGGAATTTAAATCAAAACCAGAGCGACTGTAGTTGGCTTCATTATCTATAAATAACAAAATCTAAAATTCTCTATCTGTGCACATCACATTCGTGGAGATGCCTCTGGTGGTGGTACTATAGCACTTACTTTAGGAAACTGCTTGACTGGTATTAAAACTTTCTGGCCCAGTTTCATGTTCTTGTTGATGACGACGTCGATGAACTTCTCCTCTTCCTTCCCCTCATCTTTCTGAATTTTTTCAATCTCTAGAAAAACAAAAGAAAAAAAGTAATCAGTCGGCGTTAACAAGTAGCAAATATACAAGACTGTAAAATGACTGCAGTGGAACAGCAACTAATGAATATCTTCATTATCGAAGAAAGAACATTTCTGGAAATACACTTATTCGCGTTCTTTCCAAGAGTAAGATAAGAAGATCAATAACGCTCTTATGTCTGGGTGTTAAGTACGGCGTTGGAGTCAGGACGTGGTTAGCCTAGCTTAGCATAAATACTTTAAGCAGTCAGCTTGGGTTCAAGAGCTAGGTGAGGTAACCATTTCATGGCAAACAACAGTTTTTCCATCCATACAGCGCTTTATGTAGTGTCTGCGTTATTAATAGCGCAAGTTGCCAGATACAGCTGGTCCGCACAGGTTTTGGTTTTGGTCAGCATCTCCATCTTAACCTATCTTGTGTTGGTTGGTGAGTTGTCCAACCAATAAGCACAAACCCAAAGACTCAAATTTACAATGATGTAAAAGAAAGAATCCCATCTTATAAGATGGAACAAGTGAATGTTTTCTTATTGATAAATGACTGAAACAATTAACTAATGCTGTTTTATTGACAAAGAATATATCTTCAGCATCATTCATCTCACCTACTGACTGAGTCTCGATCACCATATTCCCTTATAATTTCAGCAGAGATACTAATTTACTTGTACTGAATAAAATTATGGGGAGGACACTGGAGCTTGCACCTCCAGGCTATCAAAAATATTGGCTGTCACGCTTTCTCTTATGGGAGAGGCAGACTTTGATGCATTTGGAGTTGTAACCTTGAACGTTTAATCAGATGGATAACATCTGTGTTTCAGTGCCAGGAAAATGGTTTTGCAGAGAGGGCAGCTGAGAGGTATGGGGAGGGTACGACAAAGTCTCCAGGCTAAAAGCCCGGCAGGGGAAGAGGTGAGGCAGAGGGCGAACTCCACCACAGATTTATTTCTCGTGTTCAAAATGGTTTTTGAATGGGAGAGAAAACAAGACTAAAAGGGAGCAGTTATGATTCTTTAGCCTTACAGTTCACGTTTTAAGAAAGTCTTCTTTGAGGATTGGTTCGGAATCAGATGTGATGGTTATGAGCTTCAGGCAAAATAAGCCCTGTTTTAACCTGAAAACATGACAACCTCAAACGTGTTCACCTGTTCCAACACGTCACAACCACATATACCGCATTTTTCAATTAGACTAGGTCATAAATCAGCATATCAGCACTGCAAACTAGAAACTAAAAAGGCAATTGTGATTTCTCAACAAAGCTCTGCGGCATTACATTTGCAGAATGTAATTAAACCTTTGATATGAGTTTTAACGAGGATAAAAGAAGTATCAGTGAGATGGAGATATCTTTAAGCTTCAGCTTATCCCAAGGGGGGCAGGGAGTGCACACATTCTGAGAAAAGACAATATTAATATTAATGCATCGCCTAGCAACATGCCAAGATGGAGTTTCCTCCTTCCACCAGGCGTTGTCCTCAAAACATTCAAGCTGTGATTTATTGGGAGATTGTGACTGAAATTGTGTTTCAACAGCAAATCCTAAAATGCTTTTTTTAAAAGCTTAAACCACACTTTTTTTCTGAGTTGCCCACAAAGAAAGATTTTACATTTCAAGTCTAAATAAACCCCAACAGTGCACGGCAATCAATCAGCAGGTGTAATAAGCAGCCAAACTGAAGCTTCAGATGAGCTCACCCTCTGAACATGGCAACACAGAATCAGCAAGTGTGAATTAACTAAACAACTTTCAAAAGATCTTGTTTGTGCCAGAGTTCATGAGGGAGAAAATGTAGCAACATGAACTGATAACAACCTCCACCTCCGAGTCATTACCAACTGTTCAAAAGAAAGAAATTTAAACATGCATCACTGACACAAGCACAATGTGTCTGTCCCCCCTTCCAGCTCTATGAGACCCCTCTCTTCTGGCTGCAAATGGATAGTGAATAGCTTGATTTTCTAATTTGGCCGTTTGAGAGGCACAACACAAACCTTTACTGAATCACTGCCTTAGAATCCTGGAACTCATTGAAAAATATTACTAGAAGTCTCTCTCTCTGTTGTTATGGTTGGTGTCCTTTATGTGAATACGCATCTTCCATTTAACAACAATGCTGACTTTTGCTATGCAAAGAATGAAAGGAATTCAGTGGGTTGATAAAGCTTTTAAAGCCAATGTGCTGTGCTTCACAAAGACCCAGATGGAATGAATGGATGTAATATTCAGTTTTGAAGATTTCCTTAAGGTATCTTAGGTTGACTCTATGGGCTCTTTTGCTGCTGAAACATGGGCGTTTTTTCTTACTCCTGAAGAGCAGCTGTATCCTTTCCATTCCTTTGCTTCTATTTGAGTCTTGTAAGAGTTGCTAATTTACATTATATCCTATATATCATGTACTAATTTTGGTATCTGAGGCGCAAGGAAGTGCTGAGCAGACTTATGGGCTGCGCACAGCTCTGAAATGAGATACGATTTTACCCATTTTAAATTGTTTAAAAAAAAAAAGAATAATCAATATGTGGCGGTAAGTGTTGATAATGTGGTGGGCCGCCACAAATAAATCAATGTGTGGGAAACACTGTCATCGTGACGCCCGCTGCACATGTGCATCAGTGTTTCTTCCCCTGGCCCTGCCAACGCATTCCCACTCGGCCCATAGACTTTACACTGGTGATGTCATGCAAACAAAATAGACTGTGGAAAAGCTTTATAAATATAAAGCCTTCGTGTATAAAAATTTATGTCAATTTTTTTATGTAAAATCTTTTATATTGGTGCTCAATGGGGAAAAACCACGGGGAATTTTTTCCTTGTCGTACAGCAAGTGGCAGTGGCCACTGGAACAAATTGTCGCAGCATATCCAGCTCTCTTAATACATCGCACATGGTCGAAACAACGACGTAAGATAAACGAGCGTTTCTGAAAAACCTGTGTGATCATCTCATTGCTTAGAAATGTTTATTGCGCTGTCAGACTTGTTTTTAGTGAAGTTCCCAAAAGCTTAGCAATTTACTTGGTGACCCTAACCCTTCAAACAAAGTGCTTGTCAGATCGTCCCGCCACACAATTACAATTGAGAGTTCCAACCATTTTTAATTAGCTTTCCGAAACATATATTCTGGCAATTATGGCCACTGCAGTGACTGGTGAGAGAGAATGCTGGATTTAAACATCTCCCAAGTTCTCTTGTTCATTCTTCAAATATCTACTTCTGTAGATTTTCATGTGCATTGTTGTTACAGTAACGCGTAACTTTGTAATAATTACTTTTCCCAGTAGCTAGTAATGGATTACTATTTCCATAACAGTAATATTATTACTGATCCAGGTAACTCTGCGTTACTGCGTTACTGAACGCACCATCCACCTCCACGTAAATAGCGACTATGCGGCAGGTCAGCGGCACCGGACCTTATGTTGTTCAAGTCAGCCAAAATACTAAAGGAAGAATGGAGAACGAGGTAGAGAGGCGTATTTCCACAACTGTAAGTAGCCTATCACCATTTCTGTGTCACAGTCTAAGACGCAAAGAACATTGTGGTCCATTGTAAACTTTGTGCGAGCAGCAATAAGTTTTAACCGCAAACAATTATTTATTTAATTTATTGAAGCATCTGCTAAAGCAGCACAGCAACGTGGAACTTAAAGAAAGAAACTCCGACTGCTGCTGCCAGTGATGCATGGACTCGTGAATAGGGAGAGTGTGGCGTTAAGCAACATTTTATGTTTTAAAAAAATACTGAGTACTGCTCTTATAAATACATCTGCAGAAAAAGTTCAAAAGTTGGGAGAGACTTTATTTTTTGTATTTCAGCCGGCGTTAAGAAACCATATATTTTTGAAAAACCATTTTGTTTTAGGGGGAGGGCAGGGTGGTAGTGAAAGTAATATAGTAACGTAACTACTTACTTTCATCACCAAGTAATAAGTAAATATTATTACTTTTTACAGAGTAATAAGTGACTAGTAACTTTTTACAATTTCTGAGTAACTTGTCCAACCCTGTTCATGTGTACAACTGAGTGCAACACCATGACTGCCTTTGAGGAGATACAGTTGAATAGTCTGTGCCGTTATCCCCATTTGTATGATATGAGGTTTTTCACCTGGCCTTGAAATTTGGACAGAGACATGGTTGGATGATACTATATATATAGTACTTTCTTTTAATCATACCACAACCTGAAGGAAAGTACAACGAAGATAAGACCTATGTTGTAATAAATTATCCTTTACTTCTTGTTAATTCAAACCATTTTGAAGCCTCAGAAAATCTAAAGGATACTACACTATACTGTATGCGCTGCACATTTGCAGTTCCTCTAAGTTACAAGACTCAAATCAAACTCGAGGAAAGAAAGAAATTCAGCTGCTCTTCAGCAATAACAATATCCAACATTTTTCAGCAGTAACGGCCCTTATCAGGGGAACAGGATGCACATACATATTCAGTGATATATAGGACAAGCAGCTTCTCCAGAGCAAATAGATCAGAGAGTCAAATACAACTTAACAAAATCTTCACATTCAATATTCATTCATTAATTCCATTTGGGTCTCAGAGCAGCTGAGACATATTGGCTCACAAAGCTGAATTATTTGCATTAGCACTTTTACTCAATGGCAATCTCAGATAAGAGCAATTAACTTTGTGAGTACAAAACTACTAACATAATGCCAAAGTTGTAATAAACCAGAATTATCTTTTAATCAGGGAGCACTAACAAGACCAAGGTCTTGTTTCCCTGGGGTTCTTCTCGGTTGAGTTATTTTAGGGTTTCTCCTGCATTAAATATGTCAATTTTACAACCTTTGCACACATATATTTAAAATCTATAACATGCGTTCACCTGGGTGACGATCCCCGACAACGGGACACCATCCCAGCTCTCTGCTTTCTTATTAGAAATGGATTCACTTTAAAGCAGCTCTGTGATTTAGGCCTCCCCATTTAAAATTCATAAGCTGGGTAGATTTTGTGGGATTATGCATGACTTCAGCTGCATGCTGGAGAGTCTCGTTGGGGAAGCAATTGGGTCATTAAGTCTACCATTTCATGTTGAGGGGCGAGATACAGTGTCTGCACAGCAGGTGCATCCCTCGTTACTGGACACCACAGACGGGGAATCCACAGCTGCAGGATCATGTGTCACTGTGTTATACATGTAGTGAATGTATTGTTCCTCAATATGATGATCTGAATAAATGTAAACTGTTTAATTAATTAATTTATTTTTTGGAAGTGCATTGTTTTCTTTTAATGTGCTCTATTGTTTATTAAGATTTTCTTTTATCTTTTTGTTGTTTCTTTGCTCTCATCCACCAGAAAGTGCGGCTACAACAGAGAATCCCTTTCACCCTCAACTTAAATCATAAACTGTATGTAAAATATTCTAATATTCGGACTTATATCACATTAAAGTACAGGGGTTTTGTGACAAAGAAGTACTTCTAATTCTCATTGAGCCTCTTTAAAAGGAAAACCCCAGCCGTACAAACCCTTTATTTTATGCTTAATACTTATGATAACAATAAATAGTAATAAAAATAAATACTAAACAATAACTTTTTCCCAAAGCTATACACCATTTGATGACACAAAGGATACTGAGGCAATTTACCTGACTCTAGATTAGACAAATAACTGACACACAACTATCTTCTATCTAAGCTGAATCCCTAGCAAGTGCCAGTTAATCTAGTTTAGCATGAACACAGGACGCTGAGGGAAACAGCTAGGGTGGCTCTCTTCACAGTTTAAAGATACATCTACCGATGCCTCTAAAAATTTACTGATAATAATGATGTATCTCATAATCTGTGCAAAAAAAGTAAATGTAAAATTTATTATTTATGAGTTTAAGGGGGACTGTAACTTTTCCTTGACGAACAAAAGTTTACTCATCCCCCAGTGCTTCTGTGCTAGCTGTTTTCCATTGCTTCCAGTCTTTATGCTAAGCTAAGCTAATCACCTCCTTGCTCTAGCTCCAAACATATCACGAGAGTCGCGTGAATCTTTTCATTGAAATGATGTTTAGAAACCTAATAAGCATGTTTCCCAAAATGTTGAACTATTCATTAATGTCAACAAAACAGATCCAGGAAAAGGGATACCCATGTTTATTTATTCACCTAATGCTTGCTGGAGGATAACCCAAATGCACTGGGGGGAAGCAGAGAACACCAATCTATTAATGAACACTATTGCTTTACACTGCGATATAATGGCAGGTTTACTTTTTGAATTATCCTAGTTTCATTTACCATAACTGATTACCAATACAATCAAAATGGTAAGAGCCTGTGTTCCCTTTGTTTAAAATTTGAAAATATCATTGGGTCAGCAGTTCTCTAACAAGGCAGTCTGGGTGCCCTTAGTTGTGCCACTTTGGTAAACAATATGTGTGAAGCAAAGGTTCACAGCTAACAAATATAATGAGAAGTACATTCTCCCTGGTGTACACAATGATTCAAACACTAATTATTCATGACCTCAAAGTGGCTTTGGGCGTTCAAGGGTATTCTGACAACAGCTGTGTGTCAAACTGTGAATTACCTCGACACAGACTTTGGATTATAGATCTTATGACACCTTTTTGTGCTGTGAGCGAAAGCTGTGGATGACATTAAGGTAGCATGGAAGTGAATAAAAACCCAACCACTTTCATATAACCCCTTATCTTGGTTCAATTTAGCAAAACCGACTGGTTCTTCTAATACATAAAAAGCGTTTCATGCCACAATTTTTTATGTTAGTGGCTCAACTTACAGGTATTTATCTAACTGTGGTGCCTTTAAGGGCAATGTACGCTTCTCACAGAAGCTGCAGTAAATAGGCTACAGAAAGAAGGTGCATCAGCCTTCATGCACTATTCATATAAATATCTTTGGTCTAAAATAATGAGAGGAAACATTTGGCATGTCAATTAAGCAACATGGTATAGTCTCTTATTGTATTTGAAATAAAATTGTATGTGTTGAGTCACATTTGTTATCTCGAAGCGATGCTGCTCGCATTCCTATCATGAAATGCCAGCAAAACTGACAATTTTTCTGTATTCATTGTATTTTATGAATGTTAATATAATATTCAGCGCTCTTCATTTCACCACAGCACAGAAAGGATGCACCTGCTTAGAAAAGCTTCGCTCTCAGTGTGTTTCCTTGCGTAAATAATTGAATTGAAAATTGGAAAACAGTGAGTTTCTCTTCTGCTCCAGCAACTGTCTGAGGCAATAAAAAAATATCTTGTCTAAATAGCACAATGGTAGTTTATCGGCAGCTTTCCGCCACTTCCTTTATGCAGCTGATGCTGTGTGCTGCTGTCTGTGGCAGACAGACTCATTATTTTGTTGTTTTGCAATTACGGGTCAAATGAATGAAATGCTCAAACAGGAATGTCACATCATTATTCTCATTTTCCAGTTTCTATCCACCAGAACATGCTTACATAAACCAATCAAGGACATTGAGGGCACTCAGAAAGTTGAAATAGTCAAAACTAATGTGAGAACATTCGAGATGGAAGCTTATTGACATTAATGAAACTTCCAGTACACATTGTCAGGCCATGAAAACCTGTATTTCCTCAATGAACAATAGAATCCTATATTAACATAATTTTTCCTAGATATTTTTGTATTTCCATGCCCCATTCAGAGTTTTGCGACATCTGAATCCAAATGTTTTCTTTAACTTTAATGTAGATTGATGCTTATTGAATCATAAATATTTAAAGCTATACAAATTCACATTTGTTGAACCAAAAGGGGTAGTTGGTATAATGGTAAATGCTAAAACATTAGCACAAGTAGAAAAGAGTAATAAAGTCAGTGAAGTGACTCAGCAATATTAAGCTAAAGTTTGCTAACATTGGCTAACAGCCACAATAAGCTAGTGGTCATTCTGGACCAAGAAGCTAAGGCTGTAGCAGCTAGCAAGATTGTGTTTCATTGCCTATTAATTAAACTTTTGATTTGTAATAGATTTGTAAATGTGTTATTTCTACTACTTCTTCTTCTTCTTCTTCTTCATCGTTTCTTAGGAAGTAAAACCCAGTTTTCAGGCGCTTTTAACCGCATCTCACTGCACTGTAGCTAACAACAAACAATAATTAATCTGTATTAAATTTTTCTTAATTTAGGACATTAATGACCTCTTTAATGTTGGAATAAATAAACTGCTTTCTAAATACCCAAATCCACACTGCCTTCACATATAAGAACAAAATTGAGAATATTGCCTTTCCCAATCTCAATAAATTAGGAAACTATGCTGTTTTGGACACTTCTCATGTTGTTGCTTCATCCCATAAAGACTGCAGTAGTCTGACTGACTACCAAGGCTTTCAGGCAGTATGGTCAGTGCCAGAAACAGTTTGCCCCACACACATTTCATGTGTGCTACCAGTGTGACCACACACATTTAGCGTGAATCATGGTGTCAAGGCTGTGACCCTTGAAAGAGAATCGCTAACGCACAAAAGAGAAAAAATATGCCTCGATTCGCTCCTGTCCTGAAATCTCAATTTCACTCTGGCTCCTCCATTGCCTTGACAAGGTCAGGCTGGCAGCAGGAATTCGTCTCGCCCCCTAATCTGGAGATTACATTCTCGGCGGCCGGGCAAGGCCCTCCCTCCTTCCCTTTCCCTTTCTGCCTCTCTCCCTGCAACCCTGCCAGCCTGGCTCTCTACTGCGAGGTAACGAGCCAAGACCCGCTTACAGTGTAGAGATAATGTCCACGGATTAAGACAGAGAGCCCCTCGAGTGGTGCCTCTTTCATTTCAGTATCCGGCCTGTGAAGCATCATAAATACATCCACTCAGTCAGAGACTCTATTCTGTGGATCTCTGTGGAAGTCAAACTCATGTGATCTTAATCCGCCAAACTCAGTGGTAATGGCTAGACAAATACAAAAGAACGTTTTCACTGCAAAAATCATGGGATCTTTAGGAATGCTCTTGTCACCCATATACACAAATTTCAAATGCTTGTGTAAGTAAGAACATTAAAGTTCCCTAAAGATCCCCAAGGTTGTTCAAAGTGCACCAGCTTGTTTTTTAAGGCCTTTAAGGGTTCAACTCCCCTTAAAGATGCCAGAATTGCTCCGGGCTTCTACTGTGTGCGTGCATTCTGTACACTTCAGGCCTGTGTGGTTTGCTTATCATTAGGATAGTTGCAGCGTGCATTTCTCTTGGCACCTGTTCATTTAAAGACTTGCTCGCAAGGAGATTATGAAAGTGTTCACAACCTGCCAAAGGATTTTGCTTTACAAATTTGCCCTCATCCATGAAACCATGAGCAGCTGTGTAAGAGATGGAGGTTTTATAGGATAAGACGGCAATAGGAGGTGTCGTGCAAGTATCCAGAGTTTAACTTGTTGTCTGTCGTATCACTTAATGTATTACATGTGGTTTAAAATAAAACTGAATTAGCAGGAATTTAAAAAAAGTGAAGGACCAGGGAAAGAAAAGCAAAGTGAATATACAAAACTACATGAACTTCATGAACAAAATTGTTCTTAAAAGGTTCCCCCCTAATAAGTTTCCAGGATTCCCCTGCCTGCGTGACATAAGAAAGTGGGGGAAAAAGATAAAGTAGAAGCTTGTGAATGCATTAGCATGTATATTTTCAATGAGCAGTCCATGGAGGCAGACGCAGAGAGGTTCAAAAGAATCCAAGGCACAGAAGGATGTGCGTGCGTTTGTGTGGATATCACTTTTTAGCCATAACCCGACTGAACACTAAGACCCACCTCCTGCTCCACAGATAATAAAGGTGTCAGAGGCACAACGCAAATATTGGACATAAACTCTAAAAAGTCAATTAAAGCATATTTATCAGAAAAAACAAGTAGCCACTACTGATCATGAAAAAAACCTTGGAATTAATTGAGATGTCTCAGTGACCTTGCTGTCACATCAACTCACTACAGAAGTGCTAAGTGTATTTATGAATATTATAATAGGACACCTATAACTTGCTGACTATGCAATATACAGGGGGGATATAGGTTCCAAAGCAAATTTATAGAACATTCAAAACTGTAGCCTTAAAAAGGCTGAATATGAAATGAGTTCGATCCTCAAACATCCTATTTAGGTTAATAAAATTCCCCCATACATAATTCATAATAATTCTCGTCATAAAATATTCTGTTTTCACACAATACATTAGAAAACATCAGACTGCTGTGAAGTTTCCTGAAAGCAGCAGGATGAAGCCAAACTTTCCACTGAAACAAAGTCTTGCATTACTATTGAGGGTTTGCAGATCCATCGGAGCAATTGCAGATAAATCACATATCCTGTACGATTCAATTACAGATAGAGAAAACATACAGCAGCTGCCCTTAATCCAAACCAGACAAATTTTGTATTAATCAACAAAAAACATGCGGTTGTTTGTTTTTTTTAGCTGCTTTTAGGCCTGCCAGAGTTGCCATATCGTAAATCTTATATTAGAGAAGGTGTTGAGGTGGTAATAGTTACTGAGGATGGTGCTAAACTGGAACTGGACAATTAGGCTCAAACCCTCAGAAGCCTGCACTCTTGATTGAAGCACAATCATGCGCTTACGAATGCAGCACAATGAAATAACCTCAAACAAATGGAAACATACTGTATATATATAACATATATGTAAAACAGGCTGGAAATATGATATTTCTGTTTGTTTCATCTATTAATTTGAGTGGAGGCGACGATTAAGTCACATGCTTTATTTATGTCGTGATTTATTCGCTAAGTCTGTTTCCTCTGCACTTTGTTGCATTATTTGCCTTTGAAAATGTGCATAAAAATAGGTGGATGGAAATGCACTTACTGACTTGTTTCAACATGAAATACATCAAAATAGGAATCTATTCAGGTGTTGGCCAGGGATGATTCAGCCCCGATCCGCTGCCTATTGGAAATACTAATTCTCCGGGTAAACAGAAAGTACGCAGAGAAGTACATGACAAGCCTAATGCAGGGTGACCCACTGCACATAATGGTAGGGGAGCCTCTATGATAAATGAGGCTGACAAAAGTGGAATGCATCTGAAAAAAACCCAACAAATAATAAGTGCTGAGGCCCATCTTACATCCCAGACATGGTCATACCATACACCCTAGCCCCTCCACTAAACTCCAAAATCTGAGTTTGCAGTCCTGGCTCCACAATAGTGGAACACACTCCCCCTGAAATCAGGACAGACTGAACGCTCATCTGCTCAGACTGCACCTTGCCTCATAAAAAAATCAAACAAGCCTTTCTCTATCTGTTTTCGTTCCTAAATGTAGCACTTGAAGCAGTTCAGCATATTTGATGAAGTTGATGCACTTGCAGGATTATTGCAATTCTTGGGTTGTATCCACATGGTTCAAAGCACTTATTGTAAGTCACTTTGGATAAAAGCATCAGCTAAATAGGTAAGTGAATAAATAACACATGTAATGAGAATCTAATTCCGTTGCAGAAACTTTTTATGCATCAGTGGTCAAGGAAAAGCCTCCATTATACCAGAGGTGGACCACATGACCTGATCTGATACTTAACAAAAAGGCCTCTAAGAAAGTGTTGGTCTACGACCAGAAGACACCTATTGATTGTTCACTGCTCAGATTATAGATGCATCACTGTCTTTGTTTAGCAACCCACAGCACCAGTGCAGCCTGTAATGCTTTCTCTTCATTAGGCTATCTGCAGACCACGGTGAACAACAAAACAACCAAGCCCCACTAAATGCATGTCCAAATGAACAGGGAGGAGTGAAAAGGATGGAGCTGCAAAAATAAATCATTTGAAACATGTATTAACACTAATCAAAGTAACACTAAATCATCTATCTGGTCAAACCCCCAACCTCAACAATAAACCTTATTTTTTATCTCAACATGAAAGGACCACTGCAAGGCCACTTTATCCCACAATTAACATAAGCTGATGTTTATCGGTTCTACGTCCCTTTGCCTAATGAAGTTTCCCATAAAACTGTCATTAGGCTGTGAAAGGGTGGGGGGCCGGGGAGGATGGGGACTTGAGGATGAAAATGAAAACTGTGCAGCTTAATGTACATCATTATCTGGGACTCATCTCAGGCTGCATTATCAAAATACACTGAATCATCATAACTGATAATAACCAGACCACCTCCATTTTTTATTTCAGTTACTCATCGGGTGTCAATTAAAACTGCAGACAAATGGTTGAAAGCGTGCGAGTGCCTCTTGAAAGCATTCGGCGCTGACTTGCGTCTCCTGCGATTCTGGTAAATAGAGAAATTCATTTCCACACTAAGTCAGCGAGCATTAGGGGAGCATTAAAGGGTGAGCGAGTGGTTATTATATTATCACATGCATATTATTTTCTAAGATTTTCCAACATGTTGTTGAACAAATACGTCGCTTGTCGTGTGATCGCAAAAGAAGCTCAGTCAATCTCTGTTCCTAACTGAGCCAAATCAATTAGATTGCAGTTTGTCATCTTTTCATGGCAGTGAGCATCACACAATTCAACAAGGAAAAAGATCAATATTGCAAATGAAATAAAGCACTTGAGGTTCAGAGATACACTCATTTCCACAAAGAGATCGAGACGGTGTTTGGCATCAACAGCGAGGGGGCTGGCAGAGACTCTCTGGATCAGCTCTACTAATACATCCTCTGTTGTTTTATTACCACAAATTATCTGACACTTTTGTATTTGGGATTAATAGACGATGCAGATGAGTACATGATCGTACAGTAAATGGACACGCCTGATTTTGTCCAAGTATAAAATTCATTTAAGTCTATTACAGGTTGTTCATTGTGTTTGCTTACTAAACATGAACATGGATCTATATTAGTTCCTTAAAGACGGACATGATGGTTCACAGTAGATATCTCGCAGCATTATTATTCACTGTTGAAAAATAGAATTTGCAAGCATTTCAGTTCAATCCCAATGAGCCGAACCAAAGGCCCAGTGTTTTTCAGGCTGAGAAACATAATACCATATTGTACATGCAGAAAAGGAGCCCTCCACGGATTTAACACATGAAGTTAAGCTTCACGAGGAGTGGCACTCAGTCTGTAAAATATCTTCTGTCTTTCTGTTGTCTGAAGGAAGCTTTGGTCTGAGAAAAAAAACATCATCAGGGTTACCTCAGCCTGGGTTTGAGATTGAGAATATTTTTATAAACAGTCTGCGTCACAAGCTGGGGGTGTTGAGATTTAACAACATGGGCATTTAGGGAGCGTCTAATTAGAAACACTATTGAGTTGCTTCATGGGAAGTGTAGGATCCGGCATTTTTGGAACTTGACTTGTACTCAGGACTGAAAGTCAGGACAGGATGTATCTTTTTTTTCATAACCAGCTTGTTGATGTTAGAGCTGCAACAATTAGTTGATTAATTTATTTGTTTTCAACTATTAAATTAATCAACTATTTTGATAATCAATTAATCTCTTTGATACCTTTTTTTTAAGACAATCATCTAAATTCTCTGAATTTAGCATCTCAAATTTGAATCTTCTGGTTTCTTTACTCCTCTATGACAGTAAACTTAATATCTCTGGTATATCTCTGAATATCTGCGATGGACTGGCGACCCGTGTACCCCACCTTTCGCCCGATGTCAGCTGGGATTGGCTCCAGCCCCCCGCGACCCTGTATGCAGGATAAGCGGTTGACGATGGATGGATGGATATCTCTGAATATCTCTGAACAAATAATTGTAGTTGTTGCAGCCCTACTTGATGTACAGAAATAAATAAGTGGAATAGCCATTTAAGAGTAAAGGAACCCTGCAAAGCCCTATGAAAGCAAAGGTAGTAGCACTGTTGCTATGTAGTACCACTGTGTACACTATATGGTAATTAATAAAATATCGCTATCAGCTCCCGTATTTGAGGTAATACAGTCATGATCTATCAGCCTCCACTGCACAGTAGAAGTAGTTGCAACAGTAAATGTTAAAGGCTCTGTACTATGTATGTATTAAAAGCAGGGTATGCAGATTTTAATAACAAAAGCCATCACATATAAGCTACTTTCACCAGCCAGTATGATGAGATACTGCCTTCTGTTCAGACCTAAAAAACTGGTTAAGAACTGCAGACATTTATAAATGACAAAGATGTGACATATGCTTTCAGGTGGCTTTGTTGCAGTCTCTCATATCTGCCTAACTGTGTGAAAGACCCGCTTCTACTCCTATGTCTATACTGACTCTTGTATTATTAATGACTGAAAAGAACTTGTTCTTGTAAATGTACCACTCTAAAGCTGCAGCAGGCAACAAGTGAGCATAATACAATACAATATATAATATATAAAATAAAATACAATGCAAAACCTTTCACATCTATGTCTGCATCTATTCCACTAAGCCCCTCCCACTAAATCAAGTTTGTATGGTAGCAGAAGGAGCCAGGACTCCGGTCCCTCTCACCACAACTCGCCTTTTTAAAGGCTCCCCTCCAGTGCTTGGAGCTTCAGGGCAGAGAGCCCCAAGCTTCAGACATAGCTAAATATAATAAAAATAACAACAACATCTAACAGCAGGATGAGAGGCTAATACACCACAGTTATTCCCCACTGTTTGTCATCATGCCTCTTGGCCACTTGTCGATACGAACAAAATGCATCGCATATAATCCATGTGGAGCTGGGACGTGTTGAAACACATGTTTTCTACTATACATTGCTGTTGGCAAAGGAGGGATGGGCAGTCATTTATTTGCTGGGGGCTGTTTCTCATTGTGTTTGCAAAACTTCTGAAACCGCACGCTGAAAATTTTGAGCTTGATGGAGTGAGAGCATGTGCGAGGTGGATTAGGGGCCGTAGAAGGAGCCAGAGGAAGGACTTTTTTTCTGTACTACTGTTAGGGTTTATTGATAGCAAATATGCCCCAATTTTTTTTTAATAAAAGTTACCTATTCAAACTTTAATCTCAGAGAATATACATTTTCTCTGGAATATCACTCCCCTCGCTGGCTCTAATATGCCATCGTAGGTAAGTGTAGCATAGCTCTAGCCTAACTAAACTCTCTTTGAATGTATAGAAAACAACCATAGCATTAAAGACGGTGGCTCAAACACATGATGGGATTGATCAGTGTTGCCATTTTAACCAAGCTAAGAGTCTACAGATACCTCAGCGGCTCTGTGTGACTGCAATTAGGAGCTGTGTTGCTTTGAGCAAAATGTTCAAATGTTCACATTTGCTAATAAGCACTAAGCACAAAGTACAGCTGAGGATGATGGGAATGTCATTAGTTTTGCAGGTCATAAACCAAAGCATTGGGTAAATTAAAAGTGACGCTGCAGCTTGATGAAAAGTCAGGGGATCACCAAAGTCACAAATGTGTGGGACCAAAGATGTCTGTAGAAAATTTCTTGTCAAATGTCTTGACAAGCAGTGGAAAATGTCTTGACCAAAAAAACTCATTAGAATTAGATAAATGGTAATTACCCAACACAAGAAAAACAATACACTGGAAAAAAGCCTTGTCAAACAATACTTGCTGTACCACTATAGTCAAGATGTAGTGAAAAATCTAGTTTTTTTTATGGATGAAAAAATTTGCTTGCATTTCAGTGTATACATTTTAATTGTGAAATTACACTCAGAGGCACCAAATCCTGTTTTAAATAATATGTGATTTTTTCACTCTCTATTAAAATGCAGTAAGATTGTAAAGATGTTAAGAAAAAGGACCTCTAATGTCATACTGCATGCTCATTGTGATGCTAATACATTGCAGATTAGTCAGGGGTTTTCAAATGAATGTTTGTCAGAAATTGCTGACATTTTGCTGATAAAATAACCCTTAAAATAATCATTTAGTCCCAATGCCACCAGCTATGACCACTACTGTTAACTTTGCCTGCTCACATTCTCAGTACACCTTGAGTCCCATTATAGATAAGAGCATCTTTTATGTAATGGGTTGGGAAGAATTCATAATTGCTCTGAACAAAATGCTATTTAGCCCTTAGTATGTATTTAATTTTGACCTACTCAAGTGCGGAGAAGAGCTGCTGGGGAGTAAATTACATGTAAGCTAGGTAAAACAAGACATACGATTTAAAAGAAAATGTCTTGATTAAGCAGGGGTCAGACATCTTGAAGAACAACCAGATGCCAAGAAATATTCCAGACTTACTGCTCAGGGAGCAGCACCATGACGAGTTTTGCAGTTATGAGGGAGATCCTAATGAGTCTCCGAAGGCTCTGAAGAGGGAAGAGTGACTCCGTACTGCGTTAACAGAGTTGCTTAGTCCAGCTGCACGGATGATATCCCTCCTATGAGGGGAAAAATCCCTACTATCCCGCCTCAGCTCTGATTTTATTTCTTTTCCTTCCTCCTCCACTTTGCACTTACATGATCCTTCTATGGTCACATGAATATTTCAGGCCACTAAGGCTCCAAAATCTTTGCGCTCCTTATTTTTGGTGGCTTGTGAATATTTTTGTAATCTGGGGAACTGAAGCCTGCTCTACTGTTGCGCTCAATGTTTTAAGTCACTCAGGAAGAAGGCACCGGCTGCAAATGTAAAATGTCATAACTGGTGTGCGGAATATGTCATGATCTGAGCTCCTCGATACACAGTGGGATAAATCTCCGGTTTACAGTTTATAGATGCCTACTGAAAGAAAATGTTTTGACCATGAACTCAACTCCACAGGGGAGGCAAAACCAACAGCTCTATTTTGTGTTTGTTGAATACACTCCATTTCTTTTCCTGTTGCCCTGTGACAGATTGTCTCTTCTGGGACTGCAACAAAACACTGAGCAGAGTGGGAGAAAAAGAGATTAAGCTGGTTAATGCATATGTGTCTGTCTGTTATCTTCACTCTTTTTTTTGATAGAACATTAATGATTTATTTGTACTTAGCTTGATAATTCAGGTTTGACACAAAGGAAGGTAAAGCAGAATTTATAAAAAAACATTTCCGTTTGAAATGACCCATCGTGTCATTCTCATATGAATCACCAGATTTATAGGCAATGTATATGCAGAAATTCTCTAATGAGTCCGGGGAACTAATTAAATAGTTATGTGATATTTTCCACATTTCTTTTGCCAAACCTCCATTACATGACTGTCAAAAGTTTAATTACAAAAGGAGATTAAAATGATTTCACAATGATCAAATATTAATACAGCTAGTGTGATAATTTCTCTTGGCCCTCATATTTCTTAATAATAACCTGACTTGTATGGGATATTTTTTCTTGCCATATCATTTGTCTGCTGGAGACTTGACCTCAATGAAAAAGCAGCCGGGAATTACTCAAGATGAAGCTTTTGTCTGACTTTCTGAATTGTCTAAGTATGGTTAATTGTGTGTATGATCACCTCTCAACTAGATAAAAATCCTTACAGAATTTTAGAGGTTTCAAATGAGATATTCTCTATAAGTACTTCGCACAGCTTTGGACACAGTTTTAGACTACGGTGAAAAGTACTTCAGCACCTACTCAGTGTCCCATGACGGCCTATAGAGTTACAGTAAGTGATATCCTTGAATGGATAAGAAATTGATATGCACCCCTCTCTTATTTCCAGGCATGCACACCGAAAGCATTGTTCACTTTTACTTTTCTGTGCACCTTTCACTTTCAAACTGAGGCTGCTAAGGTGCTAAATTTTGCAGAAAGTGCCACGGTGGTAGGCCATCACCAGGACAGCAAACCAAAAACATTACATCCAAGGTTTAATCGGCAGAAGCAAATTAAGGTGCTAAACATTCAACTATGAATTATACATTCCAGAGTGGAATTACATTCAAGCTAATTACTGTTGTTCAGTAAAGCTTAATTTATTTTACTTTAGCCTGTTTTACTTGCAAATATGGAGAATTAACTTCAGGTTCTCCTCAGGCTTTTGAACAAAAACCAGAGAGACTTCATGTATTAGTATGATATGACTACAGCATTATAATTTATCTTGGTTGTTGAGTAGCTCCATGATTTTTGGACACACCACTTTAATATTCAGATCTTTATATTCTATCTTTACCCATGAATCATGTTTTTTATAGCCTTTTATGGGAAAGATGGCATGAACAAATGTTTTTCAAAAGTAAGTCAGTATTTTCTTCTTAAAAAGTAACTGTTGCTTACGGTAAAAAGTTTTTGACACAGGAAATATGCTTCTTCTCTGCACCTGGCCAAGAAATAGTTCCATGACCTTACTCCCCATAAAACCACAAATTGTTGTTTTTACATTTAAATTGTTGGACATATTAAAGAAACAAGATACAATGTGATAGTTGGTGAGTTTATGTTAGTGCTGGTAAGGTGAATCGGGGGTTATGCTAAGCTAAGAGTTTTTATGCTAAGCTAAGAAAACTGTTAGCTTGCTTTTGCTTCATTTATCGGACAGACATGAGAGCAAAGAAAGCAAATATGTGTATCCCCTAAAAAGCCAAACATTTCTTTAAAGGTTAAGGCTGGTAATATTTTTTATCAATTTCACACACTGTCCTGGTCCTGTGTATTAATTCACCACTGAAAATAATCCCCCAAAACACACTAATTCTTATAAATCTTTAATGTTTCCTAATAAGTACCATCCCCAGCTTTGTTTGTTTTGGTCATTGTTGACAGTAAGAAAAATGTAAGATTTATATTTAAGCAGAACTTAGTGGCACTCTCCTTACAACATCTTGTTACTGTACGAAGGTTTACTGCAAGCTAGCATGTGGTATATAGTGCATCACATTAAATATTTGTATGGTATCTCTATTTGCTGTTTTTAGTGGTCAGGTCAGCCGCAGATGATCAGGTCAGATGCGTGATCAAATACATCCTTAAATCTTTACTGTGCAGTATTGCTGCACAGTGAGCCCAGAGAGGCAGAGAATGACAGAAAGAGAGATGTTGATAGAGGGAAGCCAGAGCACGAGGTGGAGGGGTGGTTAGCAGTATGCAGCTGGGGCCGGCTGTGCTGAACGGGCAGCAGCCAGGCTGATGGATTACACCGGCTCTCTCCTGGGTAAACGGACACCGCCACCCCTCCCCTTTTAACAATGTCTCAGCCTGTATCGTCATTGAAATGTCTCCAAAGATGGAGGTGAACATGCAGCTGAGCCACTTAATCTGAGAGGCTACATTTCTACCACAAGCAGTGGATTTGAGAGACCCCTGCAAAAGATCTTTTCTAAACAAATCTGATATCATTTTCACAGAAATGTCTTGTCTACTAATACCAATTTTATCTGCGAGCCAAGAGCAGCGCTGGAAAACAAGACAATCCAGCCGCTCATCGATTCAGTCAAGACTAATTGCCGGGAAAGAAGCCCATATAGTTTTCATACACATCCTATCTCGTTGTCATTTGCAGCGCAGCTATGAGTGGAGTGACTCTGCAGCCATGGCTTCACAAGTTATGACACCAGGGATCACCACTGCCTCTTCTAGTATGAATAAAGCATATCAGGGCCTGCTGATCGCTACACAAGCCACTTCAATCAGGTCTGTGCTTAAAGGCCACGCTGCTTAAGAGTGTACTCTGACTAAATAAATAATGTGAAATATCAATGTGCAAGAGCAAAGCAGAGTAAATTAACCCCACCCCACCTCCGCTAAACACGCAAACTTTCACATTTCCTCTCATAGTGTCTTTGTCGAGGGGCTGTCCTCATGTTTCACAGCTACAAACTGAGTCCTCAGCAAAGCCCTTGACATTTTCTCAACTACTTCATCAAGCTTTCAAGCAAGGAAATCCCACAGCCATGCCCCCTGTCTAAATGCTTTCCTGGGCTGGCTTGCTAGATTGCAGAGTAACAGTAATTCAATCACCGGAAGTGTAATCCCTTCTTACAGTTAAACACCTGCGAGATTTGTTAAGGAAAGAACTGAAATAAAAATAAAAAATAAAGTTGTTTTTTTATTTCCCTAAAAGTGTGGCCTGAGGCAAAAGAGCTGTAAAATTGTAGATGAAACAATTACAGTTGCAAATAATTATAACATCATTCGCATAACAGCTGGGTAAATGTAATAGACAATTTTCATGAAAAATACTCTAAATGGTGGGCAAATGTCCACTAACAGTGTATTCTGGGACATCTCAACAATTAGTCAACAGTTGAATCATTAGTCAACAGTTGAATCATCATTGCTAACTAATCATTTCTTAGGCTATACTGTAAGTAACCATAACAACAACACTGATGTTATATTAATGATTTAACTCACTAAATGAGATAGGCCTAGTGAACACTTTTTCTAGGAGGGCTTCACTTAATCACAGTCAGTCTAGTGATTACATCATTTTATTAATGCATGCTAAATGACAAAATATGTTTTTTTGTCTTTGCCTTCCAAACTGACCTCCAGTATTTAAGGGCTTTCTGATCTGATGCTGTTTTGGGCAGAACATCATTGTTTGCCAGTGTCTTCCGAAACTGATACAAATCACCCTTCCAAAAATGATTCATATCATTATGGTTAAAGTTTGGTTAGGATTCGGCACAAAAACAACTTTGCTAGGCTTAGGAAAACGCTATGGTTTGGGTTAAAGTGTTAGGGTTAGGGCATTGTCGTCATCATTAAAAGAAAGCAATGTTGACTGTTGGCAGAAAACGGGAAATGAGCGATCTCCTGTGTCAAAGTCTGCCGCAGGGTTGGAAATTAACCTTTTTGTCCACCTGCCACCGTGGCTGATCCACCATTTCTTCTGGCGGACAGGAGTCATAATACACACAGCTGCTGAAGGTCTTTCTCGGGAAAGAAAACGTAAACATTAATCGTTTTAGGCATTTTCGCAACTTAATGAATTCATTCTCACTGATGGTATTTGTCTCTGTCTTCTGTAAGATGCCAGAAGCCAGTAAAAAGGCCCATCCTGAGTTCCCCGAGCCGGAAGAAAAGTCTTCAAATTGATTGTTTTGTCCAACCAACAGTCAAAGATAATATATTATATAATAAAAGAACAAAGAAGCAAAACATCAAATTTGAGAACAGGCAAACATTTAGCTTTTTTGTAAATCATTTTCTGTCAGTCAACAAATTAATTATTAACCGGTATTATAGCAATGTTCCCCAGTGTAGAAACTATTAAAGATCACTTGTGTTGTGTCAAGCTGTTCTTTGCTTCCCTCATCCATTTTCTCTTACAATTCTCACCCTCTCTTTATTTTTGAACATTTTGAGAAAGAGTATGTTACTGTGTTGGGGTGACTCTGTGGATGGCATTATTGATTGATTAAAAATAACCCTTGCTACTTTGATAGCACAGTCTTCAGTAGGTCACCATATCTGATTAACCTTTTGTACGTGGCCAAGCTTTTAAAAGCGGGGGAGACATTAACAGAGCCTCACTATATTCTGCTCCTATTCTAAGTGATTAAATCAATTGTGAGTGCTTAGTCTCACTTCAGGCCCTTGCTGTAGGAGCGATAGTGTCGGCCTGCTGAATCCGTGTTCGCTGAGTCACCTGGCGTGCACTGCCAAGCACTTACCAGATCCCCGGGAAGCACATCAAACCTGGGATTTTATGAAAGAGGATACTGCGGAGAATCACGATGGGAAGCCGGCTTGGTGACAAGATCAAGGGAAAGAAAATGAGAGAAAGAATAAGCTCCTTTGTGAGGCTCATTGTGCTTGGTCAAAGCCCGAAGCGGAGGCAGAGCTTGTCCTGCGGCTACTTCCACCTCTATGGCCTGGTAGTCTGAGGTCACAAGTTGCTTGCGGGCTTGAAGTTGCAAGGAAGTCTGCAATTAATGATTCTACACAGAGCTTATCAAGGAGATTTGTTCACCATCTTTATTAAAGATATTGAATTACGGAGCGTTTTTCATTTGCGCAGTGGATTTTTCTTCCCTTCTTTATCCTACCCCATAGGAGGCGATATGTGTGATCAAGTAGCGAGCAAACCGTTGGAAAATAATGACTCAGTGTTACTAGACTGGCCTGTGGGCAGAGATTAAGGAAATGAAAAAGGGTTCATGGAGTTATTCATGTGCTCTCCCAGTCTCATTATCGACCACACACCAGAGGGGATGACACTTTGGCTCTCAGCACCTGCGTCCCTCACAGCCTAACTTTGCCATGACTCCAAACAATATCAGGACAGAGAAAATTAAAGCTGTAAGTGAATAGCGCAGGGGAGTAGTGGCAGGAAGGGAAGGCTATAACGATGGTGCCCGGTTGAACTCTTTCACTCTGTTGACTGACAGCTTGAATGTTGAGTGGAAACCCACAGTGGATGTGAGCGGATGTAGCTTTTGTGCCTCTGAAGGTTGCTTTTGTGATTGTGTTCACAATTGCACCGTACTTAGCATCTGTGGATGGAGATGATTTATGGGCAAGATAATTAACACATCTTCATGAGTGTTCTCATGAAGCGAGAAGAAAGTAAATTATTAGTAAAAGCAGTGGATTTTACTGTCTCTGTTGGTTTACACACTGCCAAAAGAGTGAATGTATGGCAGTTGACTGTGCACGTTCCTTTCTTTTCACTGTCTCAGTCATTTTGGCAAACAGACATTTAAATGTACAGTATCTCTAACGTGAGTGGGTGGTTTGCTTTGTATAGGCCACCATGGTTAAGATTGAGCTGCTGCACAAACTCCTCCACACCTCTGAAAGCTTTCTTGACTAGCATCTGCAGCAAAATGCACATAAATACTCCGGGTATAGCTGGTGTTATGGGGTAGCATTCATTCTGCAGATTGGAGTTTTTGTTCTACAAACATTTTTCAGAAGCAGAGCGACTCTGGAGGCAGATGGTTCAGTTAGTTCTCAATGTGCAAAGCTCGGAAAAGAAACGATGCTTTCTGGGATTTGTAAGACCAGCAAACTTAAATAGCAGTGGAAGAATCTTTGTCAGACTGCAAATAAAAATACAATGATTTGTTTTTTGTCATTTATACATGAACTGTATGCAGTGGTGTAAGTATATATATTCTCAGGGTGCATTACTTGCTTCTCCTTAAATGCCACTAATGTGTTTACCTGCAACAACATCCTGTTATTCATAAAGAAACTGTGCACAAAGCCAGCCAACTTTTTATAACCTCTGATGCATAAAAGCTGGAAAATGCTTCCAAGCGAACTTGGAAAGATTTCATTCAGACAGGTGTGTGTGGCTGTTTTCTTTTATACTTGTGTAGATTTGGGGTGTAATGTTGAATAAATCCGTATTTTCATATTCACAAAGGATCAAATGTCTACGCGTTCCTGTGCTGGAACAGAACATACTGGTAAATTTGTCAAACAGTGTGAAACAACCAGCAGGTACAATTTACCAACTATAAGAATGCATTGATTTTGTGATTATTTCTTCTTCACATTGCTCAAACACATTTACACGTTCTGCAACTTTGCTACTAATGACTTTGCTGTGCATTTAATGGTTTAATCCCTTTTGCTAAACAATACACGGAAAATTATTTACTCTCCGCCGGTCAAAAAACACAGGAGAGAGCTGCACACTTTCTCCAAGCACAGCAAAACACACCTGTGTCAGATTTAAAGACTACTACTAACATTAGTAGTAGTTAATGTGCGTGGACTAGGTTCCCAGGTGTAGTAGGGTTTCCTATTAATTGAGAAGTGTGTGAAATGGATTCCAGGTATCATTAAAGACCGATATATTGCATTTATTAGGGGTTATTTTTTCTATTGAAATTAAATCTAAAAGTAGGTTGATCTGGTGATTGATGTTTAATGATTGCTTGGATTTCCATTTAAGCAGAATAGTTTTCTTGGCAAGGGTTAGAGATATGAGTAATGGGTTTCTGTATTTGATTGGGAGGTTGACTTGTGCAATATCTCCAAGCAAGCAAAGGGATGGAGATAATGGATTGAACATAGTATTCTTGTAGATTTGGACCCAGAAGTCTTTCATAACATCTGAGAAGTTAATCACAGCTCAAAGCCCACCTAATAGCTTTTTCCAGAGCTTTTAACTACACCTCACGGTCTTCGTCAGTGGATGGAGTTTGTTCAAACTGACTCAAGACTGACTCAAACTGAGCAAACTCTGATCAAAACCATGTGATGAGGTTGGAAGTTACAGATAAAGCCAATAAGTAATAACCTTGAGTTAAGATTGTTTTGTCATTCAACACAGCACAATCAAAAGTGATTTAATAATTGACTAAACTTGTAAATTATTAACAATTTAATGATGATAATTAGTCTAAAAGGTGAATTTCCAAACAGCAGCTTAGGACCAGAGGATGTATGGACATGTATTGCTCGAGTTATACATTTCCTAGAACTTAAATACACACCGTAGTTTGTGAATGTGTGTGCAAGTGTAGGTTTGCATAGCAACTTCCTCAGCTACCCCTACACCAGTGCATTTCTAATGTTGCCTAGATACTGTAGCTGCAGGCTGCTATGGCTCATTTGAACTTAAAGGTTATAGCTAACTCGGACAACTCAGTACAGTCAGATGTTATAGGTGTGGGGACCACAGCTTCCCCCTTCTTCACTGTAATGAACTCTCTTGTTCTAAAAAAGATAAGTCCTGTATGAATGATATAGTGCTCTGTGCATCTGCATCTGGGCCAATCCTGCGGACAGAAATGCGGCAGAATGTGCAGGCTGACACAGACTTCCATCTCCCATGGTTGCCGCTGCAGCCAGGCTGTCAGGAAGATGAAAATATGCCTGGCTTCATTTAGTGCTGTGGGGATCCTGTGGCGAAAAGGGGCAGGTAGAGCTAATGGACTACTCTAGGACACAGTGGGGATGTCGACTCAGCAACGCCGCCGGCTGTCTCTTCGGGACGTACCATTTTTATGACAATCTCTCCGAGGCTATAGCAGGCATATGGGAGGGCCCAGGAGCCATCACCTCTGTGCCCAGATTGTGCAGGATTTACTGTAAACAAAATCCATTATCAGGGAATTTCAGGTTATTTTAGAACCAGCCGTGGTGACATAAATCAATTGGGCTGCTCTTTTGTACACTGCAAAAAATAACAACTCATTTAGCCCAGGATTAAAATACACACGCTGCTTAAATTAAAAGGTTTTGTAATGTAGCAATTTGTTTTATTTCAAGATTTGTTTTTGTCTCAAAACAGGTGGATTGTTTTAGGACTAAAATGCCTTAAATGGAATCTCTGCATAGTGAGTGTGCGCATACGCAGTACGAGCAGATATATGTATATCTCACCTGCATATATATGCATGTCTTTGCATGCTCCTCTGTGTAATCACACATTTCTGCTGCTAACCGAAAACTAGATCTATCATGAGCTGTCAGTCTACCAGAGCAATAAGAGAGATACAGCAGCTGCACTGATTGACAGAGAGGAAATTGAAGTGTCACATGAAACATGTTAACCATGTTTTGCTGCGTGTTGTCACCCACTGGCACGCCGCTTCACTCACAGCGACGAGAGCAGGGAAAACAACAACAGCAGTAAAGATTCAGGGGTAAGGAATCGCTGAAATAGTTTCACAATTATTGAGCATCTTAACAACTAGGTAAGATATGGTGTTTAAGGCCTGCACTCTAGCTCTGGGTATATTGTCTGACAGTAATCTTTGACAGCCTTGTCAATGTCAGACCCACGACTGAGACGTAGGAGCAAATAAGGCTGTGAAAATGAGGGGGAAAAAGGGACTGTGAAGTGTATGCAAACTCTTCAGGATGACAGTTCACAGTGTAACACATTGAAGACTTGTCTTTATGTCATCTGAAAGAGAGAATCTTTCTCACACAATGGCAGAGTCATGTGTAATACCTCACTGCATCACCACCCATTGCATCATTAGCACGGCAGCTCCAAGTTGAAATATATAAGAGGTAGCTGTCCACTCCTGTCGTCAGGTTCACCCAGTTAGGGTCTGAGTTGGTGCCTTAAGCCGGTCAGAATGAAATTGCACCCTACAGAGTTAATGGGTCATTTCAGTCTGCACAAAAGCATCTGGGCAGTTGTGGTGCTGTGACAATGGCTGATAATAGAAAGTGTGTTTGAGACTTGGCAGTGAAAACTCTCCATTAAATGATCTCTGTGAAAATCGCAAAACACGCCTTTGAAGCACATACATGCCAACTGTGGGGAGGTGATAATGGGATGGAATCTCAGCAGCTAAAGGTCATGCACGTGTTATGTGTTGCTAACTCTGCTGCTGGTAGAGAATATCTTCCAATCTTGTTCATTTTATATTGTGAAAAATAAAAAATGTATCAATAAAACCTTTAAAAACACATTATTGACTCCTAAAAACACTTTATGAAATATTCTTTATTGAGATGAATACACTTACTAACATCTAACTCATAAAAAAAGAAGAATGAACTCACCTTAAAGGTAGGACATGCCATTCTAATCCAATACATGTTTTTTTTGTCAGATTCAGTTAATATCTCCTCCTCACTAGCTGTCCATTCTGTGTGTGCACTGAAAAAAATCCAGTGTTTGTACACAGCCCCTGGCTCTGTAAATGGGAAACAAACAAAGTGGCTTGGACAGAGCCACACAACACTATTCCAGCCATGATTTGTGTGTCGGGTAACGTTAAATGACTTGCCCATGGACATTCAGCTTACTTTCTAGTTTGCCAAGATACGCTGTTGTTGGGCAGGAGAGCAGTGAGTCTCGCTGTCTGGAGCTGCTGTGCTGGCTGTGGGAAACCGTCTTGTCCTCTTTGCATGTTAGCTTTGCAACAGCAACTGTAGTGACAGTTTGCTAACCCAGAACGTAGTTTATGTTTGTTACATTACTTGCTGTGTCGTTGTTTGCTCTATATCATGGTATTTTTCATGGTACTGGATTTCTTCAGAATTGCGTACCCCATCTTTAATAGCAGTATGACTAAACAAGCATGAAAGCTAGTGTATTGTTTCATGTGAGTCAGTTATTTTTGAGTCTGTGTGCTGGATTCACTTATTTGAAGACACTTGATTGAGGGCCAGATATTGCTTCTATACACAATTGTGTTGTTATGCAGTGCCAAAGCCGTCATTACACATTGTTATGCAAGAACATCGCATATCCTGTTTATTATTATTTTAACATTGCCACAAGGCTTTATTCATGGTGGCAAAGAAGCTGTGTTGTAATTGTTGTGTTTTCAACCCTGCTTTCCAGAGCTATCAATTAACACTGTGGCATTAGACAGCATATACTGAATAAAAAATAATTTTCAAAACAAGTATAGAGTGACCGTTCCCCCACCACCTTTTAGCACTGCAGCTGGCTTTAAATTCAGGAAATTCAATGCCAAGTCTCCCCACTTCCATTTCTGGCTCTGAACATCTGAGTGCAATTTGGACCAAATTCAGCATTTACACATTCAGACCTGTGGGTGCAAAACAGTTAACATGTGGTGAGAAAAAGTTATGACTTTTACTAAAAAAATGCAGACGCCAAGTGCTGTATTAATTGTACTTGACTGGAATGCATCCTACTACTACCTTCCATTCATGATTATAATATGATTAAAATATCTTCATAACTTTGTTTTTCATTTCATTTTGTGATGGAATAATATTTACTTTCAGTGTATTGTCTAGGTCTCCACTTCCACTGCTATGCCGATGACATCCAGCTCTACATCTTTACCTCCGCTTCCCGACGTAGGATCCTGAAGGAGGCTGTGCTCAGACGCTCCGGAGGCCGTCTCTACCCTGCACCGTCGGGAAGCCCTTCTCTCAGGTCTGTTACTGCTACTCCAACACAACACTCGGCAGCTCACACACTCCATCCTCAGTCCGCACGCAGTGTTGATGCAGATACTGCTCAGTCCTGCTCTGGAACCACACAACCGGCATCTCCTCGTCCCCTTTGACTCCATAACCAGAAACATCCGTTTCTTTAACACTACCACTCACTGCTTCCCCGGTGCCACCACAGCTGACATTTTAAAAAAACTCCAGGACCTGATGCCGTCGCTCCCGTCCTCCATCACAAGAGTGATAGTCCATGTCAGAACAAATGACACAGCTCTTCAGCAGTCTGAGCTGACAAAATTAGATTTTAACCGTCTTCTTAACTTTTTAAAGCAGTGTGGAAAGTCCGTTTTTATCTCTGGTCCCATTCCCACAGTTGGTCGCGGTGCTGGCCGCTTCAGTAGACTCCTTGGCCTCCACGACTGGCTCCAGTCCGCCTGCAGGGCTCATCGTGTGTGTTATGTGGATAATTTTTATATTTTCTGGCAAAGAATGTCTCTTTTTAAGACAGACGGACTTCAACCAAACAAACGGGGCTCAGAAATGTTAGCTGCGCACACATGCTACAGCATGTGGTGCGGTCCACACATGACTTACGTGAATGACTAATCATTCATGCAGCACACCTGGACACACCACTGCTCACTGAACAGAACTCTGGCTCACTGCCACAAACAACTGTCTCCACCTGCTGGCATGTAAAGCCGTCTGCTCCCAGCGCTGTTCCACAGACTTCTATTCCTGTCATCATCACGCATAGACCAGTAAACCGAAATGTGCACATCCCACACAGAAATATTAGTAATCTCTTAAGGATTAGGACAACTGCACCAACTCCAGCACCCAGAACAAACTCATTTAAAATGGCTCTCTTCAATGTGAGATCACTGTCAAGTAAGACTTTTATCTTAAATGATTTTATCTTGTCTGCAAATCTAGATTTTATGTTTTTAACTGAATCCTGGTTGCAAATGAATGACTATAGCCAGCTAGCTGAACTGTGTCCGCTTCAATATGATTGTTTTAGTCAACCGAGGGTCAGTGGTCGTGGTGGTGGGCTAGTGAGCATGTATAGGGAAAATTTAAAATGTCATCAAGTACGCTGTGATGAATTTAACTCCTTTGAAGTTCTCACTCTTAAAGTTGGAGGGCTGCAACCTGTCATATTTGTTATAATTTATCGCCCCCCAAAACCGCCCGGAGGATTTTTATCAGAACTTCCTGAATTGTTATCTACTCTGGTTTTAAATTATGACAGAATTGTTCTTTGTGGCGATTTTAATATTCATATTTGATGACCCCAACAATGTAAATGCAACTGACTTTTTAAATATGGCCACTTCTTTTAACTTCAAACAACATGTCAAAGGGCAAACACATAACCGTGGTCATACACTGGACTTGGTTTTTACCCTGGGTGTCAGCATTTCCTCTGTGGAATTAGTGGACATGACCATATCTGACCACAGATGTATTGTTTTTAGCTGCGATTCGCCTGTTACTCATGCCGCCTCACCAAGCTCCGTGTGTTCTCGCATCTTTAATGAACAAAGTGTTACAAAGTTTTGCGCATTCTTTCAGAGCCAAAGCCAACACCTGTCTAATTCCAACACCAACAATCTGGTCAATCACTTCAATCATATCTGCTTGTCGTCACTAAATATTACTGCTCCTCTAAAGGTTAGGCCTACGTCTAAAGCTAGTAAGCAACCCTGGATAAATGACAGCATTCGCAGCCTCAAAAGGGAATGCAGGAAAGCAGAGCGCAGATGGAAAAAATCCAGTCTCCAAGTCCATTACCTCAGTCTGAAGGATTTATTAATTAACTACAATAACATGGTTAAGGATGCGAGAACACATTATTTTTCTGAACTCATTACTACACATAAACACAATCCCAGGTTTCTGTTTAAGACTGTGGATCAGCTGGTAAACCCAACCCCTCCTTGTGCCTCAGCTGGAAGTAATGATGACTGTGAATTGTTTTTATCTTATTTTACCAATAAGGTGGTGTCAATCAGAGCCTCTATTACCCCCATTGCCTCTTACTCAGAGGTTCCTCACCAGCAACAAGAGAGTTTTAACCAATTTTATCCCATCGACTTGTCTGAGCTTTTAAAAACAGTATCACAAATGAGAGTGTCCTCCAGCCCACTTGATGTAATACCTACAAAATTTTTACTGAAAGTAATAGATTCTGTTGGGCCCCATTTGATCTAATTTTCAACAGCTCCCTATCTACTGGTTGTGTCCCTGATTATTTTAAAACGGCTTGCGTGAACCCACATTTAAAGAAACCTGGTTTAGATCCCTCCCTCCCACATAATTTTAGACCAATTTCAAAACTGCCTTTTATTGCAAAGAGTCTAGAAAGAATTGTGTCCAAACAGCTGCTCACTGTGCTGGAAAATAACTAAATATTTGAAAAGTTTCAGTCTGGTTTTAGGAAGTACCACAGCACTGAGACTGCCCTGCTTAAAGTCACCAATGACCTTTTAATGTCTGCTGATGAAGGCATGTGCTAAGTCCTGGTACTCCTGGACCTTAGCGCTGCTTTTGACACCATTGATCACAACATCATGTTAGACAGAATGAGGCACTGGGTGGGGATCTCTGGTACTGCCCTAGAATGGTTTTCATCCTACCTGTCAAATAGGAAGTTTTGCGTGTCTGTAAACAACTATGTCTCCTCATTCTGTCCAGTTAAATATGGTGTGCCTCAGGGGTCGGTCTTAGGACCCATTTTGTTTTCCTTGTATCTGCTTCCCCTTGGACATATTATCCATAAACATGGCATTTCTTTTCATATTTATGCTGATGACACACAAATATACTTGCCCATCAGATCCACAGACCCTGGAATGCTGAGTTCACTTAACAACTGCCTTTGTGAAGTTCAAAAATGGATGTCAAATAATTTCCTCCATCTGAACTCAGACAAAACAGAAATCCTGGTCATCGGGTCTCAGCAGATGGCAAATCAAATACTGCCATCTGCTGGTTCCCTAGTAAATCACATTAAGCCTGTGGCAAAGAACCTTGGTGTTTGGTTTGATAGTAATTTAAATTTCGAGCAGCACACCACAAAGCTTGTTCAATCATGTTTTTATCAACTTAGAAATATAGCAAAAATTCGATCTATGTTAACTTTTAAGGACACCGAGACCATTTTACACGCCTTCGTCTCATCACGCCTGGATTATTGCAACAGCCTTTTCACCTATTTAACCCAAAAATCTATTGATCGACTCCAGACTGTCCAGAACTCAGCTGCCAGGCTTTTAACCAGAACAAAGAAATATGACCACATTACTCCTGTTTTAGCTTCATTACACTGGCTCCCAGTATGTTTTAGAATTGACTTTAAAATTCTATTGATCACTTTTAAAGCTCTTCATGGCCTCTCGCCTTGTTATATTTCTGACCTTTTAGTCCCATACGCACCAGCACGTACCTTGAGATCCTCGGGCAGAGGTCTGTTCCAGAGTCTCGACTGAAAATTAAAGGGGACAGAGCGTTTGCTATCAGGGCCCCGAGGCTCTGGAACAGCCTGCCTGAGGAAATCAGGTCGGCTGAGTCAGTGAACTCTTTTAAGTCCCTTCTTAAAACATACTTTTATAGGAGAGCTTTTCCCGATCTTATTTGACTTTATTTTATCCCTTTTATTTTATTGTATTTTACTAATTTTATATTAATTTTTCATGCTCTTATCTTGTTTTTTTGTATTATTCTTTAAACTTGTTAAAGCACTTTGTAACTTGTTTTTGAAAAGTGCTCTACAAATAAGGATTATTATTATTACATCTCCGCTAAATCCATCACCACTACAACTCACTCCACTCAGACGAACTGCCTCACTGAAATAAAATCACGGATGCAAGCCAACTTTCTCAAACTCAGCTGTGACAACTCAGACTACATCACATCATTGGTCCCAAATTACTCACCAAAACACACATAATTTCTGTCTCACCATTAACAACACCACTCTGTCCTGTAGAACCTCCACTAGCTCCCTGTTCCTTCTCCTCATCCACAAAACCCTCCACAGCCAGGCCCCCTCCTACCTCACTGACCTGCTCGACCACCACACTCCCCGCCATAACCTCCGTTCGTCTGACGCCATCCTCTTGCCTCTGCCACTCAGGACCAAGCATTGGACCTGGGGTGATAGAGCCTTTCCCAAAGCTGTCCCCCCTCTCTGGAACTCTTTGACCAAACAGATCCCAAACTGTACTGATCCGTCCATGTTCAAATCACTAATTAAAACCTTTTCACAACAGCTTTTTTGTGTTGTATATCTTTTAAACCTCTAGGTCCTAAGCCCTTTTTGGACCGTTTTCTCTATTTATACATCTGGGCTTATAAACCACATGTAATGAAGATGGAACACCTTGTGTTTGGTATCCATGGATTCATAAGACACTAAGCTAACATAATCATGCATGTAATGTGCTTATAAAGGAAGTATGAGTGAAAAATACACAATAAACTAGAGAATTTCATAAACGAAAATTAGATTTTTGTGATTTGTTAATGTGTTTTATTTATCTTTTGAATCTGTGTATTTCATAGCATGTGAAATATCTTGAAAAGCACTATAAATAAAATATTATTATTATTATTATTATTATGTTCTCTTTGATTTCAGAGCCCTGGACAGATAGGCTAGATGTGTTTGGAAGTCCTAATCTAAACAAGCAGCATGTGACTTAAGTTACAGAAAGAGTGCAGCCAATTCAAAGCCATTGTTTTGTTTTTTTTTCTTGTAGAACAAAAATGAAACTGCTTGTTATCCAGGTTCTGCCGTTGCTACACCTCCGTAGCTGCAGTAAGACTCCGTTCCACTCTTCATCCTGCTGCTCTTAGCTCCTATACTTAGTCCCAGCAGACGTCTTACAGTGCTTCGGTCAGAGGAGGGAGACATGCACATCTCATTAATTATGTCTCAGTTGAAATATCAGTCCACAGCTCCCAGCCATTTGACTAAGGCAAAGGTAATGAAACCCCGTGCAATGAAGCTAAATGAGACAGCATGGGGAAGGAGGAATGGGTGGGGTTTGCCAGGTCAGGGGGGAGTTAATCTGAAGCTAAAGCCAGTTTGAGGTTAAAGTTTGGGGCTGTAGGGCCGGGTGAGTTAGGCTAGGTTTTTAAGGAAAACACCATGGCTTTAGAATCCACAATTCTATAAGAAAGTAAAGCCTAACCCCAGCTCAAGTATGGCACGGCAGTCTTGACATTTTGTACTTGAAATCAGCTGAATAGTCCGACAAAACAAACCAGATATCTACCCCCCTACTCGCAAACTGTCATATCATATCAGTACAGTGCAGTATTTACATCACCCGAGAGCAACCTTTATCAATAAATGTTTCCTAAATGTAAAGCATTGAGAAGGTCACAGTCAATTAGATGGATAAAGTAACAGCGATGACATTCACGTTGTCACAAAAGGAGAGGGTTCGACCCCCTGGGACCAAGGGACAGATAGAGCTGAGACCTACTGCCACGGCCACATCTGCAGGAAGTCAATGACTGATGCCAGCAGAGACAACAATGTTTTTGCCTTTGTGCAAATTGCAGAAACATAACCATAAATTTGCAAGCAGCCGATCAATACAGCCCAGACGTGGCCAAGTCCTGAGAAACGTATCCAAGGGAAACCATTCGATAACTCCGATCAGAGATGGACTGGTAGCCTGCTATTAATCTTCCATTACCAGCCACAGGACAATGGTCATTGTGAATGAGCTTGAGACGTTTCGTGACAGATTCAGCCATTAAAGATCGCACTGGTGTGTACACCTGGCGATTGGACATATTTCTCCTTCTATTATTGGTGCAATGATGATCATTCATCAGATGTGGTCCATTAGAGTGGTCACGTTACAAAGGGCAGCACCACAGCCTTTTCCTTTCACCAACAAGACTCTATATACTATATCACTAGCCACCGAGCCAACATATTCAGTATTTCATCTCGTATTGCTTACATGACAGATCATTGATTGCGTGAGTTGGATTTCCAGCATTCCCTCCAAAGAAAGATCGAGGGCTCTTTTTTATAGACTGCAGTTTTTGAATGTATCTGTAATAATGCAGTCATTGTAACCTAAAACAATGCTTACTTAGGAACAGAAGAAGTGTTTCTCTCTTCATTTTAATGACAAGGACAGTCAATGACTGTGACTATGCTTAATAGTAATTTTCCCATTATGCACAGCCGCATCTCTGGAGACTAACCTTAAATATGGGACTACTCAATCATGACGAGAGGAACCCATGTTGGAATGAAATGGGTCATACGATACTTTAAATAAATATGATAATGAGGCAGACACTACCGATTGCCAGGGGGGTTATTTGTGTTATGTGGAGAGAACAGTAGGTAGATTGGAACTGGATAACACTGCTACATTGGAGAGGCCAGGAGAGGGGAGAGTGGTCTACAGCAGCACATGGGGGTAAAGATGGGATGCACTTTGCTGTGGTATGTGTAATGTGTGAACGAGTTTGTGGTGTTAACAAGCAAATCCTTCAATGCGTTCTCATGATATGAGTCGTGTGAATTTGAAAATTAGAGCACTAAGAAAAAATATATAATTTTAAAGTTATGTAATTTTATCTGAAGCGGTCACAAGTATATGATGAGAATAATAAAAAAAACCAGATGTTATTCCATCCTTGTATTTCTCTTTAATCTATTCTCTTATTTTCATTTTAAATTATTTAAATATGACTTGTGATTGTATTGCTGGGGTGACATGTGTTTCTCTCATCTAACACATTTCATTGTACCGTTGACCCTGTGTTAACCTACACATGACCAATAAAACTGAACTGAACTAATAGTAAATGCTAAAACTTGGTGTAACAGTAGTTAACATTAGCTACCATAAACTACTGCTCCTACCAGAACAAGTAAGGCTAGATCAGCAAAGCCCCTATGTGTATTGAGTTGAGCAAGGGTGCAATTTATTGCTTATGAATTTTAGTTTTTATCTGTTAAAGGGAGACTGTTACATAGTGCAGTTTTAAAGAGGAAAAAATATCCATGGATAGACTTTAGGCATTCAAAATCCCATTCCACGTGCTAGATGTTGGGTGGTTAAGAATAAAAAGATTTTAGTAAATATGGACCTAAAATATTCTAAAATTCCCCAGATTCTGTCAGCAAATTTGTCTTTCAAAAAAAAAGACAACATAGGAAGTGATGCGAATTAGGAATACAATTGGACTAAAAGGAAGAATAGATTTCCAATATAACTTTTGCATTGTGTTTTTGACAAATAAAGCTAATATGCTTGATATTTTGTTAAGTCAAAAATCAAACTTTTTTATCATTTGAAACTTTAATATAAACAGAAACCTTATACAGCTCCAAAGACAGTTGAGATATAATCGAGGGTAACGTATGACATAGAAGAAGACATAATGCATTTAGATTCTTATGTGAACCCGAGACCTTAATTTCAGCAAACTGTGAACCTGTGGGAAAACGGAACTGGAAAACCCGCTGAGGGTTGTAACAACCTCCAAAAGTGAGAGGACATAAGAAAACCACCACAGGAATGAGCCCCAGACTACCACTTGAAGGAAGGAAGAGGCTTTAAACGAGCGATGATGAACAGAAGATGTCTCCTGTAAGCTGGACTCTTCCTTCTCAGCAGCGTTCACAATTATCTCTCACTGGGTGACCTGAGGAGCTCAGCGGGGGTAATGTACTTCTATGAGATCTTTGACACATAGTGCAATTTATCCTACAGCACTGTGGATTCTCCAGCCTCAAAGGCATCATGTAAGGGAGTAAACGGAGCAATAAGTCAAGCGCTTGGAGTGATGTCACTTTACACGAGGGTTAGATGCGCATATTTTTGTGCCCCGATATTTGGCTTTTGTTACACATCATATATTGATCGGTGATGTGATCCTGCTCTGAGACATGGCGGTTCCTCACTGACCAGAGGCGCAGCTGAACCGGTCTGAACCGGAAAAGTGTGCAAATTTCATTTTCTTCACATTATGTATTTTTACTAAAACCTGCTCAGTAAATTAATTATTCTCTAGCAACCTCATGTATCTTACTGTTTTGTGTCTTAATGATGATGGTCAAATTCAAAGATGAAAAACTGCACAAAAAAGATAATAATGGCAAAACATTTCAAAGGGCCACACAAACAATGCAAAATCAACGAGATCAACCTTCAACACCGTTATCGGTCATTGTTTATGAATCATTATGAGTTCTACTGTTGTCTATGAAGACATAGTTCTACTGTTACATATTTACAAAATGACTATACACTATATTATACCAAGTTATTATACGTGCTTACATCATTCTACTGTTAATATTGTGCAATTAAAAAAAGCTTAATTAAGTTCAATAATGTGAAAAGCTAATAAAATACATAATATGTATATATATTTTAAAATATATAATAAATACTCCTCCTAATACTTTGTTTCTGTCTACATTTGTCTGAGCAGATGCTCCAGTAAATAAAGCAGCACTGGATCTGTGACCAAACATAAAGCATGCAACAAGGGCCCCTGTGTTTTTCTGTTTTGTTTTGTAAATCAATGCACTTTCCCTCATTGATTTCGAATACGATGCTCCGCGTGCATACAGCTGTTTCATTTATGTTACAAGGTTACAGGCTCGCTGCTCATGCATGCCACCTGCTCTGGCACTTTCTCCATCGGCTTTGGACTTAAGTTTCAGCCTGCGTCTGCGCCCTCAGACGCGAGATTTGACGCAGGACCTGTAAGGCTCTCCAGACCCCAAAATACAGCTCTGATTCCTGGCCCTGTAATGCAATCCACTCCTCCGGGTGTCTCCCTGGATCCTGTGTTCTTATCAGCTCCTCCAGGATGAGAAGTTGTCAATACAACGACCACAAAGAAAGAAAACCATTCCTTCCCCCTACTTCTCATATCAACGCAGCCCATCTTCACACAGGACCAACCCTGGTCAGACGGCAATTCAAACCTCGACCCTCTGGTGGAAGGGTGGGCACGTGCGAACCACAGATCTATAAACTTGATTTCTATCCATTCACCTCTTGCAGCCTCCCATCGACACGCCAGCTCAGGAGGCGTTGACTGTGCGGACTGCATGCTCCCTGCAATTACAATCATCTTTGCCAGAGATGCATCACATATGACAAAGAATTGAGCGGTGATACTTGTGATCCCGTCACTAATGAATGAGCTGCCTAATAAATAGCTGCAGAAAAAAAAAGAAACATCATAACATGTTATTTTGCCTATTATTAAGTCCTCAAATCTTCCGAATAGACATGTTCCTTCATTACCATGAACACACACACTGTAGTTTATTTATACAGGTAGTTTATAAGACAATCCCAGATACATCCTACTACTGTAAATACTCACTAGTGACCAAATGTGTGTTTAACTGCAAAAAAAGTAATGCTTTTTTAAGGAAATGACTCAGCATTTTGGGGAGATAAAACTTTATATTTGTGACCTGTTTTCATAGACATATGTCTTCAGAAGGAGCCAATGACCTTGCATAATTTTCTTTGTATTGAAATGAAGTTGACAATTGATTCCCATTCATCAGTTGTAGGATTTCAGTCAAATGTGACCAAAACAACAATAATTAAGTCATTTAATAAATTAAAATGAAGCAGCTGCCTTATCCGGTTTTGTTCCCCGAAGTGGGAAAACTGGCATAATTATTTTGTGATAAGTATATTTTCTCAAGTACTGCTAATTTCCTATATTAAATGTTTTAAGCAACATACAAATAACAAGAAAGTGTAGCAATGTGCCTCTGCCCAGATAAGGAAAATCTGTCCCTTTTAAATAAAGGTTTGTATAAGTACAAATTCAATCTTTTCCCTTTGCGAGAACCACGCACTCCTCAGTATGCTGTAGGGCCTTATGGCGGATATACTACAAAAAAAAAAACAGATTCCATACAAGCTCCAAACTTTTTCTGTGGACTAATGATGGCCACAGAGAGAGAGAGGCAGAGATTTAACAAGCAAACAGACAGAGATCCACTTCCAGGTCAAAGTAACCAACCTCTTATTGGGAAAATCCTAGTTGAAACTTTAACAAGAAGTGCTGCCAAATGGCACAGCAAAGGAGCACATATGGACCATCAGTTTGAGCGTCACACAAACAGCAGCAACAGTATGGTTTTATTGCAGAGGAGAGAGTGGATAACTGCGCTTGTTATGAGGATCGTATATCCTGATTTGACCCCTGTTTATGGTTTGCCTATAAGACTTGATGAATGTTTTACAGCCAATTGCAACAGCAGTGACATGTTAACAGGCTGACAAAAAAAATATATACATGCTGCATCTGGTCGCTGCGCTGTGTTAATGGAAATGAGGTGATGAGATCATTGAGTAAGTCTGTTTAGAAACCGCCACTCTAATATAATATCATGAAAATTACAAATTTTGCTTTTCAACAATTGTGCTGGCATGTCATATGACAAGGAGAAAAAAAAGGGCACCAGAAACATAGGGAGATGCCCCCGAAAACTCGGAACACAATTAGGCTTTAATATCAGGCTCTTAAAATAGAGACGGGGGACACAGCGAAGCAAGCAGCCCAGCAGGACACAAGGAAAGGTCTCTTGGCACTGGTGGTAAATGAGCATCCATCTCTCCTCCTCCCTCAGTACATTACAAGATAACTTTTCCTGCTCCAAAAACCCAGAAAACGCACTTAACTTTCATTTACTGGTATTCCGCCGCCGTCGCTCATTAAAGATTCATGCCCACCGCCACCAAAGCCTCTGCCCCTTTTTTCAGGACATTTAATGAAAAATACCACAAAGTCCAACTAAAATTAAATTGCATGATTTTTGTCTGCTACTTTATACATATGTGTTTTTTTTTTGTGGCTCATGATAGGAACTGCTAGTTTTAGATTCATTTGATGGAATACCGTTCTGGTAACCGTCTACGTGGATGGAGACCTTTTTTCATACAATCATTTAAATCTAGCATATCGCAGATACCTCATCGTTCCATCAGACTTTGACCAGCAACTCACATTTTATTTTACTGCTCCTTATCTAGCTTAGAAACATGAAGACCTTGTCCTGCACCGTAGCTTGTTGAATGAGCCACCAATTCCTACCAACATTCACCGGGGACAAGTGCACTGCAACATCAGTTTGGAGGCTAGGTAGCTAATTAGCTGCTTTGCTGCAGCACATTAAACAGCATGTAAACTGAACTGCCACTGTCACTTCGGTCTGGTTACATGCTGGTGTGGTCCTTACTCTTCAGGACCACCGCTAACAACACACTGTCTGCCCAAGGCCTGTAAGCTACAGCGCAGGCTTGTTTACTTTGTCTCTAGTTCCCTACGGTGTGACACGGGCACTCTGGCAGCCTGCCAGCTGCTGTCCATCAAGCGTAGACACTGACACGCACTGTAGAAAATTAATGCTGCTAATGGTTACTTATGAAAGAATGATGACGTTTGGAATTGTTTTGTTTCTTCCCATTACATCAAAATGACACTTGACGTTTATTTGTGGCAATAGAAGAATGTAATCTGGTTCTGTTTTGTAAATATTTTTTTTTCTGATGAGATTTGCAATATGCATGTGCTACATGGCGTACAGGATGTGAATGTTCTATTGTCTTAGTTTCTTTGTATGCTGTGCTATAGCAAGAAGAGAGTGCAGCATAACTCCGCTTTTTAAAATTCTGAATAAAAATAAAAAATAATTAAAAGCAGACTCTCCCTGACAAAAGAACCTGTCTAAAATAATAGATTAGAGAGGCAGCGCAGATGACACTGTAGCATTCAGGACACAAAACAGAGCATAGGCTATTATTTCCTTTCTCCCGACTAGAACTCAACAGAACTTGTTGGGATATAACATCTACTGTTCAGTGCAGTTGACTCCACCGACACTTTAGGTGTTTGAGACTGGATTGGAGGCGTTTCTCGCCTATATAGAAATTCTGAGATCAGTACCTATGAATACATTTATCCTGCAAAATAATATAATACCATTTGCATCACAATTTCTACATTCACAAGGATGAAAAAGATATGAGCGGGCAATCTGTGAGCCCTTGAACTGTGCCAACTGACTAGAGAGTGGTTGAAAAAAGATTTTAGGCTTTTATTGTGAGCTTTTGATATCTAATGCCAAGGATTAGACGCACAGAAGTAATAAAGAAGACTGTATACATAGTGGGCACATTCATTCTCCCAACATCAGAGGGGGCGAGGGATGGAGAGCCTGCTAAACTGTACAACAACAACAACAAAAAAACTGAGGTTACGATCTTCAACCTTGGATATTTTTTCCATGTCACAGTAATGTTCGAGGGGAGCTCAGAATCATAATATTGTACCTAACACAGTATTTACTGAGAGTGTAGGTGACTTACACCATCTGTTTATAAAGCAACAGGCTCAGGCAGACACTGCCAGAAAAAAGGCACAAGGTCCCCGGGCTTATCTTGGTAGAGGTGTGCTGCTGCTCCTCGGCACCAGCGAGGTGGAACGATAAACATAATTAAATTGAGTTGGATTACACAAAATGGATCGGATCAGTTGGGGAGGCGGAGAAGCTAATCCAGTGCAATCCACTCTATAGAGGTGCCAACCGCACAAAACGACATAAATAAAGAAGAGGGAAAGGGAAGCGGTGGCTGTCGCAGGGAGATCAAGGCAGGGGCCCAGAATGGACCCTTTCAAGGAAAAAACAAGCTCCAAAGTCAAATATTAACTTCAACAGTGCAGTTTAGTTCAGGAAACAAAAGTGGGCTGAAAATACTTCTCATTCTCTACGGAATCTGAAACACCAATAAAGCACTTTAATCGTAAAAGGAGGTTGCTGTGCGTGTCAAAATTTAATAAACAATTAATTTCTACCACTCCTATCCCTTGGCAAAGTGGGAAATCACACGTCTTTGACAGAGATTTAGTCATGGACGAGATGCACCTCTCTCTACCTGCAAGTGCAGAATACGCTCACGGAAAATGTGCTCCAGTTATAGAACAGGAGACTGGGGGATGTGGTATGAAAGCAGGTGGTGAAGAGTAGCCTGGGAGTCTCTATATGTTCTTTTAAGACTGAACTTTTCTTAGTTATCACCAACACATCTACAGCAGAGATCCCATAACTGCCTTTTTTCTTCGATTTAAGCTCATTCCATTCCGCTCCTCCATTTTTTCAGATTACATTTTGCCTCTTGTATGGGACTTTGGTACAGTCCCCTTACAAATAACCTTTCCCTGGGGAAAGAGACTCTTAGTTTCTCTACTGCCCTGCCAACCCATTCATCCCCTCTGTTTCGTTCCTATCATCATCTGCCTCTCTCTCTCAGCTTCAGGCACACTAAACACACTGAAACAGTGTGGGGGGTTACTCTGCTTTTTAAACTAATCCAGTGTAATCCTAGTCTGTCTGTGTCCTGTCAGAACTATGCATTATCATCCAATGAAATGATTATAAATGGATCTACACGTGATGCAGGGAAGGAAAGCAGGGGCTATATTGTCGATGTGATTACATGAGTCCTCTCCCTATCCTTCCTGCAATTTAAGAGTTAAACTGCCTGGTCTTGTTAAATGGCATAGCTTTTTTTTGGTACCGTGGTAAATGTGTCAAGTACAGAAGGCCAGCACCACCAATTTCTAGTCTTGTTTGCGCAAATTTTATTTTTAATGTTCTTGAATGGCTGCTCGGGTTTAGACTCCCTGTAATATCTGAGCACTGAGGGCTGTATTGGCACCAGTATCGAAACATTTAAAACCATACCCAGCCTTAACGAAGACCTAGCAACACTCACATCTAAATGCTCTCCTTACCAGACAGTGAAATATCAGCTTTCAGCATTATCCAGCCCAAACAAGTGCAGTTTGCATTATTTAAGACGCCCTGGCTGGACACTTTAATTGAGAGCCTCCTCCTGGATAGCCATCCTAGCAGACAGCTCGAGGCAGGCCCTCAGCAACGGAGGGAAATACGCATTTCCGTGGCATTTGAAATATGAATGCAGCATTTATACCGGAGCAGCATGTTCAACATGGATTTTTGACAGTCTCAACACTAAATCAACAAGCTGAGCCCAAGGCGAGCTTTGCGCCAGGTGGAGACTGTATCCCATGCAATATGGTGATGGGATTGCATGGGCGGTGGTGGGATCGCTTTGGAGATGCAAGAAAAGACAGATGAACCAACAGCTGGTTATTAAATGCAATTAATCAATTCTGTTTTGTGGCATGACTTTTTACCAGCAGAAAGCAGGTCCAGTGAAAGTGACAGTGACATGTTGCTGAATTCTAAACAGACTCAAAATATTACAGCATAGGCCAATTTCATATGTGAATTATGCACTAATTAATTCTTTGTAACCAATACTTTTTTAGTTTGAAAAATATACGACCGTTTTTTCTACAATCTCTTCCTTTCTTGTTTGATAAAAAAACCGTGAGCTTCTCAGTGCATCAGTGTTTAATGCTGTCTTGTTGTTTGAAGTTGCAGCCATACAGCAGTACACCTAATAACACGGTATTTTCTGAATAGGTCAGGAAATATCGGATCAAAGGAGAAGTACGACAGCAGCTGAAAAAGAGAGGAATGTGGGAGCGGCGAGAGTGAAACAAATCAGCTAAGTGGCGGTGGCCATGAAACCAAAGCAATGAACTGAAAGATACTAAAGCGCTCAGTAGAGCTGAGGGGAACAGCAGAGTTGGGGGATTATTCTCTGTGGATTGTTACAACAAGTGACCCCTTTCATATTACACATAATCCATCCAGCCATTGTTGAGATATCAATATACTGATTAGTGCAGCTTTAAGGATATACACACTACATATCCAGCTTATACTTGTTTACTGTTTTTCAGACACTTTTTCTTCTTGGCTTCTCTCCAGTTGTTAGACCGGGTCAATAATGCCCATCCAGGTGAAGCTAGGTGAAGCTTCTGTTAAGCACTGTTATGAAATATCTGATAATGTCTCACTGGGAACTACTGTGTCAGTTTGCTCACATGCAGAGGAACACGGATAATTCTTGTTAATATTCCAGGTTTGACACTAACTGTATTAACACCTTCCAGGTGCTGTGTCTGAGTGAGAAAAGATCTTAATCATCGCTGCCATAAAGAGTGAGAACATGCAACCCACATTAGCAGTGAAATCAGTGCTGCCACGTGACTCGTCGCATCCGTAAACGAGGCGCTAGTTTTATAGCTGGGCTCTGCCGGTGTTAGTCCTGGCCTACATTTCGCCCCCAGATTCCAGTGGGAGCAAAGCGGAGAGACACAGCACTGCTCAGCATCAGTCCACTGCTTGTCTGAATGCAAAGCGGGTTGCTGGAGCTCCCCCCCGTCTGCCCTCTTACAGTTCACTTGCAAGTTCACAACATCTGCAGGCCAAATCACCAGTCAGCGCTCGGCCTCAGACAGGTTCAGAGCTGTGGCTGCGCCTCCACCTCACTGTGTGGCTCAGCGTGTCGGCCAGCCGCAGATCCACAGATCATTATCGCTATCAAGCACTGTTTCCCCAACAAAACGATATCTCTGCCTTTGATCCTTTGCCAGAGCTTATTTTCGTTCACTTCTGGGCGTTCTAACCCAGGAACTGCTCTCACTCGGGGCAAAACTCAAGCACGGCTAAAAATACTCCTCTGTTCTGTTGATGAGATAAAAATGTATGAATTAGCGACGGGGCATCATGTCTGAAATAAGGATACTTATTCCCACACCTGCTCAGTCTGTGCAGAAAATGTATGTTATTTGTTGTGTTGTTGTTGTTAGATGAGGCTGTTAATGTGATTCAAACATTGTGCTGGGTCTCCTGCTGTGGAATATCCAATTAAAAAGCACTAGATATGGAGCTTATGTGCAGCACAGAGGTTACTACGTCCAAACTGGGCCAGGGGTCCTGAAACATTCAGAGAGGGCTGCGTGCCGCTCTGCATGCACATACAAAACAAACAGAATACATCTGGGCCAGGGGCTGACTTCACAATTTAAACGTGGTATTGTTTATACAACCTGTCTAGGAAAATGACACAAAGGTAGTAATATTCATGTGAATTATATTTGAAAGTAAAGTCTTAACAGCTGTGATCGTCACAATAATCATAGCAGTGATAGTTATGCAAAAGTCATGTTGTGGGCCTTGTGTCTGCATGATGTGGGAGAGAAGGTGAAATATATTAAATACAAAACTGTAATATCCAACAAATCATAAGACCAATGTAATTGAATCCCTTGCTTTTTGTCATACACTTAAACATTTATTCAATTGGATAATAACATACATGTGTGTTAGTGGACATTAATAAAAATATGATCTTTAATGAGTGGAGATATTCTGGTTAAATACCTTTGCTTTATGTTGTTTACAGTCTTTGGATTTCCTATTGTTGATGCATTACTGTCTATGTACCCCCACTCTTTGGGACTGATGCATTTTTCATTGTCTACTTCTTAATTATGGTAATTGTTTTGATTTGTTTGTGTGGGCAGTGTGGAAGGTTTACCACACCTGTCATCATAGAGCCTGTTAGTCTACAGATTTACGATATACATGGGTGTGGTGACCACATGTAAACATCTGACCTGACAAAGACGCAACTAGAAATAACATGTTGTCCATTTAAACACATTTGTGGTTTGGAGTTCTTTGTTTTATAGCATTTTAAACGGAATATTTTTGCATTTTAAAGGTGTTTGTCAGACAAAACAAGCTATTTGGAGATGTCGCCCTGGGCTCTGACAGAAATTCTGACAGGCTTTTAAAAAATATATGTCACATTTTATAGAATAAACTGATTCATTGAAAAAACAGTTTGACCAAAGAAAATATTTTAACTTGGGGTAGGCTTCCAGTCCAGATAAAGCCAGTAAGTAGACGAGGGCTGTCACTTCTTCATAGCCTAATCCTAAAATACGTTGTAGAATTAGTGTCATTCAGTTCATTTGCATTGCCCCCGCTGCAGTTTACAATTTTTCCCAGACGCTTAGGTGCACGACTTGGTGAACATTAGCCTAGTTTACTGTGGGCAACAGCTAAGCTATGGGACAGATTGTATTTTCAGAATGGGAATCAGAATTATAAATGATAAAGTGACAGCCCTGAAGTTAATTGTTTTTTCTGACAAAATACATAATAGCCAAAAAAAACCCTGTCATTAGTATGCTGCTGAGGATCTTTCATTCCATGTTGTCCTGCTTGTCTCTCATTTTGGGTTAAGATATTTTTTCCCGCTCCAAGTGTTTGCTGCTGACTGTATGAGGCTTGTCATAGGGGCAGAGATATGGCCCCTTTGGGAGAAGAGCTCTGCGAATGGCCCAAACTTATCAAAGCAGCCCGCCCTGTCCCCGAGCTTCGAACACAATGCTTCCCTAATTTCTCCTGAATGGAAGTCTCTCCAGACCTGGGGTAATCTCATATTCGCCGCTTGCACACAGTAACTCTAGTTACTGTAGCTCTGTTCCTTGCTTCCCCTGCCAATTGCATAATCAAGTCCAGAACTCATCAGCAAGATGGCAGAAGAAGTGCTCTATTAAGCTGCATCGTGTTCCATCTGTTGTGTAAGAGAGAGATAACAGTATTTACAGTTTTGGAGTTGCGGCAGACTGTTTCGGCCAAAATTTTGTGCACCGCAGAGTTCTGCTTACTTCATAAAATGTCACGGATTAATTCTGCTGCTTGCGATGGTGTCCAACTGCAATCTTTGCCCTTACTAGAAATATCACAAACTAACTTTACTGGAACTGTTATACCAAGAACTTGTGCTAGGTAAAACTATTTAAATGTAAAACACAGGGGGAACATTTACTCTGAAATTGTTTACTCTTAAGTATTCCATCATTTTTATTTGATTTTGGAAAATGGCCAATATTTGCTGTTACCTTGCTAAAAAAAAAAAAGAAAAGAGAATGACAGTGCTCAGTGCTCCGCCCTTTCTGTTGGTGAAGGGTATAAGTGTTCTTAGGAGAAAAACACTAACCCAGATTTGAATAACGAAACCAGCAGATAATAAAAAGTGCTGAGTAAAACACAGCCTTATCTTCTTCGCGGACTGAAATGAATTTACCTTGCTGTACATGAATCAGCTCACTGAGACCTAAGTCTGTTCTTTCAAACGGGACTACAGCTGATGCAACTGATATTGTAGTGGCCATTACATCCGTTACTCCAACATAAAATGAATGAGCAGAAGACTGTGATTATATAAGAATAGATTTACTTTTACACAGCACCATATCAAAAGGCGATAATATAGTTTATGGTGATATAGAGTTTTAATAATATACAATGGGTCTAACATATGTCTTTCTCTCCACCACAGTGGATAATGTGCCACATTCACACACTACAACTACTTTATTAGTAGGCTATCTAAGGACATAGCAGGAGCGCCAAACTCTTTCATGTCAGAAACTCACAACAATTCCAAACAAGCAATTAATTTGACCAGAAAACCCAATGTAATATAATAAAATCTGATTATACCGGAGAGGAAGATTTCAGCTGTTTGTAGTAATATGAGAAAGTAACTTTGAGATGAAATTATTCAGTCAGTTGACAGAAAATTAATCAGCAGCAATAGTTTCATAGTCAGTTCATCTTTAAGGTATTTTTCAAGCAACAATTCAAAATATTTCCTAGTGCAAGCTTAACAACTGTGAGGATTCGCTGCTTTTTTCTTTTTTATGTAATTGTCAACTGAATATTGATCTATAGCTTTGGACTGTTGGTCGGAAACGCCAAGCTATTTGAGGACATCACATTGGGCTTTAGGAGGCTGTGAGGTACATTGTTCACTGTTTTATGAGAAAGGAATTTGCAGATTAATCAATAATGAATATAAACAATAGTTGGAGCCCTAAAGTAAGTGTGTATTCATTTTGTAAGTTCAGAGGGTGACATAGGTTCTGTTATTCTGTTTGTCACTTTGGTAAAACTCCAGCAAGTAAACAACATTCAAATTAATTCATGCTTCACTATTCTGGGGCTCCTTTGGAACCCTTTGAAGGAGCCCTTGAGGTCCCAAGTTTGGGGAGCAGCAACTAGAAGGGACATGGCTGGCTGACTAAAAACAGCTTGGTGCAGGAGCTGCATCTGGGGGTTCAATAGCATTAGTTACAGTGCATCAGGACTGTTTACAGACTAGTGCACTTTGTCTTGAACGCCTGTAACAGTCTGCTAGACTGTAGACAAAGACCATGAGTGGTACCCACTTCCCACATGAGGAGCTCCACAGGGCTGCGTCTGAAGAAGTGTTTGCAAAATTCCGACAGCTTCAAAGCGGAAGGCTGTGCAGCGGATTAATTAAAGCGTCTGCTGCTGCTCCATCCGTTCAAAATTCCATTTCGGTCACGTCCACTTCTTCAAAGGAGGAAACACATGTACATTTAAATAAGAGTGCGATTATTCCACCACTTGCACCACAGCTTACACATGTCAGCATGGGATAGAGATGATCGCAGCCTGCAAAGTGGGATGTCAAGTGGTTTTAGTGTTTCGCTGCTGCTCCCATCCATACCAAACTGTTCTGATTTTATGTAATATAATGTGCACTTTCTGTACAAATATTCACTTTGTCATCACCTACATCAACATTTTTTTCCAGCTTTGTGCCAGATCACAACCAGCAACAAAAGCCTCCTTTAGAGGTGCCAACAGTAGAGATTTCATCATTTATGGTCTTATGTGCCAATGCTCGTCCAATTCACATGAAAAGTTTGTTAACCTCTGGGCTGAGTCAAACCTGCCTGCTTACTGATTTCTACACTACAGAAGAAGGCTGGCTAACATGGCATCTTGGCTGCATAACAGGTTGGCAAAACAGCAATTATGCTAAAAGGACCTCGCTATTTTAGTGTGACCAAACAGGAAATTGTAAGCAGACCCACAAACCTCTTATTTATAACTTGAAGTAGGCGGGCTGGTGGAGTCATACAGCCTGCAGCTCAACACCGTAGCGTTAAACCTGCACAGTGTGGAATAGACTCTGTTTTCACACAGCTAAACTGTTTACTCCAGTATTTAACCACGGACATTTACCTTGATCCAGTAGCCGCAGGGAGTGCTGAAAAGACGGATCCAGCGTGTCCTTCTCTGCCATAAGCTCCGGCAAGTACTTTTCGCTCTCCATCTCGTCCTGGGCTTTGGGCTCCCTTTAAGTAAACGACTCAAATGTGATTCAAGTAAATAAAAAACAAAACTTGCTCAACGTCCAAACGGCTCCAAGTTAGCTCCAAATATTTTTGATTTTCTGTGAAGGAAAAACGCGGGGGATAATGTCATTCGCGCTCGCGCTACAAGAGCACGTCTCCGTCCTCGCGGCACACACACACTCACACACACACACACACAATAAGCGGTTAAATGTGACCAGGAGGTTTTATCCCATCGAAGTGTTGTTGAGCCAGCAGAGCCCCGCTACGCATCACAGCCGGAGTGAGGTTCCTCTCCTCTCTGGGTGGACAGGCTCTTTGAAGCGCACTCTGTTGGATCCAGTGAGGCAGCGGTAGAGCTATTGGTTGTCGCGCGCGACACGCAGCCTGTGGAAGGGGCGGGGCGACACGCCGGAGCTGTCCGCGGTGCTGAGTCCCGCTATTACCATATTATTATCATAAACTCAATGAACAGGGGCTGCAAATCAGAAACATTGAGCTAGTGCAAAGTGCCTGCATCTGATAACAGCCACCATTAAAACTAAAAAAAAAAAAAAAGTCTGTTTGCTTGCATTTAATAATACATACAATACCTCAGCAGCAGCTCATCCCACTGTAGCTCCTTATCTTTTTGAAGATGCATAGGCGGCTACAGTTAGACTTAAGATGTAAATGTGTTTTGGATAAAAAGCTGGTACCGATTTGCCATTGACCTTGTTCACCAAAACCTCCACACCTGCTCATAAGAACAGATCTGAGGACAAACTGATTCAATGATCAACTGCAGCACACATGAGCCAGATAAGAAAGAAAGATAGATAAATAGATAGATAGATAGATAGACAGTATGGTAGTTTCATCATTTTTTTTTTTTTTTGCACAGAGATCCAGAAAGCAACCAGCAGGCTATACTCCTGTGCAACAAGCCCAGGTAATCATGCAGAATCCGTTTGATGTTATACTTGTGGTGGAATCAAATTACCTAAAAGCAACCGACACACAATCAATCTGGGGCTTCTGCGCTGGTAATCCAGCCTTTATAGTTAGGAGTTAAAAATTACAGTTTTTCATTTTTAAAGGGACCATTTATCTTAAATTTCCACTGATGTGACATGTTTTTCTAAATAAAGTAGCATGATCTTTACTGTGCAAAAATAAACGATAAAACCTAAAAACCAAGATAAAGTAAATTATGATTGTTGATGTGGTTACTGCGCATTCACATACTGCACACATCTTTTTATGGGTTAGATAAGCCCAGGGCAAAGATACACCGATGAAATTAGTCTACTATAATTTGACAGATCCTAATAAGCATTTTTAAAATCTCTTTTAAATTAACATTAGTCTAATCCTTACATAAATCATTTTCAAAAGAGATACTTGTAATGTGGACACCACCATGGTTTCAGGAACACTATATACAGTAGCCTATGTACAACCAAGGATAACTATAAACTCCTTGATGAAAAAGACAGACACATACTGAGTCACTACTCAGAGACTGTTTTAGGGGAAAACCCATTCTACATATTTCTTTTCCAGGATTTTCTCACATATAATTACATTAAATACAGAAATACAAAGTGATGGCAAACACATTTGACAATTGCTAACAGATCCACACAGAAGATAGATATGTGAAAATATATCATTATACATAAATATATCAGCTGACCTCTTGTATTTCAAATCCGTCAGTACAGTAACAGGAGCATCTCAGAAGGCCACGTAATTGTCCACTTTATTCATTTAAGCAATTGATTTGGACTGCCTGCCTCCTTAGGTTGCTTTTACTTGTTAGGACAACCTGTCAATAGTTCTCAGGAAATCCATCCACCTTCTCATAGGTCAAGCATGCTTTCTCCAGGGCGTGTTTATGAATTCATTAAATCAGAAAACCCTGTTGTTCAGAAAACACAACCATATTAACCTATGGTCATTATTGCAGCCGAACTTGGTGAGTCTCCAGTTTTGTAACAGAGAACAGACACTGACACTGGTGTCATTAAAAGACAGCTGTAGAGTTTATCCAGACAGCAGATCTTTAAAGATACAGCCACAAATCCACTTTATCAGACATCCCAAGTCTAACAGTTCCTGGAATCATACAATGAATGCAAAGGTGTCTTTGTGAGGAATTATGGGTGTTTAACGGCTGGGGGTAAAAAAACAGGATTTGTATGCAACCTTCATATTTGTTAGAAAATGTGGAAAAAAGATAAGAATTCTGTCAATATTTGTGGAGGATGCTGAGGTAGCCTCAGGTGGGCGGCTATCTGTAGGCTGATCAGCACTGGTTATATAAATGAGTTTTTTTTTTTTGTATCTCCATTCTATTTCAATAACTTGGAGAAAATGTGACCCAGAGGCTAAAACTAAGATGGTTTTATGTATATTTATCAATGTTATATCCTCCATGAACTTTGGAATATGCTATTGGTTATTTTGCTTTTGTGGCTTGATGTGTGCTCTGGAATAACCACTGCAGGCATTAATGGTGATTTTTATATATGATAAATATATATAGTGTGTGTGTGTGTGTGTGTATGAGAGTGTGTGTGTGTGTGTGTGTGTGTGTGTGTGTTCATAGAAAATAAATGCATGAAAATATAAATATGCTCTGCAGGGTTGAAAGGTCTGCAGTGATCTACATGTAAGTGCAAAACGGAGACAGCGTGTTATTTGTAACGCTATAAAAAGCTTCCATTAATAATTTGAAGGGATGCATCTGGTAACGTTGTGAGATTCACAAAACTGCTCCCATGCAGAGAAGATATGTGTCATGTTTGACTTCCACTCACTCGTATTACTTCCCTTCTTAAGCATGTTGGAGATTTTTGTCCTCAGATTCTTTCCAGACTCTTGCTTACGTGTGATTCACCGCAAAGAGAAACGCATTATGAATCAGCTTACTTTTTAATCTCTCCCGGAGACCATTAAAAACCGGCTCAAATGCACTAATCTCTTATTCAGAAGAGCGACTTATTTATAGATATGCTTGCCATCTGTTGCTCCCCGTCTTCATAAACAAAGCCTCACATTGTCATTGATGTTTGAATCAAAGTCGCAGGCCTATACGTCTTCCTAAAGACGCTTGTTTTCAAAGGGAATTCACTAAGTGATTGCAATACATCAATTGCAATGAAAATAATCATGGTTTATGGGGCAACAATTTTTATATATGTCAGAGCCGACCACAGGAGCAGCAGCATTGGTGTAAACAAAGCTATGAGAAATGTTCTGTCAGGTGGGTGTAAAGAATGAAGAACAGCGGGCTATTACGTTGACAAAGTGTTATTTTGATCATTAGAGAATGGCTGCCCCCTTGCTTGCCCCTTGGCCTATCCCAGTCCACTAAATATGATGTTGACTACACCTAGAACTAGATAGCCTGTGCAGCACCCAGGGGTGTCATATATTGTATACACACATACTATTATGTCTGCACACTTCCGCATTCAGAGTCAATGGTTCTGCCTCTCTTAACAAGAGGCAGGGATCTAATCAGTGCAGCGGTCTTCCTCCCAGGGACTTGATGTAAATCCTAACTGATTTAAATAGAAACACTTGTCTTGTCAGCTTTCAATCTTCATAAAATCCCATTTCAGCGAGAGGATGTCATGGGGGTCTTGTCACCTGAGGAGAAATTGGACCTCCATGTGTCCGCAAGCTAAATGTCACATCGTGTCACAGAGAGAATGTGAACCGGGATTCCAGAGCGAAGAGGAGTCGCCGTGTTTGCCACGTTGTTTTGGCCCTGTGAAATGGACGGGATTACAGTGGCAAATCAGGAGCACTTTTAACACCTTAAATAAGCGGATTCCTTCCATCATCCCTTTTCAGTGTTGGCAGAAGGTTTGCCAGGAGAGTGGCAACACTGCCTCCTTGTGACCATGTCAAATTATTTAAGAGAGACATGAGGAGCTCATATCAGAAGCCTTTTTTTTAAGCTTTTTCACAAGTGGAAAAGAGCGTGGTTTGGAAATAAAACACTGCTGTAACTAGAAAGTTAGAGAATAGTTAATTGACATAAAGTGAAGCTGTAAATGGTGCAGTCTGTTTAATTTATCAGCATCCGCTATTTATACTGTGCAGCTCTGTTGGTAAAAGCATCATTACAGAGATCCTGTGTTTAAATCCAAAACTGGAGGTATTCGGAAAAAAATGTTTTAATGGGTCACAACAAAATGAAAACAGAATTATAAGAGGTCCACAAATACAGAGGAAATACTTTTCTGTCATTGTGTAGCCCTTTTTTTGTTAATCCTTTGTTTACTCATGTTTAAAAGGTTCTACAAACTGCAAGCATGCCATTTGAAAGAATAATGCCAAAAAGTCTAAATGATGCAAAATTCTTACATTTTGCAAATACTTTCAATAACAGCGGAATAAAACCTAATATCTCCCGCAGTCTCTCTTGTCTTCCAAAGTAATTTTAACAAAGCCCTTCTTTAAGGATATTGTTTCCTCCTCATACAGCCCCACAATGCTGTTTCAGTCACAAAAGGCACCTTATTGTGGCTACTAAATGGAGCGCTCACATCCATTAAACAGCTATTCAACAGAATTACATTGCCAGCCCCAATCTATCAGGTACATTGATCACGCATCGTCGGCTGTGAAGTGCAGACTCTGGTCTCCTCTTCTGGAAGTGTTGTGCAAAAGAAACCTAACGAGAAACTGTCAGTAGCACACAGGTAAACAAATCAATGGCACCCAGCAGGGCTCCCAAGGTCGAGACACACACACACACAGAGCATTAACCCCCCTAACAATTCTCTGGTTGAAGCCGCAGCAAAAGCTTCCATGGTGTGAAGGGCGCTGTCAAGATTTGATTTGACTTTTATAAAATAAACAGGGTTTAAATGGAATTACTTTACATTGGTTTTGATCATTCTTATATCTTTAATGAAAAAGTTTGACTTTTTTGGCAAATATGATTATTTGTTAAAAGTGCAGATTGATACCACTCTCAAGTCTGTATGTTGTATATGAAGCTATAGACAGTAGCAGCAATTAACACGGTTATGTGCAGGACTATTTTTTGGTTGTGTTTTTTTTGTATTTTTAAACATTTTTTTTTATTGATTAAACGAAAAAAGATGTGTTCATTAGGGAGCTTTAGAGGAGCTGGTGGGCGGATTATGTTACTTCAGGACCGAACCAGACTAGCTGTTTTCCCCGTCTTTGTGCTGGCTGAAACGTACATGAGAGTGATATCACTCTTTGTGTCTAACCCTCCACCAGAAAGTTTATAAGCATAGTTCCCAAGGTGTCAAACTTTTCTACAGTCAACATCACGCAAGACTGCCTGTAACAACACCAGAAAATGCTATTCACATGCAGGTCCAAACAATATGTGTATAAGCATGTGTTCTGTATTGTGGTGTACTTGGATGTGTCCAAATGCTGTGCACATTTGAGGTATAGTGTTTTATAAGATATATAAGATATCTTTAAAAAACGGTGAAATTGTAGTGAAACACTAGTCTGCACACTACTTTGTATCAATGAAAATGATGACAAGTAACATAAGAGCGTAACTGATAACTGAATAAATGCAAGAGAATTCAGAAATATTAATACACTGACAATGTTCCATCAGGCTTTGTGCGGCGGTAGACCATCACAGTACCAGCACAAATGCAAGTGTTTTTACCTGGGTTTTACCAGACAGATCCTTTCAACAGTGGCTACAAATACAACATGAAGTCAGTGACTTGTTTGCCTATTTTTGTTTGTCTGTAATGAGTAAGAGCAGCCTGAAGTAGTCCATGATGTGAAGTGACTAAGTGCGTGGTGAGAGTTATCGAAGTGCACTTACATACCGGTGGAGGCACAAGGTCAACAGCGGTAATTATTCTGTGGCAAGCCTGTTGGTCTTCAGTGGGTGATTTCATTTCCTTTAATTAGCCACAGAGATTAAGCATGAGAACAATGATACTATCATAGCATTAGCAACCACCCCACAGCCCCAGGCCCTCTGCAGTTTTCTCCAATATTCTCTAAATGTCGCTTTGCATGGGTTAACCCTCCTGCTGTGTTCAGGTAGCCTTCCGTTTCTCATAATGGTTAGATGAAATCTCATCATGAGCACCCCATTGCGTGCTCTTGTTTTTTTTTTTAAATATAAGAGACGATGTTAGTGTCATGTTGATGCGGCTGCGAGAGTCGAGGTTAAAAAGGGTACAATGTTGAAAAATTTGGCCCAAACTGTTTCACCACTGGAATATGAAAAAGACTGATTTTCCCTGAACAATATCACCCCGCATGACTCTTTAACCTCCCTACAACTGACACAAACACAGACAAATCTTTAAGGCATCGTGGATCTTTTTTTGGGTGGCCAGCACAACCAGCTGTCAAGACAACATTGACTTATTATCAACTTTAAAGTGGATATGGCTAACATGTTAGCAAACAATGACCTATTGCATTGGCATTGGTGGAGTTTTATTTCTGGCCACCTGAGAAATGTTAAGTCCATATTCCTTCTTCCTTTAGCTAATAACTCCTGAGAGAAATATATGGCTCTTTATCCAAGTCATGTTCCAGCCATAAAGGCTCCAGAAAGTCGCTAACTTTGTCTGTCTGGAAATTAGGTTAATGAGAACGATGAGACTTAACCAAAGAGTAAAGTTGTGGGCCACAAAACCTAAACAATTTGCTGCAAATCACAATAATATTTATTTTTTATTAAAGAAAACTATAATGTTTTTGGTGATGTCATTTGGTTTGTTCATTGCTTGTTTTCAATTTCTTACAGCAAGAGAAACGTGGAATTGAAGGCATTCAATAAATTTCTTTCTTCCGCAAAAGAATTTCATTTTTGACAGCCTAAACATGCTCAAAAACTCACAAAACTCATGTCAGACAAGGCGTAGCATGGGCATGGGCGTGGCAAAATGGCTCGCTAGCGCCCCCTAAAGAGCAGGCCCTGCCTCAAGTTTCACCAAGGCATGCAAAATTACTGTGGCACATATATCATGTCAAAGGTACAAAAAAGCCACTTGGAGCGATGCCCTAAACCCAACAGGAAGTCGGCCATTGTGGGTAATTTACACAATGCTTATTTTAAACAAATTATTTGCTGCAGTATAGTCCACACTTCATGTAGTGGGACGTAACATATAATTTGTGGGTGTTCTCTAGGGCAATAGGGGACACAGGAAGTGATATTTAACTCCTTCGTGAGGCATCGAAAAGAATAGTGATAATTTGCACGCTCCATCGTGCGTCACATGTGAGGGCCTGTCCAACGCTGCTTGCAGCTTTAATTATCAACTGATATGTCACTAATACAGACTTGATTTGGTTTATAGGGTTTTTAAAGGGTGACTGTTCCACAATTTAGTGCATGATGACCTTGTCTGACATGTTTTGTCCACAGCCAAGCGTGACCATTCTCCTTTGAATTCAACATAGGGAATCTACTTAACTTGTCTGGCACAATCAAAAATGAACGGTTTCATCAATGACCTTGAAAATAGCAGTTTGACTAACAATTCTTGGCGTGAAGTCTTTTTTTTAACCAAATTCGCAAGATAAATGCTGCCACTTCACTTGCAACAGAGGATAACTTCCTTTGTTAATTCTGACACATTTAACACTTTATTTTGAAGTGAATACAGAATTTCACTTAAAAAATCCAAAATAACATATCTGGCACACAGGATGTGATGTTTTTTCTATGTCTATGTTTGACTGAAACAAACAGTAAGTAAGGTACCAGGTGCCATGGGAAATCTATGAAAATAGACACAACAGCACTGTTGAAAAGACAGATGATCTCTGGGTCGTGAGAACACTTCGCACCAAAGATGGAGACAAAAAAGTATCTCACACATTATCGTTAATTGTGATATATTTGTCAGGACAGTACGCATATGCCCAGAAATCCAACATGTATGCTCTCACTGTCATCCTTTTTAAGTGATCAAGTCAGCTGTTAATGGAGCCTTACCGGCCTGTGACATCCTAAATTAAGGGATGAACTGTCCAAGAATGGGTCTGAGGAGCATGTTAAAATACTGAACTGAGAATGGAAGACCAACATAATCCGAAAAGTGTTTACAGTATGAATTCTGGTCTATTTTTGTGTGTGTTTAATGCAAGAAAGTGATGTCCAAGGAAACTGAGATGGATATCGTCCTAAATGGTGCTTTTATCCAGAGCACTTTACAATTTGCCTTTCATGCACCCATTCACATACACACTCACTCACACACCAATGGCAGCATTTTATCATGTAAGATGCTGGCCTGACCATCAGGAGCAATTTGGTATTCAGTATCTTGCCCAAGGACAGTTCGACACGCGTACAGAGGGAGCTGGGAATCAAATCGCCAACCCTGTGACCCTCTCTCCTTCATGAGCCACAGCCACCCCACATCTTCCCAGTTGTGTGAGCCATCAACAACAGGGCTGAGAAAAGGAGTTACCTACCCAGTCTAGTCAACTAATCTGTGGTAATGAAGAAGACTGCTGTCAGCCAAATCCTCCATCTCCCTTCATACTGTGCCTGCGCTGCCTCATCATCCTAAGACAAACAAGTAAAGGGCATACTTTTCATTGTGGTGGCGAGATGTATACAAACAAGACAAGTTTGGCCAATTTCTCATTGAGCACACTTTGAATTCTGAAGAGGAAATTGAAAACCAAAGACTGTTTAGCAGAGAATTTGCTACACCTCCTCTACTCTAAGGCAAATCCCCTGGAAAATGTAGGATATATGGAAAAAGTGTAAAGGCAGCCAAATATGGATTGCAATATTCACCACTGAGGTTTTCTTAAGTGGTAGGGCGTCCTAGTGGTTCAAGAGTTCATCCTGTAACAGAGAGGTGACAGGAAGGTCACAGGGTCGAGCTCCAAGAATGTCAATATCCATCAAAAGCTAAGCTGTTCCCTCACTGAAAGCAAGTCTACAGTTACTGTAAAATGTCCTGTAAATGTAACACTTTATTTGTAATGCAATATTCATTTCAGGGGAAGGAAAATCATTAGCCATAAGTATCTAAAAATACAAATTGTTTAAATGTTTTGCTTTCATTCATTTTTATCACTGAATTTGGATGTTAGTGGGCTAGAAAGTGATATAGTGTATCACACATCTAGGCCTAACGGGGTGCCTGAAACTCGTCCTCATATCTAAACAGCAAAATAGGTCGATTGCAACCCGTCCTCACCAGAAAAATAAAATAGGTTGATTATTATATAGCTTAATAGGAGCCATATTTAAATTTTTAGTTAGGCTGCAACCTCTAGTGACAGCAGAAGTCAGGTGGCTAGGTTTAGGAAAAGATTGTGGTTTGACTTCAAATAAGTATGTTAAGTAAGTCATGTGACGTAAGTAACGTAGATCCCTCCTAGTAGAAGTGAAATAGACAAAATGAGTGGTGTGGTGGTGGAAATATTCCAATTGTGAAACTGTAACTAAGCATAATACTGAAGTACATGCAGGCGGTAGAAAGAGTTCTACAATATTTGACATAAGTAGAAGTACAGTTACTTTAGAGAAACTTTACTCTAGTCAAAATTAAATTACTTTAATATGTAAAATGTACTCTGAGTTAACATACTGCATTACATTTTTAAAGTGGGGCATAGGTTATGTGATAGTACTATTAAATTAAAGAACACCTAGGCTCTAAAAAACATGTGCATTAACATGTCAGCATATACAGTAGAACAACATCACACCGTCCCCAAGTGAGAACTGTAACATCAAACTCTGATGTCCAAACCAACAATAAATTCCATTTCTATAGACAAAAATTCCCAACAATAAATCTATAGTCTAACACATCTATATAGACTCTGCAGCGGGTGCCACAAGCATTATTAGGCTACGTAAATGAATTAACCTGCCACTTCAACAGCAGAATAAAGCGTTGCCAAAGCAGCCAACAAGGAGATGTACAGTATAAACAGCATAAACTGTCCAACAGACATGCACATTAAAGCAAAAAGAGAGTTTGCACCATTTTTACACACCTCTTAGCGCTCACACACAGAACGTGGATACATCGCTAGGCAACACAGTGGCTGTACAACAATCATTCCTCAGTCTGATCTAGGTTCAACTTCTCTGCTCATTCATTCACTTCGCTGCTCCAGTTCAAAAAGTTTTAAGCTGACACACCTCACTGAAGGTAGAGGCTCCTACTAACATACAAACAAATGTACAAGTCACGGTTTGAGGATCAACCATGAGCAAATAATCATGTAGTATTTTAGTTTGACCCAGCATGCAGCTGTTGGTCACATAGCATTGTGGGTGGGATTCAGGTCACTCAGTATACTGGTGCACCAGTGCATCCGTGATTAATTAAGGTTCATTTAAGCTTTTGTTTCAACCTTAGCCGAAGTACAATAGTGATATTTTTAACCATAACCCATTATGACACCATCCTTAATGTTATTGCAATGTTGTGCATTTTTTGGACTGTTCATGGGGGCAGAGGCGACTGACTCTCGACCAGTGAACAAAAACTTTTAGAACAATTCTTGAGTGCAGAGTGTCACCTTGCTGGACACAGCCTTCCTGCAACCGCAGACATACCAGCAGCTTCTTCTCTGCTGACAATTTTATTTTTTTCCACTCTGACAGTTTATCGGGACTTTTTCATGTGACCTTTGTTTTTACTCTGCAACAAATGCAACTTGAAATGTAGCAAAATGCAACACGTTTTAAAAAGTAAGTTACTCAATTAGACTACAAATGAAATTATTAAGTAATTAGTAAAATTTGTTACAGTAACAATTGTAATTGTTATTTGTTACTTCCACCCCTGAGTAAATGTACTGATTAATATGTTTTCATGGGGATTAGGGGGGGAACAACTGTGGTATGCACACACCACAGCGGTTGCAATGGCTCCTCTAGTGATGGAATGGTCCATTAATCTGTTGTGAGCAGGGAGGTGGCACATTGAAAATAATAAAAGGAGTACGTTGAGAACATTTTGTAAGTTATTTCAGAGTATACTGGAGTTAGAATACTAATCTAATTACATGTAAAGTCTACATCATCATAATAAACAAACATCGTAATAACTAGATAGCTTTTAGCTGTCCCTCTTAATTGGGGGCCCCATGCAGTTGCCTGCCTTGGTTGATAAAAATTTGAATTGCAGCTCTATTCCCCTTCTGTTTCCCCTTCAGTTTCTTAAAAACACTTTGAGATCTCTATTAGAATTCAAATTCAAATTCAAACAACGCCTATTATCACAACCATAAGAGTCATAAGAGTTAAATGAATATGTTTAAATTAAGTATAAATTATTGTTCTATACATATGTTTCCAGGAACATTTGTCAGTAACAGATGTTTGAATGAGGATCTTGATAAATTAAACTGAAACTTCTTTACAGTATAGCTTTATAATTTATTACATGCATTCAGATTTTTTTTTTGTGAAAAGTTAAACCATTTGAAAAACATTTTTTGAAAAACATAATTGAAAGTTCAGACATTTAATAGTCGTTTCATTCTTGCTTAAAGGGTTTTGCGTAAAGATCTACACTTATTTCTTTGACATTATATAAGGAGAATAATCAGCTGCAACATCAACTGTAGTTATGTCATTTTTATTCATTGAAATGCCAAATTTAAAGCTTAAGTTTTAAACATAGCCTACATTGTGGGATATTGTCTTTTATCAGCGTTGCCAACATGTCTCCAATTTTTTTTTTTATTCAGTAGTTATTTTCAGCCACAATGTAATTATCGACTTAACAACTGCAGTAAGACTTTAATTGTCTTCGCTGTCTCTGCATTCTTAATGGATGAGTTAAGTGAGAATGGGAATGTGAGGTGAATAAGGAGTATGGCTGACTGTAGGAGCTTTACTGTATATGAATGAATGAACACAATGTCTTTGGTGTAAACAAGCATTTTTACATCTAGAAATGAATGTGCATGTAGAGGCTTCTCTTTGTGTGTGCAGCATACACTGAGCCAATGCAGTTTCATCCGTCTGGCCTCAGGAATTATAATGTCAAACACAAGGGGGTTCTGAGCATGACATCAAACAGTTTTACAGTCCGAGACAGTAAAAAGACACGAGAACAATTTATAGAATAACCACTGAGAATGAAATAGCCCCAAGCACTGTTAATGGGAGGGAATATCACACAGTGCACAGAAGGCTTCTCTTTTTCATAGCTCCATGTCTTTTCTCAAGGAATAAATATGTTTCATGTCCAGAGGTATTTAAAGATGGCAAAGAAGAGCTTTCATCAGGAAAACCTGCTTAAAGTAAGACTACAGTAAGTAAAAAAAAAGAAGGCACAGTAATAGTAATTCGATATCTGGAATGAAGTGCAATTTTGATGGGAAATTAATTAGTAAAATATCAAATAAAATAGCAGAATATAACATGAATAGACTTCAGACTGAGTTTGATATTTAAACATTGATAATCCATAATTAATAGGAAAAATGTTATTACGTAACATGGACAAAGGATTCCACTGTCTCTGCTACAGCAAACCTCCATTAGCTCTTGTTAACTGCCGAGAAAGAAAGATGATGGAATTGCTGGGGAAGGAATTGGCTAAGAACCTCTCCTAACCAGCAAGCAGTCAGTGTGTGATTGTGCAGCGGTCTGCTGGTAGCGGGAAACATCCTTGTCAGCACAGGGATGAGAGCAGCTTATTACACAGGAGGCAGCACTGATTGGCAGGTACACAGGTGGAGATTCTGAGGAATGATAATTGTCTTTTAAAGTGGGGATGCTCGAAACAAAAGCTGCAGCCCCCGGGTAATGGTAGGTTGCTTGACAGTTTGGATACAGTGTTCTGTCAGGGAATGCAACGTCATGTAGATTTTATAAAAGCCGTTGATTTTCAGTGACAATTATTTAGAACCCATGTGTTGACATTGCTCACGGGTGTCCAGGATGATTAAAGTTGAACTGAAATTAAAATTTAGTTTTGCTTACAAACCAGCAAATGTATTTGTTTTGACAATTAATAAATGAGCATGGACTAAATTGGTGCTTGTACAAATGCATTTTCAGCCTTAAATTACATTTAAAAAATGTCCATTATCAGCATTGCGATAACATTATTTACTGTGAAAGCAGAGTTAATAAGGTTGTTTACAGGAAGGCGTTCACCAAAATAAGACAAAAATATAAAAATATATAATAAGGGAAATATAATAGAGACTAATCAGACTAATCTCAAAGGAAGCATAAACATTCTTCTAAAGTCAAATGAATGCTTAACTCAGCTTTTTAGACAGCACGGACAATGAGACATGATTGACATGATTGTCTGACTGATTTCAACTTTAACCTCCTTGTGGTGATGCTGTGGTCAGCAACATAGTTAAATGTAATAAAAAAGTATAAGAAACGATGGAGAATTTTAAAAAATGTACGAGATCACAAACACATACATACTATAAAAAGTGCAAACAGAAAGTGCGCTACTACCAACATACCCGGCTCAAATCTGACCTCCCTTTCCGGCTCTGTACCTTTCGTACATCGCAGTGGGCTGACATATTGGCGTGATAATCCCGGAAAATAAGGCAGTTGAGAGCGCCTAATGATTATATTGTACGTAGGTTTTTCAAAGTTTCATTGCTCAAAATGAGAAAAAATTTAACTGAGTTTACTCACAAGTGTCGACATGCAAACTGAAAAAGAGTATACTGTTGATACAAAGTACTGTCCCGCAGTGCAATGCACAAAGGAAATAGAAGCTCTATTCACAGCTAAAAATTGTTTAACTGGCAACAGTCACGGTTTGAAATCCATTATTGCATAATGCATATTGTAGACTCGTATTGTATCATTTCCTGTTGCACAAAAAGGTAAAATGTACTCTGGCCATTAGTAAATAGTACAATCATTTGCAATTTGAATGTAGTCTGGAACAGCACGGTGGCTTTTCCTAGCAGGAGCAGAACAGGTGTAACATATAACATTGATGATGCCTCTATTACACTGAGCTGTGCCTGAGAGTCAGACTTCCTAGGCACACCTGAATGGACTGCCGCCATTATTCATTAGTTAGTTATTAGTAACACCTGTGTGTAACAAGTCCAAGTGTGTTAGAAAGGTCTATTCAAAATGTAGACTTAACTATATAGTATCATAAAATGTATAAAGATGAGTTTGATCTTAATAAAATGTGAATAATGTGTTTTTTAAATTTAAAGATGACATTACTCTACCACAAATTTGACTATGACTATGGTGAACAAGGAAACTAAACTCTTTGGTTAAGGTAAGTCTTTACTTACTTGATTACTAGCGAGATTGTATATTTTTCCTGTGGTAAATGACAATGGCATAACAATGATGCAGGTTTTTTTAGTAGATCTTGATGTCCATTATGCTTTACAAAAAGAAATTAGTAATTCATAAAGGGGAGAAAAGCCTAAACTGGATTTTGTCGAAAATCCAACCTGATTTCTTCAAATAGGAAGCAGCATAGCGGCTGCTGAATGGTTAATTTTTATGTGAGGTTACAACCCGTTCACAAATAGGCAATAATGAAAGTGATTTATTTAATTAAAAAACTACATATAGCCTTGTAGGCACACCAGATAAATAGCTTAAATTTTGTTGTGTTACGTGTTTGTAGTAGTTTGTTACGAAGTGAAACCAGATCCAAACAAACTGTATTGCTCTATAAAATTAGCTGAATCAATCACATTTCAGTGGTGCCTTTAGCCACTGCAATGTTCATCATGCCAACATAAACCGTCTTTTATAAGATAAGAAACTTCAAAACATGACAGGGAAATTTGACTGCTAAAATACAGTGTTGGTGTGACAAAAATGAAAAGATATTATTCATTCAATTTTAAAAACACTCAGCTCAACACACTTAGCTTGTAATGAATAGATGCTAATTGTAGGGACATATTGCCTTTTTTTTTTGGTTTGTTAAAACATACTTGCTGCAGTATGTGCTATGACCTCAGTGAAGCAGAAGCAGGTTGATGAGATAATAAAAGTGTTAAGATAAAAACTAGATTTTTGGATATCTGAATAGTGTAGAAGGAAGACTACACTACATTTCATAAGTTTCAGTCACAAATTACTTCAAAGTGTGCGACTGCCAACAGTGCGTTGGTACACCATGATTTCTAAAGCTCAGGGTGCCAAATAAGACTTAAAAGGTCTTTATTTACTGTGTTTCAATTATTCTGTGTCTATCTTTCTGTGTCTCACACAGCATAACCAACTTAACACACAACGCCTTTGTAAATTACAGCAGAGATCATATCCCTCTTGTCCCTCTTTGTCCCATAGCACAGTGTTTCTGAGCTCCTCCAGCGGCTGTCAGGAGGCCTGTGTGGCTATTAGGGCTGGACGAGCGATTTCTGCTCTCCATTAGAACCGTCAGGTCCACTGAATGACTCTCTTTAATCATTTCAAATATAATTTCACACAAGGAATTTCAATCCCCTCCAGAGCAACAGAGAAGACAAAGGCACATCAAGTGAGGCCTTGCAAGAGCATTTGCAGGCTGGCAGCTGGGAACGTCACACGCAAGGAATTGTGACTTATCAGAGAGAACGTGCGAGACTGTTTCACTGTGAAACAGCTAAATGGGAAAAGATGAGAGAATGTGAATTTATTACCGTAAAATCACATTGAGTTTGACAGCACAGTGCAAGTATCCCTCCTTTGATTCATGATGTGCTCTTGCATTCAAAACACATCCTTTGAGCCATGATTTTGATATGACCAAGTGATCCCTCATGATGGAACAGATCAAAGACTCAATTTTCTGCTTGTCTGATATTTCAATGTCAGAACTATTTGCTGGGAAAGTTTGTTTCAACGGTCTTGCAGGCTGACCACCCACTGGAATAACTATGTGCCCACACTGATGTTTGCTGCAGAGGACCAGATAAATCCTGGCATCTTCTTACTGGGATTTGTATCATAATCCTTCCCATATTTACACACTTCCACAAAGTGAATTTCAACCCAGGCAATACCACAAACCCTAGTCTTACATCTTCTGCTTGCGATTGCTCTATTATTGACCTTTAACCCTCACTGAGGGCAATAGTCATGAGGTTAAGGAACTAGCTGATGCAGTAGCTTTTCTCCAGGGGCTCAGCGCCAACAAAAACTCTCTTCTTTATACAGCAGCAGGATGGAAAACTTGCACTGGTCTATTATGAATTGAAACAGCCAAAGGAGATGTTTATGTGTAGAGGAGTTATTCTTACATCATTAATTTCAGGTTTTATTTATTTATAGCTTCTATTCCATATGTTAATATTTTTGCGGAAGATATTTATCCTGTAACATATAGAAATGTGAGACAGGAGCTAGCCTCTCTAACTTTAGCTAAACAGTGGTCACTATGGCCACAAGTGGCAATAACAGTAAATGTGTACGAAATGTGGCCATAACAGTAGCACAAGTAGAGAAGTGTTTGGCAAGTTACTCGAAAAATATAATCAGTTACATATTTCATATTAACCAAGTATCATATTAAACAGTTTAACTAATTAGTTCCATAACTTTCTAAATTACTTTGGACTTAAAAATCACAGTAAATGTTGTCCAGCATCAACCAAAGTTGGCAACAGTCTTCCAAACACAGGCACACATGTGCAGCATGCAACGTGGGTTTCTTTTGGGTGGCGGAAGGCACAACACTCCAGAGGTTTCCAGCCTTGTTCTCAGAGGACTAAGTCTGAAGTGTGGTTGTATTTTTGGTCGTCCAATTTGTCGTAAAAGCGTTCCAACGTGAGAACGCTAAAGATGTCTATTCAAGACTCTGTATTTATGTCAATTATTGGGCTCATGCAATTATCCTCATCAAGAGTCATTTGTATTTATGTAAGTTGTGCATGGGGGTCATTGTATATACTTTGACATGGTAAAAATAAAAGCATTAATTTTTGTCACTTTAATTGTGATATGAAATTTCCATACGGTTTTCTATTTCCACACATGACATACCTGTGTGGAAATAGACAACATTATGGTTTAACAAGCAGTAAGTGCATACAGCACATAGTGAAGCTTCTCAGTTTGCTCACACACCAACTCTGAACAAAACTCCTGAATGTAAGATTAACAGTGGCTATCCGCCTTCCTATACCTCCAGGCACCACGCTAAACTAGGGCCTGGAGCTGACTCAGTGATGTCACTAACACAGCAACATCAGTCTAAAGTTTGTTAACATTAGCTACCATTGGCCACTAATAATCTCCGGGTCATACCAGATCAAGTAAGATGTAGCTGAAAAACCTCTGAATATCTTGAATTGAGCAGGAATGCATTTTGCTTATGAATTAAAGTTTTTATTCATTTCTTCTTTCAAATATTACTTTGTCTTGACTTAATTGAGAGCTAATGCACTTCTTTAAGTGATAAATGTCATGTCTGCCTGACAATTAACTGTCAATGGCAGTCTGGGTTTTTCCTGTCATGAACCGGAGCTTGCAATATCTATTACCTCTGTCCTCTTCAACCTTTGAGGAATGATGGCCCATGTTTCTGTGTGAAAGGACATGGCTCCAGCATCAGGCGGCACATCCCTCTCTGTCTCTGCGGGGCCTGGTGGGAGCTCTTAGGTGACAGCGTCACTCGAGCTGAGGTTGAGGGCTTCCTCCAGCCGGCTGCTTGGCTGCCTGCCTGCCCCTCTTCCTCCGAGCTCAATGGACATTGATCCCCCAGCAGCGACACTATGTCCCAGGGAAGAGTAAGTAGATACACCTCGTTGCCTCCAACAATCATTGTGCCCCTGTAGGGACAGGTCGCGGTAAATTAATAGTGTGCTTGCAGCGACTAGATATTGTTAATGTATTTGCTATTGATGGAGTGAGATAACATGAGTAGCTTCAGCCTTACTTAACACAAAACATAAATCCTCCAAGGCCATTGAGGAGGAGCGGTATGGGCAGTGAGTTATTCCAAGCTTTTAGCAAAGAAGAACACAGACACATAAATTTAAGCAATGGTAGGACAAGTTTAAATTATTGATCTTCACATGATTTCCACCATAAAACCAAAGACAAGTGTTGAATAAATACAATGCTATTTTAGAAGACATTGTTTCACTTGGGATTTTTGCTTTCTTGACAATAAAACGGTAAAGTGACAAACACAATTTAGTGAAGAGGAGTGTGGAGGGGAGGGGGCAGGAAGCGCAGAGAGCAGTGAAAAGAACCAAATAGACCTTGTAATCCTCTTCTCAAAATCATGACAATCTTCCATTTTACTGAATGGATAAAAAAGCTTGAAAGCAAAAGTGAATGCATGCTCATGTTTAAACATGTAGCATCACTGAGTGCTTTATTCATAGTCTACATAATGCTCAGGAGAGGTGGTGATAGTGCCCCTTTATTAGACTCTGTAAACACCTGTATAAAAGACCACCTTACACCTACAAGACACATTTTCATATTGCTGGTGAAAATAACAGTCATTCAGTTCATGAAAGGTTTACTTCACCTAAAACTTGGAGCATAATCCAGTTGATCCTTCATAAGAGCTGTCACAGTGCAACATACTGTGTACACTGTCTAAGCCCACTTTCAACATTTGGATTTGACAGGATTTGGTGTGCTGTAACATGACTTGTAAGACAGATCTAATTTAAACTTGCTTTCAGGCGAAAGAAAGAGACCCACTGGCAAGTGCATCAATTCCCAAGTTTGCCCCAAAGCTGGATGCATAGCTTGAGGAAGCGTAGACATGCATGTGCCTGTGTATTCTACATTATTTTCACTGTGTGAAAAACATTGGGCTGTTTGGTAGCACCAAGATTTAAGTTAAGGATGGACAGCTAATGCTGGGAAGTTCCAATCATATTTTGCTTTGGAATGTACTGAGATGGAGTCCAGGCTATTAAATGTAGGCTATAAAACTTTCAGGGTTTGGGGAGTTTTCCATTTCCATCAGGTGTTGTGCATCTTTTAAACCACATGTATCTTTAGGTTACATTTAGTGGGCAACTTATATACTGTAGCTATGGAAGTGTAATTGTGCTGACTATACTTTATTTTTATTTATCAAAAATTCACAAAAATCTTGGCATGAGAATAGCAGAAATGAGAAATGAATAGAGATGTTTTAAAATATGCAAAACAATTACAAAGACTAACATGCACCCTGGGCTATAAAGTTTAACTATAAGCCAAACTGCAGCAGTGTATCTCACCAATATCCACAAGCAGCCAAGAAAAATATCCACAGGTCTGCTGTCTGATACTGATGCATACACAAATCAGGGAAGCCCCGAAGACTCCAGGTCTACTTTGACATGCAGGTAGCAGTTGAGCGTGTACAGGAAGTGTTGACATTTGTGGAGTCTGCAAGATACTGAAACCCAAATTGCTCCTGAAGCCATATTTCTGGCGAATGTGACTTGTAGTGTAGAGCGCATTGAGTGGTCAGAAGATTAGAAAGGCACTATACAAGTACAGTCCATTTGACGGCATATGTACAGGCATTCAAGTCCAATTGAACATGCACTAGACCTACATTTACATTTATTCATATAGCTGAAACTTTTTTTTATCCAAAGCAATTATAATGGCTATGTATGTCAGAGGTTGCACGCCCCTGGAGCAACTGGGGGTTAATTGTCTTGCTCAGGGATGTAAGATGGATGTCTCACAGTGGGGGCTTGAACCCCACTGTGGGGTCTTTCACATCAAAAGCATGTGTCTTATCCACTGCACCATCACTACCTCCCAGTATACTAGAATTATCACCCGCCTCTGCAGCTCCGCTCAGTTCTACAGAGCATTTTCGCATTTGTTAAAAACTTTTCTAACAAACTGTTGGTTTTACAGCACTCAGCTTCTGCGTTGATTCAGTGTTATGAGTCTCATCTGCCTTGTTTCCAGAGACAGCAGACAGCTGTTTTCAGCTCTGTTAAACCCACAGTATAGCCTACTACCTTCCCATCACCAAACAGCAGACAAAATCAGAAACTATGTAGTGAAGACAGTGGAGCATTGAGCAGCCTAGATATTTCCATTAGGAGTTGGTAAAATGCAAAACAGTGTTAAAAGGAGCGTGCCTCTCTCGATGGCTGGCCTTTAGCCTGGTAATATACAAATCTTGAGTAGGCATCGGAAGGTGAAGGTTTTGTCGTTGACTCTCAGTGACAGGCTGTGCTATTTCCCAGAAGCAGTATGTACCGAACTTGAAAAAAGGCACAGTAGAGGAGATTAATATTTGCCAGCACTACCGGCAACCCACTGCGCTTCACAGAACACCTACATGAGGCCTTTGTGCACTATTACGTCTGCTCACAACGTCTGTAAGCGATTTTCTCTGGTCATATCGTAAGTGAATATATACTGTGGCTCTCTGTTCCCTGAATATCGCCTACCCCACCCCACTTGGAGGTTGGGGTAGGGCTGGGGTCTCCTACCCCACCCCTACCCCTAACTCACTTTCTTTGAAGAAGAGTGAAGGCGACACAAAGCGAAGGGAATGAATATCATGGCTGGTATGTATTTTAACCAATCAAATTCAATGACTAGAGCTATTATAGTATACAAAGCTCCCATAGTCCTTTGAGTGTGATTGTAGAACTCCATAGAGTACAACATTGTGTTCATGTCATGTTCACACTGCGGCCTGAAAATGCCATAATGGTCAGCATTGCAGGTTGACAATTGACCATATACTATACCACAAAATGTAGATGTCAATGTTGTGGCCAAAAGGCATTCACGTCAGCTGAACTGGACACTTTGAATTGTCTGTAGGTATATTCTCTCTTTGTCTCTTTATGTGTGATAGACTGGTGGCTTTTCATTTGCATAACCTGCCATTTGCCCAGTGGATGTAGAGGATGGTTGAATGGCTTATTTATTTTTCAGACATCTTTTGAATAACGCTTAACTCTGAAAACATGGAAAACAATCAAGGAATATGCGTAGCCTAGCCAAACACGTTGGTTCTTTTTTCATTAACAAGAAGAAAATGTTTAAGGAGGCATTTGCGATTCTGGAGAAATACAAAACAATGACTAACACCATAATATAGAGTGAACAATGGCACAGCCAGTAATGTTACTAACATTAGCTAAATTGAGTGTTAGCAAGCTTTCACTACAGTTGCTGCTGCAAAGCTAACATGTAGAGAGGATGAGATGGTCAACAACAGCATGTCTTGGCGAACTAGAAAGTTGAAGCTGAATGTCCGTGGGCAAGTAATTTAACGTTACACACAAATGATGGCTGGAAGTGTTGTGTGGCTCTGTCTGAATTTGTTTCCCATTTACAGAGAGTGTACATACACCAATTTTTTTTTAGCGCACACACTCTGAATGGACAGCTAACTGTTCAGTGAGGAAATATTAGCTGCACTGACAAAAGGTGTGTATTGGATTAAAATCACATACCCCACCTTTAAGCATTATTTTTTTCACTGCCATTTTAGATAAGACAATATAATACGAGAAGCACATTCACAAACATTGAGTAACCTCCCACCCAACCCAAAAAATAAATGGTTGTTGCCAAGATATTTTTAGCATTGAGCCATTGCAAGATGCAGAAACACAATGTACTGTATCCCTAGTGTATTATTTTACTTGATAATGTAAAACTACAGGTATTTTTTACTGGACATCAACTTAAAGCCAAGAAAAGTAAATAAGTCGCCTAATCTTACTGAGGAAACAAACATTCCAGCCTTGGTATTAAAGAAAACCAGGAATTGTGAAATTGACACAAGACTGTGCCATGGAGAAAATGAGGAGCATTCTCAAAGCAGGACAGGTCTTACAGGCCTTTCAGAAAGACCGCAACTACTGCAACGCTGCGCTATGACATCCATCATTTTCAATGGCTTGCGCCACGCCAGGGCAGTTTGTTGCTGCTTCAAGCAAAGCGCACCGTTTGGCAAGCAAAGCGCACGCCACGGTCAAAGTTCAAAATAGCTGAATGTCAGCTGTTTTGCGCGAACCCAGCAGCAAGCACTGCGCAAATTGCTTCCTATGTGAAAGGGCCTTTAGACGGAACCACTAATCTCAAAACTGACAAGACCTCAAAGCGGAAGAAACAAGGTACTGTACATGAGTTTAATGTGGCTGCCTAAAGGCCTGGTCACACCAGAAAGTGGTGCAGCCGGATTTATCCATGTGTCTTTGAGTAATATTTTTTTCTTGGCTTGGTGATGTAGCCTATTGACTATAATTGCAGTAGTGTGTGGATTAGTCCTGAAAAATGCATGTTTTGGCAATTAGGTGGAGCATGGTGAATTTGAGGTAGAGGGAGCAAGCAGCAACCACCCCAACAAAGTGTTCAAGCTTGAGAGACCTGTCAATCAAGCACATATCTCCCCAAACAAACATTTTTTTAAAACTCAGATAGCATCAGTAACTTCCAGCCTCCCAATAAAACCATTCAGACACACATTTCAATTGGGAACTTTAAAACCACTGAGAGCTTGTATTGATCGTTGTATATCTCACTACACAAAAACACTTTTAAAAACATGTAGGAACATATGTTGTTGAAATCACCCCACGTACACATATTGTTTGGTTAGTAAATCTTTGTGATCAGATCAAGGTACTGGATGAAATCTGCAAATGTCTGTTTTATTTATTTAAACATTTATTAAACATGTATTGTATATTATATATTTATTTTATGCTGACCATTAGTTTATGTATACATAAATGTATGTATTTCCTGTTGTATTCTCAATCACTTGCTTAGGCTAGTATATTACCTTGAATAAGTCAATGAACCTTTTATTTACTTTACATTTTACATTTTTTGTATTCACTGGAGCAAAAACTGCTAATTTTAAAAATACTCTTTATTTTTTTTAATGTTTACTTCTAAATACTTTGCTCTTACTTTACCACAAAGTACATGACAAACAACTTATTTCATCATGTCATTTAAGAATAAAGCTGACACAAAATGTTGATCAGTTGTGTAGGGTTCAATGAAACATATGTGAAAAGAAACAAAAGCACGAGTCATTAGCATGAATTGCACCTTTTATCAGTACAGCATCTGGTTAAATTACTCCACAGAGTATAACATGTTTTGCATATCTGGCTGTGAGCACATGAGAACACACCTCTTTAGCAGAGCTGTTGCTTATGAATCTGTTCACACCTCGCAAAAAGCTCTACAAGGAGAAAATGTTCCACTCCACTGCACAGAGAAATCAGTCTCTCTCATAATAGCTCTGGGCAATTTCAGACCACACAGAATGACAAGGGAATCAATTTTCCTGGTTAGGTTATAGATGGATTTTCTTCCCTCGGTCTTTTCATAAGAAATAACTTAGATATGTTACATGAATTATTAAGAAACCTTCAGCAGTGTTACATATTGAGGGCTTTACCACTTTTCTGAAACATAATGAATATTGTTATTATTATACATTCAGAGATAATTTGAGAAATTTGCATTTGCTGATCTTGCTTTACATTTTGGACCAAAAATTGGGTACTTAAAATAATCTAGCAACACATTCATGTGCACTGAATATTAAATAGTGAATAAATGTCCTGTAATCCATCACAGGAGTTCACAGTTAATTTGGTTTCACTGAATAATGACGAGATGGTGAGTAGATGAATCCAGTCTGACCTCTTGTGGCCGATACTGTAAATGGCACTTAGTACAAAACAGTACAACATAGTTCATATAAGGGCTTGATGCTTTGCTTATTTCTCTGATAATGTCAGAAGGTTCCATTTCCCCCAGCCATCAGTCTTTATTCTGTCAGTATGCGCTTGAGCAAGGCACTTAACCACTACAACTACTGAAAAGCTCCGAATAATGCCCGCTTATTGTGAAGTAATGTGCATTGTGTGTTACAGGACACATACAAGGGTAAAGAAGAGAGTCAAACGGTCTAAACGGATCACTCTGATGTGATACACATGAGATGTTAAAGTCATTAATTAGGCCAATGAATGCACTACTTATCAAACATGTCAACAAACTTGTCATCATTTAACACAGGGGTGGGATAAAATCCCATACCTTAAAACATGAAGGAAACAGCCATAAGCAAAGGCACACCAGCTGATGAGTGCTCAAAGCTACAAGGTATTTGCCCGATTTCACCCAGGTGACAGGTCAGAGTGATGTTAATTTTTAGTGACTGGCAGCTGGTTATTGACAGACCACATAACTGGTTTGGACTTAACACTTCCCACAAGCGCTGACTGAACCACACAGAGGTACTGGAAGCTAAAGCAGAGCCGAGGCCAGCATTCTGATCAGATATTCATCACTGTGTACCTTCAAAACAAACTACGACTACCCTTGAGCCTTCATGTCTCACGTAATGATGAGATTTTGAATTGATTGAATGATCTTGTGCAATTAATTATCAAAAGTGGCATTCATTAGTGTCCTTTTAATTGTTGATTAATCAACAGATAAGACCTAACTTTCATTCATAGATAATGATATAGAAGTAGCCTACCAGAATAGACAAAATAACAAAAGTGTCAAAAGTGCAATTTTAAAATGATAAAGATAGAATAGATATCTTTATTGCCATTGTAACAGTACAACAAAATTAAGTGCAGTCCTTATTATGCGCAAGACGGGGTTATAAAATATAAAATATAAAAACATAAAAACACATAACACAAACAGACCTACTCAGACATTCATTCAGAAATATTGCACATGCCCTTAGTAAAGTAAAGTAAAGTGACAGTGTAAACTGCATTTGTGAAGTATTTTTTGACAGTATTTAATGCAATCATTATTGCATAATGATTGCTGTGGAACAGAAACTGTTTTTTGTCAGCTTGTTCTTGTTTTGAGATTCCTGGATAGTCTGCCTGATGGCAGCAGTTTAAACAGTCGGTGTCCAGGGTGTCTGCACTATGCTTTCTGCTTTCCTCGGGCATCATGAACTGTGTAATTCTTTCAGAGAGGGAAGAGGGCAGGCCACGATTTCCGAAGATGATATAAACAATCTAACAGTGTATAAAATAGTTAAAAATAGCTCCACCTCATTACATTTTAATATATATATATATATATATATATATACACACACACACACACACACACACACACACACACACACACACACACACACACACACACACACACACACTAACATAAGTTCTTTTTCTGCATGAGTAGGCCTACTAATACTTTTATGTTGCTATTTAAAAAAACCATTTTGAATGCAAAACCTGTACTTGCAACTCGGTGTTACATTTCTACTTTTACTTCGCTTTGTAAAGCATCTCAATGTTTCTTCCACCACTGTTAATTGTAACCTGGTTCCACTGGGCCTGGAGAAGTGTAATAACTTTGACTTGTTTGGTCTCTTTGGTAGATGCATTAAGCTGCCATAGCTTTGTATTTGCTTGCCTCTGCTCAGCATTTAAACTGCATTCAGTGTAAGATGCTGTTTATGACAGCGTGATGTCAAGTGTAAAATGTAAATGCAATTATTCCCCGTCTGTCCAAGCCCGGTAGGCGGGGCTCTGTTGCCATGACAATGACGTCAATGTTGGTGTCGAGTAACCAAAGGTCAAAATAAAGACAAGTGAATGAAAACGGAAGGAAACTTAAGAGGTTCCTCAGAACAGGAAAGAACATGATCAAATCAAGTCAAACTTCAAGCTAATCATTGCAGTGCGTGTCGACCTAATGTTGCCTGGGGATTACCGTTTTATTCGCCGGTAAGGAAACGTCAGACAGCAGAAGGTTAGGGTCACATACAAGCTAACAGAAGCTAGCTAGAAAGTCAGCGAGCTAGCTAGCCTAGGTCGTTGGCTAACAGGAGCTAGTGCTAACAGCATACCATAGTACAATGTTTGCTTTGGCAGGCTGCCTCACAAGACAAAGTTACTTCAAGCGGTTCGCTAGCGATAGCAATTTACTTACGACAATTGAAGCCTGTTACTAAAGACTATCTTACTATTTAAGTTCGCTTTTTCAGTGTTGCAGTCAGTCAGGATAGGACACAGTAGCTGGCCTTGTACCAGTCAATGTATCCTAGCTGTCGAACTTCACTGACGTTACAGTACAGTTATGCTGCAACACTCTGTCTCATAACTATGAATCTAACCGTAGTGTTGTCATTTACCCATACTGCAAATTAATAAGACATAGCAAGCTAGCTTGTTAATCTTTGCTAAGCAGTACAGTGAGTGTAGATCAACAAAGTTATTTTAATTGACTTATAATTAATAGAAGCACATAGCAGCTGCTCATAAATCATTGAACTAAATAGATGTTTGGCAGTGAGCTTGCAGTTTTATATCTTTGTGATTGTTATTGAAAGTCGTCCTCAGTGTCAGTTTTGTTACCCAGTATTACTTGTACAGTATAATGGAAATGAGGTCAGGCTAATATGTCTTCTTCTGTATTATTTTAGGGAAATACCAGACTGCAGAAAACAATGACACTGGAATCTGGATTCACTACGGAGAACATGTACAGTGGCAGTCACTATGTTATTCTGGTCAGATGGCCATTTTCCATACCGTTTCCAGCCTACACATGCAAGTAGAAGCCCACAGAAGCTAGCATGCTTGCTGGGGATCTCGACATCTCGAAAAGATGAGGGAAGATCTTCAAATTTTGAGTCCTGTTCCTAATTTCTAGATTTTGCAATACTTGTGAATATTGTGACTTTTATCTCTGGGAGTGTACATTATCGTCTCAGTCTGAATTTACAAACAAACAAGGTAGTTTAGGGCTGTAAACATCCCCGACTGGAAGCTGTCTATCTGCAGAGCTTTCAGTCTGATGTTTGCTGCTTCCGACTACCTCCAGCTCCACAGAAAAGGAAGACCTAGGTAACTGAGCTGTGTCCATTTATATAAAATCCAAACTTAATACTTATTACTAAAATGTACTATTTAGGCCCTGGACTGTAGATACTGTTCAAACCATAACTTTGTGTTCCAGTGGCCTATATCCTCAATATCAGTTGTTCCGACTCCGTTCATGTAAACATCCTACACTCAGCTGTAATCAGTTGCCACAGAGGCTGAGAGAAGGTTGTTTACTTGAACTGGCTGGAAGTGACACCGCCTTAAAGCGAGCGGAGCAAAGGACATCCACATCAAGGTCATATAACACAGGTTTACCAAGTCAATTAGTCGATTAAAATAAAAATATAATTTTTACATGCAGTTAAGTAAAAATAACAAACATGTTAGTCACACAAATTTATATTTGTGTAATTTTCTGCATTTCATTCCACTTAAATCCACGTAAATTGAAATGTTTTGGCATTTATTATTATTTGAAGACGTGGTCTTGAGCTTTGAGAAGTTTCACAGGCACTTAGCATTGTTTGACATTTCACATGCTAAAAGATTAATTTATTTTAGTAATTAAATTAATTGAAATCATTTGCTGCACCCTAATAAACAGTTAAATGATAATGAAGTAATCAATCTATGGTATAAACACTCCTATCAAACACGCTCCTCTCAATGTTAAGTGGTTGGACATTACGATGTGTGGATGATATGGAACCATCATTTAATAAAACATTTAAGGCCTCAGGTTATCAGTACAAGTAAAGAACAGCATAGGAGAAAAGATAAAACATCATAGGAAGTGTGTTTCACTGGATGGGCTGCACGTCAGTTCCAGCATTTCCTGTTCCTGCTTTCATGTTGACCTCTTAAATAAAGCTATAAATAGAGGCCCTGCTAGGGCCTAACAGAGCAGTCTCTTTTCAGGCTTCAGCCATAAATCAGCAAGAGTAGTTAGTGAGAAAAATAATGACATGGAAAAATCATAATATATCCGATTTTCTAAAATATCTTTCTGACTTTTTAAGTACTAATGAGCAACTGACAATTTGTGAATAAGTGAATTCATAACATCTTTTGATTAAATAGACTAAATGGGAAAGTTAAGATTTTTGTGTGATTGAATGCAAACAAAATATCTGTAGGTGACAATATGAGAGTGAAAAAAGTTTTTGGGACCCAAACTAATTAATTATGTTTTTACAAACATACTTAAAGCTTTATTTTTTTACATGTTGCATCATAAAATTTCAGTGTGTTTTTCCCAAGTAAGATATGTGAAGCTATCAAGTTGAAGATTTGACTTTCAGTGTGCAGTCTGCAGCGTGTACTGTATATGCACCACTAGATGTCAGACTTGTGCTTGTATTTGATCAGCAGTGCGCTTCATACAGAGACTGGCAAAACTCAATCTCATTCAAAGATGATTGAAGGGCAAAGTGGACATGAGCATGGGTGAGATATACAGAGGTAAGGTAAAAACACTTATATATTTCAGCTATATTGTAACAAACACTTGCTTTCAGCTTTCAGTGACAGTAAAGGCTTAGAGAAGCTCAGACAGCTTGACCACTGTAATCTTTCCTGTCACACAGTCTTTGTCAATAAAAACAATAAAAGTTTCTGTTTCTTGGTAGTTGGTAGTGAAAAGATTGGTGGCTCTTCAGTTAGGCAGTGCAAAATGCTCAAGAATTACCAATACATCCATTCTATACCCTAGTTATCATTTGTTAAAAGCCCAGTAATCTATTTATGTATATTAAAACCTACAAATAAGCAACTGAGGTAACTGAATTTTTTTTGTGAAAAAAACATGTCATTATTATTCAAAGCAGATGATTTCTATAAATAATATGCCTATATTCACAAGCATCAACGGCGTGAGCTTGAAACAGATGATCTTGTCAGCTTCCGAATTCTTTTAAAGATGGCACATCACTTGCACCCCCACATGCATCATGGCATATCATTCATTAAGAATAAATACACTTGTAATGCAATTGTTTGCCAGTATAAAAATTTCTTGCTTATAATCATATTCATACAAAAAAAATAAAGTTGGTTTAATAAACTCTTAAATTCAATGTATGAGTGTTTCTTGAATGAATGATTCTTCTTATGTCATATCAATAAAAAAACATTTTCTCCTAATTTGAAAGGCAAAATAATATTTTTTAAAGTCAACTACAGTAAAAGTACAAGTACAGTAATTAATTGATTCATTTGTTTATTTAAACGTCCTGCACCATATGGTGCCCAGCCCATATGGGCTAACAAGAAACCAGACAAAAAACAGGTTAAATTTCCATGACAGAAATGTCTTGTTATGTCAGTGATCTCTGTCTTAGTTGTCAAACGTTTCTATAAGTTTTGCTAAGACAAAAATCTCATTCAAGAGCAAACTCATTAGTTACCTGTCCTAACTCCAGAGAGCATAAGCTCCGCCCTCTTAGAGCGGTCACTTTTGGGTTTATCCCCATTCGCATGTGCAGTTTTCATTTGCTCCCATGGGCCCTGCATTGCCCCCCAAGCTTAAGAGGTCTATGCCTGTAGATGCTTTCAACGGTAACAACATAAACAAACGGTACTGCGCATATGCATTACTCTGGCCCAAACTTAACTTCCGACAGACTTCCGCAAGCAATCCATAACAAGAAATAACACTAGCTAGTAATTCTTGCCAGTCGAAGAAAAGAAATGTTACTTGGCCAAACTGAAATGTGATAAGGTCACACTAGCAGAACCGTTGAACAAAATTTTTTGTCAAGAATGTTTTTCTACCGAATTTCCCACAGAATGACAGCGTAACTGTGGCGGGCAGGGGGATCTCCGACATTGACGTTGGACAGATTTGTGCAGCGGTGTTCACGATACTAGCCATTCAATACACAGACTGGTCTGCTGTCAATGTGTTTGCGGGAGAGAGAGAGGGAGCAAGTGAGAGGAGGTGCTGAGCGAATATGTTCTGCAATCAAATACCAAGTTTTCCCATCTTAAATGGTAAAAAAAACAAAATTATTATGTGGCGGTCAGCGCTGATAATGTGGTGGGCTGCCACAAATGAATTTATGGGAAACACTGTACTGGATATCACTCACCAAATTAGCCAGTAAACACAAACCCAGTAAAAAACAAACAGAACGGAAGTTGACTTTGGGCAGGGCGCATCACCTTGGCAACATGTCCAATGAAAGCGTCTATACCAATAGAATCTGGAGTTACAATTCAAAACTAATGTTCAGTTTCGCTGAAAAGGACACCATCTGTCCGTTTAACATGCTGTAGTAGAAGGGGCCCTCGCGCCCCTGGATTGTGTGGACAACTGGAGGGGGAAGTCCTGATCTCTCCAAGTGGGAGAAAAGCTGTAAAATGCTTAAAGGGGGCTTTAGAGGAAAGTGGGTGGCCCTGAAAAGCAGTTTCAGTTTTCCAGAAAAAGCTGCCTCCCTAAAGGGCTGGCGCTGTTCACTTCATTCAGGAGGCAATAACTCTCTTAACTTATCTCTAATTTGTCAATTGCTTTAACACAAGAAACGTCTCAAGCTGTGATTTTTACCGGTCCTTTAATCTGGGGCCTCATTTATAACCATTGCGTATGCACACAAAAAAGGGCTTGAAATGCACATATGCCACTTTGCAGGCATAAATTGGGATTTATTGGGATTTATACACTGCTTGGCTAGCCAGCAAAGGCCGCAAAGATGCCCTCCTTTCCTCACCTGACTTGAATCCAGTTGAGAACTTCTCAAAAGTGAGATTTACAGTCAGAGACATCTCTTTGAACAGCGTTTGGGAGGCTGGTTGCTGCTTTAGTGAAAGATGATAGTGAACAGATCAAGAAACTGACAGACTCCACAGATAGGAGGATTATGGTTATTGAAAAGATGGCTGGCTGCATTGATTATTAAATTTTAAAAATTTAAAATAACTTTTTAAATAAGTTTTCAGTCGAGACTCTGGAACAGACAACAGACCTCTGCCCGAGGATCTCAAGGTACGTGCTGGTGCGTATGGGACTAAAAGTTCAGAAATATAACACGACGAGAGGCCATGAAGAGCTTTAAAAGTGATCAATAAAATTTTAAAGTCTATTCTAAAACATACTGGGAGCCAGTGTAATGAAGCTAAAACAAGGGTAATGTGGTCATATTTCTTAGTTCTGGTTAAAAGTCTGGCAGAGATCTATATGTGGTTTTTCAATGAAATCACTTATTAATAAATAAAATTTTCACTGTGTTGTGAATTATTTTGGAGCATTATAGCCTAAATTGTTATCATTTATTACTAGAGCAATGGTGTTCTACATTGTCGTCATTTAAAGTGTTATTTTATAGTGTAAAATTAGGATCACAGTGTTAAAACTCTACAGCTCTGAGTGTATATGCTCCTTTCTGTATCTAACTGCCCAGGCACATGTGTGTGTGTGTGTGTGAGCAAGTTTGTGTGCTTTGGGAGAAAAGGGAGGGAACACAGTGAGGCAGCATCAAAAATACCTGCAAAGGAAAATATAGAAGCAGATTTTGTGCAAATTGTATAACAAAACATACATCAATATAGTCCATCACAGTAAGAATGTCCTGTTTTTAGCACAGAGCACAAACAACACCAGTTTATTCCGCAAAAGTCAGGTTATGGAAGAAATGGCATGATCAAGCAGAGTTCATGCAGAGGACACAGAGAGGAGGAGCAGGCAGTCAGGGACTTTCCCAGACCCAGGTGCAGTAGGAAAGAGAGCCAAGAGATGATGTGAAGCCAAGAAACAGAGCTATAAAAGGAGGTCCAAAAGGAGGTGAAAGTCAGTCGTTACATGGTTTTCATGTCGACTCGGGTCTCTGTTCTGGTAACAGAATGGGGCTCTATTTTGCACCGATCTCTGACACACTCCGGTGGAACTTTTGTATTCTAATTGGTGTCTGTTTTTGTTGATAATAAAAATGTTGGTAAAAGTTCAAGCTTTCTTATCTGGCCCAAGTCTTGAATTTTTACACGACATTAACTGCCTTATTGTCAATGGGCTGTAGCCTCACTTAGATATCAAGCACACGCCTGTTTTCTGTTGCTTGGAACAGCCACTATTCTGCTTTTACTATGAAGGCACTGGGTCGGGACGTAGCCCTGTGAGCGTTCCTGAGCACCACAGCTAACGAATGCAGTCCACTAACACCACAAAACATTGCTTAGCAACAACAAATAGCGGAGCCTTAAACGTCTAAAAGTCAGGGGTACCCAGGGAGTTAAAAAGCGACTTGACCAAGCGTCCATATGTGACGAGTCAGGCGTGAGAATGTGTTGTTGTGAGGGGTGAGTCGCACCTATCCAGGGCTGCAGTACAAAAAAAATAAAATAAAAAGTTGGGCCAATTCATTTATTCATCAGTGATTTAATGTACCACCCAGCAAGCACACTAACACTCTCAAATTAAACACCCATGGTGATGTTGTTCTTCTAGAGCCCCGACCTTGCACAGTTTGGATTTCTTATATTATATAATACTATATTTCTTTATGTTAAAGGTATGTAAATATCTGAATATATATATACACTCAAGAAACACTGAATCAGCTGAAGAGCTGATAATTTTAGAAATTTATTTAACATTTTAACAGAAAATACAAACAACATAATAAGTAGTAAAAACATACAGGCTTGATAAAACAAATTATGTATTCTCCCCTAGAATTATAACTGTCAGACCACATACTGAAATTTAGTTAAATTTATTGCTGGCTATATGGTCACTAATAGGGAGAACATAGGAACTTAGACAGAAAAGTTAGACCCAACCTAATTATAATGAAATAAAAAGAAATAGATTATTGGGCAAAACTAACCTTTTTAGCCCTAAACAGATAGCACACTATGCCTATACATAACTGAGGAGAATGCAGACTTGAGTGTAAGACAGAACACTTAAAAAAGGATCTGATTTATAGCCTTTAGCCCAACTGCAACTGCTGTATCGGGACTCTACTAAACTCAGAAAATTGCCAGAAAGCACAAAAAAAATTACACACAAAATTTAGACCGTGAAAATTAAATAATGTGAAAAGATATCAACAACCTGAATACAGCTTTGGAGCTGAAAGTATGCAAAAGTAGTAGTAATAATTAGTAATAATTAAGATTCAAAGAACAATAGTGTTGAATCAGCGATCTCGCTAATAATAAGCCTGGCAAGGCACATCAGACACGCTAAATAACTGCTAAAAGGCCAAATCAATTACGGTTGAGTTTTTCCAGTGTTCTGTAAAAGCTTACGTACATGTGCTTATGTTAATGCAATTGACAGACAGAGACACAAACAGAAAAAGATAAACAAATATTACCATCCTTTAAAAAGAACAATTCTCTGCTGCCTGTGTAGTTGCAGAATAATTTCATATTCTTTCATTCCAGGATGACCTCCAGTTCCCAGCTTTTTGTCAGAGAGTTTTTCAAAGTAATGGCTCCAGTTTCCATCACTGTCTGCTCCAAACCCAAAAACATTGACCTGGGAAAACCATAATGAGACCATGAATCTCAGCTGGATTTATCTCAAAGTATTGTTGCCATTAAAAGTGTTTTTTAATGTACTATTTTGTATGAATGCTTCATAATTTTTATATTACATATTGTTAGATATTTATTTACATTTCATTGTGTAATTTAGTGTCATTTGTTGCTACACTGAGCATTCTTAAGGAAAGCCTCTGACAAAGCAGTGTTTGGCCCACTGGCTGTGTGAAGCTATAACAGGCATATGCAGACAGTTGGACATCCTGGTATTTGTGCCCTCTCTACAACGACTACGTCCTCCTCCACAGCATTACTCAGAGGGACTCAGTAGCTCTGTGAGAATTTGCCTCATTTTCTTCATGCAGTCATCCTGTACATCCAAAGCGAGAGCTGTGTCCGAGTACTCGGAAGTAAGTTGGACTCTTTCCAGGTGAGGGTTGGCCTTTGCCAGGGCTGCGCTTTGTCACCAATCCTGTTTGTGATATTCATGGACAGGATATCAAGGCGTTGTCGTGGTGAGGAGGAGCTGCGGTTCGGTGGGCTTAGGAACTCGTCGCTGCTTTTTACGGATGATGTGGTCCTGATGGCATCATTGGCCTGTGACCTTCAGCTCTCAAGTGAAGGAGTTCAACTACCTCAGGGTCTTGTTCACAAGTGAGGGGAGACTAGAGCAGGAGATTGGCCGGAGAATCGGAGCAGCAGGGGCGGTATTGCACTCGCTTTACCGCACCGTTGTGATGAAAAGAGAGCTGAGCTGTAAGGTAAAGCTCTTGATCTACCGGTCAATTTTTGTTCCTATTTATTATCTTCCTCTTCCTTGTCTTTCCCACTGTATCAACGTGTAATGTGTGAGGCCAGAATGTGTAATGTGAACTTACCTCGTCACACATTTGCATGCTGAGAGCGAGAGTCAGAAAGCCAGTGGATGGATACCAGCCCTTCTTTCCCAGCCACATTTCGTGAACAAATTTTATGAAATCCGGATTGAGGATCATCACCTGTTATGAATCAGACATAGCACTTTAACTGACATTTATAAATCATCCCTTTCTGCAATAAATGCACCATTCAATACAATTTATTATCGTATTGTATGTAGGGCTGGAAAATAAAACAAAACAATGATAATTATCGCAATATCATTTTCCTCAATAACAATATAATAAATGTTGAATATAACGTCAATAAATATTTGCTTTAATTCACATGAATCACAAACAAATTTGCACCTAATTTTTCTATAAAAATATTTATTTTGTTGAAAAAAGAGGCCTGAAAAAAGATTAACTAATCATATTTGTTGAAAAAGATAATAGTTTTAAATGTTCTAACTCAGACTTGTGAAGCGATCCACTGTTTGGCATCAAGTGTCACATTCTGAACATAAAGAAAAGTTTAACCACATAATTAACCATCTGGTTTCTTCAATTTTCACTCAGGAGCACAAATCAGCCTTTAAACTTTAAAAGAAATAATGATTTGACATATATCGTGATAATTATCGATATCGAATGATGTGTTTTTATCGTGATAACATTTTTGGTCATATCGCCCAGCCCTAATTGTATGGCGTATTACATGACTTATCATATCTATATACAGTATGTCAGTTACATGCAAAATCATTTCAAATACTCACCAAATCCTTGTTAGCTATTTTCTTTGGGTTCACAGCCCTGTTTTACCAAAGGGAGGAAATTAATTGTTAAATTTAGTAGAAAGTAAATAGATTTTCAAGTATTATTTGGAAAAACATCATGTAACACTATTTTGTCATGTTAAAATGTTGCATTGTTATAACCAGTGACTACGAGTCATTGCAATTTTTTTAAATACATCACTAGTCAGTTACATACTTTTTCCCCCTGCTGTCTCTCTGCCTGCCTGCCTCATTAGCCTTGATCCCCGTCACCTGTGTTGCTCCCGCCCTGCTCGTAAGTCCCTGGTGTATATATGTTTGGTTTTTCTGTTCAGTCCAGATGTGTGTTCTGTCAGTTGCTGCGCTACCTGTTCTTCATATTGGATGTAGCCAGTTTCCTCAGACTGTGAGTTTTGTTCTTGCCTGTTGATTTGGATTAAATCCCTGACAACTTTAAGTATAAATAATGACATTTTGCTGCTTTACTACATTTCTACACAGCTCAGGAAGAACAGTAAAGCCTATATAAATTTCTACTTGGTTCCTAGATGATAAAGTCATGGTTTGAGTTTGTTATTATTTCCTGTTTAATTCCTGGTTTATCCTAGGGCTGGATGATGATTAATCGAAAAATAATCGAAACCGATGTCGGTTATTTCAGTTTTTTAATCCTATTCATATTTCAGTCCACTGTGTGTTCATGTACTTTCCCCTTACAAACATACAGCCACGTGTGTAGTGACTCCGCCCCGTCCAGTCTGCGGCATCAAAGCAACATGGAGGAGAATGCAAACAGAGTCAACTGAGCAACAGCAGCTTGTACCAAAGAAACACGCAGTGTCTGTCGTTTGGACAAGTTTTGGCTTCAATAAAGATGACAACGAACAAACTCACATTAAATGCAACCCCTGCAGAAAAACTGTTTCAGCGACCAAAGGTAAAACCACCAATCTGTTTCAACACTTGGAGCACAATCACGTTACCGAATATGAACAGTGCATGGCTCAAAAAAGAAAAGAGACTGACAGGCGCCCAGCAACAAGTGCCTCTATAAAGCAGGTGTCGATAACGCAAACATTGACAAACGCTACAAAATATGAAAAGGATTTAAGAAGATGGAAAGAAATAACTGACGCCATTTGTTACCACATTGAAGGATATGGCTCCCATAGCTACAGTGGAGCACAGTGGGTTTAAACAACTCATTAAAACACATGACAGAAGACACACTGTTCCACCGTGATCATATTTTTCCCAAACTGCGTTGCCCAACATGTACCAAACAAGGTAGCTGCTGAACTGAAGTCTGTTAAGCAACAGGTGCCTTGAGACAGTATATTTTCCAGTCCATCACAAGTGAGAGATGATCGCGCAGGGCCTGAGAGATACTCTTTCTGCGTGGGAACTAACAGAAGAGAACCTCGTGGCCATTATGAAGGACAACTGCGCTAATGTTGTCAAAGCTGAACGGATGGACATGGCAGCAATGTTTTGGACACAGGCTGCACCTGCAATCGGTAAGTGCACATCGCTTAAACGAAACAATGCTACAATATTCAATAATCTAGTTTCCATCTAAATGTTTTTTATATGACCTGTGTTTTTACTTTTATATTCTGTGCTGAAAAGCTTTTTTACATGTGTTTGAAAAGGGGCTATATAAATATTAATTGTCCTTCAGCACACTAAATAATTACTGTGACTACAATAAAATAACATTACAATGTAACAACGCTACATTGGGTCATCATTAGAGTAGAAATAAAAAAAAAAAGATGTGTTAGTAATCCTCTTGTATAAATTTATCTAGAGCTACAGTTTGTAAAATTGTAAGGTATAAGTGAAACCATCAATTGTGTTTTTTTTGTGTGTTTATTTCAGAAAATGCAGTCAAAGATCAATGTGTGGTGCGGGCAATGATGGTGTGCAAAAACAGTCTGTGCCTTTTCCTATAGTTTGAAAAAGCAGAAGGTATTAAGGCGCAACAAGAGCTGAACCTGCCTCAACACAAGCTGAAAACCGATGGGGATCAACGCAAATGATGACTGCACTGAGAAAAAGAGAGCCATTCCACAGGTACTCGCTGATTATAAAAAATCAAGGCATCTTATTCCATCTTGGGCTGACCTGGATGTCTTGGGGGCTGTCAACAGAGCTCTTTCCCCATTGATGGAGTTCACAGATGCCTGGTCAGGAGAGGAGTATGTGACCATTTCATTCGACCCCATTACAGAAGAGCTACTGGACACCGCCAATTTTGTTGATCCAAGATTTACACAGACACATACATTTCTGCACACCATGTCCCCTCCATTCAGGAGAAAGTGAAAACGGAGATGGTGTCAGCAGCTGCAGTCCGCAGGGAAAGTACCACTGAGAGAACACAGCCCTCTAGGTCTTCATCAGAAACAAAGAAGCCAAAGGAAGTGAGGCACCTCCTTCAACTGTACCCACTTTATCACTTCAGCAAACACTAGAAGCAGAGCTTAGCAGCTAGTTGGTGTCCCCCGTGCTGGATAATGAGGAAAATCCACTGGAATGGTGGGGAAAGCATCATGTACACTTCCCTACTCTAAGTAGGGTGGCGAAAATTTATCTCTGTATACCAGCCCCTAACTCCCCATCAGAGCGAGTTTTCAGGAGGAAACATTGTTACATGCCTCAGATCTTCCCTGAAACCTGAGAAGGTAAACATGCTAGTGTTTCTTAGTAAGAACCTGGAGTAAATACTTATTTTTATATGGCAATATTTAACATTTGTTTACAAGAGATAAAAGTTATTTTCTACTTTTAAGATGCATTTAAGTATTTACAATAATTTATATTGTCTGCAAAAAAGCTATTTTTTAAAGTTTATTTTCTACATTTTTAGGAAACTTTCTTTCAAGCAATGTTTGCTTTGATTTCAATTGTTCGAAATATGCAATAAATAAGCATTAATAGCTAACTGTGTTTCCTTATTTTAAAATCACAAAAGATAAAAGATGGGATTATGCATTCTTTCATTGGAAAAAATAACCGTGAGCATATTTACAGTATACGCCTTGCCAGTGACATATGAGGGCAAAAACACAAATGATAAACAAAAAATAAAAATCATCATTTTTTTGTCAGTAATTATCTGTGTTCCACTGTTGCTTTTCATGCTCTGTCTTGGGTCATCCCCTGCTTGTTCCCTGTCTGTTCCTGTGGATCTTGGATTTCTGTTTTCGGATTAAGCTGTGTGTTTTTTGACTTCCCCTGTTTGGACTTTGCTTTACATTTTTGGATTCTCAGTTTGAAATACTTGTTGGAACTCTGTCACTCCCGTTGTTAATTCATCTCTAGAACTGTTCCTGCTCTGCTCCTGTGTCTTGCAATTGGGTCCTCATCCTGTCCACACACCCCAACAATATGCTTATAATATTCAGCCTCACGTAAGAAAAGTCAAACCCCTTTATTTGTGTGAAACGGACTTGGGAGCAAATAAATAAATATAAAACGCATTTCAAAATGGTAAGTAGGCTTACTATAAAAAATCAAGTAGTAGCCTGGCTTACAAAGCTTTTCAATCAGTCTCTGTAGGGTGATATAGTGATACGAAGGTTCTCCGCATCACCACAGCAAACGAAAAAGCAGCCTATTAAACATTCTATGGGATCTTCGACAGATGGTGAGTTCATCTCTTTTCTGGAACATAAACTGCTCCGGAGCAGGTTAGCAGTTCAGCATAAGTTACCATGGCGATCTACCCTGGTAAGAAGCGAACCAATGTCATGGTACTGAAAGCCCAGGGTCAACCCTAAAGTTATCTGGATAAGCTAAAATCCTGGGTCGTGGTACAGGCCCCTGTACTCTTTGGATTATTTGGCTCTGTTGCTATGTTTCGTTTTGGAACTTGCCTTCATTTGGACTTGCCTGTAGTAGTTCTCTGTATACTATATCATACAAACTGGATCCTGCTCTCACTAGTGTCTGCATTTGGGCCCTTATCAGTTTTACCTGTCACTGCACTCTGCCGACCCTGCTATGAAGCCTTGTATTTTTATATTAAAAATGGATCAAATGACTATGTGTAATGTGAAAGGAGGCACTCAAAGTGATGAAATTACAGGCAATAATCACACAACTCTGCAGTTCCCCTCAGCTTTAAGGAGTGTCTTAGAGTCTTTCAGCTAACCTAATTGTTTGGTTTGGCCAACTTAATTTGTTTGGTTTAGTTTGTTTTCTTAAAATTACAGATAGCAATAGCAGCTTTGTTTTACACACCTACCCTATAGTGAATTTTTTGAGGATCCAGTCGAAATCACTTATTTTGAATGGAAAAAACACAAGATGTGTGGTGTCCTTCAAATAAGTAGCACTCTCCGGATACATTACATGATGAGTTGTTTTGTTTCCAACATCTGCTTCATAGTCTTGGGTACGGCCTCGGTTTATTCTAAAAGATAAAGGGGGATACATATTTAATCTCATGTAGTTAAAGGACAATGATACAGTTTCAGAAATTGTCTGTGTCAACAGTTTTGTTCAAGCTTTTTAAAGGTGGCAGTAAGATTTGTATTTTTAGTAAAGATGAGATTATACATTCATGGGTTTCATTGAAGAGTGATATTTACCTAATGACGATGTCATGGAAATCTATCAGAGGTCCATATTTTGATCCCTTCAAATTAGCAGAATTCCCCACTACAGCACAAGTCCTGCAACGGTTAGGACTGGATTCTTCAACAGCTGCATTGGGTGGGAATATCTGAAACAGCTTGTCCACTGTTGACTTGTAGAAAGTGAAGTTGCATTTTGAACCATGCAAGGTCTGAAACACAACAGAAAAACAACGTAAAATGTTTTTGGTACTAATCTTTGTCTGCCTTTTTTTTCCAGAAAAATGCAAATACATACCACCTTTTTTAAGTTCATATAACGCACATGTTAGCAAACAGCTTACTTACATTATAATTAACATTATAATTCATTATAAAAATGATCATTTTAATAACACTACAAAAACAACAGCATTCAACAGTGATTTAGCCTATTTAACACTCCTATTACATTCTAGTGTTCCATTTTTTAATACATCTGAAAAGAGACAGTACAGTGGCAAAACCAACTGAACAAACCACACGTAGGCTACACCGTAATACTAGAAACGGTTGAAATAATAATCTAATTTGTTAAGTTTAGTTATGATTAACATCACATTTGCTAATGATTATTTAAGACGGCAGTGCATAGTAGACAGTACATTCCACTGTCATGGAATAGCAAAAAAGACATTTTGAGCATATTTGAATAATGGGGAGATGTCTCCCACCCAATATACAGTATATTTTGATTACAGCCTTGCCTTTCTCTATTTATACCTTTCTCATTTCTCTGTTTATACATCCTCGACTCCTTTTTCTAACCTCCTCGCCTTGCACGTAGGGAGAGAAATTAACCATTCGCCGGCTTCCTCAGTTGCTTGTAACAGCCATTCTGCTGCTTCCTATATGAAGAAATCGGGTTGGATTTTCCACCATATCTACTGGCTTACGTAGGCTGGGACATTCACGAATGCTTTCTCTGGCCTACTGATTCTGAACTTCACAGTGACAACACCACAGCCTAAAGTGGTTTTTAGTGGTGCAAGGCAGCCAGCAACAGTATCTCACAAAAGTGAGGATTGGATGATAATTAAACAGTTAATGAACTAAATACTATAAATATTATAGAACTAAATATTATAATTAAGATTGTTACCACATTTTTTAACAATTACATACATTACTACGGATCTACCACTGTTTCCTTCATAATGTTCAATTTAGATTTATTGGTGTTCGATACTCAGGTACACAGATTCTCCACCGTCTCAGTCGCTGTAACTAACGTGACCCACATAATATACAATCTAAGCAATCTAAAAACCGCACCGCTATTCGACACTGAAAACTATAATTACCCCTTTAATGGGGAGTCACCTTATTTCACCCACTCGTAACTCACCCGCTATTAATCAGAATGTTAATTTTATGATCCAGCCCCACCCATCCGGACATTGCTAACCTACATTCAATGCTAAAAACATCAGTAATATCAAGGTGAAATGGCATGCGGTTAGAACAAAGCCTTATGAGGCGCTACACAAATGGTGAAGGGCAGAGCGTTTGATCGCGTTTTTGATCATCTTGACTAACTAAAACAACTTATGAATACTGTAAAGCCCTGCTCCTGCCTTGTTTTATGTATTACAGCTGTGTGGCACGCCTCTTTTGGATATAATGAAGTGTCGAAAAGGATTCTACAAAGGATACACCGATGCATCCTAACTTATAGCTTCTCTGGCAAGCGTCCTCGCTCCCCGATGTGTATCTTAGGAATTCATATGTCCTTTGAAATGGAGCAATCTTGCAAAACATTTGTTTCCATGCAGGTAATGTTGGGGAGAAAGAAATCGCACAAAAGTACAACAATCCAAGTAAATATTAACCGCAGAAATATCATGTTATTAATGAGAAACTATTTGCTAACTAGGCAATAGGAAATTTATGTCCCCTACAATACTGCCAACTAACATGGATGTTTTTTCTTGCACCAAGTGCATGACTGCAATGCACTGTGTGTAATATGCACCATATCCACAGTGATCATTTTTGTTGACTGGCTCCCTCAGCCCCACATGGGTAGAAGTTCACGTCAATTTTTCAGACAAATGAAATTTACCCTTACAATGAGAGGGGTGAATCCCTTGTGGCCAAGTGCCGGGGGGGAAGTCAGCATGGTGAATAACTAATAAAACGCAGCCTTGGTTTGGTGCCATGTGTTTTTGCTTTTGGGTTTCTGTAACCTGAAATTTAACCTGGGCCTAACTGCACCTAGCTGTAAGCCTTCAGAATTACATATAACGGCTTCCTCTTGTGGTAAGGATAGCTTAGATTCTTCCTCTTATAGAAAGGAAACACAAAAAGTCCAAAATAGTTTGCTGCAGGGCCAGTCAAAGTCTCTAAAATGATTAACACTGAAACAGAGCAGCAGAAGCTGCAGAATATCTGTGTTGTGTCAGTTGACATTTACCTTCCACCAATTAAAAGTATCCTCTGAGGTTGTACTTTTTCTTGACAAAAAGAGTGTAGGGGATGCATTAATAATCTCCCTAAACCATGGATCACCCCCTGTTAAACATTTGGGACAGGCACAAAGGCTTGACATCTCGGATCCGAGGAAACATAAAGATAAATTCCATGTGAATCTAGACAGCAGTCCACAGGCAGCGGTACACAGTAGGGACATGAGAACCACTTTGGGACGCATCTTGGCAGCGTGACGTTCTTGAATGAAGAACAGAGGCAATCTGTGGAGACAGTATGTGACACTGGTGAGTAAATTCATGAATTAGGAAAACCAATCATCAATAAGCCAACAGTAAAACAAATGACTAGTTTATTACAGTAAGTGTGAAACTAATTGTCAGGCTGGTCTTTAGTAAAATGTATTTATAGTATAAACAATATAAAATATCAAACCGATATGTCATTTGGGGACAGCTCCCAATATTCCCTGAGATCTACAGTCCCCTCCAGAAGTTTTGGAACGATAAGGCAAATTCCTTTGTTTTTGTTGTTCACTGAAGACATTTGGGTTTAAGATCATAGATGAGTATGAGACAAGAGTTCAGAATTTCAGCTTTTATTTCTTCTGAATTCAGTACTGAACTGCTGTATTTTAGGTTGCCATACAGTAATAATAGTGCCCATTAAGAAGGTTGCACGTCATTCCAACAGTTTATTCCATGTTGTGATGATTAGTATATCAAGATTTCCCTGTTTGCACTACCTGATCACTTGTGTGTAAGTATCTCTTCTTTAATTAAATTTTAGCAAGCCACTGCCTGCTTTTAAGCCTTCACTGCATGCAGACACTCGCACATACAGAAGAAGAGAGCAAAATTCATCTTTAATAAAAGTATTTTTGTGCCAACAGGTCCCTGTATGTATTTCATTATATAGCATTAGCTTGTTTGACTGTAGTGTAGCCTGTAACTTTGGTTGTGTTTAGGTGTAATTTTAATCAATAAATTAACCTAAAAATATTGTTTTAAAAATTTTTCAAATTTGAGCGTTCAACACATTAAAACTACATTTGTCGCTGTATGCCAGGTTAATTATAATAAATCCCACTTTCAGTTGAAATGTGTTAAGCTATATATTTAAAAAATAAAACATGTTTCTCTTACCTGACAAGAGATTAAACAAAAAAAACGGCAAGTAAGGCAAGAAAGAAACTATGCAGTTGAGTAATCTGTGAGACAATGATCCACAATGATACCAATCTGCAGCAGACTATAAACTACCTGGAAGGGCGTGTTAGAGGGTTGGATCCATCCATCTATTCTCTCATCCATATAACATATACATATCACGCATGTGTGTTTAATAATATATATACATAGCAGGTCTATGTGCTATGCTAATGTTTGTACTTCTTTGAATTCTTAGTTCTGTATGTGTTTGTAATTGTTAGCTCAGAAATTTATCAAATATTTATGTAGTGGGCAGGCCCACTGTGGGAAATCCATCCATCAACATTCAAAATGTCAGGACCATTGCGGGATTGTTGTGAATGCTGAGACCACATCTAATTTGATCAAACCACACCCATGAACGGTGCTCATGTTTGAGGTACATGAGCAAACGGACACTGTAGCTACACAAATAAAGTTGTCATCGCAATGACAATAACAGGTTAATTTCCTGTTGTGTGAATCCTGCTGTAAGGGCAATTACTTGTCCAAAGTAAATTTCAGACAAGAGTATCAGGCAGCTATAATACACAACTAGTGGATGCCCACTGACATAGGCTATGAACTCCAGGAAGGAGTTAAAAGCTGTGTTAACAATATTTTTGATGATGCGAATCTACTCTATTATCAAAAGTGTATTTTAACTGCACTAATTACAACTCAAAACGACAAATTATGAAGATGGCGACACAATAGCAACTCTGTGTGTAGCAGAGAGCTGGGAAAAATGCACAAGGGAGACTGTTGCCACACCTTTTCAGGAGTCAGGAACCTACCATGAAGGGAGGTACACCAATTATATTTACAGGGAATGCCCAGGGTAGATTGAGTAAGACCAACAGAGCCCTTACCAGTCCAGGGGCCTCATTTATAAATGGTATGTACAAAACAGGGCTGGAAACGTGCGTTCTTCCCAAGCAAAGGTTGTAATCTATAAAAAACAAACTTGATGGGAGAATGTGCGGTCTTCTAAGCAAACTCTGAACCATGCGTGTGCACATAAACTGGAGAAATGAGAAACGGCGACTCGCATGGCAGGAGGATGAAACGGTTTGAAATGAATAGGCCTTCTATTGTGTAAAATAAATCAAAATATTACCTATTGTATGCTTAGAGCCTTGCTGAATAAACCAATACCCATTTGATTGATTGATTGAAATCTTCCAGCTTATGTCATATAAAACAAGTTCTTTTAACTCATCAGTAGCCTCGATAAGTGAGAAAAGTGTTTGTACAGCCTAAATAAATGTTTAAACACAAGTGGAATGGATTTGGTCTAATCTCTTTTCAAATAGGGGTATCCAAATTTGTACCTGGACCAGCGACGTCACTACTGAAGAGGGACGCCTCTTTTTGCAGAAAGGTTATTAAGGTGGAGCTCTGGTGCCCCCTTTCCTCTGGTACACAAGTGTTGCGTGAAAGTGCGTTTTTATTTTTACCCACCAAACAACAATTTATAGGCAAGTATGGGCGTTTGAAGGGTCGGGCATGAAGCTCCCACACATGCACCACATTTTAAGTTGATTGTGATTTATAAAGGGAACATTGCTTACAGGTGTGTGTTCGCACAGTTTTATAAATCTGAATATTTGTTGGCTTTTGGGCGCACGTACACTTTTAGTGAGGATTCTACGCACAGTTTTATAAATGCATCTCCAGATTTGTATGATAGAGCATGTCTGTTTTACCTCACTCATAGTCTGTAAGAGGTGATTATGCACCAAGGTGAGTTTGACGCATTGGACCAATTTTAGACAATTTACATTTAACACGATACAATGATTTAGAGTAACATGGTTATTTGCTTGTAGGACTAACTAAGACATTAATGATTATTATATGTCAGAAATATTATAGTCCCCTCCAAAAGTATTGGAACGGTAAGGAAAATTCCTTTGTTTTTGTTGTTCACTAAAGACATTTGGGTTTAAGATCAAAATGAGACAAGAGTTCAAAATTTCAGCTTTTATTTCCTGGTGTTCACATTTAGATGTGTTAAACAACTCAGGACATATCACTGTTTGTATTAGACCACAGCATTCTTTGGTGAGCAAATGTAAAGGAACAAATAATCTTAAAGTAAATAACATTTAATATTTGGTGGCATAACCCTTGCTTGCAATACCTGCCTCAAGCCTGCGACCCATCGACATAACCAAACTGTTGCATTCTTCATTTGTGATGCTATTCCATGCTTTTAAAAATCAGTAAAGTCAATTTTAAATCCAAGGCTTGACGAGAAGACACTGAAGACAAATCTGAGGTGTGTTTTGGCCATAATTAGAGCCGGTCGACAGTGGAAGCTGTTGCACTCTACGTACGGGCTGGTAGCTGATCAATAGTTACATTTTATCCCATGTGAACTGTTTTGGTGACGCTGTTTATCAGACTTCTGAAACACAACACATACTACATTTGTGCTGGTCAATTGCTGGTTAGTTACCCCATGATGAACTTTTTATGGTACCACCATAGACTGCATAAAAGTGGAAGTACCAACCGTGACATCACCCATTGGTTTGTGGACTACTGTTTTGAAACCTTGAGTTTGGCATTTTGACCGTCGCCATCTTGGTTTTTGGAACTACAAGTGACCATATTCGGACGAGAGGGCAAATCTGGCTAACTTGGTTGGTACGTCATTTAAGTTATATTGATGGGGATGCTAATTTGTACACAAACAAAATGTACTTACTGGAACAACTGTACAGCTGACTAGTGTGTCTTTTAGTCCAACCAACTGCTGAACAATCTTACTATATCTTTCACCGGAGGCTCAGCAATGTGAGCATAGCTAAATGTATTTGATAATAACAAAACAGTTCGTAAGCTGGACTGAATATTATAATGAGATTGTTGACACACTTTATAACAGTTAGGCCGCAGTAAGTAACATTACTGTAGTGGATGGTTCTTCTACTTTGTTGTCCTGCTCCGTTATGCTGCACTATTGAATATTATGTGGGTATGTGGCTGGTACCTGAGTATCCAGGGTGCGAACTACAGGGGAGCCAGGGGGAGCTTAAAGGAGCTTAAGGGGTCTCTAAAATATTGAAATATAGTATATTTTAGGGCTGACCCCGAATAGTCCAAGATTCGTTGCTTCGATGGGCGGATCCTGATTCGACTGTCAATCTCACAGTCGAAGGACTGCATATATGGGGGTGCTCAACGTGTGATTTTACATAGAACTACCAGTTTTCTCCCAATAAGTTAAAACACAGCCTATTACAGTATACATTTCAACGTTTAATGCTGTAAAAAACAAGTAAAAAGACTAAAACTTTCAATAAATGTTTTTAAAGAGCGTAAATAAATCCAAAATTGTCACCTTAACCCTGGGTCGTCAATGCGCATGTGTAAGCGTGGCATGTATGTGTGCAGTGGCAGTGGAGGAACATTTGCTGAAGAGATGGAGCTCCAGCTTCACTGGTAATGTGCGGAGTTGTCCGCAGCATGGAATGGACGCAAAATTCTGCACAAGACCGGTGAATGACAGGCGAGAGAGAGAAAAGGATCTTCAATAAGCCTCAGTCTAGCTGGAAATTTACAGTGTAAGTTGAATGAATTGAGAGCTTCTCAAGATTAAAGGGGAGCTACCGTGTGTAATGTTCACTGTTTTCACACGACATCCTCTGAATCTAAACTGGGTTGCAGTTTAGATGTTTGGGGCAGAGGGGAGAGGGGGGAGGGAGAGTAAATTTTTCAGTGGCTCGTCAGTGTGACTTTTCGTGAACCGAAAAATCACAGCTTCAATGGGTGGGAGATTAAAAATGACTCACCATAGCAAACTTTCAAACTATTCCTAAATTATCGAGGGCTGCTTATGTTACACAATTATTGAAAAGTGGAGCCAGGATGCCATTGTGTGTGTGTGTGTGGCAGGACTAACCTGGGATCAAATAGCACTGATTCATACTGTTGACAAGGCTGTGTCCTTTTTTCAGCAACAATTTTTAGTGGTTGCAAACAGACATGCTCCCTTCAAAAAGTTCAGAATCAAGAGCAGAGACAACCCTCTACTCTCCCAAGAACCTTCTCCCAGGAAATAACACAGTGATCTTGTACAATACCCCAGTGACTCCAACTCTAAAATTTATGTGTATATTTACTATTTATTAATTTGTTCATATTGAGTAAATATCATATCCACCTATCTCATGTAATAATCAAAACAACACAAAAATATTTATTTATTCCAGCATCCTTTGCACTATGCTTCACTACACTGTTGTCTTGCTGTCTTCAAATGTTTTTGTTTTGTTTAAGGATGTATCTGTACGCTGTAGTTTGTGTCTGTTTTTGCTGAGCTTGTTGTCCTGTTTGTTTATGCTTGTTTTGTGTACGTATTGAGAAATGTAAGACTGGAGTCAAATTCCTTTTATGTGTACACATACGTGGCCATTAGGTCATTCTAATTCTGATTCTAAAAACAGTGGTCCCTAGCAAGAAAGACCAAAGTATTGAAGATTGTCAACGCTTCAGAACCTTGAGAAACCAGTGTACTTTATTCATTCGGAAACTCTAAATCAAGTTATTTCTCAACCTTGACACATGACTATTTTACTAATTATTTAAATTTCTGGAACACAACCAAGTATTACAGAACAAAAACATATACTTCCTTTAGGCTTCACCCTCTAAGGCTATTGCTATTGGGTCGCTCCGCGTGCATGCGTGGCACTGAGAAAAGCTTGTCTACGCCCACCCGCGGTGTGGGCCTCTCTTACGTCTTCACAGAAACTGTCCTAATGAGAGCGGACATTATGTTTTGTGTGGACGGAACACATATACACATATACTAGGTTCACCTAGGAAGGGTCATGTTCCATATCTCGGTCTTCACAGACACCTCCCCGGTAGGTTGGGCGGGACATGACTCTCTACTCAAACGTGCTGGAGCACCTCTGGAAGGTGGTCCAGCACTTCACCGCTCTGCTGCAGAACCAGCACGTGCTGGTCCGCACCAACAACAAGGCTACAGCTGACTACATAAACCCTGGGGGTGGACCCCCTGAGGCCCTGGCGGCTGCTTTACGCTTTTCCCTCAGCTGATCCCGTGCCTCCTGCACAGCCTGCAGGATTCAGCCCTGGCGATGATCCTGTGGATACTCCCCTGGAAGGAGGACGCCCTCTCCCAGGCGGGGGGCGCCATGAGGAGCCCCCACTTCTCGGCCAGACTCATAGAGGCTGCAGGATCTAGGTCTCTCACAAGAGGTGGTGTGCTCCTTCCAAGGGTCAAGAGCCGCCTCCACTCAGTCCTCATACTACACCAAGTGGTGGGCATTCCAATGCTGGTGTTTGGACCAGGTGGTGGCCTGTCCGCTGCCTATCGTTCCCCCAGCTGCTAATGGACAGTATGGTTAAGGCCTACGCAGCTGCCCTCTCGTCCTGTCAGAATTTGGTGACAGGACGGTGTTCGATCACTCGTTGGTGAAGCGCTTCCTGAAAGGGGTGCGGAGGCATAGGCCTGTGTTGCGGCCCGGGATTTGGCACTGGTTTTACACACCGCGGCCGAAGCTCCTTTTGAGCCTTTGTAACTCCATATTCTATGAGTATAGGCATAGTCCTCTAAGCTGTGGGCCTCACTGGACCAGTGGTCCTCAGTGCTGAAGTAAAGGCATTATGGGAGCCGATGGCCAGGTCTCACTGGTGTGTATATACCCAAGGTGAGGACGTAGACAAGCTTTTATCCGTGCCCCGCATGCGCGAGTAGTGGTAAACCCAATAGTGATAGCCTTAGAGGGCTGCGCCTATATGCATAGAATCTGGAGTTACTATAACTATTTGATTTTCCCCAGGTACTGAAAACTTGAAATGTTTCCGTCACAGACAAACTTCATATGTTAAATGCCTTTTAATATCTATTTTGAAAAGGCAGGCCTTACTTTTGGTCTCCCTAAATTGCAGTTGAGTGTTTTACACCATCAAGTAATTCCTCATCTTATACTCTTTTATGACGTTCTTCATGCATTAAATATGATCAACCCCAAAAAGGCACTGGGCCTAATTGCCTGGAAAATCAAAATCAAAATATTTTAAAAAGGGTGTTCCACAGGATCTGTTTTGGAACCCTTGCTTTTTGTAGTTAATATTAACAATGGCAGAGATGGCCTTTTCTAATCTGCAGACTTATTTATAAGTTCAGTGTGTAAGTTTTAGTGGCAGCTAATGGTGAGGGTTGCAAATTGCAGCAAGTGGCTCACAGTGCATTTACATGCTCCTCGGATGGTCCCGTGTACCATGTTGTGAAGTCGTTCTGACTTCAGCGTGTTCATGTGCTCTTAATTTGGAATGTGGAATCAACATGGACGCTACTACAAAGGTGTGTTGGATTAGCATTATCAGAGCGTGTAAACAGCATGCAGACATCTAGTTCACTCTAAATGGAAAGCAAATTAACTGTTATAACCATATTACAAAGTGCATGTTTGCAATATATGTATATGCAGTATGTATCAAAATTCTGTATACTTCTTTATGTCCCATCTACAATTTATTACTCTTTTTGCAATAAAGATCTGAGGACACCACATTGATGCATCACTCACACCTCCCTTTCCAAGCGCTCAGGAGAAGCAACGGTGGCTGACTTGCTCTGTCGGCTCTTGTCCTAAATAATACGTGTGGCCCTCCATTTGTCCAAATTTCTCTTTTCTTACTTCTAATAAACCAGTCGACCACTACAACTAGTACTACTTGTTCTTCTTCTTCTTCTTCGTGCGTATTCAACATAGTGACGAAACGCGCTCTGAAGAGCCATTTGGGCTTCTGTGGTAACATAATAATGTTATAATAATTTGTAGAGCACTTTTCAAAGTGCTTTAACAAGTGTAAAGACAATAATACCCAAGAGACAATAATACAAAAACAATACAAGATAAAAGCATGAAAACATTGAAAAGACTAAAATACATGTTTAAGATCAATATAAAATTAGTAAAATACAATAAAATAAAAGGGATAAAATACATTCAAATAAGATCGGGAAAGGCTCTCCTATAAAAGTATGTTTTAAGAAGGGACTGAGTTCACTGACTCAGTCGACCTGATTTCCTCGGGCAGGCTGTTCCAGAGCCTCGGGGCCCTGACAGCAAACGCTCTGTCCCCTTTAGTTTTCAGTCGAGACTCTGGAACAGACAACAGACCTCTGCCCGAGGATCTCAAGGTACGTGCTGGTGCGTATGGGACTAAAAGTTCAGAGACAGTTGTTTGTGGCAGTGAGGCAGAGATCTGTTCAGTGAGCGGTGGTTTGTCCAGGTGTGCTGCATGATTTGTCATGGTGGCGCAACATGGCAAAGTCCATGTAAGAGGTATATGTAGATAGAAATGGCTTATGCAAGGTTCTTAATACACCACTAAAAACATAGTTATGTACATTATATTGCATTTCTGTCAATATATCCTCCTAAATACACACACTGAAACTTTAACTCCCTGCAACATGCCCTATTAAATCTGTAATTGTTTTTAAACTGAGCTAAAATTAAAACTATCATTTTCTCCCCTGGGCAAACAAAGGTTCCAACCCGCTATATCTATTATTACTCTTGATGGTGTCTCTATTCAGTCCGTTGATTACAAATACTTGGGAATTTATATAGACAAAAGTCTTTGAAACAACATATTGCATATCTCACAAAGAATTTTCATTTCTTAAAAATTGGTTTAAATAAAGGATATGGTCACTGCTAGCTGCAGTTGCTTCAATAAATTAATATGTTAATGTACTGTATTAAGTAAGGTATTGTTGTTGTAACTGTTGCTGTCATGGTCTGATGTTGTTGTTCCTGTTATGTGTTGGATTCTGCTATTTGACCCTGTCTTGGCTAGGTATCACTTATAAAATAAAGTAGGCTTTAATGTTACCTAGTTACATTAAAGGTTATATACACATATATAGTCTGTGCAAGAGTTTTAGGCAGGTTAGTTGAGGAAGTTAATGGTTATTTATTCTTTAGCCTGATTAAATATTACAGATGGCTAATAAATTGAATGAAAGACCAATATGAGTTGTCTACGTATGGAGTCAGACCACCACGAGCCTCTCGAACAGCTTCAGTGCTCCTTACCAAGTCTGTGGAACTCTACTGAAGAGATCAATACCATTATTCCACAAGATATTCTCCCATTTAAATACACAACCATCATTTAATCAAGTAATATCAAGATCTGTTTTGCAAGAGGGACCTGAGGACAGCAGCTGTAGCATTTTATTCATATAATTTTCATAATTACCAAACAATTCAGTGAGACTTGGTGCATGGAAGCATCTGCATTTGATATGTTTCTCCACTCTTTTATTCTGGTTTTTCCTTTAATTTGTCCCCCAACTGTATTTGTGGTTAGTGCGCTCAGCCAGCTCTTTCCATCAATCATAAAGCAGCAAAACCAAGTCATGGCTGCACAAGCCTCCTCTACAGTACTTAGAGTAAATGGTGCCACCCAGCCATGCCTTTACTGTGAGTATTATATGTGTCAGCTGATGCTGATCAGTTAATGAAGGTGAGCATGATTTCAGTAGTCTCCCTGAAACATCTAAATGGTGTTTAATGTTTTGATTCCCCTTAACGAAACATTGTAGAATCATCCCACTAAACAAATAGGCCTAAGGTGTCACAGACAATATAAACACGAGCCGGCTGACTGATGACCCAAACTGGGTCAACATGGCTCCTATCACAGCTCTCTGGGCGATTACAGCACCTGCTGTCTGCGCTGCCTTGGCCATAGCATGACTATACACACATAATCAAAAAGTAGTTATCAGCCAAGGAGTGATTTAAGCAAGTGTCAGCTTGTGCAGGCGCTGTACTCTGCTTTGGGGATAAAAGCTGCTCCATTGTGCTGGCTCTTTTTCATACACTTATCTCTTGGCCACGAGGTAATTAAGAATTGGGAGGAAAAAAAATCATTCACCAGAACTTGCAGGGTTCCATAAGTTTCTGCTCTTCGGTCTGCTTAAAAACAAACATAACAGAAGGAGAAAGCAGACGGAGGGACATGGGCCTCGTAAATACTTTTTGTCCCCTCCTGCTCTCTATGATCACTTTTACTGTGTTTTAATGCAGCCAAATTCACCATGTAATGTTCGGGTATCAACTTTGATTGTGGCTAAAAAAATACTAAGTTGACCAGCAGTCATTTCCAAGCTGCTGAGCCACAGAACCAATAATTGTTTTACAATCATACAAAATAAACAGAAAAAAGAATGATGGAGCAGCTGTTATGTGACATTTAAAATTTATGAGAAGGTTAGAGCCAACAAAAGTTTGTTATATTTAAGTACAGCCATAAAGCATTGGTTACCACATATAAATGAGCTGTTGTAGAGCTTGTAGAACATTAAAAGCAATTCTAAAGTTCTAAATATAGAATGGTATAGGTATAACACATACATTTTACACATATTATATATGTGTAAAATGTGTGTTATATTATGTATATTATATATATTATTATATCCAGGGGCACCGCCAGGAAATATTGGGCCCCATGACAAAAAATCTAATTGCGCAGCTGTTGTCACCACATCTGTAGGACCCAACTGTCCCATCAGAAGTGTTACATAACTCTAATTAAAGGCTTGCAACGGTCTTGCTTCTTGTAATTCAATACTAGAACATTTACTGCTGGTGATTTGTACATGTAAGTCTGCATACAGTATGCAGTTCACTATTTGATGCAAGATTAAAAGCCTCCATAAAAAATGTCCATAAGGCAATCTTTTACAGTCTCAGTGTATTTTTATTGTAAAATTAAGAGATAAAATTCTCTTAACATTAACACCTATCTATAGATGCCATTTAACAGCCATAATTTAATCTAAATGAACGTATCAAACTGGATTATTTTAGTATGTAACATACTGTACATGCAGGCTGTGGTAAGCTACTCACTGTTTCCAGCTGTCCAGCATCCAGTACAGACGTTGTTTTTATTTTATTTAATAATTTCTTTTTTGTTATGGTAAAAAGAGCAAGAGAGACAGAGAAATCCCCCACAGCCTCCCTGGAATGATGCTAAATGGCATGTCATTAACACAATGTTGCTCACCTTCTTCACTGGGACAGGGAGGCTACAGATATGGGGAGACTGGGGTGCTAGTCTGTAGCTAGCTAGCTTATTTCACTGTGGACATTAAGCCAGCAGGTTAACACCACTCACAGACTAAAGGCTGCCCACCTTTCTTGGTGAAAAACTGGGTTACAGAGTGACATCCTTTCCTTTGTCTTTCCTTTCTCTCTTTCCTTTTTGAAAACCAGATTTTGGTTTACTAGGCAACATTGTGATCACTGTGTTTCTGGCGCATCCACTAACTGCAACTAAACACCGTCACTGATGAGTACGCTAAGGCAGGACCAAACAATTTCATGTCAATATGGATGTTTACTTTTTGGTCAATGGGGATATTTAACTTTTACTGCCAAAAACAAGTAAAAACAAAGAGATATTATTATATATGAAATATCTATATATAATTGTATATTAGTTTATTCCAAATTTTTGGGGCACTTGTCAGTCAGGGGCCCTTGGAATTGTCCTAACCTTTCCCCCCTATATGGCGCCCCTGATTATATCTATTGTCTTTTATTAGATGCAGAAGAATTCTCTCATAAAAGTGACAGAAATCAGTGTGGTGTATGTAGCCTATATGTACATTTTTTTCTACATTAGAGGTCTTTCCATCTAATTAATCCAGACCCTTCCTGGCAGTTTGTGGTTGTTATGTTCCAACTATCCAATAAGTTTCTTTTGCATATTACAAACGGCCTTGTCTGAAGTCTCCTTCTGGGTCCTGTTATAACACAGCTCAAAGGTCCTGACAAAATCAGGAAAGACACAACGGCAGCAGTACCAGGTGTTTATTAGAACACAAAATAAAGTGAAATATCACCTCAACTATGGGATGCGTTAGCCAACAGCATCAGTAGTGTAGGTGTGGATGTGTGAAAATGGTGTCAAGTGTTGTGGTGTAAAAGTAAAACAAAGAATTTAGCTGCTGGTGGGGAAGATGAGAGAGCCAACACATGGTGTCACCAAGTGTGCATTATGGACTGTTAAAGGCCCTGAATGTACTATATTTCTACATGCAGGTAAAGAGAAAAGTAAGTGGGGGCCCTCACTGACAGAGGTTCTCGACTCCTATCCAAAAGAAATTTTTCCTGACATTAACTGTTTATTTCAGATTCTCATTATGCTTTTGATAACAAAGTGCACATTGAGCACTTATTTCCAATGTCAACTGGATCAAAAAAAAGAAAGCAAAGGAGCAAGCCAAGTGACATTATAAAGCTGCTGAATTGTAAATGGACTGTACTTGTATAGTGCCCTAGTCTTCTAACCACTCAAAGCTATATGTTCCATTCATCCATTCTCACACAGATAGCATAGGCTACTATGCAAGGTGCCCACAGCTTATAGTTCTCTAACCTTAAAGGAGACCTCTTATGCTTTCCTACAATGTTACAATGTTGGATGTTCATGTTAAATATGGCCAAAGCTTCAAATAATGAGGTTAAAGTATTTAAAAGAAATCCTTGTGTGTCAAAACCTCAGATTTCCTTCTGTTCTGAACACTTTTTTTGAACTGCTTTTTATACCAGCAAAAAATTAACTTTGTTTGACGACAAAGCCCGGTAACATGCTTCAGATCTTGGCCAATCACAAGATAGTGGGCTTTCATAAAGGGCCGGTACTTTGAATCAGCCCCTTTTCGCCTGCACAGTACCAGCTCGACTCAGCTCGACTAAACTCACCTTAGTTTGGTTTTCCATTGCGGAAAAGTTGGACCTGTACCTGCTTAAAAGGTACTTTTTTTTGTATCACCTCCATCGAGGTTCCAAGCGAGCTGAGGCGATACTAAAATGTGATGTGAAAACACAGCAGACCGCTGACTGGTCAGAAAGAATTGTCACTATTCACTGCATCATCATTGCACGTGCCTGACAGAGGCCAGCAACAGAAACGGTGTTTGTTTATTCAGAAAAGCTTTAAGCCTATAATACTCAGAGGTAATATTTCAACGGCACGTTTCCAGCCCTGTTTTGTACGTATGTGCCGTTTATAAATGAGACCTCTGATGTGTTTGTCTTTTTTTTCACAGTAGGAAACTTACAAAACGTTGTCATATTCTGCCTAAATACGTCAGTTGTGACTGATATTAAGAGACATTATCATGCTAATTTATTATTTAGGCTTTTCATATTATAGTTGGCACTGCGATGGACTCGCGACCTGTCAAGGGTGTACCCCGCCTTTCGCCTGATGCCAGCTGGGATTGGTTCCAGCCCCCCTCAACCCTGTACGCAGGATAAGCGGTTGACGATGGATGGATAGAAGGCATTATAGCTGTACCGACAATAACAAGAAAATTAACAATAGTATTAATGAAATCAACAATATAAATAATATATGACCTAATCATTTTATTTTATAACTTTTTATAGCAATAGTAACATTTTAGAAGAAATAATTAAGAACTATTAGCGATTCAAAACATTTAGTAAAATAGGTGTAATCTGCAAGTATCTTCAAACAATTTCAAAGTTGTTTCCCTTCACATAAATAGACATTTCCACTATAAATTGATGCAGAAAATGCAGACATTTGGTCCAGAAAAAATCTGTATAAAACAGGTTTAATACTTAAAATTGTCTGGGGATGGACCCCGAGAAATATGCCATGACACGCCTGCACACATCAGTGGAGTGATGACGTCCTGACTTCCAGTTGTTACAGTAAGAAGTATAAGAGCACCCTCTATGTTTAAACATGTGTAATGGCTGCTTGTTGGGCCTAATTTTAAACTCTTTCATCCATTACACAAAAAGATGTGGTATTCTAAATTGAATTTCATAATTTCTTGGCATTCTGAATCCTCTTCATTCTGGGAGGACACACCTTTGAAATCTTTGCAGTTTAACCATTTTATCAAGCCATTTAATTTGTATATTGAAACCCTGCATAGTTCTGATAATTTTTCTGTCTGAGTTGCAGTACAGTACTTACAACTATTGTTCCTGTGGAGGTCGAATGCACTTATTGTATTATTATTATTATTGTTTGCTTTAGACAAAAGCTTGAGCACATTTCAAAACTAAATTACAACGTGCTTTACAGTAAAAACCAAACACGTTCATGACCTAATAAGTTTTTTTCTTGTAAATTTACCTTCTGTAATGTTGAATGTTTTTTCTCAGCATATTATGCATTTAACCAGACCAAATAGTCATGTAAAAAACAAATCAATGGTCTACACATTGTAACACGCTGCCATTTTCAAATTTTAGAACTTAAATAGCTGGCAAAACATTCAGTGAGAAGTTACTATTCTCATCGCCTTTGTGTTTCCATTCTACACAATATTTTCTCCTGTTTTCAGCTTAGAACAGTTGTTGTCTTACATTTCTGTGGAAGTGATCAATTTTCACTTCATGTATAATCTCACTGAATCAGATTGAATAGTTTAAAAAACAAGATCATTCACATTCATTAAACATTTTTTAGTTCTGTACTATCCCTCAATAGAAATAGGTTAGCCAGTTTCAGTCTACCACGCTTTAATGTGTGCAGCTGGGTAATTACTCTTCTCATTCTTGTTTTGCATGATAAATTATTTGCTATCTAGGCTTGAATAGTTTAAATGCATCTTTTGTTGCTCAGCTAGCTCGTCGATAATTCCATACTCATGACTTCCAGGATGTATTCCAGTTTTAAACTTTGTGTCTTTGAGTTTTTCCCAGTAATTCCAGTTTCCATTTTTGTCTGCTCCATAACCGAACACATGGACCTTGGAGAAAAGAAAAAAAAAAACCCATCTATTAATTAACACAATCACATAATGTATGTACATAATGAAACACTGCCTTTGCGACAAGTGCCACAACTTTCAAGATGTTAATTTTGTAATCACACTACATAAGCAGTACTGGCAGCTGGACTACTGAGTGGGCCACAGCATTCAAACTGAACTGTCTATCAAGCCAGTCAGGCCACGAGTCTGCGTTAGCCAATGCAGGTCTGGTTAAACAGCAGAGCTCTTTGCTGAGGTGTAGGATTCAATGGCGGTTTAAGGGAAGTAAGGTCTGAGTTAGAGAATAATGTCACCTGTCTTTGGACTCAGTTGATTTGTGATGGCACAGCCTGATACCCATTAAAGGATCTTATTATAGGTCAATATATAATTTAATATGAAAGCTGGGCCTCCATAGAAATGTTCAACCAACGTTTGGCCCATTTCACCATGTCTATTAATAACAATGAGTAACATCTGAAGAAAGCTCCATCAATAAAAACTTTGGTAACTTGATTATTTCAGTTATTTCTACTTCAGAAGGAGAATTTGGATGATTCTTAACATTATTATATGTTCCATTTCTGAACTTTTCAAACTGTTTAAACAATGAAATTGCTAGCAGGTAAATGGATGAGCCCCATTCATTCTCACAGGTTTTAGGCGCCTCCTCTCCTGCTCCTACTTGCACACATGTTTGCTGGTTCCTAAGAGCTCAAACTGGCAGGGAAGCCTGTCCTTAACACACCCTGGATGGAAGATTAGCTGTTTCTCATATCTCAGTGTCTGCACTGCTGTCCTGTAGAGCTGTATATTGTGTTTAGGCTACATCCTAGATGGTATGTTGCAGGTTAATGGTGCTGGGATGTGTTACTTTCCTTCTACTGGACCTGTATTGAGCACGGGGAATTAAGCCAACTACACTGTTTGTCTGACACAGGACATGAAGTCCAGTCTCTTGCATGACAGTCAGTCATTACTTTTTGCCTTCCCTACACAAAGGGAAAACTACCTCTTGTACTGGCACTGACTGTTTGTATTGGATGTAAATTGTGTGCTGCAGGATTAATTGCAGCATGAATGTTAATTCCTAGGGACACTCTGCTAAGTGACAGGCACAAGTTGTGGTGACTGGCGGTCAGAAGATGGCGCTGTTTGTTGACTTTGGCCCAAAAGCCTACAGAGCCTTTCAGAGGGGATGGGAAGTAGAATTGTGGTTCACATCGCTGGGTGGCCATCTCTCTCAGTAATCTTTGATAGTCATTGGGATTTATTTATTTATAAGGCTATTACTGAGTCTTGTCCCCCTTAAATTACTTCATTGCTGTCCCTTAATGTGGGCCCTTCTGGAACACGCTCAAATAATTTCTCTGAGCTTGAAAAATCCATTTTTTCTTAACCTGGAACAACATGCAGAACAATCTAAAACTTTCCTTTTTTCATTTAAGGTTAATTAAAATGTTCAATTCAAGAATTCCATTCTATTTCACTTCCAGCTGTTCTTGTTTTAGTTGATTCATTTGCATTCAATTTTAATAAAAACTTTATTTATTCTTAATATTCTTTAATTTTTTACTTCTACTTTTTATTGCCACATACCTAAGTTTATTATTTGTTTTTCATGTTGTCTTTGGTTGTTTTGTTTTGAATGTTTGGTTGTTTTAGCTATATTTCACATATCTGGCTCAGCCCTTTCTGACTTGATTGACAGCCAAATAATAATGAAATTGTCATATGTAGGGTTTAGGTCAGAGCTGTGAGATTGTTTTATTGTCGCACTTTGTTGCCGTTCCTCGGCTCTCCTTGAATGTTCATGCAAGGCCGGGAGAGGATCTCTGTTCCCCAAAACTTAGAAACCTGGACTATCTAAACCATTATTCATCCCTTTGCTCTGGGACAGATGCCAGAAGCTGCCCTAGGCGTCAGGTCTCTGGACCAGCTGATTTTCTGTTGTAGTACTTCTCTGTCATTCTCTTTTGATTAATAAATAATTCAAAGACAACAGTTTGTTGTAACTCAATTATTTGCTCAATCCCTCACCAGCGATATACAATTTCCTCGACACTTACATGATGTCTTATTTATTTAATATTGAACACATTAGAGCTAAATACTGGGGAGTGGGGAGAAAGAAATTGATAGAAAATCAATAAAGATCTGACTCACTTTCCAGTAAATCCAGTAGAGAAGGCCTTGATGAGCCACTCGAGATCTTGTATCTTGAATGGAAACAGCACAAGATGAGTGTTGTTATCCAAGTCCACGGCACTCTCTGGATACATGACATGATGAGTTGTTCTGGTCCCGACATCTGCTTCAAAGCCTTTGGTAGGACCATGGTTAATTCTACAAAACACAAGGGGATTTTATTTTATATGCCACAATCACTGACAGAAATACAGTACATTAGGAGACTGCTTGAATTTTAACATTGAGGAAAAAACGTTTAGGCTGTAGCCTGGTACACACAACGGTTTTGGTATCTAATTTCCCAGTTCATGACAACTGTGCGGGGAGTGAATTTTTATATAACTCACCCGTTTAAATCGTATTAAGGTTTACAGTGCATAATTAAGAGCTTCGCAATCCTTAGCTGAAAGATTTATGATGACATCATTGTTACACCAGTCATGAAATATTTTGTTTAAAATGTTGTTTAACTAAAATAAAAGTTGGGACAACAGTGATGATGAAGTTATAATTGTGTTTCACTTCCTGATCCTGATCTGATAACTGCAGGCTGAGAGACTGTTCCAGCAACTTACCTTCCACCAGTTGAAAGCATCCTCTGAGAGATTGTATTGCGCTGACAAAAATGGTTCAACAGATGTGTTGAAACGCGGCATAGACCACAGATCATCTTCTGATAAGCATTTGTCACAAGCACAGGGGTTTGTGTCCTGGAGCTGGTTGAAGTATTCTGAAAACCTTCTTGAAACATGTCCTCTCAACACACAGATGCCAGTCACACACAGCAGGACAACAAACATCTTCACTTTTGCCTTCATCTTGGCTGTGTGAACCTTGTGATTCCACTCTGTAGACAAAGAGTGTGGTGAAATATGTAAACTGTCGTATTGTTTATTTTAGTCTAAAACCAGCAACAGCAAATAAAGCAGATTGGTACATTATGTCACATCATTTTAATATCAGGCAAACACAGCTGCTAGTCATTATGAAATGAACATCACAGTGCGTTATTTCTTTCATGAGGACTGGTTAAAGATTGAGTATAAATGCAAAACATTATTCTTAATTAACTTTATAATTACAAATATGGTTATCAATGATAATAATAATTTGTTGGACTTACTTAATCCAGTTATGTCAACAATTTCCACCTAACTGAGTTGTGTTAGATTTAATTAAATAGTATTATTAAGATACCAATAACTGACTTATGTGCAACCAACATGAATGTTTTAGACAATTCCAACATTATCTGGTCAACTTGGATTTAATTAATAGGTCAGCGTCCAGCTAACTAAACTGACTAAACTGAATGTAAGATGGCGCCACTCAGGGCAGCCGTGGTATTTTGGTGCTCTCTGTTTGTTTTGTTTATGTTTGTTAACTTTGCATTCTGCTGTGATACCCGGAGCCCTTTCACCAGAGAAGAGCTCATAAACATCAGGGGAACAACGGCAGTGGATTTAATTCCAACTTTTCTTGTGTCATCAGTGGAATTATTGGACATTCTGGTCAAGGCTTCACTTTCCGCTGTTCATGCGGTGAGACGCTGGAGGAGGGGGAGAAGGTTCGGTAGCTGGTGCGACTACGCCGAAGAGGACACCGCACGCCGCTACCGGGAATATTTCTCACTGTGCAATAAAATAGACGAACTTCGGCTACTGGTGGGGAAAAACAGAGACTTTTATTCATCTTCTGTTCTGTGTTTCACCGAGACGTGGCTGTCTGGATCAACAGCGGACTCCGCGCTGCAGCTGGCTGGCTTTTAAGTCTAGAGCGGACCGCGACATGGAACTCTCTGGCAAAACAAAAAGTGGAGGTGTCTGTTTTTACATTAACAGTGGCTGGTGTAACGATTTGACAGTGATTCAGCAACACTGTTCTCATGACCTGGAATATTTATCGATACATTGTAAGCCATTCTACTCCCTAGCTAGAGTTTGCTAGCTACTTTCTGCTCGGTGTTTAGATCGCACCGCAGGCCAACGTGCAGGAGGCACAGCGTAAGCTGGCCGCTCAGATACTGTGGGTAGAGCAGACATTCCCGGACTCCTTAGTTATTGTTCTTGGTGACTTTAACAAAGGAAACCTCAGCCATGAACTCCCCAAATACAGACAATTCATAAGGTTTCCAACCAGAGAGGGGAACACTTTGAATCACTGCTACACCACAGTAAGCAGTGCCTATCATGCCGTCCCTCGAGCTCCACTGGGACATTCTGACCACGCCATGGTTCATGGTTGATTCCTGCATACAGACAACAACTAAAAATCTGTAAACCTGTGGTGAGGACATCAAAGCAGTGGACCAGTGCAGCTGTAGAGAATCTCCAGACGTGCTTGGACTGCACTGACTAGGATGTTTTCAGGACTGCAACCAACAGTCCGGATGAGTATACAGAGGCTGTGACGTCCTACATCAGCTTCTGTGAGGACAGCTGCATTCCAACACGGACCAGGGTGAGTTATAACAATGACAAACCCTGGTTCACAGCTAAGCTGCAGAAGTCCGAGTTAGTTCTGTTGAGGAGAGCGGACATTCGCCAGGTGCATTGAAGGGAGCGCAGTACGAAATCCCCGCTGTCTCAGCTTAACCAGCGCGCCTGCACGTTTTCCCCTGCGCCGTTTCCAAAGGATCCCAAACAGAGCTGCCGCTCCTCCAACTAGTAACTCCGGGAAAGTTCCAGGGTCAATAAAGAGCGGTGGAATAGTATGAGCAGTTGAAAGTCCAATGTTTAAGAGCTCTTCTCTGGTGAAAGTTACCAGAGAGGGACGACAGAAAACAGCGTTAATTAACAAAAATACAAAAAGCACTATGGAGCATAATCCCGAGGCGGCCGTCTGCGGCACCATCTTGGTTGTATACTGACTTAACTCACTTACGTAAATCTAACTTAATTGCTGGACATCCCTTACTCAACTGCATTTGGTAATACCAACTAAACTGTACTTTGTATGATGCTAGTCATTTTAAATGGACTTACTAAACCTGATTATGTCAACAATTTCCACACAGTGTAGTTGAGTACTTAAAATAATGGATACCTATATAGACTGATTAGTATCACCATATCAATCCACATTTTCCATCTTCTTCACAATGTTTTACAATGTTCACAAAAGAGGAAATAAATTGAAAATGGGTCCCAATTCACTCTTCCCTAAGACGGCTACATCTGAGGCTGGTGATTTTCTATGTTCTTCATATTGTCAAAAAATTCTATCAAAACCAAACCAACAACAATGGGATTCTTTGGCACAAGGGAATAAGACATATCAGGCTTTGGAAACTTACTAAAGAATTTACTTGTTAAATGGTAAATTCATTGTTGCTTTTGGTCTTTCGTAGGATTTGTCAACAATTTGAAAATTATAGAAAATTGCCAGTTTTATCTTTCAACTCTATCATAAACATCAGCTTAACTGTCACAAATGTTTAAAATCTCAACTTGTTTGACGCTAAATTGTACACATTTGATTAACACTCCTAGATTAATTTAAATTAATAGAAATTTTCTTAGAATTTTACAGTTTTAGTTGTAGTAAAATAGATTTGACTGACTGGGAAAAAAAACATTTCTAGCATTTCTAATTAGCATAACCAGAAGAACCATCTATATGTAAACAGTAAATCGGTGTTATATGCCATTCGAAGCTCCTACAGTGTACAGAGTTTTGTTACATTGACAATACAGAGAAAAAAAAAGTGCACCACATTTAGCTTAGGATTGGACATTTTCAAGAACATCTATCTGGGCTGCAGCTAGCGATGATTTTAGCATTCGAAGCTTCGATAGATTATTTCAACAATTCATCGATGCGTCATTTAAGTACTTTTGCTTGGCAGCGGCGACCCCCGGTAACAGGATCAGCTGTGCATGTTTATAGGTGATAGATATTTATTAGTAATTTCGGAAATTCATAGTGTGTCATACAGCAAACATCAGACCAACAAACAGACAGCTGCTTTACAAACACAAACATCACCCGAGTGCTATACAAGTTATACTACAGGCTCGTCCAGACTACACGACTCTCAGCGTCGGCCGATGGCCGTGACTGATCGATGACAGGGACACACACACGCTACAGGAGCTGACAGCGGCTATGGCACCTGACGCTGGTCTCCAAACCACATTTAATCAAGAAATCACACGTGAAATGTGAAACGGGAAATGAGCGATCCTGCACAGGAAACAGCTGTTGTTTGTTACTATAAAGATAGCAATTATAAAGACAAAGAATCTGGGTGAAAGGATGGATTAGTACACGCAGGTAACAGGGATTGTCTGAGCTACAGAGAGCTGGAGGGAAGTTAAAAGGTGCAGCTCCCGACAGCCAGTTAACTCCTGACTGTGAGGTTACAACTCACGGCCCAAAAAGGAGAACAAACCCACGTGTGCACATTTTCAGCTGAGATCTGCGGCTTACTTTGGCTTCAACTCAACAATCAATCATGATTTCAGCTAAATGCTAAAGTTGCTGTTACTGTTACCTTGTCTGTGGCCCGCTGGCACAACACAGGGGCTTTCTGATCACATGCTGTCGTGTGTTTGTTTGGTTTGGTTTTACAGTGGACGGACAGTAACATTACAGAGTTGTTGTTTTCTTTAGCTTGAAATAATCCCATACTTTGGACTCTTTCTTTTTTGTCCCTGTTTTCTCTCTCTTCCTCCACTTTGCAAACAGCTCCATCATAATCACGTGGTGTTCACAGCGTAAACGCGATGTGCGACAGTAATAAATGTCCGTGTGAAACACTGTGCTGTATAGTTATATGGATTAAACGAAGCATTGATGCAAACAATTTGTGTCGAAGCATTTTAAAATTTATTATGTATATAATAATTAAATACCAGAAATCAGAAAGGGAAAAAAAGATGCATCAAGATGCTCCGAGAATCGTTTTGTAATCGCATCGCTGCCCTCTGGGCCATAATCAAATCGTGAGGTGCTAAGAGATTCCCACCCCTACTAACTGTGTATTGTGTGTGTTTGCCCAAAAAATTAATGAGTCACACCGCTGCACTGGGTGACATGTTCATTGGAAAGAGTTTGGTCACATTAGTTTGTTTACAAACAGCTACAAATAGTACACACAGCGATCAAATTATCAGTCTCCGAAGAGTAAAATACTTACAAGGGACTCCCTTATGAGGTCTTCGCTGAGGTCAGTTCGCAGGCTCTTCTTGGTACAATGGCGTCATTCTGCAGCAAAGAACAAGGGAAATGTGTAAGAGGGGTTATAATATCATTGAATTGCACAGCAATTAACAGAGATGCATCACTGTACAAGCAAACTGTTCAGGCTCCTAAATTTTATGCTTCCTTCTTCTTTCCATTCTTTAAGTTTACAGCTAGTGTTTGGGTATGATATTACATGAGAAGAAGCATATCTGAAAGCAGCACAGAATGGCTGAGAGCTGCACTGCATTATATCATGTTAGATTTTAAATTTTCAACAACAAATGTTTTAAGGTTTACAGGAACACAATATGGGTTAATGAATTTGGCATCAAGTAACTCATCACTCTCTGTAAAACATGCATCTCCCAAAGTACAATTTAGTGAATCTGCTGTGTAATTTTTCACAATTCCAGCTTTGAAATCGTTCAGCGTATGTATTGTACTTTATTTTATTGTGAGTTTGCTAGGTTCCACGGATATTAGTTTAAAAGGAACAATTATTAGACAGTTTCATGTCCTTTTAGATGGCTGTTTCCATGAGGGAAAACATTTGCACTAGGCAAAGTCACTACATGAACAATGATGGCAGCTAAATGCAAAAATGTAAAATTTTACTGATCTTTGAGATGTCTTCGAAAGGTGATTTCGAAATGCATTCCAAGTTTCAAATGTTCATGAGCATTTTTGAATATGTGCATGGCAAAAATGACCATGTTTCAACCTGGGGTGCTTCAACAACACATTTCTTGTAGTTTCTTCTGCAGCACAGTCACGTAACTGAAAATAAGAAAAAACAAAAAATGACTATCCCATATATTAGTTGTATATATTAGCTAGTTTAATGTATCAAACATTAGTGTAAATTCTTAAGATAAACTCTGACCCTTCGTTATAATATTAAATACTTCTAGTCATTAAAAGGTAAGATAACCCTTGTACTTACCACTAAGTTACGAAAAAAAACCCCACAAATAACTGTAGACCATCCAGCCTTCAAGCTCAGAAATGTTCTTCCAGACAGAGAAGTTCTGCAATATTTATCAGACGAAAGTTAGAAGTAGAATATTTAACCTCACTTTTACAGTTTTGATTACATTAAGACATGACAATAAATAAAGCTTTTCCCACACAGGTTATACTTCTACTACAAATGTGTTTGCCTAATTGCAACAACAGATTTGCTTGATACGTTTCCTGGTTTGTCTGTTATAAAGCTGACAATCGGCTTTTGTTGGGGTCTCTCGCAATATAAACACACAACTCAGGAACTCTGCTTTGCCCGAAGAACTGCATAAAGTTAATTTTCTCACAGAAAATGGCTCATGATATCACAATATATACTGCTCACACACCTCTGTCTGACCTGATAGCAGCCACCAAAGACGTTACGCTCCCTCACTCTCACTCACCCACTCACTCACTCTGTTAGGCATAGTAATGGGAAAAGTCACTCTTTTGAAAGACTCCAGTCACCAAATCTCGTTCATTAAAATGAACTAATATTTTTTTGTGTCATTTCGTTCATTTTAACCAGGTTTGTTATTGCGGCGCTGCAGCCTAGTGGGTGATTTTTTTTAAAACAGCGCAGTCCTCAAACACAGAAGGCCGCCTGGCTTGCTCTAATTGACAAAGTATAATACACAAATTCACTTTTGATCTTTCTCTATCATGGTTCTATAAAGCCTCATGGAGCCACAACCAAATTCAAACCATGGAAAAACCACAGAAATATGTTGTCAATATTCGATTAAGCCACAACTTCGGCTAAATCCGTCCATTTTCACAATCATTCCTGAGTGTACTACCAGACCAGCCATATATATAAAAAATATAATTACTATCACTAGATCTCTAAAGTGCTGATTCATTCAGTAGCCTAACGCTTATCCATGAGTAAAATCTATATATTAACGTCAGATTTACAGGGAATATATTGAAGTAATAAGCTTGACACACAAGATGAATAAAACACACTCTTATTAAAATTTAACAAATTTAATAATAATCTCAAACACTGCAGGTTGTTCACCAGTCAGCTGTGAAACAACAGCACGGCTCTGTCGATACATAAAAAGTAAAAGTTCTGACAGACCGGATCAGCTGTTAGCTATAAACACATCACAGGGCTAACGCTGCTATGTGGCTGTGTTTTAATGAGCTGGTCCGTTTGTTTTGGAGAGAAGACTCTGTGGTAATTCAGCTCCTGGTAGAACTCTGTCAGGGCTCTGAAGTGGAGTAGACCCAGAATAACTCTCATCAGCTGTTAGCTGTAAACACTAGCAGGACTAAAGTTACGGTGCGGCTGTGTTAAAACTATAACTTAACTTACTTAACTATAACACAACACAACATCTGCGCTGTAATAACGGTATGCTTTATTAAATTTCACAAAATTATCAAAATAGATATTAGATATACAGTGGGTACGGAAAGTATTCAGACCCCTTTAAATTTTTCACTCTTTGTTTCATTGCAGCCATTTACCAAAAATCAAAAAAGTTCATTTTATTTCTCAGTAATGTACACTCAGCACCCCATCTTGACAGAAAAAAACAGAAATGTAGAAATTTTTGCAAATTTATTAAAAAAGAAAAACTGAAATATCACATGGTCATAAGTATTCAGACCCTTTGCTCAGTATTTAGTAGAAGCACCCTTTTGATCTAATACAGCCATGAGTTGTTTTGGGAAAGATGCAACAAGTTTTTCACATCTGGATTTGGGTATCCTCTGCCATTCCTCCTTGCAGATCCTCTCCAGTTCTGTCAGGTTGGATGGTAAACGTTGGTGGACAGCCATTTTCAGGTCTCTCCAGAGATGCTTAATTGGGTTTAAGTCAGGGCTCTGGCTGGGCCATTCAAGAACAGCCACGGAGTTGTTGTGAAGCCACTCCTTCGTTATTTTAGCGGTGTGCTTAGGGTCATTGTCTTGTTGGAAGGTAAACCTTCGGCCCAGTCTGAGGTCCAGAGCACTCTGGAAAAGGTTTTCGTCCAGGATATCCCAGTACTTGGCCGCATTCATCTTTCCCTCGATTGCAACCAGTCGTCCTGTCCCTGCAGCTGAAAAACACCCCCACAGCATGATGCTGCCACCACCATGCTTCACTGTTGAGACTGTATTGGACAGGTGATGAGCAGTGCCTGGTTTTCTCCACACATACCGCTTAGAATTAAGGCCAAAAAGTTCTATCTTGGTCTCATCAGACCAGAGGATCTTATTTATCACCATCTTGGAGTCCTTCAGGTGTTTTTTTAGCAAACTCCATGCGGGCTTTCATGTGTCTTGCACTGAGGAGAGGCTTCCGTCGGGCCACTATGCCATGAAGCCCCGACTGGTGGATTGCTGCAGTGATGGTTGACTTACTACAACTTTCTCCCATCTCCCGACTGCATCTCTGGAGCTCAGCCACAGTGACCTTTGGGTTCTTCTTTACCTCTCTCACCAAGGCTCTTCTCCCCCGATAGCTCAGTTTGGCCGGACGGCCAGCTCTAGGAAGGGTTCTGGTCGTCCCAAACGTCTTCCATTTGAGGATTATGGAGGCCACTGTGCTCTTAGGAACCTTAAGTGCAGCAGAAATTTTTTTGTAACCTTGGCCAGATCTGTGCCTTGCCACAATTCTGTCTCTGAGCTCTTCAGGCAGTTCCTTTGACCTCATGATTCTCATTTGCTCTGACATGCACTGTGAGCTGTAAGGTCTTATATAGACAGGTGTGTGGCTTTCCTAATCAAGTCCAATCAGTATAATCAAACACAGCTGGACTCAAATGAAGGTGTAGAACCATCTCAAGGATGATCAGAAGAAATAGACAGCACCTGAGTTAAATATGAGTGTCACGGCAAAGGGTCTGAATACTTATGACCATGTGATATTTCAGTTTTTCTTTTTTAATAAATTTGCAAAAATTTCTACATTTCTGTTTTTTTCTGTTAAGATGGGGTGCTGAGTGTACATTACTGAGAAATAAAATGAACTTTTTTGAATTTTGGAAAATGGCTGCAATGAAACAAAGAGTGAAAAATTTAAAGGGGTCTGAATACTTTCTGTACCCACTGTATGTCAGTACCTGACAACAGACTTGCCTCTCATTCCCCGGTGCTGGCAGTAAGTCAGCCTGCCTAGTGAAGACAGACTCCGAGGAGGACCCATGTGAGTGCTGAACGATTAGTTCATTCCTGCTCCACAGTAGCCGAGATGTCACGTGAAAAATTAACGACTCAAACCCAGAGACCCACAGTTGAGAGTCGTGAACTAATCAATTCTGTTTCCTGTGCTGACGGAGACCATGCAGCTGCTGTGTGACGAAGGAACGTAAGAGTCCAAGACTATTCACGCATGCGTAAAAATGAACGAATTACTCACTGATACAACCCGTTCCTCCTGAGTCACATACAAGATTAGGTCAGATGACGCTAGTCAGGCTACCTCCAGACTACAGGCGATTGTGACCCAAATCCGATTGAAATTGAAATTTTTTTGCCCATATGTGACTCACATATGATCTTTTTATGTGAACAGGCAAAGTCACATGGAATCTGATCTTTTCCAGTTCGGAATTGGGCCACTTCCATATGTGGTCCAAATCCGATACAGATTGGATCTTTTTAAATGTGACCTGAGTCTGGACACTCAGGTCACATTTGATGCGACTTTGACGTCACTGTAGAGCAGCTGTTCTGCTGTAGACGGAGCCGCGCTGAACGAAAAAGCTCCACAAAAGCCCTTATCAAACATGTGGCTCTCTTCCTCCTTTACCTCGCTATCATCTGCTCACAAATTCCTTTTCTTATACCTAAAATTCACCGGACCGGAGCCCTCCTCTGAGAAGCTGTAAAGAAAAGAACAGAAAGTTGTGAACACTTGTCATAATTCGGGAGAAATGTGACCCGTGAGAGGACAATAAAAAAACGGGAGTCTCCCACCAGCTAACCTGTTGCTCCGTGTTTACTTTTGTAGCCTGCAACAGCATGCTGTGTGTGACATCCTGTTATTCTTCTGCGCATGTGGGTCACTTTTCAGGCCGCGGACAGTTCACACTGGAGTCTGATGTGGGCCGCATTTAAACTATAATGTGAACTGTCAAACAAAAAATCGGATTTGAGCATTAAGGCCTGCAGTCTGAACGTAGGCTTAGTCTACCGCGGCTCCCTCATATCCGTCACTGCTCGCCTAGTTTAACGTTTTCTGTAGTTAGCATGTTTCTAGTTTGCTATCTAGCTAACGTTAGCAACCATAACATGTAATATACAAACTGTCCGTTAATATCACTTTCTAACCACATACTGACATGCCAAATTGACAGACTGGATTAAATAAACCTACTTACTCAGATTATTATTCGGAATTCCCCTGGAATCTGAAGTCCAATCCTGAGTCCACCCAAATCCACCATGTTCGCGCCAATAACGTCTTCTCATTCCCAGCTTCTGAGCATGCGCTACGTCTGTCCTACGTGAACTCATTTAAGACATTTCGTTTTGATTGTGCGATTCACTCAACACTGTTATATTGTATCAAATCAAGTGGGTTTTGTGGCTTTAACAAGTCTTCATTTTAAGTTGAATCTGCTAAAGTGGACTTAAAACGCTAACACAGATATATTAATTAAATTGGGTATAGGTACATTTATTTAATTCAACATCTCACAAAGTTCACTTTTTTGAGTGTAGTAGTCTTACATAAAATATACCTAAAATCTCTGACGATGCTGTCCAAGAAATGAACAAATAAAGGTTAATTGGTTCAAACGTAGCCTAAATGTAGACTATTAATGTAGATTTTATTTTTGTCTTATACCTGATCAGAAAAGAATCCACCTCTACTACAGTTAAACTGAGTAAACGTGTATTTAGTAAACCTCAGAGCAACTGAGGGTGATGATAAAGAACTAGTGGAATGCCTACTGTTCCGCTTTAGTACAAAGAAGTCTTCTGAGAGTAGGGCTGGCACATCTCTGGCAAAGGAGTCAGTGCAAAAGTGTCCAAAGATGCATACAGACATTACTGATGAGATAGAACATTTCCAAGACCTCTTCACTACAAAAACATGCCAATGGACATAGAGAGAATGTGAATGGGTAAGGCATGCTATGGAGATATTGAGGAAGAAGATAGATCCTGAATGCATATAGCTACAATGTGAATGAGTTGTGGCAGCCTATATATTGTAGCCATACAATTTAGCCGAAGCATTACATTATTATAAAAACAGACTACAGCTGCTTTTTCTACATTGTTTCATTCAGACCCACAAACACCAAATCCTTAACAAAAGCAGCACACCAGCTCTTGTGTTAAAACATTAACGGATTACATGGAACAGTGTGCCAGAGTGCATCAGTGTGTAGGCAAAATAAATTTTATACAGTATTTAGAGTAAAGTAGTGTAAAGTAAATCAAACTCACTCTTTTCACAAGATCAAGCTCCTGGCAAAACAGCTGCGCAACATCTGTCTCTCATGCTGTCCACAGAATAAAAGTTACAGCCCCTATAAAAAGGGAAGATGTCATGTGATCTGCTTTACATGGAGGTTTCTAAGCTTTTTTTATGGGTGTAGTAAAACTAAAGCTGTAGGGTCACCATTGTAGTGGACAACAGTGTGGATTTGTGCATTTTATATTAAATAAATTTGAACTACTCAAAAGTATTCCTCTTCTCTTCCTGAGAGAGAGAAGCAGGGAGGTGGAGACAGCTGAAGAGACCCCAAAAGAAAGGGGGTGGAGAGGTCACTTTCTCTAAGTGCTATTCCTGAGCAGCCTGATTGTAAAACTGACACCTTTGATTCCAAAGCCTGATAACGCGGTGCCTGACTGTTAAAATGACAAAGAAACTAACCCGAGATTACAAACAGCCTATCAGAACTCCCCTTTGTCTCCAAAGACTCAAAGCCTTAACTGTTTAATTAAATAATATTTTAGTTACTTGATTACATTTGCCTTTATTTGAGTAGTTATGTTTTTAACACACTAAAATTAGCTTTGTTAAACGTTAGGTCTTTGGCAGGAAAAACATTTTTAATCAATGATTTTATAATAACTCACAATCTTAATTGTCATGTTTTTAACTGAAATTTGGTTGGACCAAGATAACAGTGCAGCTGTCGTTATTGAGTCTACCCCTCCCAACTTCAGCTTCATGAGTGAAGCTAGAGTGCATAATAAAGGAGGTGGAGTTGCCATATTGTTTAATGATTCCCTCCAATGCAAAAAGATGTCTTATTGGAATTTTGCTTCTTTTGAATATGTGGCTCTTCAGCTGAATTCCTCTTCTCGAGCTATTTTTCTAAATATCTACAGGCCTCCTAAATACAGTGCAAACTTTTTTGATGACTTTGGTGAACTGCTGTCTATAATCTGTATTGACTTTGACTGTGTAGTTATTGTTGGTGATTTTAACATCCATGTTAACAATCCCCAGGAAAGAGGGACTAAATAACTGTTTTGTGTTCTTGATAATTATGGACTGACTCAACATGTGACGAGGCCCACGCACAATAAGGGGCACACTTTGGACTTCGTCATCTCCAAGGGTCTGGACATTTCCAAGGTTGTGGTGACTGATGTTGCTCTCTCTGATCATTCCTGTGTTTTCTTTGAGAGTGCTATCTGCGTGCACACAAATGTTAAAACAGAGGTGATCACAAAACGGCATATCGCATACATAATAGATAATTTCAGTTCTAAAATTACAAATGTTATTGATGCCATTGCAGCAGCCAAGGTGAAGGTGGTCTCTGGTAAGAGAAGATCTCCATGGAGAAATGCCATGCTGGTTAGAACTCAAAAAAAGAGAGTGTCAAAAAGCTGAACGCAGGTGGCGGAAAACAAATCTCCAGGTTCATTATGACATCTATAAAGAGAGACTTTGCATTTATAAATGCAAGGCGGTCCTTCTTCTCTGACATCATCACCAAAAACACTAATAATGCACGTGCCCTGTTTGCTACTGTCGACAGGATAACCAACCCTCCTGTGTCTGTAGCCTCTGAACTTCTATCCACCAGGGCCTGCAATGAATTTGCTTCCTTCTTCACAGACAAAATTAAAAAAATTAGACAAGCAATCAGTGCCTCCATGTCAGTAACAGGATATGTCTTGTCCCTGTGTCCACTTAAAAACAATTCATATAGCATGAGACAGTTTGATTCTATTAACCATAAAAACCTGGAGGACATAATACAACATCTGAAATCCTCCTCATACTGCCTTGATATTCTGCCAACAGGTTTTTTCAAAAATGTGTCTAAATGCATGGTCTCAGATTTACTATAAATTGTCAACGTGTCTCTCCTCTCAGGTTTTTCCCAAAGGCCCTGAAAACTGCAGTCATTAAGCCACTCTTAAAAAAGAGCAATCTAGACAGTCCACTAATGAGCAATTATAGGCCCATATCAAATCTCCCATTTTTAAGTAAAATCATTGAAAAAGCTGTTTTTCAACAGCTTAATGCTTTCTTGGCACTAAATAACTGTTTTGATGTCTTCCAGCCAGGTTTTCGACCACACCACAGCACTGAGACAGCTCTTGTTAATGTCTTCAATGACATCCATTTAAACACTGACATTGGCAGAATTTCAGTCTTAGTATTATTGGATCTCAGTGCTGCATTCGACACAGTTGACCACAACATATTACTAGACAGACTTGAAAACTGGGTTGGACTTTCTGGCACAGTACTAAACTGGTTTGAATCCTACTTAAAGGACAGGGACTACTTTGTGTCTGTAGGTAATCACACATCTGAGCTGACAAAAATGACATGTGGAGTTGCCCAAGGCTCCATTCTGGGACCTCTTTTGTTTAACATTTACATGCTTCCACTGGCTCAGATTATGAAAAACAAAAATATATGACAAAAATATATCAAAACAAAATATGTTACCATAATTATGCAGATGACACACAGATTTACATAACCATTTCCACCAGGGGACTATGATCCCATACAGGCGCTGAGTAACTGTATTGAGCAGGTCAACGATTGGATGTGCCAGAATTTTCTTCAATTAAACAAGGATAAAACTGAAGTTATCGTGTTTGGAGGCAGGGAGGAACGATTGAATGTCAGTGCTCAACTTCAATCTGTAATGTTAAGAACCACAAATCAAGCCAGAAATCTTGGTGTAGTCATGGACTCGGACCTGAATTTGAGGAGCCATATTAACACGCCTCCCGGGGGAACCACGCCCCAGACCACAAAAGAGCGACACACAACCTCTCTCGCTCTCTTCTCTTCCGCTTTCCGCTCTGGACGCTTCGGCACGCGTCTGGCGTGCCCTCCCGGCAACGCCTAAGAATTCGACCAGCGCAACAAAGTCTTTGTTTCGCTTGAAGCTATACACGCGAAGTGCCGCAACATAGATTTTTCCCTCGTTTAACAGCAACTTTACTTGTTTTTATTTTCTTTCTTTTCGTTTGTTAAAAGTTATCAGTCCGTTAAGTTACACTAGTTAATTAAAGAACGACCCAGTTCTTTTTAAGCTCTATACGTCGAGCTAAGCCCACGGAGGTCGGACAAAGCCACGTGGTCTCTGGTGGTTCTTCAATCAGACACGGAGAACCCCGGAGAATCCCTAGCAAAAGCCAGGATCAGGCAGCTAGCGTGGGACCCGTGCAACAGGCCAAAGCAGGCCGCCGACAAGCAGTAAGACCAAACAAAACATTCTGTGGTCAGGGAGGTCCCATAGTGTTAATAATGTCTTTTTAACTCCTAAACTCATAGCTTACTTTCATTAGTTCTCCTCTGCCGTATGAGTCAAATGCTTCCCACAATCTCATTGTTTAGCCATTACTTATTACCCTGATGTATTTAACCATTTATAAAGTGTAAAGATTGGCCACCATATGGGTAATAGTACCATGCTGGGTGTGTGTTTACAGAGTTTGTGTGCTCTGAAAAACATAACAGCCCAGCTATAAAGTCTCAGCCGGCACACCTAGTATGGTGCTTTTACTACACACATATGGATGTAACGTTAAGGCCTGATAGACATCTGCTAATCAAAAAGAGAGGACATTACCTGCATCACTGCCGATGTCATTTGACCAGGGAGTGAAAGGTGATTAATGCGATTGTTATCAGTGTTTGTTTTTGCCCCATGCTCAGCTACATCTACACACCAGCACTGGGTTGCACTAGTTCTGTATTATGTGAGGTTAATGGGTTCATAGGTTCACAACAGAGGCACCCCCTTACATATTGTTTAGAGTGTAGCAGTGGTGTTTGTTTTTTTGGTTCTTCATGTATTGTATTGTGATACTTTTGCTTTTTGGTATTGTTTTTGTTTTGTATTGTTGTGCTCCAGTGTGCTGTACACAAGCAGGGCATTGTTAAAAAGTAAGTGTTAGATACCACTTTCACCGTAAGAGGGAGTATACTGTTACAATGTACCGATCTGTTTGTGTATGTGGCAGGTATGTTGCAAACAGACATAATACCGTAAAACTTTGACTAATAGCCCGGGCTGTTATTTGCTAAAATCACTGAATTGACCCAGCCTATATTTGGGACAGGCTTCCATATGGGACAGGCCTTTAATTCCTTTTGCACAAAACAAAGTGAATAATACTTGTATAAAAATGATCAATTAATATTAAAAACATGTAATAAATTTTTTCTAGCTCCGACAGACAGCTTGTGCGCTTTTATTTTGAAGGCAGCAACCTAACAAAAACAACAACACGGTGCAGGATGAGAGAAGTGTGGCAGAAGTTACCAGACAGAGCGATGGACTTCACATGACAGGATTCATAACTTGGATTCATTTTTCTGAAAAGCTGTTTTGCAGGTTAAGAATTAGACTTTGGGGCTTGTTGTTTGCGTTCAATGAACAGAACGACTGAATTGTGGAGAATTGATGTGTAGCATGTCCATACTGACCATACGTTTAAACATTAATATTTGTGTTCACGATCTCAGCAGCTTAGAAGCAGCTAAAGCGGGCGACCCCGCAGGGTTTAAGAGGTTTAATACATCCAAAGAACTTCTATAAAAAAAACAGACCAGGCGTTTAATGGAGGCGGCTATTTGTCAAAATGTGTTCCCACACCAGACCAGTAAAGGAGGTAGGCGGCTATTTGGGACTCGGCTATTAATTGAAGTTTTATGGTATATGAACGGAGAGTACACAAGTAAGTAGACGTAAATATTCCATGTATCATCCGCTTAAGACCTTGTGGTGGTACATACGAGAAATTGTGTCTGTAAAGCCTGTAACATGACATGTACATGCACCTGTAATAAACAGGAGCTACAATACTAATCTGTATAATGTAGGAGTTGTGCCAAATGTTTTCCTTTATTGGTATACTGTTAGTGAGTTATCTTTCTTTCTTTTATTTATTTGTAGAGCACTTTTCAAAAATAGAATAGAATAGAATAAAATAAAAGGGATAAAATAAAGTCAAATAAGATCGGGAAAGGCTCTCCTATAAAAGTATGTTTTAAGAAGGGACTGAGTTCACTGACTCAGCCGACCTGATTTCCTTGGGCAGGCTGTTCCAGAGCCTCGGGGCCCTGACAGCAAAAGCTCTGTCCCCTTTAGTTTTCAGTCGAGATTCTGGAACAGACAACAGACCTCTGCCCGTGCATCTCAAGGTACGTGCTGGTGCGTATGGGACTATAAGGTCAGACATATAACAAGGCGAGAGGCCATGAAGAGCTTTAAAAGTGATCAATAATTTATGTGAGAAGCCTCAACATGGCAGCACATCTTCAATTATTGCCACCTGTATTTTGTCCCCATCAGCTAAATAAATCCAATGCAACATACAGAAGGATATCAGCACTTTATTAAACAATGAATTTGCTTCACTGAATCAAATGTAATAGTGTTGAATCATTAATCCTTCCTTCACTCCATTTTTTTAAGATAAATGAAATGGTCCATGTTAGCATGAATTCATATTTCTAGCGCCACTGGATTAAAATGGAGACTTTATTTACTCATTGCCATGGTGAATTGTAGTTTTCTTTTCATTCCCCACTTACTAACTCAGTGAACACACTCAGGGTTGATTGAGCTAGTTTTGATCAGCTGTTTAAGAACTGAAAACTCAGTTTCACAGCTCAGGCTCAATCAACTCAGAGGTCCTGCCTCATCTCTCCTTTGCTTCCTAGTGTTTTCTTTGTGACTAACCTTTTGTTTCTTATACCTCAGGATCACCGCCTGCTCCTCTGCCTCACGTTTGCCTTCTGCGTGTGTCCCCATTCGCCACTGATATACCATCATTTTACAGTAGTAGTATGTATTCCAGAAATACAGTATATTTCTGTAGTCACACTGTAAAATGATTTCACAGTCTAATACAGTAAAAAAATATATAAATGCAGCATATTATTTGGAAATTAAAATACTATTGTTTAGGTTGTTACTTTAACTTCTCACAGTTTACTGTAGACAGACACAATAGATAAAACAATAACTAAATTTATAAGTTTCCTAAAATATCAGTCTTCATTGCAATCAATATTGATTACAATGAACTTCAGTATTCTCAGGCCTATAGACAGTTGCTTAAGATATGCATTATTGTGAATATTATACAAAATAAGCAATACAAACTTCAAAATCAAATGTCAACATGAAAACAAAAAAAGAAAAAAAAAAGAAAATAAACCCTGTTGGACGACGCTGGGAAGAGATTTCTAGTAGCAAACAGAAATAGCCTAGTAGTGTGCTACACTATGGCAATAAACTTAAAGACTATTTAAGGAACATTAAAGGAACACTCCATTTTTTTTGGAAATAGGCTCATTTTCCAACTCCCCTAGAGTTAAACGGTTGAGTTTTGCCGTTTTAAAATCCATTCAGCCAATCTCCGGGTCTTGTGGTAGCAGTTTTAGCATAGCTTAGTGTTGTAGTGGCAGCCCGGCTGACAGTGAGTGTCCTGTTTTTCTCCTTTTTATCAGTTGTTCTGCTTTTTCCTTGGTTTTCTGTTCCCTGCCTGCCTCCCTGTGTTTTCTCCCCTGTGTGCTCTCTCTCCCTCTGCTCCTGAGCCCAGCCAACTACCTGCACCTGCATCTCATCAGCCACCTCGTCAGCCTGCCACACCTGCCAGTAATCAACCTCATGACTGCCTCTATTTCAACCCCGGTTCTCCACACCATCCTCGCTTGATCACCGTTGCTCCATACCCGGTGCCACCTCTGTGTTCAGGCTTTCATGTTTTGGATTTTTCTCAGTTTCCCTGTGCTTTGTTGCTGCTGTTCCTAACCCTGTCTCTTTGTCTGCTTTTCTCCCAGGTTCACTCACCCTTGTCCTCCGTTTTGTCGGCTGGGCTAACCCTCCGGTCCTCTCCTCCCTGTTCTCCCTTGCCTCCTCTCTTCCTCGGCCCCAGTGTCCCCCGGCTCTCTGGTCCCAGTCTCCTCGGCATCCACCTCTCCCTCCACTCCGTCCCTCACCCCCATCATTCTTCAATAAACCTCCTTCCCTCTGAGCTCTGCATTTGGGTCCTCTCTGTCCCCACACCACACCACCGTAACAGCTTAGCCTAGGTCTTTGAATCTGATTAGACTAGACTGTTAGCATCTCTCTCAAAAATTCTCTCAATACTTTTCCTATTTAAAACTTGACTCTTCTGTAGTTACATCATGTACAATCAGGAATGTACAGTATCCACTCCAAGATAATGCTCAGAGTGGGGTTGCAACAACATACTGTTTTGTGTACATTCAATTAAATGCAATTAACTTTGTTTTTTTGTCTTTCTTCATTGCACAAATAGTGGACTTATAGAATAGTGGACACATAGAAGTGACATCCAATGGAAGTTGTCAACTTCCGTTGTGGCCTTTTGTATTTGTGTTGTGGCTTTTGTAATCATGTTGTGGCATTTATATTTCCGTTGTTGTCTTTGAATTTGTTTTGTGGCTTTTTTTGTTCGTGTTGTGGCTTGGGTAATTGTGACCCACAAAAAATGAACTCTGTTGTATTGTAGCCTACTGTATTACTCTGTATTGACTGCAGCTTATTTGTTTAGTTTTTGATGCATCCTCCAATTAGTACAGTGCTACAAATGATAGTATGCTTGCTACTGTGTGCCGGCGACAAGCAGTGCGTAAAATAATAACACTTTAATAATACCATAAAGGGTGGAATTGCGGTCTCTCCTTGAGCAATAGCCTTTGATGGCATTTTTCAGGCGACTGATCCATCCATCCATCGTCAGCCGCTTATCCTGCATACAGGGTCGTGGGAGGCTGGAGCCAATCCCAGTTGACATTGGACGAAAGGCGGGGTACACCCTGGACAGGTCACCAATCCATCGCAGGACCACACATAGACAAACAACCACTCACGCTCACACTCACAATTTAGGGTCACCAATCAACCTAGGCTGCATGTCTTTGGACGGTGGGAGGAAGCCGGAGCACCCGGAGACAACCCACGCAAAGTTGCAGAAGTTGCTTAGTTGTTAAAACGGGGTGGTGACATATGACTATATATGTCAGAGCATCAAACCCATAAACATCGTTGTGAGCTAGCTAACCAATTTATCATGTCATTTACTTAGAACTTACAGTAGGTATGTTCATAACAAGTCAGCTTTCCATGCAGACGATCAAGTATATAGTTATATTGTAACTGTAGACAAAATAGCACAGTTCAAAAGAGTAAAAGCCCCCCCCCCCCCCCGGTAAAATAAGCGCACCATATAACGTAGTGGGAGTTATCGTGTACAGTGAATGGCAGGGGCGAGAGAGAGAGGGAGAGAGAGATAAAATGGTCAACATTAAGCCTCAGTTTAGCTTTGGCTCGCACAAAAGACACACGATTCAACTATCAGTCGACTATAGACAGGACTTCACGATTCTGATTCGACTATGTAAATCCTTAGTCGAGAACAATACTTAGTTGGGGACAGCCCGATCCAGCCCATAAACACATACGCCAGTCATCAGATACTCTGCTGGTATAATAAATTGGCCAAAAGACTTATCTTACCAGCAACAAGAGAGTTTTAACCAGTTTTATCCCATCGACTTGTCTGAGCTTTTAAAAACAGTATCACAAATGAGAGTGTCCTCCAGCCCACTTGATGTAATACCTACAAAGTTTTTACTGAAAGTAATGGATTCTGTTGGGCCCCATTTGATCTCTGTTGTGTCCTCATTATTTATTGCGTGAACCCACTTTTTAAAAAACCTGGTTTAGATCCCTGCCTCCCACAAAATTTTAGACCAATTTCAAAACTGCCTTTTTATTGCAAAGATTCTAGAAAGAATTGTGTCCAAACAGCTGCTCACTGTACTGGAAAATAACAAATTATTTGAAAAGTTTCAGTCTGGTTTCAGGAAGTACCACAGCACTGCCCTGTTTAAAGTCACCAATGACCTTTTAATGTCTGCTGATGAAGGTATGTGCTCAGTACTGGTACTCCTGGACCTTAGCGCTGCTTTGACACCATTGATCACAACATCATGTTAGACAGACTGAGGCACTGGGTGGGGATCTCTGGTACTGCCCTAGAATGGTTTTCATCCTACCTGTCAAATAGGAAGTTTTGCGTGTCTGTAAACAACTATGTCTCTTCATTCTGTCCAGTTAAATATGGTGTGCCTCAGGGGTCGGTCTTAGGACCCATTTTGTTTTCCTTGTATCTGCTTCCCCTTGGACATATTATCCATAAACATGGCATTTCTTTTCATATTTATGCTGATGACACGCAAATATACTTGCCCATCAGATCCACAGACCCTGGAATGCTGAGTTCACTTAACAACTGCCTTTGTAAAGTTAAACAATGGATGTCAAATAATTTCCTCCAACTGAACTCCGACAAAACAGAAATCCTGGTCATCGGTTCCCAGCAGATGGCAAAACAAATACTGCCATTTGCTGGTTCCCTAGTAAATCACATTAAGCCTGTTGCAAAGAAACTTGGTGTTTGGTTTGATAGTAATTTAAATTTCGAGCAGCACACCACAAAGCTTGTTCAATCATGTTTTTATCAACTTAGAAATTTAAGGACACCGAGACCATTTTACACGATTTCATCTCATCACGCCTGGATTATTGCAACAGTCTTTTCACCTGTTTAACCCAAAAATCTATTGATCGACTCCAGACTGTCCAGGACTCAGCTTCCAGGCTTTTAACCAGAACAAAAAAATATGACCACATCACCCCTATTTTAGCTTCATTACACTGGCTCCCAGTGTGTTTTAGAATTGATTTTAAAACTTTATTGATCACTTTTAAAGCTCTTCATGGCCTCTCGTCTTGTTATATTTCTGACCTTTTAGTCCCATACGCACCAGCACGTACCTTGAGATCCTCGGGCAGAGGTCTGTTGTCTGTTCCAGAGTCTCAACTGAAAACTAAAGGGGACAGAGCGTTTGCTGTCAGGGCCCCGAGGCTCTGGAACAGCCTGCCCGAGGAAATCAGGTCGGCTGAGTCAGCGAACTCTTAAGTCCCTTCTTAAAACATACTTTTATAGGAGAGCTTTTCCCGATTTTATTTGACTTTATTTTATCCCTTTTATTTTATTAAAAAGCACCTTATTTGTTTAAAGAGTTTGCAAACCACATATTATTGCACTTTTGTATAAGCTGTTGATAAGGATCCTATTTAAAGTGGCTACTGTCTGAATCTAATAACCTGATGGTGGAAGGATTAAAAGATTTGGAGTAATGATTACTATATATACTGATGATTTTATTACATTTTCCTGTGTGTATATTTGTGGGTATATGTATAGCCTGGCCATTTAGGCAACATCTACATATTTATTTAATTTATTACAGCCAATAAATGTGGAAAGTCAAGTTGGTCAGAATATAGCAAATATAATAAACATCATGAAATAATTTAGTTTAGTGCCAAGACCTGCCAACAAATGTCTGTTGTTAGAAGGAAACAGAATAGCCCACATTTCCTTAGACCTGTAGACCACTACTTACCTGTAGACCAGAGACTGACCTCAGAATCAGCTGCCCTGCCAATGTCCCACTTCTCTCTCTCTCTCTCCTCAGATATCTTCAACATCCATCCGGTCAATGAATGGAAGGATATACAACAGCATTAACAGCATTAACATTAACACTATGACATTTCGTTTTCACTGACAATAACATTATGTGGGGACTGATATTGTTTTGAAATAGGCTACTAGAGATAGGCAATATTAACGGCGTTCACATTATCAACACTAGTGTTTTCCATAGCTAACTAAAATATCCCTTCTCCTTTAGCTCAAGTAAACGTAGCTTAAGTTCAGCTATTAACAGTCACTAACAACAACTTACATTTTCACTCTGTATCGCTCACTATGCGGAATAAATCTTCCTTCACTATGTCTTGCTGAGTGTGTGTTTGTCTCTCATTGTTTGTAGAAACCATAGGTACCATTAGGTAGTAATGTTGCTAGGCAGCTTGGCAGAGCAGGGATGAAAGGCATCCTCCCTCAGGGTCCTAGTACCAGAAAACAGCAGGGATTTAAATTATGAAGTAGAGGAAACAACCAGAATGATGATGATGATGATGATGATGATGATGATGATGATGATGATAATAATAATAATAATCCTTATTTGTAGAGCACTTTTCAAAAACAAGTTACAAAGTGCTTTAACACGTGTAAATAACCATTAACCACAAATTATATTTGTATTGTTCTATAGTTATATATTTATTATTTATCAATATTCGTGCTCTTTGTTCAGTATATGTCTGCACTGTAAAAAAAGAAAGAAAGAAAGAAAATCTTAATCTAATAATTAGGACCATGTTAGGCTGGCTTCAGTACCCCTAAAATAAGCCTAAAGAAGTCCATGGGCGGCTCTCTGACACACCATTTCATTTCCTCATTCATGTTGTCGATATCAAAGCACATATCTTAACGCATTTTACATCTTTCAAAAAAAAACTTTAAAATCCCGGTTGGATAGGCTATTAGTTTTTCATCCAAACATGATCTTGAACACGACTGCTTTATGATCAATCTGTAATTGATATAAGGACAGATATCCACACATCGTAGATTGGATTTGTCTTTAGGTATAACACTGTGACTCTGTGGAGATTTGCACTGAAAACACTTACTACTGCTACTGTGAGCTCCATTACTGCAGTAATCACTGTTTAAACTAAAACTGATCAATGAACAGTAATCTTTCATATTGTAGTCGCACTGATTGGAACATTCCTGTCGTAGTTATCATAGGCCTCCTGGAGATAATGTGACTATTTCTGAGTGAGGATGACTGTAGTGCAGCTGAAACAAATAGGCCTAAATGTAGATTAAAAGTTAGTTTTTCATTATTACCTGCTGATAGTCTGAATGTGTTTTGACAGCATAAGTAAAATATGAGCAAGATTTTAGTAATGTAAAATATACTTCTTAAACTTGTGTCTATTGGTTCAAACTTAACCAATAGACACATTTTCCACTGCAAAAAAAGAATTAATAGGCTAACCTAGTGGGTATGACTTTACAATCACAGGTTCATGAGTAAACTGTGTCTTATATTTGATCTATAGCCATTTGTAGCATTTCGCATACTTAAACCGCATCTCCTTTGGACTACTGTATGAAAATGGCCCCACATAGATGAGGCCAAAAAATATGTCAGCAGCTTATGTCAAATCCTTAGCTGTACTTCTGATTGATTTGTTTTTCAACTTCACCTGACTGACTGTCAGGTGGTGTACTGCCATTCTGTGCTCTGTTGATAATTTCCTTCCTTCCTTCAAAAACACATTTCTACGTACATTATGAGTCTAACAAGAAATTCACGTTCTTGCAGTGTAACTGATGGAAACGGAAAAATCAGCCTGTTTTTAGCTTTGCCCAATGTTACCACAACTGTTAGCACAGCTACCTGTTGCTAACAGTTAGCTAGCCAACTCGTTACTGAATCAAAGTCAGTCTTTTTAAACCTATCCAATATTAACATGCTAGCTTGATAGTGAGTACTAACAACCGGGTTAGTTGTTTATTTTCATAACGATAAAGTTTAACGTTTTCTTATCCCTGATCTGAGCCGCTGCTCTCTGCTCGTCACACTATCCTCGTCCTCCTGCGGTGTCGGCAATGCGCGTTCACGTGTTTTGGGGGCGTGGCTTTGGAAGGAGCCCAGAAGGGAGGGGGTGGGAGTTTCTCTGTTGGATACTTTAAAAAATCCAGCAGTTTCTGGCTAGTTTCTCAAACTTACCTACCCTGCCTTTAAGAACCCTATGAAATTCATGATATTACAGTTACCTATATACAACTATATTAATTAAAGTATAGCGTATTATTATCCTTATGCCTTGCTAATATGATGGTACAAAGATTTGAAAGCACATAATGCAGAGAATCTTGCTTGCAAACTGTTTTCTGGGGTTTTGTCATTGCCCACCATGGGGTCACAACGGTGCAGTCACAAGTTTATTTCAATGAAACATCTTAAGCTCTATTAGTTGATCAAGTTTTGGAGAGTTTGATGTGACCAGCGCTGTTTTTTGGGGTTTTTCTTTCAACATCACCCACCATAGGGGCAGCAGTACTGCAACAACAAGTCTATTTCAACAAAACACCTCTAACCCTAACCTCTAACAGATTTATCAGAGTTCTCAAGAGTTTGTCCACAGCACATGTTCGCAATAAATATAATGATTGTGCTTTAGCAGACCAGCTGCACAATCAACCATAAGATTGTGCAATAGCTTGTCAATGATTTGTCCGGTCACAAGGCCATTAAATTAAACTATCCCTTCACTCATGGTTTCAATAGTAAACTCATCATTACCGACTCGTCATAGGAATGACAATTACCGATAAAAAAAACATTATATACTAAGCAGAAACATTTAAGAAAACAGAAATTACGGGAACTGGTTAGTTGTTGTCACCTATATTGTAATAATATTTCTTTCTACTTAGTGCATTGTCGTCTTCTGTGTTACTTTCTTAGACCGATCATGTGTTTTGCATGCAAACATCTTAATTATTAGCTAGTAAACATATACGTCAGGGCCAAAGTCTTTTTTTCCAGTTTTATCCTGCATCACATGAGCGGACATTAGGATGTGATTTAAGCTGAGCTAGATGTCACCCTATCTACTATCCTAACAATAGGAGACAATTTTAAGTATCTGAGAAATAAAAAGGCTTTCGAATTAAAAAATAAAACATTTGCCACAAGACTTCAAGTCGTGTACATGAAACGCAGAGTTTTTCCTGATCTGAGAACTTTACCATACCATGGCTGTTAGAGAGACTGATGGTTTTTTATTTTAGACTACAACATCCTGTTAGTCTAATTGTGTCAGGTCCTTTAAACAGCGGTAAAACATATTTTGTGAAAATGCCGATAAGTTCATATCAAAACAAATTTTGTATATATTTTTTCGTGTTGGCAACCATTGTATGACCAGTTATTGAAAATTAGAAATGTGAATTTCGTTGAAGGCTTGCCATCTTCTTTGTGATGATACATTGTTGCCTTTAGATAAAAACAATTTGTCGATTATTGATGATTTAATGAATGATGCTAGCAATAACACTGAGGTCCAAAATGTGTTTACAAAATATGTGCATCATACAAATTTAACTTGTTTATACCTAGTTAGGAATTTGTTTTTTCAAGGTAAAGTTAGTTATTAATTTGAGTCATGCTAATGGCTAGAGAAATGTTTCCTGGGAAGAGTAATTCTTTTATGAATTGTTTCGAGGATGCCATGAGTGTTCCTTTCGGTTACTTGATGATTGATTTTAAAGCTAAGACACCTGATGATTTCAGACTCAGAACTGACTTGCTTTCAGACCTGCCTGTTGTGTATGTATGTGCTGTTATGTAAGAGTGAATATTATTAAATCTGCATCACCAGACCTTTTGGTAGGGTTATGCGAAACAACTTACAATGTTTTAAAAGGTAAAATTCCTTAAAAGAAGACACAGTATCAAAAATTTAAAAAGAAGAAGGCAGGGATTAGACTGCTCGCCAATAAAAAGGTTTGCGCTTCAAAGAAAAAGAAGATGCTGCTTCAACAGTCTGACGGTTTTCTTCTCCCCCTCCTGAGTATCGCTGTGCCTTTTTATAACAAGTCTTCAAGACAAGCTTAGATGACTATGGAGTATGCACAAAAAATGTTTCTGGTACCTAAACAACAGCTTGATCTTTTAAGACCTCCGGCACAGGAGTCCATTTGAGAAACTGTTGAAAATGACCTGGATCGTACTATAAAAGACATTCTGGATCAAAAGACTTAAGATCTTCATGAAAAAGCAAAAAAATATTCCATCGCATTGCAGAGATTTCTCACCATGGTAAAACAAGGAGAAAAAGACCAGAACACACTGACTTTGTCAATGCTGGTCGCTGAGGATTTTCACTCTTCAGAACAGAAGAATCAAGAAGGAAGAGACTTTGTTTTAGAAAACATGCCAAAAAACAGCAGGAATAAAGCCCAGCATATTTTGGATAAAATATCCTCCTCAAAAAACATATCTGCATGGACTGAACGTGGGGAGTTTGTGTTTAACGGTAATGTCATTAAAGGGTCTCGTGTATGATTTGATTAGAGGAGTAACTGCTTCTCACAACGTGTCTGCAGATATTCATTCCAACCTGTAGGTCTCTGGCTGTCAATCGTTGGCTATATTGAATATACTTTTATCAGTTGTACCAAATCAACAGGTCAAAAGAAAAATTGACGAGATTAAGAGAGACTTTTCGAGAATCTTCTCCTCTTATTGCTGGACCACCATCTACACCTCTTGTTACCAGAGGGCATCGATTAGCAAACAAAAAGGAAAAGGATTCAGGAAAATGTGAGTATATCGGAGAGTTCCCAAAACTGTCAAAGAATGATCCCACACCCTTCTTGTCACTATAGATAGCGACCCAGTGTTGTCCTCCCAGGTGTGAGGGGTCTGTGTTTACCACCAACATGGCGGGTCTCTTTTTAATAACTGACTTAGAAAGTTGGTCACTAGCAAATACTCCAAGAAAGACGCCTTGCTTCACTACCTTATCAAGTACTTTTGACAGTTCTATCGTACTCATACTATCGTTTGTAAAAGTTAGAAAAAGTCAATGAGAACCTGTCTTCTTGACGATATCTCAATTATAGAATCATATGTGGCGTAAATAACCACATTTATTGTGCATTGAAGCGGATTTCTAAAACGAGCCTCTAATCTAACACTAACATTTTTAATGAGCGACATATGGTCTCCGCATCCTTCATCAGGGCTCAGGTTAAAACAGAATAGACTATATCCATTATTTATGGATATATGGGTTATGGCCATAGCGTTGTTTTTAAGATACTTTCCAGTTGCCGAGTACAATTGATGATACTCTGATGGCATTCCCTCTGGTAAAGTTGTGTTGAAAGAGTGTTGGCTGTCAACATATAAACATAAAAACTCTATATCATAATGGTTAAATGTAAATGGATTACGCGAATAACTACCTGTAAATGCCTCATGATCTACAAATCCTACTACAATAAATTTAGGTATTTGTCCTAAGAATACATTTTCTTGATTACAAACGCGAGTGCCCGTTGGGACGCTAAAATTTTTAAGACAGACTCTGTCTATGGGATATTTAACGTTGCCATGCGTTAATGCCTTAGCGTGTGCTAGCTTAACAGCCGGAGATACAGTGACTTTCTTTACAAACAGGCTTGCTGACATAATGTTAACCCGAAAGTCATCTACAGTGTTGCGCATTAAGCAAAATTCGTTTTTAGCTCTTATGAATTTTATCTTGAGGTCTACAAGTTAACAAGTCAGAATGTAAAGGGGATATTAGCTCCACACCTTGTGTGTATTCCATTCTTTTAACTAGTCCCTCATTGCGTCCTCCAGTCGTTGCGTCATCCATATGACCTGCTGTATCCATGCAAAATAGTCTGGATCCAAACTGTGTCTGCAGGGTGTCCTTTCCGTAGTTCCAAAGGCACTCTATTATACCCCTGTAAGGATATGTGTTTGATTGCATTTTGAGTTGAAAATATTGTACATCCAGGGTAGTTAATAAAGCCCACTTCGTCTGCTTGATCCAGGTTTCCGCCATTAGCTTTGGTGATTTTTATGCACGTGTACAGAAATGTATTGTTTAGATCCAGGTAGTCCTCTGTACTAGCTGGAATGAAAAATTCAAGGGGTGCAGAGTCTGATACCGCTCCTAGAGGAGGGAATTCGACGTAGATGCATTTCTCAATACTCGTTTGTGTTAACGGCACCATAAACAGGTCTAGCTCCGACTTGACGCACTCTTGTGACAGGCTATATACCAACGACATTCTCGTTAGAAAATGTCTCTTGCTTCTCCTTGCTTGTTTATTTTTTCTAGTCTTAGTATGGGTCTTCTTATTTGTTGTTCGGCTACGCCTCTTTGGTGGGGAACTCCCTCTTTTCCCAGGAGGTTGTTTTATTGGTCGGGGGGGCCCATGGCCACTCTACCCGACCCCTCTTGATGTCTGTTCATGAAGTTAGTAATAACATGTGTAGCTATGTTTTTAGCAGCTGTCTTTAAATGAGGGGCAGATTGTGGGGACTTGGGCCCCTGCGGCCGGTCCTGGTACTGGTTCGTCACCAAGCATGTTGAACGGTAGCAGCTAGCTCAACCCAAGCAGATCCTGCCGACAACGCCAAGTGTCACCGCTGCCGCGCCGCTGTTCGCTTGTGGGTCGGCTAGTTAAAAGAAACAATTAAAACTTAATTTGGGTAAGGTTCTGCTGGGGAACGGGCTGCACCGAAACAACACGAGGCTCAGACCAGTACAGTTTATAAAACCAATGCCAGTGTCTTTATTAAAAAAAAAGAAAGATAGAAAACAATAAAGCACAAAAATCCCTTCATCAAAATGCCTAAAAATAATAAAAAGAGTTCATAATAAAAACTAAAGCGTTGATCTGTCCGGTCCTCAGTAGTCGGTCTTTAAAATCCCAGTTTCCAGTCCGTCAGCCCACCAACTCCCTTCCTCTGCTTTCGCTGCTCGTTCCTGCTCTCAATAGTGGTCAGCAGTAACCTAGGTGACAGGATACTTGGCAGTCACAAAGTTCCCAACAATAGTTCCGCTAGGGTTAATTAATCATATATAAAACTTCAAACCAAAATGTGCATGCAAGTAAACAACTAAATCAAAAAAAGTGGTGACCACCGCGTCTCTCTAGCTTGCCGCCTTGTGTGCAGCTGCCGTCCTTCCGTCGGCTCTACTCTTCCCTGCTCCCGTTCCGGGTTTCCCCCGTCTCCTTATAAAGGAGCACCTGCTCTCCCAGACTTCCCACACCGGTAGCCATTCAACACTGTTCCACACTCTCAGTCCGATGTAAGTCTAAAAACTAGCCCTATATATATACAACCGATTGCTGTCAGAGAATGTTAGGGTTTTAGGTAATCCTCGTCCAGTGAACGTTCCAGTACGGCAAATGCTTGCTATCGAGCATCTTTTTGGTGTCGGGGTACAACAGTGCCTGTATTATGATCATTTCCTTGTTGACAGTGTACTATCACTCAGAAACTAACACAAGGGTTAAAAAAAGAAACAACTCTGTTGTAGAGTTATCTGATGGCTCACTATGCAAGATCCTGAGTATCGTGGCATTTAACACTGTAGGTTGTAATGCACAAATGAGCTGTGTTTTGGTTAGGAAGCTTTGCAGGTCTGGAAGGCAACTTTGTAGAGACTCTGACCTTAAAATTTATACCAGGTTCATTCATGAGGTGAGTCTAACACTATTCATGCAGTGCAGGCACAGTCTTTCAAAAGAAAATGTGTGATGATTGAAGAGAAAACGCATGTCATTGCCCTGCCAAATAATTTTGAAAGAGACTGAGGCACATGGTTGTAATTCTGTTGGAAAAAACAGAAATGTGATTATTGTTTATTTTTTTGGAAAAAACAAATAATGTGCTTAAAAAATACATTTGAATGTTAAAAAAAATTGTTTTAAAAATCATACTTCTGGAAATCAGGCTGAGACATGTGGCACTTACATAAAAAATTACAATATTTTGCAGTAGCCTACACAATGAAGCATATTTGACATAAATATATTTTTTACCTACTATAAGTGTAATTGTTTAACAATGTACTTCCACAAAGTACACCTAAATAGTATTTACTAAGAGTTAAATAAATATATTTTTTAATAAATAGACTAAAATGTTAGTTATTTAAGCATATTTATTAAAAGTTTAATGAAATATATATTTATTACCAATTTATTCAAAGTATACTTTTAAGAAGTATATTTATATTATATTTTTAGTGCCTTTAAGAGCACTTCTTTTTGACCTGGGGTATCATTTAATACTGGTGTCAGAGGTAACTAAACAATGTTATATGTGTTTATTTGTACTGAGGAAAGTTGTCACATGTGACGACTTTCCCCAAACTGACATGTATATTAATGTTGGCTAAATCTCAAGGTTAGCTTAACATAGCACTTAATAAATTGAACATTTGAACATTCATACCTAACAAAGTTGTATTACATAAAATGTAAAGTGCCAATGTTTTACTTTTGAAGCAAAAAAATAAATAAAATTGTGCTCATTTCAGATTAGACTTTAACCACATGTGAACAGGAAGTTGAATAGATATACATACATAGAACAAGAACTCACACAGGGATAAGCTGTGTGATCGCTCAGGGATAATCTCAGAGTTTGTAAAGCCTGCTTTCTGAAAGCCTTGGTTGAATTATCCTAAGTATTGCCACATATTTAGATTGACTATTTTACCTTGCCAAAAAATACGGAGCCATGGTGGGGGTTAATAAACCGATAATTAATAAAACTGTATCAGATTTATAAGAACAAAAATCGGGCCAAAAAATCTGGTGTTTTCTTCTGAATACCACCAATCCACGGGAAAGTCTCTAAGGTGCATGATTATATAGCCTAGTGATTATGGGCTAAACCAAAGTCCTTTTAGGCAAGTCATGCCACTCGGCCCCCATCTTGGCAATGCCTCTGGGCAGCTATTTCGGACTAACAAGACCAGGCTCCTATCTAAATGAATGGGGAGAGAGCCAGATATACACTTTCACTGGTCACTGGGACATAAAAACTACATGAATAGAATCAGCATTTAAATCTGATAAAACTTTACCCCAAAATAAGGTTTAAAAAGCATTTTTCCCGACCGGTTCTACTTCTACTACGCATGCAGTAGAAGTAAAACAGACCCTTACATCAGTGGAACCACACTATTGGCTGAAATATGTTTCCCGCTTGGCTGTTAAAAGCAGACGTTTGACTTTCTTGCACCAACTCCACCATAAGGGAAAGCCTGTAAAGTTGTATTGAGAATGTGATTGAGTGGCATGTCTCCTCTAAATGTCTTGTTTCCCTTTACATAAATTGACGTTTCCACCATACACTGATGCAGAAAAGGCAGACATCTGGTCCAGAAAAATTCACCAGAATGCAAGAAATGTGAAATGTGCATAGACTGTATAAAACAGGTTTGATGCTTAAAATTTTCTAGGGGTAGATCCCGAGAAATATGTAACTATGATGACGAATGTCCTCTAACCTTAAAGAAGTTAATGATTTTAAACCAAACCACGTTTTCTTAACCCTAACCAAGTGGTCATTTTAACTTCAGCCATGGTCTGACCATAACCACCTTGTCTATGTGCCTAACCTAACCAAACCTTAACCATTTTTGGTATGGTCAGTATGTTGTTCTGGAGGCCATGGACCAACCACATATTTTTTTGTGTTTCTCTAGAGTCGCAAGGCGTTTCTAAGAAAATTCTAAGAAAATAATATTTTTTTTTTTTAAAGGTTGTATTGCCTCCGGAGCTGTTCAAATATAGTGTTTTCCTTTATTGTGTCAACAATAATAATAATCAGAGTCATAAGTATGATCTTATTCTGATTTAAATGCGTTTTATTTGACAGTCCAACTTTGAGTCCATACTTTCATGGGCCTAAGACCATATTCAATGTATTAAAGCAGCATTGTCTGAGTTGTAATGGTTTTAGGAACTTTGGAGCCACTTCTACCAAAATCATCCAGACTCTTATCTGAAAATTCAGATGTCATTTCTGAAGCCTACTCCTTTCTTACAGTCAGCTCAGAACAAATGGATGTGTCCCTGTAAACTTCCGTATATGTGTGAATGAGATTATGTGTACATTCTTTTGTATGCACACACGCATTCATGTATGATATGTTCCAGCCTGTTCTTCTGCAATGGCTCAATGGCACCTGACTGAGAGTTAGTGTCCAACAACTGTTTGTCTGTTTTTTTTATGCCATGTTCTGTAATTGATTTTGCATCAAAAGCAATATCCAATCCATGCAAATTAAACATGTCTTAACTTCCTGTATCTGTGTGTCAATGGATACACTGTGGGAAAGAAGTTGGCTGACAATAAGTTACTGTTTAATGGTGAGTTGAAATTAAACCTGCAAGGGTAGACTATTGTACCATGACTTCACTGCCCACATCAGTGGAGCGATGACGTCTTGACTTCCACTTATTACAAAAAGTATAACAGCCCCCTCTATGTTTAAACATGTGTAATCACAGCTTAAAAGGCCTCATTTTAAACTCTTTCATCAGTTGCACAGAAAGATGTGGTATTCTTATTTGAATCTCATAATTTCTTGCCATTCTTAATCCTCTTCATCCATTTTTGCATTTCTCTATGCATTTGTGTCATTATATAAATGAGGAGGGGCTGTGACTCATGGGGTGAACTATATAGATACAGAAGATTAAAATGAATGAATAAATGAAGAAGCTAATGAAAAGAGATATATACATTTGTCTCATTGTATAATTTAATTACTGCCTTCATTTATTTATGTACTTTATTTTTTAATCGGATGCTTATTTATTTAATGAGCATTTATTTATTTCTCTATTTATTTCCCTTGTCAGAATTGGTCCCCCATACAACAGGATCATTCACATTCATTAAACATTTTTTAGTTCTGTACTTTTCCCTCAGTAGTAATAGGTTAGCCACTCACAGTTAACTCTTTAATGTGTGCAACAAGGCAGTTAGTCTTCTCATTCTTGTTTTGCATGATAAATTATTTGCTATGTTTATGAATAGTTTAAATGCTAAGAGAAAGATCTCCTCCCTGTAAAAAACTCGATCTTTTGTTGCTCAGCTAGCTCCTCGATAATTCCATACTCATGACTTCCAGGATGTTTTCCGGTTTTAAACTTTGTGTCTTTGAGTTTTTCCCAGTAATGATTCCAGCTTCCATTTTTGTCTGCTCCATAACCGAACACACGGACCTGTTGGATAAGAAAAATAACAACAAAAACATCTATTAACTAACAGAATTACATAATGTATGTACATAATGAAACACTGCCTTTGCAACAAGTGCCACAACTTTCAAGATGTTAATTTTGTAATCACACTACATGAGCAGTACTGGCAGCGGGACTACTGAGTGGGCCACAGCATTCAAACTGAACTGTCTATCAAGCCAGTCGGGCCACGAGTCTGGGTTAGCCAATGCAGGTCTGATTAAGCAGCAGAGCTCTTTGCTAGGGTGAATGTTGGATTCAATGATGGTTTTAGGGAAGTAAGGTCTGAGTTAGAGAAAAATGTCACCTGTCTTTGGGCTCAGTCGATTTGTGATGGCACAGCCTGATACCCATTGAAGGATTTAATTATAGGTCAAAACATAATTTGCATCCACTTGTTCATACAGCAACACTAGTGACATTCACAAGGATAATAATTAACTCACCTCGTCACAAATATGGAGGCCAAGAATCAAAGTCATAAAGCCAGTGGATGGATAAGTGCCCTTCTTTTGCAGCCACGTCTCATAAACATACCTCATGAAAGCTGGATTGATCACCATCACCTGTTATGAATCAGAATTAGCCTTTACACTTATTTCTAGGAGCCGCTGCCTTTGTAGCCAATACAATGTGTTGTTGAATGCTTTCAAAATAATACTCACCAAATCCTTGTTAGCTTTGATATTTGACTTAACTGGCACATATGACCTGTTGAAAATACAACATTAAATAAAGGATGCTGCTTTGTTTGTTTGTTTTTTCAGTAAAATGATATACTAGGCATTCCAAAACAAAACTAAAGCAGAGATGATTCTAAATTTATATGTTCCATTTCTGAACTCTAAGAACTTTTCAAGCTATTTAAACAATGAAAGTGATGGATGGATGAGCCCCATTCATTCTCACAGGTTTTAGGCGCCTCCTCTCCTGCTCCTACTTGCTCTCATGTTTGCTGGTCACTATTGGCTCAAACTGGCAGGGAAGCCTGTCCTTAACACACCCTCCAGGTTGAAAAGAAGTGCCCTTAAAGGCATTGAAAATGTACTAGAAATTCACATAGTATGCTTATAGTACATGTAAGTCTATTTATTAAAAATATATTTGTACCACTCTAAGTAAATACTACTTAGGTTTACTTTGTGGAAGTATATTGTTAAACAATTACACTTTTAGTGGGTTAAAAATATATTCATGCCAATTATGCTCCATTGTCCACTGCAATATATTTAAAATATTAATGTAATTGTCAAATGTTTTATGCCTGCTTTCCAGAAGTATGATTTTCAAAACATGTTTTTATAACATTTTAAGATATTTTTCAAAAGCAGAGTATTTCTTGTATAGCCTACACTTTTTTTCTTTTCTTCTCTTTTTTATTAAAATTTTAGTTAACCAGGTAAATAGCCTGGCGAGATCAGAGTCTTTAATGTAACAAACAATGTATAGTAATAAGCATACTTTAAATCATAATGTAGTCACGACTCGGACATGGCAAAGGTGGACACCACAGACATAATAACAACTTAACACTAGAACCTCCAGGGTTCGTTGCATAGCCTATACCTAACCGCCATAGCGGATAAAATTTACCCACTATAAAAATGCCGCGATTTTGTGATTATTTCTGCTACATGTTGCTTTCCACACACTTTGGGAAACATTTAGCACCTTGGCTGTGCATTTCCTATAAACACCATCCCCATATTTCAGGAATTTACAGAATGTTTATTCTATTCATCGTCGATCGCTTGCGCTGCGCATCTGTGAAGCTTCTGCTCTGCTTGTTTTTTCGGACTCCATCGGGCATCCAGAGAATAACACATAGCTACAAAAGCTTGAAAGTCCAAATAAAAGTAGGCTATTTAATCAAAAGATACGAAACGATTATCAATTCCCAAATTTTTACCCAACGGAAAAATGTATAATGATCACTTTTACTTCATCCCCAATCAGGCATGGTGGTTATCAAGTCCGGAAAAAGGCATATTCAGAATATATAGAGAAAAAACTGATTCTGAGGTAAGAAAGTAAATTTTGATTTCACATATTGGCGTGTGTATTGTCACTGGAACTTTTCATACTTGTGAGAAGTGCCTGTGCACAAGAAAAGTCCCGGTACGCCAAAGACTAAAATATAGAAGTGCTGGTATACGGACCAATGAATACTGGCCCACTTCAAACACTGACCTCATTTTAGTTAGACCTAAGAATGTACAGAGATGTTCTTTAATTAGGAACATTTTAGTAGTATTTTGTATTTTTAAGAATACTTTTAAGTAAGTTTATTCTATAGATAAATTTACATACACATACTGTTGATGTATTAAACAGCACAAGACTGTATAAAGAAACGAAATTTGTAGTTCCTTCATGCTACACACACAACATTTAATTAAGTGCAAGCCTATATTAAAACATGGTAAGATATAAATCAAATCAAATAAAACAATATATACTAATAAAATGTTTGTAATATTATAGCAGTTACAATCTCAGTAATGCCCATTACAAAGCATTTTAACCCGAAATTAAGTGGTGTTTATTTTTATATATAATTCAAAAACACCACTAAACATTTTGCCACTGCAAATCATATCTACCTACCTGTTGCTGGAATTTGATGGTAAAGAATGTAGGCAGGCCTGTGCATGCGTGTGAGCGCTCAATTCAGCTTTTGTACTGTTAAGATGACCAGTAAGGTCTTTATCACTGGTATGAGTATAAATGCAATTAATATGATGCTGTCTATACGCTAAAGAATAGGTTCACATTTTTATAATAGAATACTCTAATGACCATGCTTACTGTACACAGAAGAAGTTATTGGTCACTGTAATCATTATTCATGCCTATATCTTCTGCAGAGATATCACCACAGTTATTTTCAATCCATCCATCCATCCATCGTCAATTTTAGGGGCACCAATCAACCTAGCCTGCATGTCTTTGGACGGTGGGAGGAAGCCGGAGCACCCGGAGACAACCCACGCAGACACGGGGAGAACATGTAAACTCCACACAGAAAGGCCGGGGCAACCGGGGTTTGCTTCTTGCTGTGAGGCGAGTTGTCATTTTTTGTACAAATTCATTTTAAAGTTTAGCTAATGCTAATATGAAGTATCAGCTAAGCATTTGTGTTAAACTAGTCAAAAGTGGATATCTTCCAAAGTTACACTGCTTTTAGAGATTTCACTTCTCTGCAACCATGGATGGGGGAATCATTACACTGACCAATAACTCAGTTATAACAATGTCAACGTGTACACAGTTATGTGGGAATTGTTGTAAGATGCGCTTGAGATAATATTTATGTGTCCTCCGATGCCTGACCACACTATATAATAGCATGTTGTTTCTTTTATTTATTTATAAATAATAATTTAATAATAATTAAGTATTTACCCCCTTACATTACTTCATTGCTGTCTCTTAATGTGGGCCGTTTTCAAACACGGTCATATTATTTGAGCTGCTGGCTGTTTTCAGTGAGCTTGGAAAATCCATTTTTTCCTAACCTGGAACAACATGCAGAACAATCAGTAACACTTCATTTTAAGGTGCTTGTAATAAGCAGTTATTATCAGTTAATAAGCAGTAATTAAAAAATAATAACACTTAAAAAAACCTCATAAGATGCTTATAAATACAAATAAATGTTAACTAAAGCACAATTAACTAATTTATAATTGCTTATAAGACCCTTATGCTCTTATTGGAAACTTGTTGATGGTTTATATACCTGTCTTTAACATTAATAAGATGTTTATTAACGTTAATTAGACTTTATATGTGTTGGTTATTGAGAACGTAACAGAGTTGTTATTTCCTTGTAAGAAACTTGTAGTGAACTTATAAATAAAATCTTAATGTTAACGCAGCTTATAAAATACATCTTTATTAACATTGATAAGACTGTTTTCTCAAAATATGAATGAACACATTTCTTATTTCTTATTAGCATCTGTATGAGCACTTACTAGAAACTTGTCAACAAGTTATATATACCTAAAGAACCTTAATAAGATGTTTATTAACATTAATGACTGCAATATCCCAAAAGACATTTATTATAGGCTTGTAAAATATTTATGAGCTCCACCCAAACAGAAGTTTGTCCTCCTGTACTATGGCCTGGAGTGAAGTCAGATTAGGGATCCCTCTTTATCAAAACTTATTTAAGACTGCACCAAATTCCTAATTTGTAATGTAATTAAATATTTGATATTAACAATAAAATGTTATGTTTGTATCTTTACATAAATATATCTAGTTTTGAATTAATATGCATTTGTGACACTGTGCATTTTGTCTTTACAAAATGTATGAAGTAATCACAGCCACACACACACACACAGAATCCAACTTCCCTTCCTGTTCTGTTGGTCTGGAAACCCCTTGCATTCAAACGAGGAAGATGTGGACATGTTACTACAGTCTTTACAGTTTTATAATAGCACAAAAACGAGGCTTTATGTGTAATTTAAAGATAAATTTGTTATAGTGGATTTATACTGGAAGCTGGAGTAAGTTACTGTTACCATGTGGCTAAATGTTACTTCTGTGCCATGCAAAGCTTAAGCTGGTAGGTAGGTGGCTTTAGTTGCTTCATGTGTAATTGAAACTCTGCAAGTGCCAATAAAATAGTTATGCATGCAGCTATAAAATAAGGCATGTAGTGTAAGCTAACATAGGCAGTTGGATTTTTAGAGCAGCTTGAATAATGTCTTACAGTAACTTAACTTTGTTGGACAACCTGGACATTTGAAATTGGTCCAAGAGACTGCTGCATGAAAGAAACTAAAATGTAACATTAATAGGCAGCTGCACACCTTCAATTTACATCCAAAACATGTGCTTGTTTTGCCACTGACATGCTCAGATAATTATTCTTAGTGTCTGACAACATTATGGAAAGGATCCCTGCAGCCGTTGACCTTTTGTTAAAGAGTAAGATCCTTTTTGTTTTAACATGAAACATCCCTGAGATCGCCAAACCCACCAGACTCCATTCAAATTAACTGCAATTTTATCATCATAAAACACACTTCATTTAAAGTCGACAGAAACAAGATAAAACCTTCACAAACCATCTTAGTTGTCATTCCATTGTTCCAACAACCACCACTCTGGTTTGGTTGAAATAAACCCTAAAATCATCCATTTACATGTAACAAGTATGCTGGCTCTATACATGCTAAAAGTAATGATTATTAAATGGAGTCTGGTGTTTTTGGTGATGGCGATGTAAGGACCCTTTCTATAATGTTGTCACTTATAAGAACAATCTGAACCTGTCAGTGACAAAAACAGCACTTTTATTGGACGTAAATAATACATATATATACATATATATTAACTAGCTCATGGGCCAGACAAAAAGTTGTTTTCATTTCAGATGGCAGAGTTCTACTTGTCCTTTTTGGGGTTTTTTTGCATTTCACAGAGCAAATAGATAGATCAATCAAAAACTAAATAAAAAATATATAGGCTTACTATATTTTTCAAATTATTATTCACTCTTTTTTTTTTACTAAGAACAGCAAGACTTAATTTCTAATGTGTATGCACCAGATGTTGCTGGCTGTACATTAGTTACCATTACCTTGGTAATCTATTTATGTTGATCCCATGGTGGTAGTTTCTAGGGTTACTTTTTCTTAGTATTCTGTTTCTCTTTCCCTGTGTCTCTACTTCTTTTCTCTCAGTATCTCATGACGTTTCTCTTTCTCAGATCAAGGAAGAATTCTCCAGGATGAGACTGAAGCCACTACAGTCCACATTCCCAGGGAAGTTGGACAAACACATGTAAATTGGAAGAGAGAGGCTGAAATTTGATGAGACCCTTGACATCATAAACGAGGTATTTACTTTTAATGTTGTTAGTTTAATGTTGTGGCATTCTGATATCTGTACTGTAAGATAATCTCATATTTCATATATTTGTAGCAGCACTGAGTCCTGAAGAGAAGCTGTAATCAGAGGCCTGATGATAAGACAGATGAGTTAATCAAGGACTACCAGGTAAAGACCTTCCAAATTTCTGACCTTCAGCCTTTAATAATTCACACTGCAGGAATCGCAAATTTATTTCTTGATTTATATATACACATGACTCTCTCCACATAAATATTTTTCAATTCACAGAAGATAGTTATTGTTTATAAATGTAGTAAAAATCCATGTGAGAAAAACATTTAGGTTCACAGGTTAAGTATTTCTGATGCACACACACACATTTCTTGATAAAAATACCAACAACGCTCAAAACTACCACAGCAACTACATAATCCCACCCAGATTTCTGTTCAGAGGGAGAGCAAAGAGCTATATGTGTTCTTAACATCTAGCAAAAAAAGCAGGTTTAATTCTTTCTGGAATATTTCACAGGTTTGTGATGACAACATGCTCCAGCCATCCAAGAGGCCCTCCCTTAATTTGCACTCAACATATTTGTGGCCAAGAAAAATCAGGGAGGGAGGTCTTAAAAAGTAAGCTGGAATAGCCATCGCAGGAGCAATGGTCCTTTTTGGTATTCCTGTTGTAGCACTGGCTTTCACCTACCTAATGGGCCTTTTAAGGTTTTACAGAAGATCTTCGTGGAGCTGGAAGATGGGAACCAAAAATTGTTCCCCAAAGTCCATGATCTCAAGGTCATCTTACTGGCCTAAAAGCCATACAGACATTGTTGAAGGTGGAGGACTGAAAAACACACTTGTATTGAAAAAAAAATCTGTACAATATAACGTTTTTATTGAAAAAAATCTGTTGTTATACATAATGTCATTTAGAGTTAATGTTAAAAAAAACATATTTGTAATTGTACTTTTTTTATTTGTGTGTTTGAGTGGAAGTTTAATATACTTTGGTTGCTGCGTTTAGTTGAAAGTTATGAAAGGTAAAAATAAATTCATTTTCCACAAAAAAATGTCTTAGAGTATGACTAAACGTTTACTCATCATAATAAGACACTGTTCCTGCTTTAGTTTAGGTAGCTGCAAAGGAGCATAGTTAATGGTTAACAAGTGCATAATAAAGGGTTTATTCATTTAAATAAGACACTGTTCCCACTTTAGTTTAGGTAGCTGCAAAGGAGCATAGTTAATGGTTAACAAGAGCATAATAAAGGGTTTATTCATTTAAATAAGACACTGTTCCCACTTTAATTTAGGTAGCTGCAAATGTGCATTGGTAATGGTTAATAAGTGCATAAATAAGGATATATTAGCCTTTATAAGGCAGTAATATAAACTTCTTACAATCTGATTACTGTCATTAAACATCCAGTTAACAATGATAAGCGGTCTATAAACTGTTAACAATGTGTTAATGATGCTTTTTTGCATTACTTACACTCATTAAGTCTCATTAATGTTAATAAACAACTTAAGGTTCATGAGGTATATATAACTTGTTATTTTATATACAAGAGCCTATAATTGTCTTATAAGAAATAATAAATGTGTTACTTATGCTTTTTAATTATGTCTTATTTATATTTATAAGCATCCTCTAAGGTCCTATAAGTGTCTTATTAACTGTTAATTACTGCCTATTACAAATAAATTTTACTTTATAAACTTCTACTTCTTATCGCAGCATACCTAAGATTATTATTTGTGTTTCATATTGTTTAGAATCATTGGTTGTTTTGGCTATATTTCAGATATCTGGCTCAGCCCTTTCTGACTTGATTGACAGCCAAATAATAATGTAATTTAAAAAAACTCCTGAGAGTTTTAAAAATGTCTTGGATTATTTCTCAATTTCATGCTGATACAATATATTCATATATATTTATTGATAAAATTATTTATTACTGTAATGGCAGAAAATACTTTTTCCTTAAATCTAATATTTTATGCATGTACTTCTATTATTACTCTATTATATATATATAATCTTTATTTGTAGAGCACTTTTCAAAAACAAGTTACAAAGTGCTTTAACAAGTTTAAAGACAATAATACCCAAGAGACAATAATACAAAAACAATACAAGATAAAAGCAAGAAAACATTGAAAAGACTAAAATACATGTTTAAGATAAATATAAAATTAGTAAAATAGAATAAAATGGATTAAATAAAGTCAAATAAGATCGGGAAAGGCTCTCCTATAAAAGTATGTTTTAAGAAGGGACTTAAGAGTTCACTGACTCAGCTGACCTGATTTTCTCGGGCAGGCTGTTCCAGAGCCTCGGGGCCCTGACAGCAAACGCTCTGTCCCCTTTAGTTTTCAGTCGAGACTCTGGAACAGACAACAGACCTCTGCCCGAGGATCTCAAGGTACGTCCTGGTGTGTATGGGACTAAAAGGTCAGAAATATAACAAGGCGAGAGGCCATGAAGAGCTTTAAAAGTGATCAATAGAATTTTAAAGTCAATTCTAAAACATACTGGGAGCCAGTGTAATGAAGCTAAAACAGGAGTAATGTGGTCATATTTCTTTGTTCTGGTTAAAAGCCTGGCAGCTGAGTTCTGGACAGTCTGGAGTCGATCAATAGATTTTTGGGTTGAACAGGTGAAAAGGCTGTTGCAATAATCCAGGCGTGATGAGATGAAGGCGTGTAAAATGGTCTTGGTGTCCTTAAAAGTTAACATAGATCGAATTTTTGCTATATTTCTAAGTTGATAAAAACATGATTGAACAAGCTTCGTGGTGTGCTGCTCGAAATTTAAATTACTATCAAACCAAACACCAAGGTTCTTTGCCACAGGCTTAATGTGATTTACTAGGGAACCAGCAGATGGCAGTATTTGATTTGCCATCTGCTGAGACCCGATGACCAGGATTTCTGTTTTGTCTGAGTTCAGCTGGAGGAAATTATTTGACATCCATTTTTGAACTTCACAAAGGCAGTTGTTAAGTGAACTCAGCATTCCAGGGTCTGTGGATCTGATGGGCAAGTATATTTGTGTGTCATCAGCATAAATATGAAAAGAAATGCCATGTTTATGGATAATATGTCCAAGGGGAAGCAGATACAAGGAAAACAAAATGGGTCCTAAGACCGACCCCTGAGGCACACCATATTTAATTGGACAGAATGAAGAGACATAATTGTTTACAGACACGCAAAACTTCCTATTTGACAGGTAGGATGAAAACCATTCTAGGGCAGTACCAGAGATCCCCACCCAGTGCCTCAGTCTGTTTAACATGATGTTGTGATCAATGGTGTCAAAAGCAGCGCTAAGGTCCAGGAGTACCAGGACTGAGCACATGCCTTCATCAGCAGACATTAAAAGGTCATTGGTGACTTTAAGCAGGGCAGTCTCAGTGCTGTGGTACTTCCTGAAACCAGACTGAAACTTTTCAAATATTTTGTTATTTTCCAGTACAGTGAGCAGCTGTTTGGACACAATTCTTTCTAGAATCTTTGCAATAAAAGGCAGTTTTGAAATTGGTCTAAAATTATGTGGGAGGGTATGATCTAAACCAGGTTTCTTTAAAAGTGGGTTCACGCAAGCCGTTTTAAAATAATCTGGGACACAACCAGTAGATAGGGAGCTGTTGAAAACAGAGATCAAATGGGGCCCAACAGAATCCATTACTTTCAGTAAAAACTTTGTAGGTATGACATCAAGTGGGCTGGAGGACACTCTCATTTGTGATACTGTTTTTAAAAGCTCAGACAAGTCGATGGGATAAAACTGGTTAAAACTCTCTTGCTGCTGGTGAGGGACCTCTGAGTAAGAGTCAATGGGGGTAATAGAGGCTCTGATTGACACCACCTTATTGGTAAAATAAGATAAAAACAATTCACAGTGATCATTACTTCCAGCTGAGGCACAAGGAGGGGTTGGGTTTACCAGCTGATCCACAGTGTTAAACAGAAACCTGGGATTGTATTTATGTGTAGTAATGAGTTCAGAAAAATAATGTGTTCTCGCATCCTTAACCATGTTATTGTAGTTAATTAATAAATCCTTCAGACTGAGGTAATGGACTTGGAGACTGGATTTTTTCCATCTGCGCTCTGCTTTCCTGCATTCCCTTTTGAGGCTGCGAATGCTGTCATATATCCAGGGTTGCTTACTAGCTTTAGACGTAGGCCTAACCTTTAGAGGAGCAGTAATATTTAGTGACGACAAGCAGATATGATTGAAGTGATCGACCAGATTGTTGGTGTTGGAATCAGACAGGTGTTGGCTTTGGCTCTGAAAGAATGCGCAAAACTTTGAAACACTTTGTTCATTAAAGATGCGAGAACACACGGAGCTTGGTGAGGCGGCATGAGTAACAGGCGAATCGCAGCTAAAAACAATACATCTGTGGTCAGATATGGTCATGTCCACTAATTCCACAGAGGAAATGCTGACACCCAGGGTAAAAACCAAGTCCAGTGTATGACCACGGTTATGTGTTTGCCTTTTGACAAGTTAAAAGAAGTGGCCATATTTAAAAAGTCAGTTGCATTAACATTGTTGGGGTCATCAACATGCACAGTACAGAGATACTACCACTATTATGAAATAAAAATGAAATAAATTAAACACACTGAAGCTAAAATGAATGCCATATTAATGTCTTAGTAAGTAATATAAAACCTGAACAAGCCTACATTTGTAATGAATAATGACCACGAATGGTTTAGGAAATTGCCAGAGAAACTGTTAATTAGTTTAAACCTAGCAGGTGATTTCTACATTGTCTGTTTAAAACTGCCCAAGAGGAGTGGCATACGTATATTGCAAATATAGTATCATGTGGTATGTGGTATTCCTACTTTGTTGAAATGTGACTTTTGACTTGTTGACTTTTTTCGGTAATCAGAGCACTGGGAATGGGAGGAGAGTGATCTCAAAGCCACTGCAAAAACACACATACACACATTTGCCACTGGGGCCAGAAACACACACTCTGCTCAGACTTTTGAATAGATTAGTCTGTCACAATTGCAATACGAACAGACAGGATAAAACTGGGACATGGGATCACAGTGAGAGTACATCTCTCTCCCACTGCAAACAAACCTTTTCATCTATTCCAAAACCAATCATAAAGAGGTGATGATGATTTTGTAGACAGAGGATCCTAATTACTAATAAAGATAAAAGGAGAGATAAATCTCTCTCCCATGATTCATGGTGAAAACTGTGCACTAGACCAACCTGAAACTGATGAAACTAAGCTAACGGAGCCTCACTGACTGAAAAGGCTCTCCACAGTCCACTGTACTCGGGAACTACCAAGACCTGACCTTTGACCTGCGTTCCTACTTTCCTAGACAATTACAAGACCTGTTCTGATACTACGTCTTGGGGTGAAACCAGATGCCTGGTGCTTTGTTGTCCTGTTGCTTAATGTTTTGTTAGCTATTTTATACTGAACTGGATGTTTGTCGGTTTGCTCCCATTTTAATGATTAAGTGTTAAGTACACTAACAGATTCCCACAGGAGAAGCCAGAACTGATGATGACCACTCATACCTAATTCAAACCCCCCTCAACCTCCTCCGGCCAGTTCACTAAGGCAGGGCCTGGGACTGCATGTGGATATGAATGATATGGCACTGGTGGAAACATATGCTATATGTCCACTCCTCCCAAACATGTATAGTAATGCACACAGGTTGTCTCAACAAATCCGTTGTTAGGCAAAGATAGTCTGTCATCAACACCCTCACAGACAGTAACGCTCCATCACAGACTGTGGTTGGAGATGGTTGGATGTTTTTATTACAATCAACAGTCAAAGCTAGTGATGGTTAAATATAGAGGTAATAACAAAAAAAACTAATTGAATTCAATCTAGGGAATAAATATACCAAACTCATTATTATCCATTTCATTCCTGTGACAGGGCTACTAAACTGATGAGAAAAACATACACTTGGAAAAGCTTATCTGATGGGTCCATACAACAGCCTTTAATTAAAGCAAAGGTCTCAGACAAAAAAGTGGTTGTGCAAATAAAACATTTACACCTGTAGCTATCGTAGATGTCCCTGTTTTATCCCGCAGATTAATCTAGGAGACATTTTAGATACCACAGCATACATCAGTTATGGATGTGTGATACATGATATATCATAACCAAGGTTGTTCCTTTTTCAAGGATGAATCTTAAGTACAAATATGTTTGATCCCCTAGCTTGCTCATAACTCAACAATGTCTATATTCTGAAAAAATAGCTAACGCTAATTTCTATCTTTAACCTGTTCTTATTATTATCCTCGTTATATTAGTCTGTCCACATATGTAGGGTTTAGGTCAGAGCTGTGAGATTATTTTATTGTTTTCCTCTCGTCATTCCACTCCTCCCAAAACATAGAAACCTGGACTGTGTAAACCATTTTTCAATTTATTAATGACTAAAGTTAACTAAAGCAATATAAACTGGTGGTTAAATACAGGGAAAATAAACAATGGCAGAACAATGAGCAATGGAGTTTCGATTGTGGGAAGCATTTGACTCATACAGCAGAGGAGAACTAATGAAAGTAAGCTATGAGTTTAGGAGTTAAAAAGACATTATTAATACTATGGGACCTCCCTGACCACAGATGTTTTGTTTGGTCTTACTGCTTGTCGGCGGCCTGCTTTGGCCTGTTGCACGGGTCCCACGCTAGCTGCCCGATTTTGCTAGGGATTCTCCGGGGTTCTCCATGTCTGAAGAAAACGCCGTCCACCGTCTGGCAATTCGGCTGTTTTCAGGTTTCCTTCGTTGCCACTGTCGAGACCACGTGGCTTGGTCTGACCTCGGTGAAGTTGGCTCGACGAAAAAGCTTAAAATGTAACTTGGTCGTTCCTGAATTAGTCCAGTGTAAAGGACTGATAACTTTAACAAAACAAAAGAAAGAAAGAAAATAAAACAAACTGAGGGGCAGATCGATGTGGCGGTACTCCGCGTGTGTAGCTTCAAGCGAACAAAGGCCTGTTGTACTGGCCGAACTCTTAGCCGTTGCCCGGAGAGGCACGCCGGACGCGTGCCGAAGTGTCCAGAGAGCAGAGCGGAAGACCAGGGCACGAGGGGAGGAGAAGAACAGAGAGCGAACGACGTCGCGTGTCGCTCTTTTGTTGCCTGGGGCGTTTTTCCCAGTCTGTTGAAAGTTGATCTTTAACCCCTCTGCTCCTCTCTGGGAGAGGAAAAGAGAAATTTGGAGTAGCTCCAAATTTATTCAATATAAAATTCACAAATCCACACCGTTGTCCCACAACATATATCTTTTTTGTGCATGTAACAGGTTTGCAAAGTGAAAAAGCCCAAAGTCCAGCGCAAAGGGAGTTCCCATCTCCCACAGAAAGCTCTGCTCTGAACTGCCTGAAAACAGTTAGTTTGTAGTCCAGCCCTTCACTTCCTTTACTTGTGACGTCACAATGAAATAAAGCATAAAGCGGCTATCGGGGTCAGGCCAAGCTAGTCTGAGCGGAGGCCCTTTGGCTCGACTCGCCTTTGTTTGGTTTTCCATTGTAGAAATGTTGCACCTGTACCTGCTTCCAGGTACTTTTTTTTCATATCACCTCACCTCCATCGAGGTTCCAAGCAAGCTGAGAGATACTAAAATGTAAAGCAGGCCAGAAAGTTTTATATTTTACAGTTTTCGCATGGAATTTCATCACTAAATCCATTTCTGAGAAGTTTTGAGGTGAGAAATCAGCTGTGTTGATTTAGAATATTGACAATGTAAGTGGACGTTACTTTGCTTGTGTCACTAATATGAGTTAGTCACATCCGGGTAAAAGACGTGCCCAGGAACTGATATAAACAAGCTCAGTGGCTCCGCTCACGAGAGATACATCCACACTAGAGCAGGAAGCGTTTGCCGCATGCAATATGTTGTCTAAAGGAATGGCGAGGATTAAATGAAGTTTCCCAACCCTCTGTTAAATATTAGTACCCTTGGTAAGCGGAGCGAGGTACGTGTGTATTTTAACTTGTTGTTGATGTTGCGAAAAAATGATCATGTGTAATGCTAATTCAAGTAGTGTGGGAGATGTATCTTTGATTCGTGTATTGTAAGATTTATTGTGGCTTTATTTGTTTTAGTTTCACGGTGCGTGATGGAATAATGAAGATATATTGCACCGGTCGAACTTTACGCGGGTTTATTGATGCCGAGAGCTGCTACAGACAGTTTTACGAGAAGTGATGGCGGAACAAAAATGTGCTTGAATATTTTCAGAGTTCAGGAGCTCCGCAAGTGGCTGTGAGGCCAGCCGCCCGCTCACAGAGCCCTCTGCTCCCGCCGTCACACAGACCGCTGCAGCAACAACGGCAGAGGAAAACACAGCTGGAAGGTTTTCACACCGCTTATCTGTCTTTACATTCTGAGGATTTGAGAAACGTTTTAACTTAAAAAAGAGAAAAGCTGTGTGGATCGCTGGTATGTGTGTCACATTGTACATTACATCGCGGCAGTTGTGTGGTAGCATTTTTCAGCAAGGCAGCATAGATCGTCAGAACACCTGCAACAGTTCAACGTTTAGTCCTAAAAGACGATGCAACTCCGACTCTGTTTGGGCCTGGAAATCCACAATCACAACCTGTAAGTATGTTTTATTGGTTGTGAATTATATTTAAAATAAACACGGCAATGTAACTTCACAGACTGTTCAAGTGCAGAGTTGTTGTAAACGTTACCTGGGAACTGCGCATGTGCAACTCCCAACAAAGATTTTGTACAAGTAAGTACAACACACAGGGTGAAAAGAGGAGCTGCAGCAATGTGCAGTATGAGAAAAATATGGTGTTTTTTGAAAATTAAACCATGTAATCCTGTTATGGTACAATCCCTAATTAAGATTTTGAACCTGAAAATGAGCATAATACCACCTCTTTAATAAATGATTAAAAGACAACAGTTTGTTGTAACTCAATTATTTACTCAATACCTCACCAGCGATATATAATTTCCACGTTACATGATGTCATATTTATTTATTTTATATTGAACACATTAGGGCTACATGGGGAGTGTGGAGAAATAAATTAATAAAGATCTGACTCACCTTCCAGTAAATCCAGTAGAGAAGGCCTTGATGAGCCACTCGAGATCTTGTATCTTGAATGGAAACAGCACAAGATGAGTGTTGTTATCCAAGTCCACGGCACTCTCTGGATACATGACATGATGAGTTGTTCTGGTCCCGACATCTGCTTCAAAGCCTTTGGTAGGACCATGGTTAATTCTAAATAGAACAATGGGATGTTATCTTATATGCCACTATCATTGACAAAAATACACTACATTAGGGTACTGCTGGAATTTTAACACTGAGGAAAAAATGTTTATGTTTATCCAAGCAGCAACCTCCAGGACAGAAAAATGCAGTTCCTCAAATGGACACTTGAGGCCGGCTGTAGCCTGGTTTTGGTATCTAATTTCCCAGTTCATGACAACTGTGAGAGAGTGAAATTTTATATAACTCACCTATTTAAATAATATTAAGGCTTACAGTTATGCACTATTAAGAGCTTCACAATCCTTAGCTGAAAGATTTACCTTATGATGACATCATGTAAATCTATGAGAGGTCCATATCGTGATCGCTTCAAATTACCAGAATTCCCCACCACAGCGCAACTCCTGCAGAGGTCAGGGCTGGGTTTTATGACATCTGGACTGGATGGGAACATCTCAAACAGCCTGTCCACTGTTTTTTTATAGGTACTAAAGTTGCGGCTTTCAGCCTGTAAGCGCTGACACACAAACCAAACATACATTTCTGTTATACTACTTGTGAAATGTATTGCTTAAGTAGTTGTTTAACTAAAACAAATGTTGGGCAGAAGTGATGATGAATTTGTGATATAATTGTGTTTCACTTCCTGATCCTGATCTGATAACTGCAGGCTGAGAGACTGTTCCAGCAACTTACCTTCCACCAGTTGAAAGCATCCTCTGAGAGATTGTATTGCGCTGACAAAAATGGTTCAACAGATGTGTTGAAACGCGGCATAGACCACAGATCATCTTCTGATAAGCATTTGTCACAAGCACAGGGGTTTGTGTCCTGGAGCTGGTTGAAGTATTCTGAAAACCCTCTTGAAACATTTCCTCTCAACACACAGATGCCAGTCACACACAGCAGGACAACAAACATCCTCACTTTTGCCTTCATCTTGGCTGTGTGAACCTTGTGATTCCACTCTGTAGACAAAGAGTGTGGTGAAATATGTAAACTGTCGTATTGTTTATTTTAGGCTATAACCAGCAACAGCAAATAAAGCAGATTGGTACATTATGTCACATCATTTTAATATCAGGCAAACACAGCTGCTAGTCATTATGAAATGATCACAGTATGTGTTATTTCTTTCATGAGGACTTGTTGAGGATTGAGAATGAATGCAAAAACATTAAATAACTTGTTATCATTAATATTAATAATTTTACATAAAGTCTAAATTCTTTTTTTCAGTTGATTTCTGTTATTATTTCCATTCATTTCATGAGCCAAAATATAGCATACCTAAAATCTATGACAATTATGTTGTCCATTAAATGAACCAACAAAGCTGAATCCGTTCAAACGTAGCCTGTTGATTTTATTTTTGTCTTTCCTGATCAGAGAATAATCCATCTCTACTACAGTTCAATTTAGTAAACATAGCCTATATTTACATCAGAGCATCTGAGGTTGATGATAAAGAACTAGTGGAATGCCTGCTGCTCCACTTTAGTACAAAGAAGTCTTCTGAGAGTAGGACTGGCACGTCTCTGGCAAAGGAGTTTGACCAAAGGCATTCAAAGATGCATACAGACGTTAATGACGAGATAGAACATTTCCAATCAGTGTATGGATCATTCTTTGATTTTTCTGTTTAAAAAAGGGGAAAAGAGAGAAAAATCTGGTTTTGTTTTGTGTGATATTTAGGCCTACGGTGGTCCAGATCATCTGGTGGTGTTCCCCCTGTGCGCGGCAGGTGTGTCACGCCTTTTCAGGACCACTTGTCGACTAACCAGGAAATAACATTCTGATTACACATTCTCACAGTCATCTTTTGAGAGGTTAGCCTTTACTTTGCTGGAACATTACTTTTTGTATTGGCAAAAAAGTTACATATTAGACCTCTTCACTACAAAAATATGCCCATGGATATAAAGAGAATGTGACTGGCATGCTCTGGAGACATTGAGGAAGAAGATGAGACAATCACATTGCCAAACCCTTCACCAATAAAACCTGAATGCACAATGTGAGTGAGTTGTGGCAGCCTATTGTAAATTGTAGCCAGACAATACAGAAATAGGCTACTGCTGCTTTTTCTACATTGTTTTATTTAGACCCACAAACACCAAACTCTTAACAAAAGCAGCACACCTGCTCTCACGGATCAGCCTACATGGTTCTATTTTTCCTGCCTGGGGCTGTGGTTCTGTTCTTTTCCCGGTTTCTGGTTTTGGAAGTCTTGGAAGGTATATATGTAAATCATTAGTTAATCAAACTCACTCTTTTCATCAGATGAAGCTCCTGGTAAAACAGCAGCGCCTGATCTGTCTCTCATGCAGTCCACGGAGTCCTAAAATGGAGTGTGAATTGAAAGATATAGCCCCTATAAAAAGGGAAATTGTCACGTGACCCGCTTTACTTGGAAGTCTTGTAAGCTTTTTTATGGCTTAATTACTTACATGTAAAACTAAGGTTACCTTCATACTGCAGGCCTAAGGCTACGTTACACTGCAATCTTTAATGCTTAATTCCAATATTGCCCAGATCCGATTTGTTTCGACTGAATGTAGCATTATTTTTTAAAATGTGGCCCACTCCAGTGTGAACTGATTGACAATATTTTCTCCCAATTCATTAAAAATAACTACAAATTTGTGTCCTTTTCATGTACAGCGTGTTTAATAGCTCTCTCTCTCTCGGAGTGTGAATGGCGGAGTGACAGGAGCGTGAAGTTGCAGAGTGTGGTGCAGTGAGTGAATAACATCTCTACATGCATGTTCATTTTCTCTTTTCTGCCCCAGCTCCCGTGGGGGAGCCATCGGCTCCGGAGACGGAACCTAACGGGGCTGTATTCCACTCTGGCCAGGCTCCTGAGGAGGGGGACCCCCCCCTGTTTGCTCTGGCAGTGATAGTCAGCAGGCTGATAGCGTTACAGAGACAGGGTCAAACAAAGAGCAGAATAAACAGACTGAGTGTCCCAACAGTTTGGAAAACACTGATAATCAAGAAAATGATGATGTGCTTGATAATCTGTCAGTGTGTGAGGACTTTGGTGAAAATGAAGAGTCTGATGATGACATGTTAAAACTATCACAAAAAGGAAACTTTCAGAACAGATCCATAGCCATGCAAAAGCCATCAAAATAACTACAGGCACAAAAGCTGGGACATCTTTAGAGGAGCCAGAGAGTGATTTCTCCCTGACCCAGCAGGACCAGCAGGATCGGTACTCTCCTGCTGATGTCAGGAAGTTCCTGCAGAAAACTAAAGGTGCCAGGCTTATGAAAGTGGATGACCAGTTTTCGGATCTGAAACTATTTGTTGAGTCAGCTAAGTCTCTGACAAAAAGATCAGGAAACTTTGAAGATGATGTACTAACAAACCAGGAAATCTATCGTTTAAAGAAACTGGTACTCAGAGTAAAAGCACAAATAGCTGATAATGTTTAAACAAAAAAAAAAACGTGCTTCTCTCTTTTCTTGTTTCCCCTTGTTCTCTTCTTTTTCTGCATGTGTGATTTCAACAGCGGCACTTTGAACCAAAATGGAGCTAGGGATGATGTTAAAAGAACTGCTTTTTTTAAGCTGATGGAGCTGAAGAAAATAGATGTGATGTTGATTCAGGAAACACACAGCAGTACAGATAATGAAAGTGTCTGGAGGAGAGGGTGTGATGGGGAAGTCATTCTGAGCCATAAGTCCAGCTGTAATGGAGGAGTGGGAATTGTGTTTTCCAAGAGCTTTGTACCTTCTTCCTATAAAGTAGAGGAAATTATTGAGGGTTGTTAATTGAAGGTTGAAGCTCAAAAATGTTAACCTGGTGTTTGTTCATGTTTATGCACCAACCAGTGGAGCAGACAGGTTAGCGGTGCTAAATGTTCTGTGTGACACCATCCAGAACTGTAATAGTGATGAGTATTTGTTTTAGGAGGGGATTTTAATTGTACTGAAAATCCAAAGCTTGACAGGAATAATCAAGAACCTCATCTTGCTTCATCACGCAGGTTCAGGCAGCTGACTGAAGCACATGAGTTGTCTGATGTGTGGAGGATTTTTTATAAAAGTCACAGACCGTATACCTGGAGTCACTGTAAAGACAATGTGTTATCTCTGGCCAGGCTGGATCGCCTGTACTCTTTTAAACACCGTGAACATTTTTAAAAGCTGTCACATTCACCCAGTGGGCTTCTCAGATCACTTTCTTGTTGTTTGCTCTGTTTTTATAAAGAATGTCCGTCTAAAAAGCTCTTATTGGCATTTTAACACGCCCCTGCTTCATGACAAGGCTTTTAGAGCAGCCTTTGAATATTTTTGGGTTAACCACAGAATTTGTAAACCCAATTTCACATGTGTTCAACAGTGGTGGGATTTTGGTAAATCTCAGATTAAACAGTTGTGTCAACAGTTCACTTGTAATGTCACTAGAGATGTAACCAGATCTATGAGGGAGCTGGAGGCTCAGGTGGTAGAACTGCAGGGTTTGGTAGATTCTACAGGAGATCGAGGGCTTTTAGACTCCCTTAAATCTAAAAAGTCGGCTCTGTCCAACCTGCTGGGCACTGCAGCACAGGGAGCTCTGGTCAGATCAAGCTTCCTTGACGTCACACAGATGGACACCCCCTCTCAGTTCTTTTTTGGTCTGGAGAGGAAAAATGGACAGAGAAAAATTGGTCTGGTGTGGAAAAAAGGAGGACTGAAATATCTGGGAGTTTTTCTGGGCACTGAAATGTTTGTGCAGAAAAACTGGGACAATGCCTTGGAAAAGGTTAAAGGTCGGCTCATGAAATGGCTCTTACCTAAAATGTCCTACAGAGGTCGCACTCTTGTGATCAATAATCTGGTTGGCTTGCATTGATCCCCCAGCTTCTCTTCTGGTACAGATCCAGAGGGTTTTAGATGATTTCTTCTGGGACAGGTTGCATTGGGTACCTCAGAGTGTCCTGTTCCTTCCTAAGGAGGAGGGTGGACAGGGTCTAGTCCATCTGGCCAGCAGAGGCGCTGCCTTCCGTCTTCAGTTCATTCAGAGACTGCTCACTGGGCCGACAGACCTGGTCTGGAGACCTTTATCCTGCTGCATCCTGCAGCGGTTTGGTGGTCTACGGATGAATCTATCTTTGTTTTTGACTGTAAGGAGTTGAGCACATCATCTCTACCAGCTTTTTACAGGAGTGTTTTCTCAGTGTGGACTTTGCTGAGGAAGCAGAGGCAGCAGCAGGCTGACTCTCTGTACTGGCTCCTATAAGAGCCTGTGCTGTTTGGAGGACTCTTGGATTGCCCTAGCTGGGGGGGACCCACGCTATCCAGACGTCTTCACACTGCAGGGGTTTCTACTCTGGGGAAGGTGGTGGAGCTGGCTGGGCCTCGGTTGGACGACCCTGTTGGATTAGCTGATCGGCTTGGATTAAGGTCTACACGAGTCACAAGTCAGCTACTGAAACACTGGAAAGAGAAGCTGACGGAGCATGATTGCTCTCTTTTGGTGGACTTTTCTGTTGGAACACTGCTGCCAAATTGCACTGATCTCTATCCTGCCATTATGCTTTTTCCTAGTTTTAAGAACTGTTCAGGTTTTCTACTTGAACCTGTGGACCCTGTAGTCGCTTCTTTGGGGGACGCCTCAGGAAAGACTCTCTATAAAATGATGGTGAAAACTTCAGAGAACACTGAGTGGACGTAGTGACACCCCATGGAGGGTCAAATACATTGATTCACTGTGTTACAGCCGCCGTTTTGGCCGCTAGTAAAAGTTCAAACTTCAAAGCGCGGGATACTTCCTGTCTGCTCAGAGGCATTGCGAGGCTACCCAGCCGACCAATCACAGAGCTTACGGTCTGTGTCGACTCGACATGTTGTTACATTCTGGAGGAGTTGCACGTCAGGCGACAGTGTAGCCCCGTAGCCTACGTTGTCACCTACGCCGTCGATTTGACGCAGAAGTATAAATTGCACTTTAGACTGTGACACAATAATGGCAGCAGCTACTTACAGCTGTGGAAATAACGCCTCTCTCCCTCGTTCTCCATTCTGCATTTTGTGTTTGGCTATCAGCGGAAATGAACAACAAAGTCCAGTACCGCTGAGCTGTCTCACAGTCGTGGCTTTACGTCAAGGATGGTGCATTCAGTAACGAGTAACGCAGCGTTACTTGCCTTAGTGACTAGTAATAATATCACTGTTTTAGAAAAGTAATTAGTTACACAACTAGTTACTGGGAAAAGTAATATTATTACGCGTTACTGCCTAACACTGCTTAAGAGTACACTATACATATCCACATTTATATCAGGGTCCGTCATACAGTTCACACAATGGGCACGCCACTGATGACCTCAGGCAAGCCATCCTACTTCTGACAGCATATGCAGCGAAGAGCGAGAGCAGTCACCCTGCCCAGATTTGAACACAGGTCTACAGAGTACCAAACATACAACTTTGAGAGCCAGGCTCATTGGTCTGTCAGTCCAAGCACATACTCAAACTTAGTGATGGTTCTCCATCCAAACATACAGTACAGCCAAACATTGGTGGAACCAAACACTGAATCTGAAAAATGTCGGTCGGAGGGTCGGTTTTCTTTGAGTAGTGCTTGTTGCATTTTCTGCGAATGAGGGCTTGCACAGCAGACTCTGCGGTATTTGGAAACTGCCTTATCACAGCATCTGTAAAAGGGGAAAAATTATTTTGTTTATATAAAAGCAAAATTAACCTCTAATTAACTAACTACCACTGTTTATTTTGTTCAAAGTTGCTGAAACCCAAAATGACATCACGTCTCACTGTTCTAATAATGCTAACCGTTTACGTTCAGGTGAAATGTTTTTCCACAAGGAAACCCAACCATTTAATGCTCAGTTCTTCCATTACAACATGATCAGAAACACTACTATACATTCAGCCAATGAGCTGTATATGATAAAATGTTATTAAACAAGAACAGCAAAACAAAACATTAAGACCTGCTTAACAGCTGTGCTCTCTACATGTCATTTCACATTAACACAGCAGTCAATTTGTACCTTACCACAAAGAAGGATGATTTGGAATCGAAGTGGCTGAGCTCGTAGTGACTTTAACTAAAGGTGACTTTGGTTTAAAATGACTGTAAACCGGATGTTCTCCCGAAACGACTGTGAGCCGGATGTTAGCTCGAAATGACTGTGAGCCGGATGTTAGCTCGAAACGACTGTGAGCTCGAAACAACTGTGAGCCGGGGGAAGCCTGCTTCAACCCGTGGGAGGAGCTCGCGAGGCCGGCCAGCCGCCCGCTCACAGAGCCCTCTGGCCCCACTGTCACAGAGACCGCTGCAGCAACAACGGCAGAGGAAAACACAGCTGGAAGGTTTTCATACCGCTTATTTGTCTTTACATTCTAGTAAAGACTAGTAATGTTGAAACGTTTTAACTTAAATCAAGAGACAGCTGTATTGTTATATTTATGTAAATGCTGGCGATGATGTGGTTGATGTGGTCCCGCTCCTGAAACTCTAATTAAACTAATTTGCACCACTTAAAGGTAGTTCAAGAGGTAAAAAGGACTGGATTGGTTGGTACACAGCAAGTTAAATAATGTAGAGTCATAAGGATATTTGCAAAAGAGATCATGTCTTTATTTTATATATAACTAAGCAGTTACTCATGTTAATTATAGGCTACAGTCCATTTTCCAAATATAAACAAGGATATTAGACATATACGCCTGCCACATAATCCATCAGCAACAACAGGCTTGTTGTCTATGATCATGTAAAGGTCCGGCCTGATTACGCTATAAACTGCATAACAGTTATTTGCCCACAATTGTGGTTGTACAGAGAGTTTACATTACTTTACGGCATAAACCCTGTATGTTCTGCTGTCCAGTCTTTCTGGCCACATAAAATCCATAGCCTACAGTCTAGTGAAAATGTGATGTCAGGTCCGTTAACTGCACCTTATACAGTCTATGAAACATTTATAAACGGGGACAGTGGTCATCTTATGTGCATGTGTTCACTCGCACAGATTTCACTCTTGAAATGGCGTAACAGGTCGCGGTGGATATTTTACAAGCACGGACCAGGTAACGTTAAATCAGCATTGAACACACAGGGTGCAGATGTTGGTTTCGGGTTGTTTGATAGGCTGCGTCATTAACAAACAAGCAGCTCACCTGCTGCCGTGATAACGGATCGCGGAAATGTCTTTATTTACATAAAAAGGAAACACAAAATTCAGCTGGCAGGTGACCATTCAAAATATAAAAACATAATGCAGTAATCAGCATCTTCTTCTTTTAGCTTAAGTTACTTTTTTTGGACAATGCACATTTCTTCTTTCTATGTTTACATTGCATGTTTTCTTATTGTGTAAATAAACCTTTCTTAAAACATTTTTTATTGCAAGCAACAGTTTTTAACAAATGCTTTTAAAAAGTGTTGGTCTAAGCAAAGAGGTTGAAGGTGTGTCAATTTTGTGTGAAAATGGTGCACTTTTTTAGTCAATATGGATAATAGATAAGAAGTCAGTGATATGGTGCTCATAGAAAATACCTATCATATTTGTAACTTGACCCTGAGGCTGTAGTCCTACAGTCTGACAGTCAGTCTGTCAATGTAGTAAGTATTACCTGAAGGACATCCGCAGGTGAACAGTTCCTGCTGTGCTAATTGATAAGTGTTTTACAAACTGTCAGATGTCTGAACTGCAAAAATTTAACAAAATCAAATACCAATAAAAAACTTGGACTTAGATATGGAGATAAAAAGAGGCCTACTGAGGAAACTGGAAATCCAGCAACTACAAAAAGAAGTGATCACTGCAATGCACACTGTAAGCATGACTGTAACACAATGTATTAATCATTGTTTTCTCTCCCAAGTTCGCAGCAGATGATCCCAGGGAGAAAAAAAAAAGTCAAAAATCATTGTGGTGTCCTCCCCCTTTTGTTTCATGAATAAACAGCGCACAAAATAGCCTCCTCATTGAAGTGGGACTATAATTTGGGGGTATTATACAATTATGAAACCTAATGAAAAAAAAATTATATATATATATATATATATATATATATATATAGCATATTATATATATATATATATATATATATATATATATATATATATATATATATATATATATAGCATATTATATATATATATAGCATATTATATATATATATATATATATAGCATATTATATATATATAGCATATTATATATACTGTATATATGTGTGTATATGAAAAAAAAATATATATATTTTTTCCATATACACACATATATACAGTATATATAATATGCTATCTCCTATATGGTGTGTGTCCCATACATTTCTTGAAACCTTCATCCATTTTCTCGTAACTTTAAACACAAAACCTAATCTTTACACTACATTCACAAAACCCCTGACTCAAAAATCAAACAACTGTCTCAAATCCATGTGATCTATATGCTTAAAATCAAGTAATGCTTTCAAAGCATAAACACAGCCAGTCAATAGGTAAAACACTACAGAGCGTTCTTTAAACACTACATCAAAAATTAAGAACACAGCGTTCAGGGCATGTAGTTACAAAAAAATGTAGGAATCATCTTTTCCAATTTAAAAAAATATACTGATCAGAACTTATTACAGTAAATATATAGTATACTGTAAGTACTGCAAGTAATACAGTACTGAATATCTGTATAATCAAGCACTTGCATAAAAATAATACTTTAAATGAAAAGCCTACACATTTACACTCAAAAATGTTGTGCAGCCGCAAAATCAAAGTTTGCGCTGGGTCCGGCCAGAGGACTTGATCTACATCACATGCAGACTTACTGTAACAATTCCATTGCATGCAAGAGATTTCCCTAGTAAATGAATTTCGGTCATACATCTTCCACCACCAGGCAAAGAAATATTCCTTTATTGGATAGAAGTAAGGGCTGTATGGTTGAAGGTAAACATTTGTGAATTACTGGTTGCTAGTTGATGTTAAGCCACTTGCTTAGCAGGACACCACAGTGAAAGCTGACATTGCCCCGAAGTTGAATGAAAGTAGAGAACTTGTCCCTAATTACAGAGTTACAACCAACCGTTGTCTTTGAAGAATTTATTTAACAAAATACATAGACAGCTGGTCCAGAGACCTGCCGCCTAGGGTGGCTTGGGGCGTTTGGCCCCGAGCAAAGGGATGCATCATCATTTACACAGTCTAGGTTTCTATGTTTTGGGGAACAGAGATCCTCTCTCTGCCTTGAATGAACATTCCAGGAGAAGAGAGGAACAACAAGAGAGGAAAACACCAAAACAATCTCACAGCTCTGACCTAAACCCTAGTAAATGTGGACAGACTAACACAAGGAGTTTAGGAGAGGAAAGGTTAAGGATAAAAACACAATACATATATCTAATAAGCCATATACAGAATAGTAGATAATAATGATAATATTAAAAGATCATGACAGGACACAATTTTCTGCCATAACATGCAGAATTATGAGTTGTGTGTAAAAGATGACAGCTGTGTTGTAGCTGTGTTTAACTTTTGCTGCATGTATTTACCATTTTGCAACACAAGTGCATCACAGTGCAAAATGTGTTTCAGTGAGTGAGAATTTGCAATATTTAGACTTTTGCAAAAAGAGTGGATGAGATTTGCAAAGAGTGTCTTAACTACCTGAGCTCGACAAATGGATTTAGGCCACTGAGCACTGGGTTCACAGATTGGGGTTTATTTAGCAATTGTGAAAAACTGTAATAACAATGAGTAACATCTGATTGTTAACACTTCTCAGAAGAAACCTACATAAATACAAACTTTGATAACTTGACTTTTTTCAGTCATTTGCATCCACTTGTTAATCATTAGTGTGTTACAGCAACACTAGTGACATTCACAAGGAAATAACAATTTCATAATTGACTCACCTCGTCACAAATGTGGAGGGCAAGAATCAAAGCCATAAAGCCAGTGGATGGATAACTGCCCTTCTTTTGCAGCCACGTCTCATAAACATACCTCATGAAAGCTGGATTGATCACCATGAATCAGAATTAGCCTTTACACATTTCTTAGAGCCGCTGCCTTTGTAGCCAATACAATGTGTTGTTGAATGCTTTCAAAATAATACTCACCAAATCCTTGTTAGCTTTGATATTTGACTTAACTGGCACATATGACCTGTTGAAAATACCATGAAGTATCAAACTTAACATCAAAGGAAACTGCTTTGTATGTATTTATCAGTAAAATGATATACTAGGCACTCCAAAAGAAAACTACAGCAGAGATGATTCTTAACATTATTATATGTTCCATTTCTGAACTTTTCAAACTGTTTAAACAATGAAATTGCTAGCAGGTAAATGGATGAGCCCCATTCATTCTCACAGGTTTTAGGCGCCTCCTCTCCTGCTCCTACTTGCACACATGTTTGCTGGTTCCTAAGAGCTCAAACTGGCAGGGAAGCCTGTCCTTAACACACCCTGGATGGAAGATTAGCTGTTTCTCATATCTCAGTGTCTGCACTGCTGTCCTGTAGAGCTGTATATTGTGTTTAGGCTACATCCTAGATGGTATGTTGCAGGTTAATGGTGCTGGGATGTGTTACTTTCCTTCTACTGGACCTGTATTGAGCACGGGGAATTAAGCCAACTACACTGTTTGTCTGACACAGGACATGAAGTCCAGTCTCTTGCATGACAGTCAGTCATTACTTTTTGCCTTCCCTACACAAAGGGAAAACTACCTCTTGTACTGGCACTGACTGTTTGTATTGGATGTAAATTGTGTGCTGCAGGATTAATTGCAGCATGAATGTAAATTCCTAAGTGACAGGCACAAGTTGTGGTGAATTCCTTACTGGTGATAATTATAATCCTCATCATTGTGAGCTACGTACTAAAGTCGAGTGGCCATCTCTCACGGTAAGGTGTGGTTGGCACTAGGTTTTATTTATTTATAAGGCTCTTACTGAGTCTTTACTCCCTTACATTACTCCATTGCTGTCTCTTAATGTGGGCCCTTCTCGAACACACTCAAATGATTTGATCACATTTTTGCATTCAACTTTAATAGCTTTACTTATTCTTAAGGTTTTATCATTTTAAGTATACTGACTTCTAATTTTTAGAAGATTTAAAAAAAATTTTTATTGCCACATATCTAAGTTTATTATTTGTGTTTCATGTTGCCTAGGATCTTTGGTTGTTGTGGCTATATTTCACATAACTGACTTTCTCACTTGACAGCCAAATAATATTGTCATTGTGGAAAAAGGGCAAATTTGACAATAAAAAATTTAAAATGTCTTGGAAAATTTCTATTTTCATGCTTATACAATATATCCTGTCAGTATTTATTGATATAATTATTTATGTTGTAATGTTTATGTATTTAATATTGAACTCATTATGTCTACATACTAAGGAGTGTGGAGAAATAAATTAATAAAGATCTGACTCACCTTCCAGTAAATCCAGTAGAGAAGGCCTTGATGAGCCACTCGAGATCTTGTATCTTGAATGGAAACAGCACAAGATGAGTGTTGTTATCCAAGTCCACGGCACTCTCTGGATACATGACATGATGAGTTGTTCTGGTCCCGACATCTGCTTCAAAGCCTTTGGTAGGACCATGGTTAATTCTAAATAGAACAATGGGATGTTATCTTATATGCCACTATCACTGACAAAAATACACTACATTAGGGTACTGCTGGAATTTTAACACTGAGGAAAAAACGTTTATGTTTATCCAAGCAGCAACCTCCAGGACAGAAAAATGCAGTTCCTCAAATGGACACTTGAGGCCGGCTGTAGCCTGGTTTTGGTATCTAATTTCCCAGTTCATGACAACTGTGAGAGAGTGAAATTTTATATAACTCACCTATTTAAATAATATTAGGGCTTACAGTTATGCACTATTAAGAGCTTCACAATCCTTAGCTGAAAGATTTACCTTATGATGACATCATGTAAATCTATGAGAGGTCCATATCGTGATCGCTTCAATTTACCAGAATTCCCCACCACAGCGCAACTCCTGCAGAGGTCAGGGCTGGGTTTTATGACATCTGGACTGGATGGGAACATCTCAAACAGCCTGTCCACTGTTTTTTTATAGGTACTAAAGTTGCGGCTTTCAGCCTGTAAGCGCTGACACACAAACCAAACATACATTTCTGTTATACTACTTGTGAAATGTATTGCTTAAGTAGTTGTTTAACTAAAACAAATGTTGCATTTTTGATATAATTGTGTTTCACTTCCTGATCCTGATCTGATAACTGCAGGTTGTGCTTCATGTGTTGGTGTTCCCGTTCGTGAGGCAGGTGTGCCTTTATCACATTCCAAAGAAATCGCTCCCTTGAAGGTGGAAAAAAAGGCGTTATTCTCCGCTGCCCAACCAGAAAGCAAGTGATGCACTGTTACTTTGAGTTTGTTACTTTTGCGTTGCCAGAATGCTGGATGGTTGTTCTGCTTTCGGGTGCACTAATCGAGGCGGTTTTTAACGGTAGAAACGCGGCAGAATCAGCTTTATAAAGCCAGGTACGTGTTTCAAATGACCTGGCGACGCCCATGGCTCAGACTCCGCAAAGCAGTTAAATTTTAGTTGAACAGCTGCACATAGGGCCTAATACTTAGGCCTATTTATTCCAGCATTCTTTGCACTCATCACACTGTGTACATGTAAATGCAAATGCTCCGTAATGATCCTTTCTAGTCTTTTCGACCACTCAAAGCTCGGCTTTTGCACTACATCTGCATTCACCAGTCATACACATTCATACACTGAGCCTAAGTGCTCAAACGGAAACTAACATTCACACACTGGCGGAAAAGCCTCCAGGCCGCCGACCTTCCGATTAACGGCCAACCTGCTCTACCTCCTGAGCCACATGCTTGTACTGTATGTGTATGTGCACCTGTGTATCACATCCACCTCCGACATGTAGGCCTACATAATAAAAGGAATAATGTTTTGACTGTAGCCCCGAATGTAACTCAACAACAGCAAAAAATATATATATATTTTCCCCTTCTCATTCAGGGGAATCCATTTAATTACACATTTCCTGACGGCTATTTCAGAACCTTTGAAATAGCCGTCGGGAAATGTGTGATTGGATTCCCCTGAATCTCTCCATAACAACTTTGTTGAAGCGAATGATTAAAAAACAAACAGAAGAAGAATAACTACTTTGCAGAGAAGAGTGGTTGAACCTGCAACACCTGGAATGCGAGTCATGCACTCTACCAACTGAACTACCAACTGACAGCAAACTGCTATGAAATGATCTTAAAGAAAGGCACCTAGGTATTCAGCTTGGTTTGTTATCTCGAGATCAGGAGAAAATTATCCCGTTATCAGGAGAAAACAACAGCCGTTATCTCCAGATCATGAGGTAATTATCCCGTTATCACGGGAAAATGGAGTAAAAAAAAAATGCGAATGAATGGCCGCTTAGGGCTTATGTAGAAACTGTCTGTATACACCAATACATATCAAAAAGTTAGGTGCTCTTTAGTCCTCTCTGCAATAAACACAGCCACTCATTCCATTCGGGCCGAATGCAAGCTGAGCCAGGGAGAGGTCTACTCAAAGCTGAAGATGAGGGATTTGAGTTTTATGCAAACAAACACTGCTCTATTTTATGGGACTGTGTAAAATTGTAGTTTTTGATTATATTGAACTATTTTAGCACTCTGACGGGCTGTACACATGACATGTTGGTAACAGCATATTGTAACTTAAGTTGGGTGTATTTGAACCATGCAACCATTATTACCCCAGATTTTTACTAACAAAATAAACTCAATCAGCAACAAAAAACTACTTCCTTAAGAGAGAAAGCAAGAATGTACCCCCCCCCAACCACTAGATGAAACCAGTAAATATTATAACATTGACGACTTTGCACATTAACTTAATTTATATGAAGTCTCTCACATCAAAGGCATGCGTCTTATGCACTGCCCCATCACCACCCCCACTGTCACTGTGGCAGCTCTAACATGCAGAACAATGTACATGTTATGAGTCTAACAAGAAATTCATGTTTGTGTAGTGTAACTGATGGAAACGGGAAAATGTGTATCAGCCTGTTTTTAGCTTTGCCCAATGTTACCGCAGCTGTTAGCACAGCTACTTGTTGCTAACAGTTAGCTAGCCAGCTCCTTACTGAATCAAAGTCAGTGTTTTTAAAGCTATCCAATAATAACATGCTTGATAGTGAGTAGGCTACTAACAGCCGGGTTAGTTGTTTATTTTCATAATGATAAAGTTAGGTGTTTTCTTACCTGTGATCAGGGGCGATTTTAGACCATTTTTAGGGTTGCTGAAGCACCCCTAAAAACTGGATTTATTATATACTGAAAGTATTTTACATGTATTTATATATAGGCATAAATAATATTTATATATTATAAACAACAGTTTGCAATATGTTTTCACTTAAAGCCAACATCCTTCTGTAAGCGAGGAATCTCTGTATGTCTTTATGTATTTAGCTGTTAAGGTCAGTGGAGATGATGCAGAGGTACAGGGTGATGATGACCCCAGTCATGTTGATGAGGAGGGAGAGAAGAAAAAGAAGGAGGTGCTGCAGGAGCCGCAGGAGGAGGAGGAGGAGGACAATGGAACCAGAAAAAACAGCGACAGGGACAGTGCGCAGGGCTGAGTAGGCAATCATATGATAACATGGTTAAGGATGCGAGAACACACTATTTTTCTGAACTCATTACTACTCATAAACACAATCCCAGGTTTCTGTTTAAGACTGTGGATCAGCTGGTAAACCCAACCCCTCCTTGTGCCTCAGCTGGAAGTAATGATGACTGAATTGTTTTTATTTTATTTTACCAATAAGGTGGTGTCAATCAGAGCCTCTATTACCCCCACTACCTCTTACTCAGAGGTCCCTCACCAGCAACAAGAGAGTTTTAACCAGTTTTATCCCATCGACTTGTCTGAGCTTTTAAAAACAGTATCACAAATGAGAGTGTCCTCCAGCCCACTTGATGTAATACCTACAAAGTTTTTACTGAAAGTAATGGATTCTGTTGGGCCCCATTTGATCTCTGTTTTCAACAGCTCCCTATCTACTGGTTGTGTCCCTGATTATTTCAAAACGGCTTGCGTGAACCCACTTTTAAAGAAACCTGGTTTAGATCCCTCCCTCCCACATCATTTTAGACCAATTTCAAAACTGCCTTTTATTGCAAAGAGTCTAGAAAGAATTGTGTCCAAACAGCTGCTCACTGTGCTGGAAAATAACAAAATATTTGAAAAGTTTCAGTCTGGTTTTAGGAAGTACCACAGCACTGAGACTGCCCTGATTAAAGTCACCAATGACCTTTTAATGTCTGCTGATGAAGGCATGTGCTCAGTCCTGGTACTCCTGGACCTTAGCGCTGCTTTTGACACCATTGATCACAACATCATGTTAGACAGACTGAGGCACTAGAATTGACTTTAAAACTTTATTGATCACTTTTAAAGCTCTTCATGGCCTCTCGCCTTGTTACATTTCTGACCTTTTAGTCCCATACGCACCAGCACGTACCTTGAGATCCTCGGGCAGAGGTCTGTTGTCTGTTCCAGAGTCTCGACTGAAAACTAAAGGGGACAGAGCGTTTGCTGTCAGGGCCCCGAGGCTCTGGAACAGCCTGCCCGAGGAAATCAGGTCGACTGAGTCAGTGAACTCAGTCCCTTCTTAAAACATACTTTTATAGGAGAGCCTTTCCCGATCTTATTTGACTTTATTTTATCCGTTTTATTTTATTCTATTTTACTTATTTTATATTTATCTTAAACATGTATTTTAGTCTTTTCAATGTTTTCTTGCTTTTATCTTGTATTGTTTTTGTATTATTGTCTTTACACTTGTAAAAGCACTTTGTAACTGGTTTTTGAAAAGTGCTCTACATATTATTATTATATGTAGAGATAGAATTAGAGAATAGATTATCATTTGTCATATTTATAACTGAAGTTCTTCTCATGCATATGTAGCTGTACAAGCAGAGTCCAGCACAGGAGAAGCTGAGCCAGGGAGAGGTCTACTCAAAGCTGAAAATGAGGGATTTGAGTTTTATGCACACACACTGCTCTATTTTATGGGACTGTGTTGTAGTTTTTGATTATATTTAATTATTTTAGCACTCTGACGGGCTGTACACACGACATGTTGGTAGCAGCATATTGTAACTTAAGTTGGGCGTATTTGAAATGTTTGCTACGTTCCCTAGCTGTGAAATTAGTTTTAATTTAATGTTCGATTGTTATAGTAATAAAAAATAACTTATACTCCACAGATTCCATGCAACTATTATTACCCCAGATGTTTACTAACAAAATTACCTCAATCAGCAACAAAAACGAACTAGAACGCAAGAATGCAACCAGTGCTTGAAATGGAAAAAAATAGGTGCCAGTACTTCCCCCCCCCCCCAACCATGAGATGAAACTAGTAAATATTATAACATTGACGACTTTGCGCATTAACTACTTAATTTCCTGCAATCTGAACACATTTTCTGCACCACTTTATGGAGGAAATGTCTTAATTCATATGAAGTCTCTCACATCAAAGGCATGCGTCTTATGCACTGCCCCATCACCACCCCCACTGTCACTGTGGCAGCTCTAACATGCAGAACAACATACATGTTATGAGTCTAACAAGAAATTCATGTTTGTGTAGTGTAACTGATGGAAACGGGAAAATGTGTATCAGCCTGTTTTTAGCTTTGCCCAATGTTACCGCAGCTGTTAATGACGTAGAGCAACGGCAGAAACACTGTAATTCTGGTAGCTGCATAGCTGCACAAACAACAAGTTTCTTGGCTTAGTGTGTTTGTCTGACTTGGATTGTCACTGTTTAATCAGCCTACGAGGCTCACCTGCAAAACACCAACACAGCGTCACTGATGGCCGAATAGTTGTTGCCGGTTAGCGATGCTAGGGTGATACAGCCGCTATCAGCTCGTGTAGAGTGTGACCCCCTGTCACCGATCAGTCACGTAGCGTGAACGCCACAACGACTTCAAGACTCCCGTCACAAGACGGCAAGTTGTGTAGTCTGAACTTAGTGTGAGCCTTAAGATGGTGTGTGTGTGTGTGTGTGTGTGTGTAGTTTTTTATTTTGTGTCACAGGGGTGTGTACATCTAAAATGAATGGTTTATTTTAGTCATGTTTAAGTTGTGTTATGTGACAGAAATTGATCATTCATTCATAAAAAGATCACTTTGCAACATTTAATAAAAGTTTCAATCCTGACATGAAGTGTTTATTTGATCCCTTGTAGACCGTGATCCAGAGCATTACCTGGCCACAATCCAACTTGGACAGCGACGAGGATGAGGACGACACTGTTCCATTGGTGAGTGACTACACAAATGAGCCTCATTCATATTCCAGATCTGGAAATGGTGGCACTGCGAGACAGTATGGATCCATTGCAGCAATCTGACTGTTTTGGGGCGGATATATACCTCAACACTGTCCAGTACATTGAGAACTTTCTTGAGGCAAGATAAGAGCATGTGGCCCTCTTGCAACTTTCCAGTGGCTTCCTGTGACTTTGACTAACAATTTAACAGAAACTACTTTGGAACACTTCAAGTGATATTTTGATTGTGCCTTATGCTACGAGCCCTCGATCATCCATACTAATATTGACACAAAAAAATGAATACAGTAAGTTAGTATGAATATTATAAGTTTGTGTCTGGGCATCTTATTTTGAAAAGGGAAAGAAAATCCACCTAGTTACCTCTCTACAGTGGCTATTGGACTTAGCTAGGGTGATTAAATTGACTGAAAGCTAAGTCACATTTGGCACTGCATCCTGGGAAAGAACGTGGCCCACAAAGACTTTGTCCTCCATAGACCATGTGGACCATCGCATAGGATTTCCAGGACTTAACAGCTGCAGTCAGCAGACAACTCACTAGGAAAAGCCTATTCCGACAAATGATTATTGGAATTAGTTTAATAGATAGCTTTTAAGCAACATCATTAAAACCAACCTGCCATATTTTATTTCAGTCCCCCTTCTGTTGCCGCAGGGAGTTTGTAAATCAAGATATATTTGTGTGTGCATCCGAAATACATTTCTGAATCTTGTCCTGTGCATTTCTGAATCTTGTGTGCATTTGTCAATTTTGTTTGCATTTCTGAATTTTGTGTGTATTTCTGAATCTTAATAATGATAAATTATTAGTATTATTTTAGGGGTGCTTAGATGAAATTTAGGGGTGCTTCAGCAACCCTAAAAATGGTCTAAAATCGACCCTGATCACAGGTAAGAAAACACCTAACTGTATCATTATGAAAATAAACAACTAAACCGGCTGTTAGTAGCCTACTCACTATCAAGCTGGCATGTCATTATTGGATAGCTTTAAAAACACTGACTTTGATTCAGTAACAAGCTGGCTAGCTAACTGTTAATAACGGGTAGCTGTGCTAACACATTTTGGAATGGCTGATTTTGTCCCCACCACTTTCTGAAAGCATTTGTTAAAAATGTTCTGAAAAACAGCTTGCACCAAGAAATGTTAACTAACAAATGAAAATGCTTTGAGAGAGTTTGCTTTACACAATAAGAAAACATGCAATGCAATATAGTTTTCCCTTATATAAAAAAGACATTTCCACCATAAATTCGAATAAAATGTCTCCAGAATGCAGGAAGCTACCAGTTTAATGCTCAAAATCCTGTGGGGGAGGACCCCCAGACCCTTGCACATTTATTTCCACATCAAATATTTCATCTAAATACTGCTAAAAATCTGCTTTTCTTGTTGCATCGTCGCGTCTCATGACCGAAATGGATCATCACACCTCTAGTCTGAGCCCTTATGTCCCTACCACTTTTCAACACAAAGTGATCCCCTTGATTGACCTGCTCCGCTCTAGTCTAGGTCTAGGCGTACTTATACTCTCCACCAGTTAGTGAACACTTTTGCAAGGCATTGTATGCATGCTACATTCTCATTAGGGGTTGAGCACCACTAAAGGTCTGATCCTAGAATCGACCCTGTGATTCAGACTTGATGTGAGCCGCTGCACTGCGCTCCTCTCCATTTGTCAAACTCAGCTCGTCCTCCTGCGGTGTCGGCAACGCACGTTCACATGTTTTGGGGGCGTGGCTTGGAAGGAGCCCAGGAGGGAGGGGGTGGGAGTTTCTCTGTTGGATACTTATAGATATAGAAGATTAATATGAATAAAAATTATTTTGTCATGATTCAAAGTGCTGTAAATGGTTAAACCTTTATTTGTTTTACAAGGATCTGTTGTTGTAAAAACAGCTTTGTTAATAGATTTCTTACCTTTTGGAGCCAAATCTTAAAATTGTCCTATAGTGTGACTGTCTCAGTCATGGTTCAATAAATTTCAATTTTTATAAAATAAAATGACATGCATAAAAACATTGATAAAAAACTCAGACATAATTTTACAAGTGTCTGTTTTAGTAAATGGCAATCATTTATTTCATCCATATATTTCTAAAAGCGTAGGAGCTTAATAAATTTTTTCACTGAAAACCATGTCCTCTGGTGTGACACCATATCTTAATTTTAATCGGGCAATTCAACAGACAACCTTTTAGTTGGAAGAACCCATTTAATATTAATGGTACTGAAGCCCCCTGTGAAGATCATGATGTGCACATGGTAGGTTTTTCTCAGACTTGTTCAAATATTTAGCTGAGTTTCCCTGCCAGTCAGTCAGAACTGAGGGACGAAATGTCTTCCAGTATCTTCAACCAAGTCCAGTTGCCCTTGACTTTAACCTTTGTTGGATATAAAAGTGTTACATTTTGTCCTTTGGTGTGACTGCCCTAATTATATTTTTTTATTAAAACTTTATGTTGAAGTACATAATTATTGAAATGGTCATTAACTGGCACAAAAAGGCTGAAACATCGTTTGGTGTGACAAAAATGTCCTCTGGTGTGACAGTCACAGTCACAAGTCTCTATAAAACGCATTTTCAATTATTAATTAAGATTTGTTGAACTCCTTTGCATTTTTTTTTCACTATTTTTAATGTTTTTAAATGAAAAAATTACAGTAAAAATATTTTTGCAGAAAATTTCTACTGGTATAAAGTGTTGTGAAATAAGTAACGTGAAATGTGATACTTAAATTTGTATTTTCTGACGGTGCCACAATCCCCCTTCTGATGTTCAAGACGCCATTGTTATACATGTGCAGCTTGTGTAAAACTATGGTAAGGCTTTTGAGAATGTGGAAACAGAGTAACACGTTAATTACACTCCTCAAAGAGCTAAGTTAACTTCTCTCATCAAAGAGCTAACGTTAACTCCTGGGGTGAGGCTAAGGGTTCGCCCTGCAGCCTTGTGTTCACGAAGCCACTGCTCTCACATGTGCTGCTTATGTGTACACTGTGGTGATGCCTGTGAATATTAAACTGTTTATTAGAAACACATTACATTGATAGAAGTGATAATTCCCCACTACCAACCCCATCTCATTGAGCTAGCCGTGTTGAATGCGCCGCTGCGCTCACCGACGCTAAGCTAACGGTTCGCCCTGCGGTCCACGCCACCCTCCCGGTCAGAACCGAGTGAAAGGCTGGGGGAGGGCCGGGCATCCATTTCACTAGCCTGATCGCCGAGTCCCCGCGGCCATAAGGGTCTGCTTCCACAACGTGACAGCCGAGAAACTAGCTGTTTTTACCGTGGAAACTGGGCAATGCAGCAGTCTACTGTAGCACTGCATTCCCAGCGCGCCCACGAGGACTCGCACGGGCACATTGCTAGCTCACCGGCAGTGAAAGCCTGCTACATAAACCAACACGCTGCCCTGCCAACATCTCTTTCGCCGAGCGGTCACAGCGCATCTAGGCTAGTCCGCTATAGCCGGAGAGAGACGGCCAAGTCAGGTCTCTCTTGGTATAGTGCTTCATGTGCTTTCGTTTCCTCCGCGGGCAGCTCGTAGCGCCTGTTGCCGCAGGCGAGGCTGTCTACCTGCCACTGCTTCACAGGGAAGCTGTGAACTTGAGGCTGACGTCAACACCGGGTGACGTCAACCACAGTCACGCCGGCTGTGGTACATTCAAGGCCGGGTCGGCCCTTTTCAACAAAGACACCACGGCCAGTTCAACCTTTCGAAAACGGCCCTTGGAATAAGTCTAAGCCTTAATTATTTTAAATAAATAAAAGAAGGGTGACAGAGGGACAGAGGCTGATGCACACCACCAGATCTCCTCCCTCCGTTATGTGTCCAGCATGCCTTTATTTGTGTTTCATGTGCTGCTGTGTACACACTCCTCCCCACCGTACCCCCTCCATCTTCAGCTCCACGCGCTTAAATCTCCACAAAGCTGCACCGATGCTAAGCTAATGATCCGACCTACGGCCCACACTGCTCTCCTTGCTAAGCTCCAGAGGGACAGTGGGAGGGCCCGGGTCTTTGCTGCGCTATTCAAACCACTGGGACAGAAACCCATGTCCCACATCATTGTCCTGGTGGCATCCGAGCGAGACGGTAGTAGGACCTGGGTTTCCTCCTTGCTAGCTGGCTGTCCAGCCCGTGCAACGGGTCACCTACAGCCAAATGAAGGACTGTGGTGCATCCAGGGACACTATAGCCCGATCAACCCCACCGCAAAACTTATGGAAAGCTTGGCGGTGGAGGGTGCTGAAAATTCGTTGTTCACGTGTACACATTTTCATGCAGAATGGCGATGCCGCGGCATGCTGACAAGCTGGGTGGACAGCATTCTGAGACGAGGCTACTCTCTTCAGTTCTGCTGCATACCACCAGTTTTCCTGGACATAATGGAAGCCAGTCTATCCTCTCAAGAGGAAGTGGACTTCCTGGCCGCTGAGATCCAGCAACTTCTGCTGAAGCAGGCTGTCTTAGGGCATCTCTGTGCATGACATGCACAGAGGTCTTTCACCATGTACTTTTTGGTCCCCAAAAAGACGAGAGGCTTCTGAGCCATTCTGGATCTTGGCCACCTGAACCAGCATAATGGACAAGAGGGCGTTTCCACATGCTGATGATCAGGAAAATGCTGGAGCCAGTGCCGCCCGGCAACTGGTTTACCGCCATCGACCTGAAAGACGCCTATTTCATGTCGAGGTGACACAGTAACAGGGAATTTCTAGGCTTCTCCTCTCAGGGGGAAGCCTACAAATACATTTGGCTCCCCGTCAACTACTCGCTAGCCCCCCACACACTCAGCAGATGCATCACACTGCAATCGTTGTGCGAGAAGGGCATGAGGCTTCCTTTCTACTCACGACCTCATGGTCATGGAGAGATTGAAGCCTTGAGTGATCTCCACACAGCCCAGTTGATTTTGCACCTCAACAGCCCGGGGTTGTGATCAATTGGGAAGAGAGCTCCCCCAGCCGCTGCAGCGAACTGAGTATCTGGGGATTGTGCTCAACTGCAACACTCCAAGAGCGTATCTGTGAACTTGTTGGTCCACAGGCTGCAGCAGGGGACAGCTGCGGCAGCGCTGTCAGTGATGCTGCTGTTGGGCCTCAGGGGAGTAGTCCATCAGGTGCTACCTCTGGGCTTGCTGCACATGCGACGGCTACAATATTGGTTTGCCAGCCTGCATCTGGACCTCAAGAGGCCAAGGTGATGCATGGTGACCCGACTGTGTTGGTGGCACTAATAGCTGCACCTTATGAGCCCCTAGAGCAGTCCTGCTATCTCTTGAACAGCCCTGCGCCTTGCTCTCACCTCTGCTAAGAAGGTGAGTGAGCTGTGTGCCTGTCAGTTCACCCCGGCTGCATGCTGGTTCTTGGTGTCCACAGTGCAGCCAGATTGAGATAACACACCACCTTTGTTCTTAAGAACATAAGGAGCATGTTCAGGTCCAGGACAATAATCTGGATGCTTTCTACCCCCTACTTAGGGTGCAGGGAGGGGAGAGTGCATCTATTGTGTCCATGTGTGCTAGGCTAATGACCTATGTAGAGCACACAGCCCCCATTCGATGCACTGGTCAGCTGTTCGTCTGTTTCAGTACAGTCAGTAAAACCCTGTCCAAGAAGAGCCTGGCCAGCTGGCTTTGTGAGTAAATCTCCCAAGGCTGTACACGGGCAGGAACAGACCCACCCTTAGCGGTGAGTGCACATTCCACTCAGAAGTGTGGAAGTGTCTACGACCCTTTTTCAGCGGGGTGTGTGTCAAAGAGATCTGCACAATGGCATCTTGGCCCTTACTGTGCCCGTTTGTGCGTTTCTATCTCTTGGATATGTCGGGCTGCTTCTCTGGATCCAGCTCGCAAGTGCGACCTAGGATCTGAAAAGTGAGGATCTAGTGACTACTGGGTGTAGAGGGGGAACATACACTGGCAGTGCCTGACGTTCCAGTGAGAAGTCAGGGCAGTCCAGGTGTTAATGGTCAGGCCAAGCCCCTATTGGTCCAGCGACCTTCTCAGGGGTGTCCACCCATTCTGTCATTATGTGATGTGGTGTTCAGGGCTGTGGCCGGCCTGTGGCCGACCGGGTTGGTGTGGTGGACTTTGGCTTGTTGCGGCTAGGGCGGACAGTCATCGGGCTCCACCCACTGTACCCATACCCCGAGTCCAGTAGAGGGAGGAGCCTGTGTGAGATAGAATGAAAGGTTACAATATGCTCTGACGCGGTCTGCTGAAGAGGCGGTCGGATGCTGAGGCAGTAGGGACACTGCTGTTTATACATCATGCACGTATCTGTAGCGATGTCCTATTGGTCAGCTACGTGCATGATAAAATTTCAGTGGGCAAGTGCGTACGTGTGATTGGAGGAGGTAGTACCCACAGAGTCCAGTAGAGGGCTCCGCCTGTGTGAGATAGAACTAGGGTTACCATAGTAACCTTTCATTCCTAGATATTTATACTGTTCTACAAATTCAATACCGGTTCCTTTAATGAGGTTCTGAGACGGTGATTTGGATGATTTTCCTAATTGGAGGAAGGCCTCAGCACACCATTTAACAAACTCATCTACCACCGGCCCATGCTCAGATTCAGTCTTATTAAACAGGCTGATAACTGAATCATCAGCAAATTTCAGGATGTGCCTGTCCTCATGCTGGCTTCTACAGTCATTGGTGTAAAGAATATACAGCAGAGGGGACAGGACAGAGCACAGAGGAGAGCCAGGAGGAGGAGCGCTGATCTGACAGAAAGCCTCTGAGACTTACACGTTAAAAAATCTACAATCCAGCCCACAAAGTTAACATCGAGATTCAAATAAATAAGCTATTCCTGGCTAAAACATGTGGCTGGATAGTATTGAATGCAGATGACAGGACTTTCTAGATGACTGGACAGGAAGTTGAGTAATGTGATTTGGGCATCTTCTACTCTCATATGCAAACTGCATGGGGTCCAGAGTCTCCTCCACCATTTCCAACAGTTCCCCATTAACCAACCTTTCAAATGACTTCATGACCAGTGATGTCAATGCCAATGGTCTTAAGTCATTAAGCTGTTTTGGGTTTCCACATTTTGCCACTGGAACAACAACGGACTCCTTCCACACCTTTGGAACCCTTCACTGCTCGAAAGACATCTTAAAAATAAAACAGAACACCTCACAAAGCTGCTCTGAACAGCTCTCCCTGTAATACTATCCGGCCCTGGGCTCCTATTTTTCTGAAAACTTCCTTAACATTCTGAGGATTAAACATCAGATTTGTGGGGAGGGCAGACTCTTTGCATATTTCCATGAGTTCATCTTCAAAATCCTCCATATCAAATTGTAAATAAAAAGTATTAAGTGCTTCTTTGTCTTTGTTACCATCATAACCTGCAATGTTAAATTACTTGTTTTCCGGTTTTTGCCGGCATGTCATTTTTCTCATTCCATCCCAAGCTGCCACCAAGTTATTGCTGCTTAAATCTTACCTCTTCTTTCTGCCTCCTCACCTTTAAGGAAGGCCCTACGTTTTTTTCACATTTTTCAGGGATTTAGTAACCCATGGGTGAAATTGATGAAATCATATTGAATGTAGTATATTATTGTTATACTAACATTATACTATTAACTAAACATTATACTCTTTATTTAATACACTCGTGTACAGTTCCCCCCTTTTTCTTCCTCTGATTAAGAGCAGTGCAAATCTTCTCATAGAGTAGGCTACAAGTCAAATTATTTATATAGGCCTAATTGTTTTTTAAAAATGGGTTTATGCCCATAAAGCATAGGCCTATACTGACGTTGGGCTGGCCCAATCACATCTCTTACTAGGCGGTAAGAAAATGTCTCCAGAATTCAGGAAATTAAAAAAATCTTCCGGGGTAGGACCCCCACACAATATTTCATCAAGAAATATTTAGGGCCCGAGCACGACCGTGCGAGGTCCCTATTGAATTTGCTCGGATTATATATTTTTTTTTTTAGGGCCCGAGCACGACCGTGCGAGGTCCCTATTGAATTTGCTCGGATTATTTTTAGGGCCCGAGCACGACCGTGTGAGGTCCCTATTGAATTTGCTCGGATTATTTATTTTTTTTTCTTCTGCAAAGTAGGCCCAAATGACATGGCCTAAACATACTCGAAAACTCACCAAAATTTGCAAACATGTCAGAACCGGTGAAAAATTTCGTATTCTACAAGTTTCGCACATGGGCGTGGCAAAATGACTCGCTAGCGCCACCTTGAAAATTGGAAATGATTAGCCCCTCGTTCACGTTCAACCTACATGTACGAAATTTTCTGGGGACATGTATCGTATCAAGACGCACAAAAAAGCCTCAAGAACCCATAGCCTAAAGTCAACAGGAAGTCGGCCATTTTGAATTTTATGGCCATTTTTGGATGATTTACACACTTCGTACTTTAACGAACTCCTCCTTGGGATTTAGTCGGATCGACGTCAAATTTCTGCTGTGCCTTCTAAAGGCATTGAAGATGAAAAGTTGTGCTATTTGGAAGTTTTCGTCAATGGGCGTGTCCGTGGCGTCGATGATTCGCAATGAAACAGGAAGTTGTTGTAACTTCAGTGTACATGCTCACATCTGGACCAAACTGTACATCTAGGATGAGAGTCCCGCCCTGAACACATGTACATGCCGACATTCACCCACAGTCATAGCGCCACCTGCTGGCAACAGAAAGTGACCTTTAACGAAGCAGCCCCCGCCGCACTTTTCACCTACGTGCACGAATTTTCTGTGGTACGTGTATCTTGTCCAGACGCACAAAAAAGCCTCTTGGAGCCATAGCCTAAAATCAACAGGAAGTCGGCCATTTTGAATTTTACGTCAAATTTTGGATGATTTACACACTTCGTACTTTAACGAACTCCTCCTAGGGATTTAGTCCGACCGACCTCAAATTTGTGCTGTGCCTTCTAAAGGCATTGAAGATGAAAAGTTGTGCTATTTGCAAGTTTTCGTCAATGGGCGTGTCCGTGGCGTGGCGTCAAAGATCAGCTCTTCGCCATGACACGGAAGTTGTCGTAACTTCAGTGTACATGCTCACATCTGGACCAAACTGTACATGTAGGATGAGAGTCCCGCCCTGAACACATGTACATGCTGACATTCACAGACAGTCATAGCGCCACCTGCTGGCAACAGGAAGTGACTTTTAACGAAGCAGCCCCCGCCGCACGTTTTACCTACGTGCACGAATTTTCTGTGGTACGTGTATCTTGTCCAGACGCACAAAAAAGCCTCTTGGAGCCATGTCCTAAAATCAACAGGAAGTCGGCCATTTTGAATTTTATGTCAAATTTTGGATGATTTACACACTTCGTACTTTAACGAACTCCTCCTAGGGATTTAGTCCGACCGACCTCAAATTTTTGCTGTGCCTTCTAAAGGCATTGAAGATGAAAAGTTGTGCTATTTGCAAGTTTTCGTCAATGGGCGTGTCCGTGGCGTGGCGTCAAAGATCAGCTCTTCGCCATGACACGGAAGTTGTCGTAACTTCAGTGTACATGTTCACATCTGGACCAAACTGTACATGTAGGATGAGAGTCCCGCCCTGAACACATGTACATGCTGACATTCACAGACAGTCATAGCGCCACCTGCTGGCAACAGGAAGTGACTTTTAACGAAGCAGCCCCCGCCGCACGTTTTACCTACGTGCACGAATTTTCTGTGGTACGTGTATCTTGTCCAGACGCACAAAAAAGCCTCTTGGAGCGATGCCCTAAAATCAACAGGAAGTAGGCCATTTTGAATTTTACGTCAAATTTTGGATGATTTACACACTTCGTACTTTAACGAACTCCTCCTAGGGATTTAGTCCGACCGACTTCAAATTTGTGCTGTGCCTTCTAAAGGCATTGAAGATGAAAAGTTGTGCTATTTGCGAGTTTTCGTCAATGGGTGTGTCCGTGGCGTGGCGTCAGAGATCAAGTCTTCGCCATGACACAGGAAGTTGTTGTAACTTCAGTGTACATGCTCACATCTGAACCAAACTTTACGTGCTTGATAACTCTCCCACCCCGCTATGGAGGACCGATCCTGACACAGTCAGAAATAAATACAGAAATAAATAAGTGCTCAATAAATAAATAAGCATCCAATTAAATACACAAAAAAATTAAGTAAATAAATAAATGTAGGTAGTAATTAAATTATACAAGGAGACATAAATGTATATATTTAATTAGTGCCTTTACTTATTCACCTTTGTTATAATTACCTTATTTGTTTATTCAACTTTATTTATTACTAATTTTTTTAATGTATTTATTTATGTGTGTTTTAATATTTTTGTCTGTTTTATTCTTCCTTTGATTTATTTACCTTATTTATTTTCACCCATGGTATTTATTTCTGCCTGTCTTTTTTAAATTTTTGTATGCATTTCTGCCTCATTATGCAAATGAGGAGGGGCTGTGTCTCAAGGGGTCATCTTCTCTGCTATTGGTGGACCAGTCAGACAGGAGAGCTCCTACTCTGCCTGCAGACATCAACGATCTTGCCCCTCACACAGTCAGATGGCTTCCTTCAGTGCACTGAGGTGTTTAACAACTCTGAAGACAATACTACCAGCAATGTCTTCCTTCTCTTTTCATGTAGACGCTCCAACAGACAGTGCTATCAGTTTGCTGCATGCATGGACACAGAACTGCGGTATAGAGAGAAGCACACGGTCAGCTGGCTGCAGCTAAATCTGGAGTGCACTCGTATTCAATTCTGTATGGTAAATTCAGTTTTAACGGAGCAGAGCGAGCTGACAGGCAGAGTTAGAGACTTTTTCTGTCTGTTTCTCTCTTTACAAAGACGCATGTTGCAGTCAGAGTCTTCTCTGAGATGCGAGCACGACATACAACACAATTTATCAAATTACACATCGGACAGTATGAAATAAGATTGATTGGATTATACTCACAGGAAGTATAAAACCTGTTACATGGTCTATTAAAAGTAAAGTAACACAAAATGTCAGGGAAATTACTTTACTTAGATTTAAGTACTGCAGTTGTACATTTGAAATACCTTCCTACCTTTCTGATAGGAAGTTTTGAGGTGGTATAAAACATTTCTTCTTATATTCTGATTTGAGTTGTGGACAACTATGACCACATGAATTAAAAAAACATTTCACTGCCCAAGTCAGCTATAACACAAGTCTTGATCAGACTACATGCTGTACAGTATTTGTGGACAGATTTTGTCCCAGGATTTCTTATGCATTTCTTCTTCTTCGTTGCATGATTTAGAATAATAAGGTGAGAAATGGGTCTATTCTGAGTTCATCCTGCACTGCAGCAGCTAATAAAGTCCATTTAATCCCAAAAACGCTTTTCTTTTAGGCAGGCTGGAGCAGAAAACAACTCACCTTTCTCAAGTTGTACAGTAATGTCACATGTGTATGAAGGTGGATCAAACCAGCTAATCTTAAATGTCAAAGTAGAGAGGATCCTAGTAGGCCTATTTATTTTCATTCATTACACAATATGAATAAGCTATGCAGACAGTTGTAAAGAAAGAACATCTTTTTCTTCTGTTCTCTACTTGTTATAGTTACACAGTATTAGGGGTGTGGGCTGTATTAAAAGTATCCACTGTTCTCCCATGCTCTAACACACAGTAACGATGAAATGTGTGCTGTTCTCACATTCTTCCTCTGTATGTACACATAAACAACAAGGCAGGGAAATATAAAAGGAATTTATTTTATTGTTTGGGTACATTATTGTTCAGTGTACATGTTCACATCTGAAACAAACTTTACGTGCTTGATAACTCTCCCACCCCGCAGACATCTACACGTCAATACCGATTTATATTCATAGCGGCAAGTGCTATGTAGCTCCACATAGGGGACACAGGAAGTGACATATAGCACATTCATGCGGCGTCGGAACCGCGTAGGAAATTCACAGCCGCACCGGCAGAGCTCCAGAATATGCGACTCGGCCGGCTCACGCGCGGACACGCTTACAAGTGCGAGGGCCCGCCCAACGCTGCTTGCAGCTTTAGTTAGGGCCCGAGCACGACCGTGCGAGGTCCCTATTGAAATTGCTCGGATTATTAGGGCCCGAGCACGACCGTGCGAGGTCCTATTGAAATTGCTCGGATTATTTTTTTTTTTATTTTTTTTTTTTTTCTGCAAAGTAGGCCCAAATGACATGGCCTAAACATACTCGAAAACTCACCAAAATTTGCAAACATGTCAGAACGGTGAAAAATTTCGTATTCTACAAGTTTCGCACATGGGCGTGGCAAAATGACTCGCTAGCGCCACCTTGAAAATTGGAAATGATTAGCCCCTCGTTCACGTTCAACCTACATGTACGAAATTTTCTGGGGACATGTATCGTATCAAGACGCACAAAAAGCCTCAAGAACCCATAGCCTAAAGTCAACAGGAAGTCGGCCATTTTGAATTTTATGGCCATTTTTGGATGATTTACACACTTCGTACTTTAACGAACTCCTCCTAGGGATTTAGTCGGATCGACGTCAAATTTCTGCTGTGCCTTCTAAAGGCATTGACGATGAAAAGTTGTGCTATTTGCGAGTTTTCGTCAATGGGCGTGTCCGTGGCGTCGATGATTCGCAATGAAACAGGAAGTTGTTGTAACTTCAGTGTACATGCTCACATCTGGACCAAACTGTACATGTAGGATGAGAGCGCCCTGAACACATGTACATGCCGACATTCACCCACAGTCATAGCGCCACCTGCTGGCAACAGAAAGTGACCTTTAACGAAGCAGCCCCCGCCGCACGTTTACCTACGTGCACGAATTTTCTGTGGTACGTGTATCTTGTCCAGACGCACAAAAAAGCCTCTTGGAGCCATAGCCTAAAATCAACAGGAAGTCGGCCATTTTGAATTTTACGTCAAATTTTGGATGATTTACACACTTCGTACTTTAACGAACTCCTCCTAGGGATTTAGTCCGACCGACCTCAAATTTGTGCTGTGCCTTCTAAAGGCATTGAAGATGAAAAGTTGTGCTATTTGCAAGTTTTCGTCAATGGGCGTGTCCGTGGCGTGGCGTCAAAGATCAGCTCTTCGCCATGACACGGAAGTTGTCGTAACTTCAGTGTACATGCTCACATCTGGACCAAACTGTACATGTAGGATGAGAGTCCCGCCCTGAACACATGTACATGCTCACATTCACAGACAGTCATAGCGCCACCTGCTGGCAACAGGAAGTGACTTTTAACGAAGCAGCCCCCGCCGCGTTTTACCTACGTGCACGAATTTTCTGTGGTACGTGTATCTTGTCCAGACGCACAAAAAAGCCTCTTGGAGCGATGCCCTAAAATCAACAGGAAGTCGGCCATTTTGAATTTTACGTCAAATTTTGGATGATTTACACACTTCGTACTTTAACGAACTCCTCCTAGGGATTTAGTCCGACCGACTCAAATTTGTGCTGTGCCTTCTAAGGCATTGAAGATGAAAAGTTGTGCTATTTGCGAGTTTTCGTCAATGGGTGTGTCCGTGGCGTGGCGTCAGAGATCAAGTCTTCGCCATGACACAGGAAGTTGTTGTAACTTCAGTGTACATGCTCACATCTGAACCAAACTTTACGTGCTTGATAACTCTCCCACCCCGTTATGGAGGACCGATCCTGACACAGTCAGAAATAATACAGAAATAAATAAATGCTCAATAAATAAATAAGCATCCAATTAAATACACAAAAAAATAAAGTAAATAAATAAATGTAGGTAGTAATTAAATTATACAAGGAGACAAAATGTATATATTTAATTAGTGCCTTTACTATTCACCTTTGTTATAATTACCTTATTTGTTTATTCAACTTTATTTATTACAATTTTTTAATGTATTTATTTAGTGTGTGTTTTAAATTTTTGTCTGTTTTATTCTTCCTTTGTATTTATTTACCTATTATTTTCACCCATGGTATTTATTTCTGCCTGTCTTTTTTAAATTTTGTATGCATTTCTGCCTCATTATGCAAATGAGGAGGGGCTGTGTCTCAAGGGGTCATCTTCTGCTATTGGGGACCAGTCAGACAGGAGAGCTCCTACTCTGCCTGCAGACATCAACGATCTTGCCCCTCACACAGTCAGATGGCTTCCTTCAGTGCGCTGAGGTGTTTAACAACTCTGAAGACAATACTACCAGCAATGTCTTCCTTCTCTTTTCACGTAGACGCTCCGACAGACGGTGCTTTCAGTTTGCTGCATGCATGGACACAGAACTGCGGTATAGGGAGAAGCACACGGTCAGCTGGCTGCAGCTAAATCTGGAGTTCACTCGTATTCAATTCTGTATGGTAAATTCAGTTTAACGGAGCAGAGCGAGCTGACAGGCAGAGTTAGAGTTTTCTGTCCGTTTCTCTCTTACAAAGACGCATGTTGCAGTCAGAGTCTTCTCTGAAGAGGGCAATGAAGTCTCAGTAGTACCCGATGCGAGACCACACAACACAATTTATCAAATTACACAACGGATATACAGTATGAAAATAAGACTGATTGGATTATACTCACAGGAAGTATAAAACCTTACATGCGTAACACTGTAATGTCAGGGAAATTACTTTACTTAGAATTAAGTACTGCAGTTGTACATTGAAATACCTTCCTAACTAATGATAGGAAGCCTTCTTGAGGTGGTATAAAACATTCTTATATTCTGACTTGAGTTGTGGACAACTATGACCACATGAATTAAAAAAATTAAACATTTCACTGCCCAAGTCAGCTATAACACAAGTCTTGTTCAGAACATGCTGTGACAGATTTTGTCCCAGGATTTATTATGCATTTCTTCTTCTTCGTTGCATGATTTAGAAAATAAGGTGAGAAATGGGTCTGTTCTGAGTTCATCCTGCACTGCAGCAGCTAATAAAGTCCATTTAATCCCAAAAACGCTTTTCTTTTAGGCAGGCTGGAGCAGAAAAAACTCACCTTTCTCAAGTTGTACAGTAATGTCACATGTGTATGAAGGTGGATCAAACCAGCTAATCTTAAATGTCAAAGTAGAGAGGAGCCTAGTAGGCCTATTATTTTCATTCATTACACAATATGAATAAGCTATGCAGACAGTTGTAAAGAAAGAACATCTTTTTCTTCTGTTCTCTACTTGTTATAGTTACACAGTATTAGGGGTGTGGGCTGTATTAAAAGTATCCACTGTTCTCACATGCTCTAACACACAGTAACGATAATGTGTGCTGTTCTCACATTCTTCCTCTGTATGTACACATAAACAACAAGGCAGGGAAATATAAAGGAATTTATTTTATTGTTTGGGTACATTATTGTTCAGTGTACATGCTCACATCTGAAACAAACTTTACGTGCTTGATAACTCTCCCACCCCGCAGACATCTACACCCAATACCGATTTATTCATAGCGGCAAGTGCTATGTAGCTCCACATAGGGGACACAGGAAGTGACATATAGCACCTTCATGCGGCGTCGGAAACCGCGTAGGAAATTCACAGCCGCACCGGCAGAGCTCCAGAATGTGCAACTCGGCCGGCTCACGCGCGGACACGCTACAAGTGCGAGGGCCCGCCCAACGCTGCTTGCAGCTTAAATTTTTTTTCTTTTTTTTTTTTTTTTTTTCTGCAAAGTAGGCCAAATGACATGGCCTAAACATACTCGAAAACTCACCAAAAATTTGCAAACATGTCAGAACCGTGAAAAATTTCGTATTCTACAAGTTTCGCACAGGGCGTGCAAAATGACTCGCTAGCGCCACCTAGAAAATTGGAAATGATTAGCCCCTGTTCACGTTCAACCTACATGTACGAAATTTTCTGGGGACATGTATCGTATCAAGACGCACAAAAAAGCCTCAAGAACCATAGCCTAAAGT